>NC_133617.1:126114752-126796090 GCF_048593235.1 Sminthopsis crassicaudata
ATGGTCATATAGGTAAATATGTATTAGAGGGCAAACTTTTCCTGAAGTTCTCTTTCCAATATGCCACACTGCTATTTAAATATAACTTATGAAGTTTAATACTGAAATATTTTTCAAAAACTAATCTTATTGGCCTTAAAATTTCTAGTTATAGGCACAGTGGTTTACATTTTTTTATATTCTTTAAACAATGTTTCATTTGACTACAAGAAAAATGATGTTTAATAGAAATGTTTGTATAATAATGATCTCTGACCAGTCTCTTAGGGTTTTAGGGAGAACTCACATTAAATAGTCAGGAGTAGATCAAGTGGGAAAACTACTAAACAGTCATTTCAAAAAGATAGATGCTAATTTCAAATAAATATCCTTTAAAAACCTTGTTTAAGAAGAAAAATGGAGAAGATGTTGAACCAAAATAACTTCTTCCAGATGGTCTCAGGAAACGGTAATGTAACTCAGAGATGGTTGAGGAATCAGTCTTTGTTGGATGATTGATTGATAAAAGAATCCCATTGCAACTCTTCCTTAGGGTCTTTTAAGCAGAGGGAGGTAACATATTTGTGGCATGGTAGATAATGGGCAAAGTATAATTATCTTCACATTACAAGGAAGATGAAGCTTTAAGGCTAAAACATATCAGACTTAAACTGGGTAAAAAAAGAAAAGGTAGTGTTTGATGCTCTCTGTCTTTAAGTACTTCATGGGCTGTCATATGCAACAGTGATTAGACTTTTTCTGTTTGGCCATAGGAAAAATTGAATGGAAGATGCAAAGAGGTAAATTTGGGCTAAATATCAGGAAAAATTGCCAATAATTAGAGCTATCCAAAAGTGGAAGATATTGTCTCCAGAGAAAATGGTCATCTATTCACAGAGGACTTCATGCAGATGCTGGATGACTACTTGCCAAGTGAATTATTTTATTGAAGATTTCTTTCATAGACAGACTACACTACATACTAAGATACCTTTTAATTTTAATTTTATGATTCTAAGGAGATGTTTGTCCTGGTTCTTGTTCACAAACTAGTTATTGATCTTTATATTTTTTTACTTAAACTCAACATACTTTAATTTCTTCCTTTATAAAGTGGGGCTAAATAATGTGCCCTATAGTAAAAAGTGTTTTGTGAATATCACATAGGAGGATTTAAACTATATCACTACCTACCTATGTGATCGTGAGAAAATATCATAATTTCATTGTTGTAATGTTCTCTCTAAAGTATAATGTTCTCTGTTGAGATTTTCTTGGGGCCTGTAGTGGCAGCTTTCATTTCAGTTCAATAATCACCACAAGTGCAGCCAGGAGTTAAAGACCAAATCCTTTATTGTCTCCTTCAAAGTCCTATCTCCTTCACTTGGGATTTTGACTAGTTTTCTGGAGGCCTTCTGGAGTCTTGGTTTTAGTAGAGAAGCGAAGGAGGAGAACCTGCCACCAAGGTGGTGTGAGATGGGATGAATCTATCAGAGTCCAAGGGTTTGTGCTCCACCCTTCAGCCTCCAGTCTTCTGTCTGCTTGTCCCTGAATCTCTGAATCTCCTGGCTGAGGCTTCTAGCTTATATGTTACACACTGAGTACAAACCAATCATTATATCTTTAGGAAAACATTATTTGTTGTAGGATTAAAGCAATGGTAAACTAGATTTAACCATTATCTCCTCAATTCCACTTAGTACCTTATTTCAATTTCTGGCCCATAACATCTCCTTGTAGGATTAAATAAATCATACTGAACCATGCTAAATTAGATAACTATTGCTTCTATCAATTCTGCTGACTTAGTACCTTGTAAGAATCCTTTGTTTCAAGTACAGAGTTCTGGCTCATAACATATTGTGATTCAATTTGATCATCTGATTCTTGCCAGAACTTTCCTAACAGGCTGATCCTGTACTTGAAAGAAATTCATCTACATGAAAGCCATGTGGCTTTATAAGATGCCAACAGTCAATATGATATTTGCTACCCAACAACTCTAGGAGAAATGCCAGGAATAGAACTGAGGACTGTACACAACATTGTAGGCCTTTGATACTATCAATCTTGAGAACAATAAGGTTCTTTCTCAAACTAAACTGCCAAATCTACTGCAAAGATCACAACTTTGTTGGGTGGGCCACATTGTTCTAATGGCAAATGTGCATATGCCAAAAGAACTATTTTCTGCAGATCTCACAAAGGAAAAGTGCTCCCACAGTAGTCAAAAAAGTGATAAAAAGATATTCTCAAGGTCTCTCTTAAGAACTTTAGAACTAATTGTATGTCATGGAAGATACTGGCATAGGACTGTCCAACATGACACACTCTCTTCAGAGAAGGTGCTGTGCTCTATGAGGAAAGCAGAATGAATTAGCTCAGAAGAAATGCGAGATATGAAAAGTTTAGAGAATTTACTCCAAATGTACTTAAGAAATATTTTGTTTGATCTGTAACAAAGAATTCTGAGTTCATATTGGTCTAATTAGCCACACTAACCTGAGTCTAGCATGGGGATATTATTTTGGTCTTTGAAAATGAAGGACAAAAACCTTATTTTCAGCTTTATCTTTTTGCATTTCTATGAAAAAAAAAAAAAAAAAGGCATCATGGAATACTGAAGAGATTGAAGGACTAGAAGCTGGTATGACCTGAGGTCAAATATTTGCTCTGACACCAGCTATGTGATCCTGGCCTAATAACTTAACCTCTTAGAACTCTAAATAATTCTGTCTATAAATTGCAGAAAATGCACTAACCTACAATGTCAAGGGAATTAACTTCTGCAGAAAAATATCCAGTATCCATAAAATCACTAAGTACTTAACCTCTGATCTAGAGATAACAAATGGGGAGTACTTTGGAAAGTATCAATATACCAGTAATAAGTTCTTTTAAAATATTGGTTGGTTGTTGTCCTTAATTCTAAGAGGACCAAAATAACATTACCATACTGCTACAGTGTCAAGATAAAGTGTATCATATTGTGGTTGATTAGACCAATATGAACTTAGAATATTTTACCACAGGTCAAACACAAGTAGTCCATATGAATATTTGGGGTGGAGATTTAGCTAAATTTGCATATCTCCTGTTTCTTTTGAACTACTGAAATTCTGCTTTACTCATAGAGCACAAAATCTTTGATGGGAGCACATCATGCTGTGTGATCCTTTGCCAGCATCCGTCATATTATGCAATGGATTTAAGGTTTTACAGATATACAACAAGGAAAGCAGCATGATAGTTCTGTGGCCCTTCAGTTGGTAGGCAGTTTGATATTTTTTCTCTCCCACACTATCACTTTGAGCTTCCCAAACATTTATCTGTGCATCAACCTTAACTTCTATGTCAATATTCCTGGAAATTATACTGCCAAAGTAAACGAATTTATGCACAGCATTCAAAATTTCTTCATTTGTATAGCCAAAGGTTTCACTTGTAGTTGGTGTACTGCTCATTGGTGGAAAAACCTAATTTTTTTTTTGTTTGTTTGTTTCTTTTGTTTTGTTTTTTTGGTGTTGTTAGATCCAGATTAGAACAAGCATCAGAGAATCAAGTGATACTTTGTTCCATTTCAGCTTCCTGCTGTTGTGGAGTTGCAGCTGGACGTTCAGTCAGAACCCTGGGTTAAAGTCTTGTCATTGATGCTTAACAGAGTGATAGTGAAAATAGTTAATAGGGAAACAATCCCCAAATATCCACCTTCTCTTTATACCTGAAATCTGAGTGCATATATCTTCAGAAGAGCTACAAATATAATGACTTGAAGTCTCAAAGTTGCAACATTCTGATCAGAGCTCACTTTGACATTTGCTTTTTATATTTCTAGTCTATTAGCAACCCTTTCTAAATTTTTATTATAATATAGTTTAAAAAATGGAATGTTTTGGAATATAATTTTGGATAATCATGACATTTGAAAGCTGAAATCTTGACTTACATGGCAGAGAGCTTTTAAATTTTTGCCTACAAAAGCTGACTTTTCTCACTCTTTTTGTGTGTGTGGTGTGCATAATTGTGATATTAAAATTATTTTCCTTCATTTACCTAATACCTTCTAATACTCTATTTTTTGAAGACTTAATGAGCGCCACAAGGACAGAAGTTATTGTTAACTCAGTATTTTTAAGTGTAAAAATCTATTTATCTTGTTAAAACACTTATTTTCCCAGAATATCAAATGTTGGACTTTGATTCAAGAAGACTTAGATTCAAATTCAGATTCAGACCTTTGTGACCTGCTATTTCTTAAACTTGAAATCTGAAATATTGGTATCAATTATATCATAGAGCTGTCATAGGGTCTAAAGGCAATGCACATAAAATGTAAATAATAAAGAATTATAGGGGCAGAGCCAAGATGGCAGAGAAGATACACGTGATTTTGTGAGATCCTTTCTTCCTTCAATACCAATTAGTAAAATCAGCCTCAAAAATAACACTGGACTGATAGAAACCACAAGGAGTGGAAGCACAACTTACCAGCTGAAGAGAATCTGGAGTTTCAACAGAAAAGGTTGGTTCACAGGGGAGGAAATAAAAAGGCTAGCACAGACAGGGTTAGGTGCTAGCACACCACGCCAATCAAGCTGGGGAGAACTCTGGGATCAGAGAAGCCACTGAGATAGAAGAATCTGGCACCGGCTGTTACCTCTTTTCTGCTTATAAAACAGCAGTCCAGAAGAGAAATCAAGCCACTTTAAAATATAAAGCCAGATCCTAGAACCACCCCAATCCGGAAGTGACCTAACAGATCTCAGCACTACAATGAAGCCTCTATCTGCTGTCCAGGGCTTCACCTTGGAGTAGTTAAAAGCTGGAAAAGTGGGGACACAGCCCAAGGCAACATACAATTCACATAGTGCCTGGCTTTGCTGGAGGCTGTGGAACTCAGCCACTGAAGTCCCAGAGAAGCTGAACCTTTGAAATAGGGACCGCTAGCAGTTTCTGGGCAGACACTTCCACTTTGAGTGCAGGCGCTTTTCACTTCAGCTGCTGATATCCATGCCCCACGGGATGCATTGGCTGGGCTTTGTGTCGCCTTTACTGTTCAGTCTTAAACCTCAGGGAAGTCTCTAGGACACACAGTGGGGGTCCCTCCACTGGGCAACACTAGTGCAGCCACAGCCATACTAATCACTCCTAAGGCACTTCCAGGGAGGGGGAGGTGAACTCTCCCAGAGCTCTCTCTTAGCTCAGGCACAGGAGCCTCTGCATCCATCTGGTCTGGGAGGAAGTTGATAAAGAAATAAATAAATAAATTCTTACCCCAAGAACTGACACCAAAAGATTTTTTTAAATATGAGTAAAAAGCTAAAGAGAACTATTGATTCCTTCTAAATAGAGAAAGAGCAGGGATACAACCCTGAGGAAGTTAATAGCAGAGAGTCAGCAGATAACAGCCTAAAGGGGAACGATACTGCCCCCCCATCACATAACTCCTCCTAGAAGAAACTATTAAAAAATTAAAAGAGTTTGAAGAAAAATGGGGAAAGGAAAGAGAAGCTATAATAGAGAATAACAACGTTCTGAAATTTGAGTTGGAAAAAATAAAGAATTGACAGGAGATTCAGGGAAACAAAATATGTGAATTAGAAAAGATTAAAAATATCACAGAAAAGTAGGATTTCTGAATTGGAAAAGATAAAAAATTCTCAAGAAAGTAGGATTCCTGAATTGGAAAAGATAAAAAAGTCTCAACAAAGTAGGATGTCTGAATTGGAAAAAGAAAATGATTCTTAAAAAAAAATAGGGAAATAGAAAAAATTCAATAAAACAAAATAATTCATTTAAAAACTCAATTGGGCATATACAAAAAGAACTCAAAAATGTGAATGAAGAAAATAACTCACTAAAAATCAGGATGGAACAAATAGAAATGAATGATTCATTGAGCACCCAAGAATCAGTCAAAAAAAAAACAACAAACAAACAAAAAAAAAATGAAAAGCTGGGGAATAACATCAAATACTTACTGGGAAAATCTATAGACCTGGAAAATAGATCTAGGAGAGATAATCTGAAGATCATTGGACTTCCAGAAAACTATGACCAAAAAAAGAGCCTAGATTCTATTTGACAGGAAATTATCAAAGAGAACTGTCCAGAGATAATAGAAACAGAAGGGAAAATGTGTCAAAAGAATTCATCGAACTCCTTCTGAAAAAGACCCTAAAAAAAGAACTCCACGGAATATTGTGCCTGAGATGCAGAACTACCACACAAAGGAAAGAATATTGCAAACAGCTAGAAAAAAGCAATTCAAATATCAAGGAGCCACAATAAGGGTTGCTCAAGATCTGGCTGCCTCCACATTAAAAGATCGAAGGGCCTGGAACCCGATATTCCGAAAGGCAAAAGATCAAGGATTGCAACCATGAATAAACTACGCAGCTAACTTTAGCATTTTCTTCCATGGAAGAAGATGGTCATTCAATGAAATAGAGGAATTCCATATGTTTCTCAGAAAAAAAAAAAAAAAAAAAAAAAACAAACAAAAAAAAATTGATCTACATCCACAAGACTGAAGAGAAACAGAAAAAGGTACACAGAACCCTTGAGAACTGTATCTCTGTTGTGGATATATAGAAAGTCCGCATGGATAATTTGATTTTATTGATATAAAAAAAAGGGGGGGAGTAGTAAAGGGAAGGGGGTAGTATCACAAAAAGGGGAAGGAGTGATAAAAAGAGGGAAACTACATCCCAGGAAGAGTCATAGAAAATATCCCATATCTGAGGGAATTTAGAGAGGGAAAGAAACATTGTGTGAATCTTACTCTCATCAGAATAGGCTCAAAGAGTTAATAATTGGCATATTTGTTTTTCAGAGAATTCTCTGTCACCTCATTAAAAGGGGGGAGAGAAAAAGGGAAAAGGAAAAGGGGAATAAGGGAAGGGACTTGGAATGAGGGGGGAGGGATACTAAAAAAGGGAGGGCTACACATCACAAGTGGGGTCTATAAATTAAATATTGGGAAAGGGGTTCAGGGGGGTCGAGGGAAAAAGCATAATCTGGGGATAATATGATGGTAGGAAATACAGAATTAGTCATTTTAACTGTAAATGTGAATGGGATGAACTTTCCCATCAAACAGAGACAGATAGCAGACTGGATCAAAAGTCAGAACCCTACAATATGTTGTTTACAGGAAACACACTTAAAGCAGGGAGATACAGAGTAAAGATAAAAGATTGGAGCAGAATCTATTATGCTTCAGGTAAAGCCAAAAAAGCAGGGGTAGCCATCCTTATCTCAGATCAAGCAAAAGCAGAAATTGATCTAATTAAAAGAGATAAGGAAGGAAACTATATCCTGCTGAAAGGTAGCATAAACAATGAAGCCATATCAATACTAAACATATATGTACCAAGTGGTATAGCATCTAACTTCCTAAAGGATAAGTTAAGAGAGTTGCAAGAAGAAATAGACAGTAAAACTATAATAGTGGGAGATCTCAACCTTGCACTCACAGATTTAGACAAATCAAACCACAAAACAAATAAGAAAGAAATTATAAAAGTAAATACAACATAGAAAAACTAGATATGATAGACCTTTGGAGAAAACTAAATGGCGATAGAAAGGAATATACTTTCTTCTCAGCAGTTCATGGATCCTATACAAAAATTGACCATATATTAGGACATAAAGATCTCAAAATTAAATGTAGGAATGCAGATATAATAAATGCCTTCTTCTCAGATCACAATGCAATAAAAGCTACATTCAGTAAGAAGTTAGGGGTAAATACACCAAAACGTATTTGGAAACTAAATAATCACATCTTAAAGAATGACTGGGTGAAACAGCACATTATAGAAACAATAATTTCACCCAAGATAATGACAATGATGAGACATCATGCCAAAATCTGTGGGATGCAGGTAAAGTGGTGATAAGGGGAAATTTTATATCTTTATAGGCTTATTTGAACAAAATAGAGAAGGAGAAGATTAACGAATTGGACCTGCAACTTAAAAAGCTAGAAAAAGACCAAATTAAAACCCCCCAACCAAAAATCAAACTTGAAATACAAAAATTAAAAGGAGAAATCAATAATATTTAAAGTTTAAAAAAAACTATTGAATTAATAAATAAACCCAATAGTTGGTTTTATGAAAAAGCCAATAGAATAGATAAACCTTTGGTAAATCTGATCAGAAAAAGGAAAGAGGAAAATCAAACTGTTAGTCTTACATATGAAAAGGGGGATCTTTCCACCAATGAAGAGGAAATTAGAGAAATAATAAGGAGTTACTTTGCCCAACTTTATGCCAATAAATTTGATAACTTAAGTGAAATGGATGACTTTCTCCAAAAATATAGGCTTCCTAGATTAACAGAGGATGAGATAAATTGCTTAAATAGCCTCATTTCAGAAAAAAGAAATAGCACAAGCTATTAATCAACTCCCCAGGAAAAAAATCCCCAGGACCAGATAGATTTACATGTGAATTCTACCAAACATTTAAAGAACAATTAGCCCCAATATTATATAAACTATTTGAAAAAATAGGGGATGACACAGACATGGTACTGATACCTAAACCAGGTTGATTGAAAACTGACAAAGAAAATTATAGACCAATTTCCTTAATGAATATTGATGCTAAAATCTTAAATAAGATATTAGCAAAAAGACTTCAGAAAATCATCCCCAGGATAATACACTATGATCAAGTAGAATTTATTCCAGGAATGCAGGGCTGGTTTAATATTAGGAAAACTATTAGCATAATTGACCATATTAATAATCAAATTAATAAAAACCATATGATCATCTCAATAGATGCAGAAAAAGAATTTGATAAAATCCAACATCCATTCCTACTAAAAACGCTTGAGAGTATAGGAATAAATGGACTATTTCTTAGAATAATATTTACGACTGTCAGTAAGCATAATATGCAATAGAGAGAAACTGGAACCTTTACCAGTAAGATCAGGAGTGAAATAATGTTGCCCACTATCACCATTACTATTCAATATAGTACTAGAAACGCTAGCCTCGGCAATAAGAGCCAAGAAAGAGGTTCAAGGAATTAAAGTAGGAAATGAGGAAATCATACTATCAATCTTTGCAGATGACATGATGGTATACTTAGAGAACCCCAAAGACTCTGCTAAAAAGCTATCAGAAATAATTCAGAATTTTAGCAAAGTTGCAGGATACAAAATAAATCCACACAAATCCTCAGCATTTTTATATATCACCAACAAAATGCAACAGCAAGAGATACAAAGAGAAATTCCATTCCAAACAAATATTGAGAGTATAAAATATTTGGGAATCCATCTAGGAATTATATGAGCAAAATGGGGAAACACTTACCACAAAAATAAAGTCAGATTTAAAAAATTGGAAAGACATTCAGTGCTCTTGGATAGGCCGAGTGAATATAATAAAGATGACAATACTCCCCAAACTAATCTGTTTATTTAGTGCTATACCAATCAGACTCCCAAGAAACTATTTTAATGACTTAGAAAAAATAACAACAAAATTCATATGGAAGAATAAAAGGTCAAGAACTGCAAGGGAACTAATGAAAAAAAAAGGCAGATGAAGGTGGTCTAGGTATACCTGATCTAAAGCTATATTATATAGCAGCAGTCACCAAAACCATTTGATATTGGCTAAGAAATACACCGGTTGATCAGTGGAATAGATTAGATGCAAAGGACAAAAAAGGGTGTATCTATAGTAATCTAGTCTTTGACAAAGCCAAAGATACCAACATTAGGGATAAAAATTCAATATTTGGAAAAAACTGTTGGGAAAACTGCAAATTAGTATAGCAGAAATTAGATATGGATCCACACTTAACACCATATACCAAGATAAGATCAAAATGGGTCTATGATTTAGGCATAAAGAATGAGATCATAAATAGATTAGAGGAACAGAGAATAGTCTACCTCTTAGACTTGTGGAGGAGGAAGTAATTTATGACTGGAGGAGTACTAGAGATCATTATTGATCACAAAATAGAAGCAGTTTCTTAGCTTCCTAAACTTTCTTTTGTATCACAGAATTTAGAGCTAGAAAAGTCTTTAGAGATACTTCAATTTAAATGTTTTATTTCATTAAGAAGAAATTTGAGGATCAGGGAGATTAAGATGTTTGCTGAGGGGTTTTTAGGGCTATTTCCAGATTATATTAGTAGCAAAGGCAAGGTCTGCCTTCTGATTCCAAATTTAGTGTTCTTTCCAATACACAATAATGCCCTCTAACTTTCCTTTCTTAATTCATATTTATCCTCTATATCACCAAAAGTTATATCTTTAAATGCCTCCCTTTCTTTCCTCTATATATAGTGTCTATTTTGGTCATCTTCATCATTTAAAATGGTCACACAATGTCATAATTCAAAGGATTACTCAGAAGACATTTGCTTCAACTAGGGCCTGAGAAGAATACTTTGTGATATACATAAGAAGAATCAGTCATGATTTCCTTGAAAACTCCAAATTAAAGAAAATTCACTGACACCTTAAAGTAGCCCATTCTACTTTGGGAAAGTTCTAATTATTAAGTTTTTACAGGCATCTAGTTCAATTTTACCCTCTTCAAAGCTTCTATCACTTGCTACTTGTTCTGCTTTCTGAAACCAAGCAGAATTTTCCTATCTTCTCACAATCCTGAAACTTGAAGGCAATTATTCTCTACCCTCTTAAATCTTTTCTAGTTTCTTTAATTCATACTCATAGCACATTAAGTTAAACCCCTTCATAATCCTGGTTTCCTTTTCATATAAACTATACAACTTATCAACATCCTTATTATACTCATCACTGAATACATTTCAAATGTTTTTTATTCATTTCACAATATAATGATATCATCCATCCAGTACTGGATACTATTTCTCTCAATGCAGCCTAAAGTTGCAATTCACTTTTTTTGGCTTCTATATTACAATATTCAATCATATTAGGCTTTCAGAATGTTAGCATTTTATCATTTAAAGTTGAGTTATTATCTAGCTATTATTATATTTTCATCTTATATTTATAAAAATTCATCTTTTTAAAATCCAGAATCAATATATCACATTTATCCTTTAGCAGTTTCATAGCATTGAACATTTTGCCTATTGAAATCTTTTTAGATCCTTTTAAAGTTAACTACTATATTAGCTATATTTCCAAAATTCATATAATTTTCCCAGAATTTGTGCTTAATAAATATTTTTCATTGGATCTACTTCTTTATGTCAATGACAATAGTTGCTATGGTGGGAAATAGAGGCTGCTATTTTTCAAGGGTTTGAGGTACTCTCTTAAACTAAATTTCAGAATAATTAAAATTACTATAAAAGAAGTAACTAAGGTACATACATTTTTAAAAGTTTACTTTATTATTCTCAATAACACACATATAACTACAAAATATTAATATCATTTTGAAGTAATACTACCTTAGTACTCAGAATATAACAGAAGAGTCTTAGATATTCTCTCTATCTCTCAATCTCTCTCTCCCCCCCCACTTATTTTCAATATATATACTTTTTATTTAGAATTGCCTGTGATATCAGAAGCAGTTACCAGATGTCGGCATAAATTTGAGATGCTGTGAAGAAAATTCAAAACAAAGATATTGCATTTCCTAAAAGCATCCTAGAACTGAAAGCTTGGTTGTAATGTTTGACATGCAAATCATTAAAAGAGCCCAATAGAAATGTTATTTCTATAGTTTCCAACAAATGAATTTTTAAAATATCTTAATGACAGGATCATTCTAGTATGCATAGTCCTCCAATTGATATACTAAGGAGGCAGTGATATAATTCTTGTCTGTATTTCATGTTAAGTCCACAAGATCTTGCCAAGCATTATTTAGCTAATATGGGGTTACTTTTTATTATTTAATTAAATAATGTATCCCTCATTATCCTTAAATATCAATTCTGATAACTTTGATTATAAAAAGCTAAAAATGGTTTTGCAAAAACAAAACCAATGCAAACAAAATTATAAGGAAAGCAAAAAAATGGGAGGGAAGGATTTAAAACAAATATCTCTGATAAAAGGTCTTATTTTTTTTTCAAATATATAGAGAAATGAGTCAAAATTATAAAAAATATGAGTCATTCCCCAATCAATAAATCTCAAAGGATATGACAAACAGTTTTCAGACAAAGGAATTATTAGAAAGACACAAATTAAACAACTCTGAAGTTCCACTTCATATACATTCAAGATAGAACAACAACAACAACAAAATGTTGTATGTTGAAAGGCATGTAGGAAAATTGGAATATTATTGTTCTTTTGATAGAGTTGTGAACTAAAACAACGATTTTGGAGGGCAATTTCAAATTAAGTCCGGAGAGTTATAAAACGGTGCATACTATTTGATCTGCAATACTGCTTCTAGGCCTATATCCCAAAGACACTCAAATTTGCATAAAAATACAGTAGCTATTTTTCTCATGGCTAAGTATTAGAAATCAAAGGGATGTTTATAAATTGGAGAATGACTAAATAAGCTGTGATATTTGATTGTAATGGAATCTTATAGTACTCTAAGAAATTATAAGTATAATAATTTCTTAAAAAACAAAAACAAAATAAAAAAAAAAAACCTTTTTAAACTGTCATGAATTGATTCATAGGGAAGTAAAGAGAACCACAATAAAACCATTGTTCACTGTAAAAATAAGGTTGTTTGATGAAGAACTGTGAATGACTTTGTTCTTCTCAAAAGTATAAGTATCAAAAACAATTACAAAGACCTGGCCTCCAGAGCAAGAATTGAATTTTTTTTGAATACAAACTGAAGCATATAATTTTCAATTTCTTTCTTTCATTTGTTCTGGTATTTGAATCTTCTTGCACAAAATGACTAATATAAAAATATTAAATATTTTACATAATTGCATATATGTAATTTATTTTTTGTTACTATCTCAGGGAAGCAAAAGGGGGGGGGATAGAATTTAGAACTCAAAACATAAATAAAAATGTAAATATATATTTAGACCAGAAGCTAAGACAATCAAATTCAAAGAAATACTATGCCTTTTACAAAAGTAATTCCTTATTGCTAACTGGGTTAATAATAATGTTCAGTTGTACTGAAGAATTTCAAGAAGAAGCTGCTCTTCATAGAGGAACTCCATTTGATAACTTTGAAGCAATGCAATAGTCAACTTCAAAGGATGATGATGCTATATTTATGCAATTATGAACAATCATAGCAATATTTGATTCACTGACCCTTTTAAGGATACTGATCTGCCTGGGCAGAATTTGCTGTCAGGGTAGTTCATCATAAATTCATCACCTCCTTATTCTCACATGCTAACAAATTGATGTCATATGCATGGGAATTCATGGTTCTTACAAGTTTTATCTCTACATAAAGATAAATTTTATATATACATACTTAGTATTTTTAATTTTGTCTTTGTTTGAGTATACTTTCTTCTCAGCGTTCACAAAACCTATACAAAAATTGATCATATACTAGGGCATAAAAACCTCAAAATCAAATGAAGTAAGGCAGAAATAGTAAATACATCCTTTTTAGACCACAATGCCATTAAAATTACATTTAATAAAAAGCCAGGGGAAAATAGACCAAAAAATAATTAGAAACTAAATAATCTTATATTAAAGAATGATTGGGTAAAACAGGAAATCATAGACATAATTAATAACTTCACCCAAGAAAATGACAATAATGAGGCATCATACCAAAATGTGTGGAATACAGCCAAAGCAGTAATAAGGGGGAGTTTTATATCTCTAGAGACCTACTTGCATAAAATAGAGAAAGAGAGGGCCAATGAATTGGGCTTACAACTAAAATTGCTAGAAAAGGAACAAATTAAAAACAACTGACAAACACAAAACTTGAAATTCAAAAAAATAAAAGGTGAGATTAATAAAATTGAAAGTAAAAAAAATATTGAATTAATTAATAAAACTAAGAGTTGGTTCTATGAAAAAACCAACAAAATAGACAAACTCTTAGTAAACCTGATTAAAAAAAGGAAAGAGAAAAAGCAAATTGTTAGTCTGGAAAATGAAAAGGGAGAACTCACTACTAATGAAGAGGAAATTAGAACAATAGTTAGGAGCTACTTTGCTCAACTTTATGCCAATAAATGTGATAACTTAAATGAAATGGAAGAATATCTTCAAAAATATAGCTTGCCCAGATTAACAAAGGAAGAAGTAAGTAGTCTAAATAGTCCCATCTCAGAAAAAGAAATAGAACAAGCTATTAACCAACTCCCTAAGAAAAAAATCCCCAGGACCAGATGGATTTACATCTGAATTCTACCAAACATTTAAAGAAAAACTAACTGCGATGCTATATAAACTATTTGAAAAAATAGGGATTAAAGGAGTCCTACCAAATTCCTTTTATAACACAGACATGTTACTGATACCTAAATCAGGTAGATTGAAAACTGAGAAAGAAAACTATAGACCAATCTCCTTAATGAACATTGATGCTAAAATCTTAAATAAGATATTAGTAAAAAGACTTCAGAAAATCATCCCCAGGATAATACACTATGATCAAGTAGGTTTTATAGAGGGAATGCAGGGCTGGTTTAATATTAGGAAAACTATTAGTATAATTGACCATATTAATAATCAAATTAATAAAAACCATATGATCATCTCAATAGATGCCTAAAAAGCATTTGATAAAATCCAACATCCATTCCTACCAAAAACACTGGAGAGTATAGGAATAAATGGACTATTCCTTAAAATAATAACGAGCATATATTTAAAACCATCAGTAAACATCATATATAACGGCAATAAACTAGAACCTTTCCCTGTAAGATCAGGAGTGAAACAAGATTGCCCACTATCATCATTACTATTCAACATAGTAATAGAAACCCTAGCCTCAGCAATAAGAGCCGAGAAAGAGATTCAAGGAATTAGAGTAGGAAATGAGGAAATCAAGCTATCACTCTTTGCAGATGACATAATGATATAGTTAGAGAACCCCAAAGACTCTGCTAAAAAGCTATTAGAAATAATTCAGAACTTTAGCAAAGTTGCAAGATACAAAATAAATCCACATAAATCCTCAGCATTTTTATATATTACCAACACAATCCAAGAGCAAGAGATACAAAGAGAAATTCCATTCAAAATAACTGTCGATAGTATAAAATATTTGGGAATATATCTACCAAAGGAAAGTCAGGAATTATATGAGCAAAATTACAAAACACCTGCCACAAAAATAAAGTCAGATTTAAATAATTGGAAAGACATTGAGTGCTCTTGTATAGGCCAAGCAAATATAATTAAGATGACAATACTCCCTAAACTAATCTATTTATTTAGTGCTATACCAATCAGACTCCCAAGAAACTATTTTAATGACTTACAAAAAATAACAACAGAATTCATATGGAACAACAAAAGGTTGAGAATTTCAAGGGAAGTAACGAAAAACAATTTAAATGAATGTGGTCCAGCTGTACCTGATTTAGGACTATATTATAAAGCAGCAGTCACCAAAACATTTTGTATTGGCTAAGAAATAGACTAGTTAATCAGTGGAATAGGTTAGGTTCACAGTGCAAGATAGTGAATAAAAATAGCAACCTAGTGTTTGACAAACTCAAAAATCCCAACTTTTGGAATAAGAATTCATTATTTGACAAAAACTGCTGGGAAAACTGGAAATTAGTATGGCACAAACTAGGCATGGACTCACATTTAATACTACATACTAAGATAAGATCAAAATGGGTCCAAGATTTAGGCATAAAGAACAAAAATCATAAATAAATTAGAGGAACATAGGACAATTTACCTCTCAGACTTGTGGAGGAGGAAGGAATTTGTGTCCAAAGGAGAACTAGAGATCATTGATCACAAAATAGAAAATTTTGATTACACAAAATTAAAAAGTTTCTGCACAAACAAAACTAATGCAAACAAGATTAGAAGGGAAGTAACAAATTGGGAAAACATTTTTACAGTTAAAGGTTCTGATAAAGGTCTCTCATCTCCAAAATGTACAGAGAATTGACTTTAATTTATAAGAAATCAAGCCATTCTCCAATTGATAAATGGTCAAAGGATATGAACAGACAATTTTCAGATGATGAAATTAAAACTATTTCCACTCATATGAAAGAGTGTTCCAAATCACTATTGATCAAAGAAATGCAAATTAAGACAACTCTGAGGTATCATTACATACCTGTCCGATTGGCTAAGATGACAGGAACAAATAATGATGAATGTTGGAGGGACTGTGGGAAAACTGGGACACTGATGCATTGTTGGTGGAGTTGTGAAAGAATCCAACCATTCTGGAGAGCAATCTGGAATTATGTCTAAAAAGTTATCTAAATGTGCATACCCTTTGACCCAGCAGTGCTACTACTGGGCTTATATCCCAAGGAAATACTAAAGAAGGGAAATGTTTGTGACAGCTCTTTTTGTAGTGGCTAGAAACTGGAAAATTAATGGATCCCATCAATTGGAGAATGGCTGGGTAAATTATGGTATATGAATGTTATGGAATATTATTGTTCTGTAAGAAATGACCAACAGGAGGAATACAGAGAGGCTTGGAGAGACTTACATCAACTGATGCTGAGTGAAACAAGCAGAACTAGGAGATCATTATACACTTCAACAATGATACTGTATGAGGATGTATTCTGATGGAAGTGGATATCTTCAACATAGGGAAGAGCTAATCCAATTCCAATTGATCAATGATGGACCGAATCAGCTACATCCAGAAAAGGAACACTGGGAAATAAGTATAAACTGTGAGCATTATTATTATTTTTTCCCAGATTATTTTTACCTTCTGAATACAATTCTTCCTTTGCAACAATAACAACAACAAAATTTGGTTCTGCACATATATATTGTACCCAGGATATACTATAAGATATTTAATATGTATGGGAATGCCTGCCATCTAGGGGAGGGGGTGGAGGGAAGGAGGGAAAAAATTTAGAACAGAAGGAAGTACAAGGGATAATGTTGTTTAAAAAAAATTACCTATGCATATGTACTGTTAAAAAAAAGTTATAAAAATTTAAAAAAATAAAAAATAATGTTAAAAAATTGTCTTTGCTTTTTGTTCTTTCACACTTTTTTTGATCAGCTTTTTCTTGTACAGCATAATAATTGTGGAAATATGTATCGAAGAATCGAACATGTTTAACATAGCTTATTTGCTCTCTAAAGGAATAGGTGGGAGGAAGGGAGAGAATAAATTTGGAACAAAAGATTATGGAAGGGTGAAAGTTGAAAACTATGCATAGATTTTGAAAATAGTAAGCTATTAGTTTAGAAAAAAAGTCTATAAGGTAGCTTCATTATCTTCTTCCATTTTAAAATAGAGTAAATTGAAGTAGACAGAGGTTATTGACTTTTTACTTAATACTTAATATTATTTAATAAGTATCTAAATGAAAAAAATGTTGCTTTCATCACATGACTGGCAATAAATTGACTTTGGGTCATGCTGTTTTACATATGCAAGACTTTTTGGGCTTTTTGTTGACCTGTGATTTTATTTATGTAAGGAGTTTTAGATGAGGAATCTCCTCTGACAAAGTAGATCAGTATCTTCTTTGTAATTTACATATTAAATAAATTCCCTGAGAAATAATAAGGGTACAAGACTTTCAGGAAGATGTGGATTCCATTTCCACCTTAAACACCTATTTTCTATGAGTCCCTGGCTAAGTCAACTTATGTGGGCTTCAGTTTCCCCTTCTATAAAAAGAAGGGATTAGATTAGCTAACCTTCAAGTGCTCTTCCATCTAAATTTGATAATTCTGTGATTTAGGATTATTTGACCAGGAAGGGTCAGAGGCAGAATTTGAACCCTGCCATTCCTGAATTTAAGACTAAGTTTTGCATCTGATCAGTCAGTCAACAGCATTATACTAACTACTTTGTTCCTGAAATTGTGTTAAATATTGGGGATACAATGAAAGGTAAACGATCATCAGAGTGCATCTCATGGTCTTTTTACAAATATTTTAAAATTTCTTGCTTAATCTGAATCAAACTACTTTCATTATTCACTACTATGTTAAAAAAAAAAAAAAAAAAAAAAAGATTGTCTGGCACAGCAGAAAAAAAGTATTACACTTGGAAGTAGAATACAACTTCAGACACTGCTCAGTCTTTTTTAAAATCATGTGACCTTGATCAAATCACATAATCTTTCTGAGTCTCAGCCTTATCATAAGTTTAATGTAACATTCACAAGGAAAATTATATTTGAACAACATATTTCACAGGGTTGTGATAAAACCCTGTATAAACTAATAACAAACAAACAAACAAACAAACAAACAAACAAAAAAAAACTATATAATTCTGAAGTATCATTACTCTGAAGCAAAACCACTACCAAAAAATATTGAGTTAACATTTCCTTCTGTGACTCTTCTTTTTAAAGTCAGGTATTCCTTTGAAGCTTTACCCTGGAGCAGATCTCTAAAAAAGGTTATTATTCTAGAGAAATTATCTTTCCTCTGACTTGCTAGGCTCCTGTTTTCACAAAGAATGTTCAGAGAATATGGCCCTGTCTCAGATTAGTTTAATAATATTCCTCAAAGAAAAGCTCAGCGAATAAATTAACAAGCTGGTCTTTTTCAAGTGTCAGACTTAGTTTTATAGAAAATCAAACCAAATATATCCTATTTTACATGTCCACTATGTCTGATACAAACATATTTTCACTACTGGATCACACATAAGCATATGTCTCGATAAACAGTCAAACATCCATACCAAAATGTACCATATATTGGAAATGACTATTTTAATGCCTAAAGAAGGGATGAGACCATCTGCTTGTCCTACTGTGTTATTTTCTGTTAGTACTTATCTTCCTGTACTGTTCTATAACTAGATCTAAGCTCCTCATGATCAGACTATCATCTAATTAATTTAATTTTTATAGTGCTATCAATACTTTGCTGGGTGTTCTTCACCTCAATGCTCCCAATACCTTGTAGCTAGTAGGTTCTAAATAATTTCAAGCATGATGATGAAGATATTAAGTACATTAAACATTTTATTTGAAAGAGCACTGTAAATTCTTCCTTTGTCATCCTATGAAAGGATCTATGTCACATTATTTAATGTAAAATATATATACAACATGGAATAGCCAAATACAAAACTTGTATAGCTTCCAAGAAAAGATACTCAGGGATGTCTCTAATTTTACTTTTGCCTTGGTCTTTCTATTCATGTCTTTCCCAGTTATTTTATTTCAGAATAAAATATTTATTTGGAAGGATACCTTTGCCATATTAGGGAAATAGAATTATCTATATTAGATAGATGAGAAGACTTAGAACACTCTTGGATCCTCTTCCCCCAAGATAATTTTGTGGAAATAATGATGAAGTCAGTTTAATCTTGCTTACAATTATCCAGTCTTATTCTACCTTACTTTTGTGGAAATAGTAGAGTTTCCTGAAATATAGAAGGGTTTTAGATGCAAGAAATATACTAGCACCAAAGGACAGAGCCAAATTAACAGAGAGAAAACAGGAAGTTGCCTTAGCTATTTCCAACGTCCCTCTGAAACAACATTTAACCAAGTTTTTTTAGAGGATCCTGGAATGATTAGATACTAAATAACAAAGTAAAATAAATTTCCAGCTTAAAATAACTTAGAAGGACCCCAGAAAAAAGTCTTATTTCACATTGGTAAAAGGGGAGTGCAGCTTGGCAAAGAAAAAGTATAGGGAAAGAAGTGAGAGGGTATTAGCAACAATAGAGATAAGCAATTGATATTCAACAGTCCTGACTCAAGATGCCAGTGGTAGAGCAAAACAACTGTGAAACCTCCAACCCACCACAGAAGGTTAATTGAGAGCCCCAGAATCCCACATAAGAGATGTGAGTAGGTCAATATCCCAACTTATAGGATTGTGTTGGTAAAAAAGGAAGAAAGACACAATGGTATAAATTAAATCTCATAAAAAGATCCAAAATATCTATGTAATGGGAAAAAAGATTCAAACATTGTTTGAACCATGTTTCATGAGATTTGATTCAAAGAGAGAATAACATACACACTCAGTTGAGTATGGGAGTCTATCTTACCCTAGATGAATTAGTAGGATAAAGGGAAAGAAAAGGTGAAGAGAAGACTGATAGAAGAAGGACAGAAGAGGCAGCAGAAATAAAACGGAAAAAAGGAAAAGTAAACTGGTGGTTATTAAAGGGAAGCTAGATTGATAGAGATAGTGGTTAGAAGCAAAATATTGGTGAGGAGGGATAGGGTAAAAGGAAAGAAAAGTAGGAGAGAATAGTATGGAAGGAAATACAGAGTAATCCTAACTGTCAGTGTAAATGAGATAAACTCTCCCATAAAACACAAGTAAGGGCCAGCTAGGTGGCGCAGTGGATAGAGCACCAGCCCTGAATTCAGGAGAACTGGAGTTCAAATCTGGTCCCAGACACTTAACACTTCCTAGCTGTGTGACCCTGGGCAAGTCACTTAACCCCAGCCTCAGGGGAAAAAAAAATAGCAGATTGGATTAAAAAACAGAATCTATAATATGTGATTTATAATAAAAACATTCAAAACAGAGAGATACACACAGAATAATGGTACATTATGCTTTAGGTGAAATTTTTAAAAGTCCTAATCTCAGAGAAACCAAAAGCAAAAAATAGATCTAATTAAAAGATTAGAAAGTAAAACAACATCTTGGTAAAAGTTACTGTAGTCAATGCAGTAATATCATCAATACATATATATGAACCAAGTTTTATAGCATATAATTTCTTAGAGAATAAGTTAAGTGAGTTTTGGAAGAAAATTAAGAGAAGATTCTGGAAAGATGGTAGAATAAATCAGAAAATCCCAAACTCTCCAGATTTCCCCACACAAAAAGGCAAAACTGTGGTCAACATTAATATAGAGAAATTAAAAACCAATAAGAGTTGGAGCAGAACAATGGTTCTCTTGAAACAACTGGAGAAGATTGAAAGAAAGCTATTATTATGAAGGTTTGGACCTCATGAAGAGTAAACACCACAAGACTAGTTCACTTAAAAGAGCAATCAGCAAACCCTGGGGCTAGCTGGTCTGGAAAGTAAACTTGGACCCAATTTTAACCTGCCGGACAATATGGAAAATTAGGTGTCCGAGTCCAGGAAGATTGTCATTAAAAGAAACCATGGTGATATGGAAACACTAGGTCTAGCTGTGCTGCCAAGATAAGTTCTTGAGTGAGAACGAATCAGTAGAAATAGCTGACCTGTGACTACAGAAGCAGTGGAGCAGGGAATACTATTGACAGTGGGTACTTACAGGAAGGTAGAATTCTAGGTTTGGGGTTCCAGAACAGAGGAGAAAAATGAAAAGAGGAAGCTGGGACACTCCTCCACATGCCAGGACTACAGATGATTACACTAACAAGTTCTATCTAAAATTAAAAAAAAAAAAAAAAAAAAAAAAAAATGAGTAAGCAAACATCAACCTATTCTTAAACTCAAATTAAATAACATTCTGAAAAAAAAAGATAATCAGTGAATTATCATACTTTTAAGATTTTGTTGTAAAAAGATGTGAATTTAACAGAAAATTTAACGTAAAGGGCCCAAGAGAAATATCAGGTAAGCATAAAAGATTCATTTCGCAGGACTAATAAGAAAATACTTTATGCTTTATGTGAGAAAATATAGTAAGTGGATAATGTGAAAAAATTTGGGGCAGAGCTGAGTATCTAAAAAGTAAAACAATGTTAGAAAATATAAAAAGAGCAATTCAATTATATGAATGAGATACAAAAGCAAAAAAACAAACCAGACAAAATTATATGGGGGATGACAGCTGGTAGTTGTGGAATTCTATTCATATTAGGAATAGGTTATAGAAGGAACAATACATCTATATCTAGATGAATGTAAACATCTTCCTTATTTATTTATTTATAAAAATTATTTTATATTAGTTTTAGGTTATATTTTTCCATTCATTTGTAACATTTCCACTTTAGCCCATTTTTATAGCTTTTTATTTACAAGATATATGCATGAGTAATTTTTTAGCATTGACCATTGCAAAACTTTCTGTTTCAAATTTTACTTTATCTTTCTTAGGGTTGGTCAATGTATTTTTTTATTGTAGTTTTTTTTTTATATACAAAAGATATGCATGTGTAATTTTCAACATTGACCCTTGCAAAAACTTCTGTTTCAACTTTTCCTCTCCTTCCCCCAACCCTCTCCCCGAGATGGCAGGTAGACCAATACATGTTAAATATGTTCAGGTATATTTTCAATACAATTTATGCATACATAGCCATACTTTTATTTTGCTGCACAAGAAAAATCAGACTTTGAAATAAGATAAAATTAACCTGAGAAGGAAATAAAAAATACAAGCAATAAAAACAGAGGGATTGGAAATGCTATGTAGTGGTTCACACTCCTTTCCCAGAGTTATTTCACTGGGTGTCACTGGTTCTATTCATTATGGAACAAATGGAACTGATTTGGTTCATCTCATTGTTGAAGAGAGCCATGTTCATCAGAATTGATCATCATATAGTACTGTTGTTGAATTATATAATGATCTCCTGGTTCTCCTCATTTCACTCAGCATCAGTTCATATGGCTCTCCATGCCTTTCTGAAATCTTCCTGCTGGTCATTTTCTTTTCCCTTTTCCTCTCCCATTTTTTTTTTTATGAGGTGAGAGAAGTTTCTCTGTAAACCAACTATGCCTAATAATTTCTCTTTGAGCCAAATCTGATGAGAGTAAGATTCACACAATGTTCCCCCCTCTCCTTAAATTCCTCAGGCATTATAGGTTTCCTTTATCTCATCATGGGATGTAATTTCCCTCTTTTTATCTCTTCTTTTCCTGTTTTCTGATACTATGCCCTTTCCACTTCTACTTTTCCTTTTTTTGTGTGTTATAACAGTATAATCAAATTATACACACGCTTTTTATCCATGTCCATACCAGAAATACAGTTCTCAAGAGGTTTTTTGTTTGTTTTTTGTTTTTTGTCTTTTATGCTTCTCTTGAGTCTTATATTTGGAGGTCAAATTTTTTTTTTTGTTTATATATCCAATTGAGTTTTTAAATAAGTCGTTTTACTTTATGGATTTTTTTCCAATTCATTAATTTTTTACTGAGTTATTTTCTTTTTCCAATACACAAATCCTGTTTCCCTGGGAGTTCTTTACCTTTTCCAATTCACATTTCAGGAAGTTATTTTCTTTTTTAACTTCTTGAGTTATAGGCCTTTTCCATACTCTCTTGCAGAACTTCTCTTTCCTTTCCCTGTTTTTCTTCTAGCTCTCTTTTAAGATCTTTTAAAATTTCTTCGAGGAGAGCCTTGTGTGCTGGAGATCAGGGTACATCCTCCTTTGGAGTTTTTGTCTAGAGACTGTCTGCTATTAGTCTCTTTGGGGTTGGAAATCTGCTCTCTTTCAGTATAGAACATATTTTAGCCATGTTATAAAATAAAAATCATAACAAAGGGGAAAAACAAGAAAAAGAAAATGAACAAAAGGCGAAAATACTATGCAGCAATCTGCATTATGTCTCCAAGTTCTCTGTGGATGTGGATGGCATTTTCCATATAAAATTCTTTGGAATTGCTTTGGTTTACTGAATTGTAATTAAGAGTTAATTAAGTCTATCCATAATAAAATATTATTATTGTTATGTACAATGTTTCTCTTGATCTACACCCTTCATTCAACCTCAGCTCATATAAACCATTTCAGGTCATGCTGAAATCAGCATCTTCATCATTTCTTAAGCTCAACCATAAAAGTAAAAATAAGAGGAAAGATCAAAAGAAAAGAGAAAAAATGAGAAAGAAACAGAAACCTACTATGTTGACAGGAAGACTAAAATATTAACTTAGACAAGAACAAAATTTCCTCAGATGAAATCTCAAAGAGTGATATGAATCGTTCTCAAGGCCAAAGTGTCTTCTTGGAAGCACTCATAAAGGGCTTTGAAAGACAAATAAGAGAAATAAAAGAAAAAAAAATGAGAGGTATGCATGAAAGAATCAACAGCTTAGATAGGGAAGGAAAAAATGGCTGAAGAAAATAATTTTTAAAAATGCAATTGGCCAAAGTAAAAAAAAAAAAAAAAAAAAAAAAAAAATCTACTAAAGAAGACAACACCAATGAGGTGAAGATGGCAGAGAGGAGACATCTTTATCCAAGCTAGCCTGATATCCCTCAAATCAACACCAAATCAAGTCTCTGAACTGGTTTTGGAGTGACCAAACCCACAAATGTGGAGTGAACAAAATTTCAACATAAGACATTTTGGAAAAAAACTTCAGAAAATGTCAGAAAATGGGTCAAGCACATGCGAGTACAGGATCAGTGTGGCATCTCACAAGATGGGATATATAATCTGAGGTATCTATAGCAAAGTTAGATACTGTGTCCTAGTTGCCAGACAGTAGATGAGCAGATTACCTACAAAATATTCAATACAAATACAAAAGGCGAATAGTCCCTAAATCACAGGATAATGTAGGACCTGGCCCGACTCACCCAGCATTGAGTTAGCATGGACCTGGTGAAGTCACTGTCACCGGTAGAGAAAGCTTGGATAATCTGCCTTTGCCCCAAAAGCAGGTCTAAGTGGTGGGCAAAAAGCAAAAAGAAATACATAGTTTTTGTTGTTGTTGTTTATTTTTGAGAAAGAGAAGAACAGTTTCAAACCCTGAGAACACATCAGCCTCAGATAAAGCCCCAAAGGGTGATAGGAATTGATCCCCATTTCACAAGGCTATCTTGGAAGAATTCAAAAAGTACTTTAAAAGAGAGGCAGAATGAAGATGGGGAAAGGAAATAAGAATTTTGCAAGAGGATTCACCAAAAAACCCCACAGAAATTATCTGAAGAACACTCCTTAAAAATAGACAGTGAAGTGAAAACAAACAAACAAACAAATAACTCCTTACAAAATGGCCTTGATAAAATGGAAAAAGCATATTACACTTACAAAATAGAAATGACATAATGAAAAAAGAAAACAACACCTTGAAATAGCAAAATTTGTGAAATGGAATAAAATCAATGAACAAAATTCAATTGGCCAAATAAAAAAAAGGAGTTAAAAAAGCTAACTGAACAGAATAATTCACTAAAAATTAGAACTCAACACGTGGAAATTAATGACTCATCAAGAATCAATTTTTTAAAGCCTGTAGAGTCTGCCTTCAGCACCAGGAGTAAAAAAAAAAAAAAAAAAAAAAAAAAAAAAAATTAAAGGGCAATTGATAGCTTCTATACAGAAAGAGAGCAGGTTTTCAACCCTAAGGAGATGAATAGCAGATATTATTGGTCCCCAACACAAAAGGCTGTCCTAGAAGAGACTATTAAAAATCTTAAAAGAGAGCTAGAAGAAAAATGGGGAATTGAAAGACAAGCTATGCAAGAGAGTAACAACTTCCTGAAAGATGAACTGCAAAAGGTAAAAAACTCCCAGGAAGTGCAGGGAAACAAAATTTGTGAATTGGAAAGGTAAAGAACTCCCAGGAAAGTAGGAATTGTGAATTAGAAAAATAAAATTACTCACTAAATTTTTTTTTTTAAATATTGAAATGGAAAAGAATTCCATAGAGCAAAACAACTCATTTAAAACCTCAATTGGACAAGAAAATAACTCATTAAAAATCAGAATTGAACAAATAGAAACAAAAGATTTCTTTAAGTCTGAGACATTAAGAATCAGTCAAGCAAAACCAAAAAAATAAAAAAAAAATAAAAAATAGAAAGAAATATTACATATGTACTTAGAAAAACAACAGACCTGGAAAATAGATTTAGGAGAGATAATCTGAGGATTATTGGACTTCCAGAAAATTATGATTAAAAAAAGAGCCTAAATACTATTTTACAGGAAATCATCAAAGAGAACTGCCCAGAGGTAACAGAACCAGAAGGGAAAATAGGCATGGAAAGAATTCATCAAACACCTTCTAAAAAAGAACCTTAAAAAAAAAAAAAATAACCTCTACGGAATATTGTGGCCAAATTTAAGAACTATCAGACTAAGGAAAAAATATTACAAGCAGCCAGGAAAAAACAATTCAAATATCAAGGTACCACAACTAAGGGTCACTCAAGATCTGGCTACATCCACATTAAATTATCAAAGGGCCTGGAATCTGACATTCCAAAAGACAAAAGAATTTGGAATGCAACCAACAATAAACTACCCAGGTAAGTTGAGCATTTTCTTCCATGGAAGAAGATGGACATTTAATGAAACAGATGAATTTCATTTGTTTCTAAGGAAAAAAAAAAAAAAAAAACAGATTGAAACAAAAAAGTTTGATCTCCAACTAAGAGAAGCAGGAAAAAGTAAAAGGAACTTTTGAGAACTGTATTTCTCTTGTGGATATATATAAAGTCCACATGTATAATTTGATTTTACTGATATAACATAAAAAGGGAAATAGAAATGGAAAGGGGATAGTATCATAAAAAGAAAAGGGGAGATAAAAAGAGGTAAACTACATCCTATGAAGAGGTAACCAAAACCTATCATATATGAGGGAAGTTAAAGAGGGGGAGGAACATTGTGCGAATCTTACTCTCATCAGAGTTGGCTCAAAGAGAAAATAATTGACATATTTGTTTTACAGAGAATTCTCTCTCACCTCATTAAAAAGTGGGAGAGATAAAGGGAAAAGGAAACGAGCAATAAGGGGAGGGTACATAAAAGGGGGAAGGGTAATTTAAAGGGAGGAGAGAGGGATACTAAAGAAGGAAGGCTGTGTGACCCAAGTGGGGACCATAAGTTTCATAATGGTGAAGGGGTTCAGGGTGAGCAAGGAAAAAAAACCCGCATAATCTAGAGATGTTATGATGGCAGGAAATACAGAAGTAGTAATTTTAACGGTAAATGTTATTGGGATGAACTCTCCCATTAAGCATAGGGGGATAGCAGACTGGATGAAATATCAGAACCCTACAATATGTTCTTTACAGGAAACACATTTTAAGCTAGGAGATACATACAGAGTAAAGGTAAAAGGCTGAAGCAGAATCTATTATGCTTCAGGTGAAGTAAAAAAAAAAAAATAGGGGTAGCCATCTTTATCTCGGTTCAAGCAAAACCAAAAATAGATCTAATTAAAAGAGATAAGGAAGGAAACTGCTAAAAGGTAGCATAGACAATGTAGCCATATCAATACTAAACATATATGCACCAAGTGGTATAGCATCTAACTTCCTAAAGGAGAAGTTAAGAGAGTTGAAAGAAGAAATAGACAACAAAACTATAATAGTGAACTTCAACCTTGCACTCTCAGAATTAGATAAACTAAAAAAACAAATAAGAAAGAAATTAAAGAGGTAAATAGAATATTAGAAAAATTAGGTATGATAGATCTTTGGAGAAAACTGAATGGTGATAGAAAGGAGTATACTTTCTTCTCAGCAGTTCATGCAAACTTTACAAAAAGTGACCATATATTTTAGGACATAAAGATCTCAAATTTAAATGTAGGAAGGGAGAATAGTAAATGCTTTCTTTTCAGATCATGAAGCAATAAAAACTACATTCAACAAAAAGTTAGGGGTAAATAGACCAAAAAGTAATTGGAAACTAAATAATCTCATCTTAAAAATTAATAATTTCACTCAAGATAATGACAATGAAAAAACATCGTACCAAAATTTGTGGGATGCAGCTAAAGTGGTAATAAGAGGAAATTTTATATCTTTAGAGGCTTGCTTGAAGAAAATAGAGAAAGAGAAGATCAATGAATTGGGTTTGCAACTTAAAAAGCTAGAAAAAGACCAATTAAAAACCCCCAATCAAATACTAAACTTGAAATTCTAAAATTAAAACGAGAAATTAATAATATGGAAAGTAAAAATAATACTGAACTAATAAGAAAACTAAAAGTTGGTTTTATGAAAAAAAAAAACCACAATAAAATAGATAAACCTTCGGTAAATCTGATCAGAAAAAGGAAAGAGGAAAATCAAATTGTTAGTCTTAAAAATGAAAAGGGGGAACTTTCTACCAATAAAGAGGAAATTAGAGCAATAATAAGGAATTACTTTGCCCAACCTTATGCCAATAAATTTGGTAACCGAAGTGAAATGGATAACAACCTCCAAAAATATAGACTTCCCAGATTAACAGAGGAGGAAGTAAATTGCTTAAATAGTCTCATTTTTTAAAAAGAAATAGAACAAGCTATTGATCAACTCCCTAAGAAAAATCCCCAAGGCCAGAGGGATTTTACATGTGAATGCTACCAACCATTTAAAGAACAATTAGCCCCAGTGTTATATAAACTATTTGGAAAAAAAAAATAGGGAATGAAGTAGTCCTACCAAATTCCTTTTATGACACAGACATGGTACTGATATCTAAACCAATAGGCTGAAAACAGAGAAAGAAAGCTATAGACCAATCTCCTTAATAAATATTGATGCTAAAATCTTAAATAAGATATTAGCAAAAAGATTACAGAAAATCATCCCCAGGATAATACACCATGATCAAACAAGATTTATACCAGGAATGCAGGGCTGGTTTAATATTAGAAAAACTATTAGCATAATTGACTATATTAATAATCAAATTAACAAGAACCATATGATCATCTCAAGAGATACAGAAAAAGCATTTGACAAAATCCAACATCCATTCCTATTAAAAACACTTGAGAGTATAGGAATAAATGGACTATTCCTTAAAATAATAAGAAGCATATATTTAAAACCTTCAGTAAACATCATATCTAATGGCAATAAACTAGAGTCTTTTCCAGTAAGATCAAGAGTGAAACAAGGTTGCCCACTATCACCATTACTATTCAATATTGTATTAGAAATGCTATCCTCGGCAATAAGAGTCAAGAAAAAGATTAAAGGAATTAGAGTAGGTAATGACAAAACCAAACTATTACTCTTTGCAAATGATATGATGGTATACTTAGAGAACCCCAGAGATTATAATAAAAAGCTATTAAAAATAATCCACAATTTCAGCAAAGTTGAAGGATATAAAATAAATGCATATAAATCCTTACCATTTTTATACATCACAAACAAAATGCAACAGCAAGAGATCCAAAGAGAAATTGCATTCAAAACACATGTCGATAGTATAAAATATTTGGCAATCTATCTACCAAAGAAAAGTCAGGAATTATATGAGCAAAATTACAAAACACCTGCCACAAAAATAAAGTCATATTTAAATAATTGGAAAGACATTAAGTGCTCTTGGATAGTCCAAGTGAATATAATAAAGATGACAATATACCCTAGATTATTGTATTTATTTAGTGCTATACCAATCAGACTCCCAAGAAACTATTTTAATGATCTAGAATAAAATAACAACAAAATTTATATAGAAGAACAAAAGTTTGAGAATTTCAAAGGAATTAATGAAAAAAAAAATCAAATGAAGGTGGCCTAGCTGTACCTGATCCAAAACTATATTATAAAGCAGCAGTCACCAAAACCATTTGGTATTGGCTAAGAAATAGACTAGTTGATCAGTTGAATTGGTTAGGTTCACAGGACAAGAGAATGAATAAAAATAGCAATCTAGTGTTTGACAAACCCAAAGATCCCAACTTTTGGGATAAGAATTTATTATTTGACAAAAACTACTGGGAAAAACTGTAAATTAGTATGGCAGAAACTAGGAATGGACCCACATTTAATACCACATACCAAGATAAGATGGGTCCATGATTTAAGCATAAAGAACAAGATCATAAATAAATTAGTGGAACATTGGATAATTTACCTCTCAGATTTGTGGAGTAGTAAGGAATTTATGACCAAAGAAAAATTAGAGATCATTAATGATCACAAAATAGAAAATTTTGATTCCATCAAATTAAAAAGCTTTTGTACAAACAAAACTAATGCAAACAAGATTAGAAAGGAAGTAACAAACTGGGAAAACATTTTTATAGTTAAAGTTTCTGATAAAGGCCTCATTTCCAAAATACGTAGAGAACTTACTCTAATTTATAAGAAATCAAACCATTCTCCAATTGATAAATGGTCAAAGGATATGAACAGACAATTTTCAGAAAATGAAATTGAAACTATTTCCACTCATATGAAAGAGTCTTCCAAATCACTATTGATCAGAAAAATGTAAATTAAGACAACTCTGAGATACCACTACATACCTGTCAGATTGGCTAAGATGACAGGAAAAAAATAATTATGAATGTTGGAGGGGCTGTGGGACAACAAGGACACTTATACATTGTTGGTGGAGCTGTGAAAGAGTCTAAACATTCTGGAGAGCAATCTGGAATTATGCCCAGAAAGTTATCAAACTGTGCATACCCTTTAATCCAGGAGTGCTACTACTGGGCTTATATCCCAAAGAAATACTAAAGAAGTGAAAGGGACCTGTATATGCCAAAATGTTTGTGGCAGCCCTTTTTATAGTGACCAGAAACTGGAAAGTGAATGGATGCCCATCAATTGGAGAATGGCTAGGTAAATTATTGTATATGAATGTTATGGAATATTATAATTCTGTAAGAAATGACCAACAGGATGAATACACAGAGGATTGGAGATTGAACTGATGTGGAGTGAAATGAGTAGAACCAGGAGATCATTATGCACTTCAACAACAATACTGTATGAGGATGTATTCTGATGGAAGTGGCTATCTTCAACAAAGAGAAGATCTAATCCAGTTCCAATTGATCAATGATGGATAGAATCAGCTACATCCAGAGAAGGAAACTCAGTTGCCTAGACAATGGCTTCTTTGGGTTATAGACATTAAGGATTCTTCCTATTCTATCCCTCTAGGTAAGGAGGATAAGAAAGGATTTTCCTTTTCAGTGCCCAGTTTTAACTTAGCTGAACATTATAAAAGATATGAATGGACAGTTTTGCCACAGGAAATGAAAAACAGCCCTATTATGAGTCAAATGTATGTTGCTGCTGCTCTTACTCCAGTAAGAAAAGCATTTACAAAAGTAATATTATTACATTACATCCCATTACATTGGGATGTACACTTGAGGAGCAAATGTTAGAAGTATGTCTACAAAAGACCATGGAAACACTAAGGAACTACAAACTGCATATAGCTACAGAAAAAATTCGAAGACATGCTCCTTTTCAATATATAGGATATGAAGTATATCCTAAGGCACTCACAGTACAAAAGCTTTCTTTAAGAACAGAGAAGTTGGACACATTAAATGATTTCCAGAAATTAATAGGAGATATCCAATGGATGTGTCCAGTATTAGGCTTAACTACCAATCAACTGCAACCTCTATGTGATATTTTAAGGGATACAGTACTTTAAACTTACCCCACCAGTTTACAAAAGAAGCACAAGAGGCTTTGAGAGAAGTTGAACTGGCTTTATCCAATGTGGTTGAAAGGATCCCTCAAAAACCCTTGGAAATATCAGTTTTAGCTACAAAAGAGGCACCCACAGCAGTCCTTCATCAAGGAGACAGTGTGATAGAGTGGGTGAACCTCCCTCTACAACCAGAACAAAGCCTTATTCCTTACCTGGTGCTTGTGGCTAAATTTTATTAAAGGCTATTAAGAGAATAGTACAATTATCTGGGATAAGGTCTAACAAAATCTACACATTCTATACTAATGCACAAATTAATGTATGCTGCAAGACCATCCCAGAGTGGCAAATTGTATTGGCCATGGCTCCAAATTTTGCACATGGGTATCCATTAAAGATAACCTAGCTACTACATAATTGGCAATGGATTTTTGAAGAAAAGATTTCTAAGGTTCCTCTTAAAGGACCTACTATCTTTACAGATACATCCAAAGAAAATATTTGTGCTGTATACTCTCATGATTTAACCATAAAGATAGTAGTCAGAACTCCTATTCAGTCCACTCAGCAAAATGAATTATTTGCAATCATGCTAGCTCTTATTTATTATCCAGGAAATATAAATATAATTTCTGATTCAGCCGATTCATTAGGTGTAGTACAAAGAATTGCCACAGCCCAAATAAAATTTGCATCTTCTAATATGTATCAGCTCTTTAAGGAACTTCAAGAGCAACTGTGAAAGCATCCAGGTAAGATTTATATCTTGCATGTCCACTCATATAGTGGGCTTCCAGGTCATATTTTTATGTTAATTCAAAGACAGATAGCCTTTTAACTATGTTAGCCAGTACTCCTTTATTTCAAGAAGGCCAAGAATCCCATTCTAAATATCCTCAGGCTTCTCCAGCTTTCATTTACAATTTGGATTAACAAGATAGGAAACTAGGAGCATAGTAAAAAGTTGTACAGCTTGCTTTCCTTTCCATGCTCCTATGTTCCCTCCAGGGAATAACCCTTGTGTTTTGAGACCCAATGAAATTTGGCAAATGGATGTGACCCATTATAAATCTTTTGGTCATCTGTCTTTTATCCACATTGTAGTAGATACTTTTCAGGATTCACTGTTGCAATGCCAACAGCAAAGGAGACAGCCTGAGTGCTTATCCAAGCATTTGCAATTATGGGTGTGCCATAAGAAATAAAAACAGATAATGGACCTGCATATACTTCTAAACATTTTGCACACTTTTGTGCACAGTATAAGATTTTACACACCACTGGCATATCTTTTAATCCTCAAGTTCAGGTAATAGTAAAGAGAAGAAACAGAGATTTTAAGACACTCCTACAAAAACAAGAGAAAGGGGGAGACATGAGTAACCCTGGAGAACTTCTAAATTTAGTTCTCTGTACCATTAATTTTTAAATTTTTGACAAAGATACACTGGCTCTGCCAGACAAGTTTTATAACCCTTTGGAAGGTCAGTGTCCAGAACAAGCATTTCCACTATCTTTAGATAATAGCCAGGTGATGTGGAGAGACCCAGAAAGTGGTGAATGGAGGGGATCAGATATGTTAACTGCTTGGGGGAGAGAGTTTGCTTGCATTTCTTCAGATGGAGAAGGAATCAGATGGGTGCCAGCGAGTCATGTTAATCTTGTCCATCAGAGAGAGACAGAAAAGGAGATCTAAGAAACATCTGACACTGAAAGAGCATGGCTGATGATAAATATTGTTGCAGGACTTGAAAACCACCAGGGATCATTGGATTCCCTAACACAAAATAAGACTGTTGCAAGACTTAAAAACCAGAAGCAATCATTGGATTGCTTGAGATAAAAAAATGTTGATGAGACTATTGCAGGACTTCAAAACTTGCAGGAATTATTGGGTTCCTGGCACATGAACTAATGGACAATAAATTCCTTTTGGACTATTTCTAGGACTTGTGGATATGCATAATTCCTCATGTGTTATGTTACTATGTGCTTATGTAATTTATGTAATTGTGTATAACACCTCCCATATTAATGGATTTATGTATACTTGTTTCAAGTGAGCCCCTTCAGAAACCCATTAATCTGATTTGATTTCCCATTTCCTTTGATGTTTTCATCTCCCTGAGAAGTCAGGGAGGCCCTGACGACCCTACATTCTAAATCAAAAAAAAAAAAAAATGGGGGGGGGAGATGTTAGGATTCTTACAAGGTGCTAAGTCAATGGAATAGATATAACTATCTAATTAAGCATGGTTCTGTGTGATTGATTTGATCCTACAAGGAGATGTTATGGGCCAGAACCTGAAACAAGGTGCTTAGTTCACCTTTAAAGGAGTTCATACTTTTAAAGGAATTCACACCTTTAAGAGAGCATAAATAAGGAGGAATTCACAAGTTCATTCTTGGACTTTGGGAGATTCATAACTAGGATTGACTTCCAGGAGATTCACAAGCTCACAGAAACCCACAATCCCATTCTTGGAGGTGGAGTCAAGATTCATTCCAACTTCCACCTTTGTATTGGCTGGAGACATTCAGACAAGAGCTCTTAGTAACCACAGAGAGAGATAGGCTTCTAAGAAAGCTAACTGGGCCCAGGAAAATATTCAGAATTCTGAAGAACACAATAAAGGATCTGGATTTTAACACCTGGCTGAATTTAGGATTATTGAACTGAACTGAAACTAAGGCTGCTTCCAGAAGCCCTCCAAGAAACCTGCTCATAGTGAATGATTATAATTTAGAGAAGAGAACATTACAATTACATGGTATATATAGGATGATACACTCATCTCATTTTCTTTTTTCAGTATATATTTCCTCTTGCATACTCAATTCTCAAAAGCTCTAACGTTTTGGCAAAATTTATTTTTTTTCTTAGTTCTCTCTGACATAATTCATTATTCACAAGTCAACTTCAATATTATGTCCCATTATAAGTTTAATATGTCAGGGAAAAGGATTATCTTCCTTCTATGACTTTCATTAACTCCTCGCTTATAAACCCAAACACCACCTTTTTAATTCCTCCTATGTTTCCTGAAGATGTTACCATTTTATGTCTTAACTAACTCACCAAGCACATTCAAGTGGGATGATATTGAAATTGAGAATATTTTCTTTCAAAATGACAAAGTATGCAGCTTCCATAGGAAGCTTCATTGCAAACAGAAAACTCCTTTATATAATTCATACCAGAAGGTAAAAAACACTATATAAATTACCCATGTATTAAAAAATATTGAACAGTACAAGAAAGTGTAAAAAGGAATTATCCCTATTATAATTATGGGAAAGAATAAAATCAATCATTACTTACTATAATTCTAAGGTTATGATAAGCATACATGCAGACTAATCCTTGGTTTGAAATGAAAGAAATTTAGCTTATGGTCAGTAATCTAATCAAGAATCCTTTTAAAAAGGAACCTGTGTATATTTTTTATTATGTTATGTAATGAATATGACACTAGATAGGTTTTTGTTCTTTCTGCAATATTTCATTTGGAAGAAGGGTGCCCCAAAGCACCAAAGCATAATTTGACCACAGCTGGGTAGAATGTCATTTGGCTTTTGTATGAGTATTAGGCTTGGTTCTCGCTGAGTCATGGAAGCCCTGCAGAGGCTCCATGGACACAACTTTGCAGATCAATGTTCAAACTGAATAGAGGTTTTAAATATTACTTACTCCAAGCCAACAACCAGAGATAAATCCCATGTTTAAACAGATGGTAGAATGATGAATTAGACACAATGCAGAAGCAATGCCATAATCTTTGGAAATTTGCATGCTCTAGCATGAGGCTCATGATTTCATAGAGTTTAAGCTTTTAAAGAGTAACTGCTACAAACAATGTATTAAATCTAGGGATGTGTCTCACTGCTTATGTAACTGCTGTCATTAATTCTCAGGGAAGTAATCTTAATTCACATTAAGTATTTTTAAAATCCCATTTATTTAATAGAACAGCAGCCACCTGGTGCACACATTGAGAGGCTAAGGTTTTCTGACAGTCTCATAGTTATTTAGTGGGAGATATTGACATAAAATATAGTACAGCTGTTTCTTTAAATATAGATTGTCATGTAAATATAGACAGTTGTTGGGTTTCTTTAATATAAGAAAGAAATGGAGAGGACAGAAAAAGAGAAGTTTAATAGAGAAATGTGAGGGTAAATTTAAAGTCTTTAATCTTGAAAATTAATATCATTTTTTTCTTTTCAAGTAAGTTTTATTGATACTTTGTTTTTATCTCATAGTTATTTCTCAAAGTGCTCATCTCTCATCAAAACTGAATCTTCCCCATAACCACTATCAGAACTACCAGTAACATAAACAAAGAAAAAATATCTAAGCAAAAATAATAAATAAATTATATCTGAAATTGTACATTACACTTTGATCTAATAGTTCTCCTATCTTTCTGGTAAGAAGATGAAAATATGTTTCATTGTCTGCTGTCTGGTACTATTAGGTTTTTTTTTTTTTTTTTTTTTTTTTTTTTTTTTTTTTTTTTTCAGTATATCTGATGTTCTTTTAAAAAAAAAAATTTCCTTAAAAGAAATCTGATTTTCTTCATTTGCATTATTGTAGTCATTGTTTATTGGAAGAAAGGTTCTACTTATTATATTAAAAATCTTCCCATATTTTATTTCTCATTTCATTTCTTTTGTCAAAAAGAACTTATTTTGATTTTGTTTTTTTAGTTTTTAAAATAATCACATAAGGGTGATTAAGTAGGATAAAATAGATTTCAAGCATAGGATTAAGAACATGAAGCAACAAAATGGATGTTACTGAAGAAGTTTATAAACAAACAAACAAAAAAAGTAGTTAACTTCACATATTGAGAGTGAGATCCATTAGCAGCCTTTTTATGACAATGTGAAGAAGGGCCCCATTGTGTTGTATGAACTGGCATATTTATGGAAGGATGTGGATGGATTCTCATATTGGTGGATTCCTATGTAATTGGAAAGAATACTTACATAATACAATCATAGATACTATTGAGAAATATTAATAACATTTTTTTATTCATTTTTCCAAATTATCCCCTCCCTCCCTCCCTCCACTCCCTCCCCCCAATGGCAGGTAATCCCATACATTTTACATGTGTTACAATATAACCTAGATACAATATATGTGTGTAAATACCATTTTCTTGTTGCACATTAATTATTAGCTTCCGAAGGTATAAGTAACCTGGGTAGATAGACAGTAGTGCTAACATTTTATATTCGCTTCCCAGTGTTCCTTCTCTGGGTATAGTTATTTCTGTCCATCATTGATCAACTGGAAGTGAGTTGGATCTTCTTTATGTTGAAGATTTCCACTTCCATCAGAATACATCCTCATACAGTATTGTTGTTGAAGTGTATAGTGATCTTCTGGTTCTGCTCATTTCACTCAGCAACAGTTGATTTAATTCTCTCCAAGCCTCTCTGTATTCCTCCTGCTGGTCATTTCTTACAGAGCAATAATATTCCATAACCTTCATATACCACAATTTACCCAACCATTCTCCAATTGATGGACATCCATTCAACTTCCAGTTTCTAGCTACAACAAAAAGAGCTGCCACAAACATTTTGGCACATACAGGTCCCTTTCCACTCTTTAGTATTTCTTTGGGATATAATCCCAATAACAGCAATGCTGGGTCAAAGGGTATGCACAGTTTGACAACTTTTTGGGCATAGTTCCAAATTGCTCTCCAGAATGGCTGGATTCTTTCACAACTCCACCAACAATGTATCAGTGTCCCAGTTTTCCCACATCCTCTCCAACATTCACCATTATTTGTTCCTGTCATTTTAGCCAATCTGACAGGTGTGTTATGGTATCTCAGAGTTGTCTTAGAAATATTAATAATATTAATAATAATAATATTAAATAGGAGAGCTTTTTTAAATCCAGACTTAATTTTATTATTCAATAGAGTTGCCATTAACATTACGTGATCTTTTTATTTTCTGAGGCAATTAGGGTTAAGTTACTTGCCCAGGGTCACACAGCTAGGAAAGTGTTAAGTGTCTGAGACCTGATTTGAACTCACCTTGTCCTCACTTCAGGCATTATATGATCTTTTGACTGGTTTAGACATGTAAACTCAATTTTATCTTTATGATTTTTGAAAAGTTTTCCTCTAAAGGCACCCTATGGCAATGAAATCATAGCTTTAGTTCCTTGACTTTTCTCTTATGTATGACACAAGGCCATTAGCAAAAAAGAAAGGTATTATCAAAGGCAAACATCATTTACTTTGATATTTTCATTTCTAGTAAACTTATTTTCCTTTTTTTGCTTCCGGTGCCTATAGCTGCATCTTAACTTACCTTAGAACTAGTTGTTTCTAAGTAAACTAGTCATCATTATTACAGGCATTGTTTGCAGAGATACCAAGTCCTAAAATTAAAAAAAAAAAAAAAAAAAAAAAAAAAAGGATAACAAAAGAAGAATTTGTTTCTTATTCAACAAATATTCATATGGCAATTCTATCTTCTATCTTGGGTCCATCACTCTATCTTGCATCCCACTCTGAGAATTGAAGAAGTAGAAATATCCTAAATAAAGATCTTGAGTACTTGGAAGTTTTTGCTGATCTTATTGAAAACATGAGAGTGCTGAAAGTACCTCAGCCTGGTGAGAAATTGAAATGAATCAGAGAACTAGAGAAGACAAAGCTAGGAGATAGGAAATGGAAGATGATGCCAGAATATCAAAAGCACTATAGTGTTTCATAATATAACAACTGGGATTTATATATTTTTTCTTTATCATTGCCTTTTGTAAAACTAGGGGCGACACTGAGGCAACTTTCATTTATTTAAAAACAAACAAACAAACAAAAACCTCAGTGCCTCATTATGAAAAAAAAAAAAAAAAGAGAGAGAGAGAGAGAATTTTAAAATGGAATCTGAAAGTTCTTTTTATTCCTAGACATAGTCTGTATGTTAATATATAGTCTGTCAAACTGACAAAAATTGACCTTCCTCCCAGTCTCAGGAGAGAGGAGTGAGGAATAGGGATTAGAAAAGAAAGTCTTTGAGGATTTTGAGATTACACTTCTTTCTTGTTATAAGGGCAAGAGTGAGGAAGACACTAAAAAACATTCTAGCAATACCTAGTTTTTTCCTATTATAAAGGGAAAAATTTGTGCAAAAACATTGACGGGGTTAGGGAACAATAAATTAGCATATAACACATTTAGTAAGAAATAATAATAGCCCACATATATATGGAGCTGTAAACTTTACAAATTGCTTTCTACAACTGTTAAGAGAGAGAGATAATTCAATACTTACTTTTCAAATAGAAATACTAAGATTGAATAATTTACCTATGATAACATAGATGGGAAGAATTCATTTTTTGAACCCAGGTTTTTTTTTTTTTTTTTTTTTAAATCTGAGCTCATTTTTCATCACAGAAAAACTTGCTGAAATTCAGTCATATTATATGTCTCAGCATTTCACTGATTTTTACCAATTGGGTAAATCTATAACAAAAGAGAAAAAAAATATTAAATGCAGTTTATTAACAAAGAACTTCTTTATTCCTCTTGCTACAGATTGGAATTATACCATCTCAGAGTAATAAGAAACCATAAAGATCATCTAATTCAACCTTATTATTGACAAATGAAGAAACTGCAGTCTGGAGAATTGAAATGCTTTGCCTTGAGCTGCTTTATTAGAGAAGTGTAGATCTGGGACTATCCGCTGGGCCTCTGGGCTTCTAGTTAAGTATATTCAGTTCCATGCAACTCAATTAAAATGATCTTTATCAATCACAATTCATGTCTTCCTCTGTCTACTTTCCTTTTATCCTTGTAAAAAAATGATGGAATATGCATAGTCTGATAAGTGTTAGCAAAATCAGGAAGCTATTTTAGCTCTGTTCTTGGCAAGGTAGCATTGATCAAATCTCTTAAGAAACTCTGTAGTTCTTCACTGTTCTAAATAAAACATGGGAAGGCTATCTGTTCTCTTAAAGAGTTGTTCTAAGCAAAGAACACTATGTAACAGATAATGTGTAAGAAAAACTGCCTAGTGATGATTGAGAGTCTGGTATGTAAGGGAAGGTCATTTTTTCCTAAATTCAGATAGCCTTAGTTTCCTATATTAATTTTTGAATTAGCATGACAAAAATCAAATATTCATAAATATGTATTTGCATATATGAAACAGCTAGGTGGTACAATGCATGAAGTCCTGGACCTGGAGTCTTCCCAAGACTCCTGTGTTCAAATCTGAACTAAGATACTTGCTCACTGTATGACTCTGGGAAAGTCATTTAACTCTGTTTACTCCATTTCCTCATTTGTAAAATGACTTGGAGAGGGAAACAGCACATCTTTGACACGAAAACCCCAAATGCGGCCATAATCAGATATAACTAAAAAATTACTCAAAAATGTGCATATGCATGTACGTATACGTGTATATGTATGGGACAGGGCACACAGAATTTTTCAGTGTATCACAATGTTAAAGAACTTTGTCTCAATAGAGTCAAGATCATTGTAAGTAAGAGAGGGATCTCTAGAAATAAATTTATTGATATGTATCAAACCAGATCTAGTTACTTCAACATATTTGAACTGTAATCTTTATTCATCTGAGAGTGATATCTTTCTATTTTTTCTCCTTTCAACCCTACCAACTCTCTTTCCTGACTCCATGTCTTTCTTTTATTAATTACAAAATGTAATGTTCTTTGGTTAGGTTTTCTTGGAGTTTCTGGAAGCAGCCTTTGTTTCAGTTCAGTAATCACCACAAGAGTACGCAAGGGTTAAAGTCCAAATCCTTTATCATCTCTTTGTCTGATGCTGGGCAGTTTTCTGGAGAGCCTTTCAGTCTGGCCTTGGTCATAGTGGAGGAAGTTCGGGAGGCCAGGCCAGGTACCAGGAAGATCAAAGATCGAACTGAATTTCTCCCGCTGGTTTTGAGAGTTTAAGCTCCTACCTCCAGTTCTTAGTCTTCTCTGCCTCTGCTTTGGTGAGCTTCTCCTCTGTGTCTGTCAGTCCCTGCTTATATGCTCCACACTGAGTATAAACCAATCATTATGTCACTAGGAAACCATTATTTGTTGTAAGATTAAATCAATCATACTGAACCATGCTAAACTAGATAACCATTGTCTCTATTAATTCCATTGATTTAGCTAGCACCTTTTAAGAATACTTTGTTTCAAGTTCAGAGTTCTGGCCCAGAACAACAAAATCCCTGATTTAACATCTGATTACCCCTGGACTAAGCCTATTAAAAAGTACATTATAGAAGATATGAGAAGCATCTAAGTGATACAATGGAAGACCTCAAATCAAATTCAAAAATAAAAACCCAACTAGCTTTCTAAAATTACTTAATCTTTCTTTCAAAATCTATCTGTAAAAAGGGTATCATTAGTACCTATATTCCAAGGTTGTTGTGAGTCTAAAATAAAATAATATTTGTAAAACAAATCATTATACAAATGATAGGTATTACTAGCTATCATTTTAAACTTTCTATTTATTTATTTATTTTTTGCTGAGGCAGTTGGGATTAAGTGATTTGCTTAGGGTCCCACAGCCAGGAAGTGTTAAGAGTCTGAAGCCAGATTTAAACTCAGGTTCTCCTGACTTCAGGGCTGGTGCTCTATCCACTACACCAACCAGCTTCCCTATTATTAGCTATTATTAAAAAAGTTCTTAATATTTGCTGAATTGAGACTATATGAAAAATAAGACAAATAGTTCATACTGTTAAACCATCCTTGTGTTTGTTCTTACATTTGGATGGGGTCAAGGTCAACTCTGATGAATAACCATCTTTAGAAACTCTTGTCTCGTTTAGATTAGCCCAAAAATTTTCAAGGAATTATCAAAATCTTCGTAGTAATATATCCTAAAATAATTATGTTTAAAGATAACATATATTAAAATATTACTACTTTTCTAAGTTTTTAAAACTAGTATATAGTAAAATATTTTTACCAAAAAGTTTATAAAACATACTTTAAAATATAATTTGGTTTTAAAATGCCTTAGTCATTGTCCATTCCCTATAATATTTGTTACAATCAAAATAGCAAATATATTTCCATTAGAAAATTGTTTCTGACAAGACAGTTATTTTTGCTCAAAATTTAAAGGTTAATATAGTTTGATTTCTTTTAATATTTCTCTTGAATGTTTGTATGGATATTTCCTTTCCTGGAGGATAGTAATAATAATTAAATAGCACAGAATTCTATTTGTTTTATTTTATCATAAATATTACAATCACATTATAATTTTTCTTATGAAGCAAATCTATTTTTTTTTAAATTTAGCTCAAAGGGTCTAGTATGACAAAGTGTTTTGTGAGAATCTGAGAATAGAGAGATGAAATATGACCTAGGTGTCCTCAAGAAACTTAAAATCTCAGGATCACAGACTTCAGAACTGAAATGAATCTTAGAGAGAATCAAGTGTACCACTTTCATTTTGTCCACTGTTGTTGTTGTTGAAAAATGGTGTTTTTTTGTTTGTTTGTTTTTGTTTTTGTTTTTTTTGTTTTGTTTTGTTTTGTTTTTTTGTTTTTTTTCAGTTGTCTGACCCTTCATTACCACATTTGGGATTTTCTTGGCAAAGATACTACAGTGATTTGCCATATCCTTCTCTAGCTAATTTTACAGATGAGAAAACTGAGGCAAACAAAATTAACTTGACTCACTCAAGTTCACATAGCTAATAGTGTCTGAAGCAATAGTTTTAACTTGGCTCCAGGTAGATAATCTAATTATTTTGTGGATGAAAACTGAAGTGCAAGGAGATAAAATAACTGGTCTAATGGTCATCAGTACTTAGTAAATGATTGAGGTAGTCTGATGAGGGAAGATGATTATAATTGAGAAAGATGAAATAAAGCCTAAAGACTGGGTGACTGGGATAATGGTAGTAGCCAGTATTATATTGATAAATGATTAATAATAGGCTCTCCTAAAATATGTTGAAACACTTTAAAATTAAATCTATAGTTTTAATATTTTCTCCATCATTTTCTTAAGTCCAGACAATCAGGAAAATAAATTAAGTTCTGCTTTGTAACATTTGTCAATTTCTGATGTGAAAACACTCACAATAAGAACTTAACAATTGTATCTCTCTAATGGTCAAGGACTCATTCCAATATACCACTGGGTTAATGCCATTAGTAGAAAAAGGAAATTTAAGAGAAGTAATGAATTTTGAGGAAAAAGAGAATAGAATTATAGAATTTTAGAAATGAAATATTTTTAACATCATAGTGTTCAGACCTGGACTAAAGTAGTGCACTTCTAAGCAGAAAAGCAGTAGCTGAGGTAAGTAAATCAGAAAATTGCTCATTATCTTTACATTAAGACTCCCTGCAGCTTTCTTTACCTGATTCTGCCCCTCCTCCTCTTAAAAAGTAGGAGCTCATTCACAATGACTGATGATCTCAAACTAGTCAGTCATGTCATTTTCATTCCAGAAAGTTCTCTGGGAAGAAGGTAGGAGATATAGAACATCAGATAGAAGTAGTTGCATTGGCAGTACAGCACTTGTTTGCGAGTATTGTTATTTTGTATTAGGACAGAATCACAGGATGGGAAAACTCAAGAGTGCTGATGATACTTAAACTCTTCTAGTCGGTTCTAGTTTATTACTGGGTTAAGGGGTTGTCCCTTTTGTGCTGTTATTCATTCTTCTTTCTCTGAAGTGTTCATTTCCACCCCAATTCATTCATGTAGCCCTTCATTAAAAATATACCTCAAACTTACATGAACTGATGCTGAGTGAAATGAGCAGGACCAGGAGATAATTATATACTTCAACAACAATACTGTATGATGATCAATTCTGATGGATGTGGCAATTTTCAACAATGAGATGAACCAAATCAGTTCCAATAGAGCAGTAATGAATTGAACCAGCTATACCCAGTGAAAAAACTTTGGGAGATGACTATGAACCACTACATAGAATTTCCAATCCCTCTAATTTTGTCTGCCTACATTTTGGATTTCCTTCACAGGCTAATTGTACACTATTTCAAAGTCTGATTCTTTTTGTATAGCAAAACAACTGTTCGGACATATATACATATATTGTGCTTAATTTCTACTTTAATATATTGAACATGTATTGTTCAACCTGCCATCTGGGGGAGGGAAGGAGGGGAAAAATTAGAACAAAAAGGTTTGTCAATTGTCGATGTTGTAAAATTACCCATGCATATATCTGGTAAATAAAAAACTATTAAAATTTTAAAAAATATATATACCTCAAGTGCATTTTTTTATTTTGTTTTGTTTCTTATCAGATTTATGATTTACCTTGTAGCCAAACTTTTAGATATTTTTAAATTATTCTACTGTTTGGGTTTCTGTCTTGGGAATCTCAAGCACCAAAAGAACTCTTATCTTTTTAAAAATAAATTTTCTTCCAAATTCACTTCTCTGATTGGAACTTTGTGTTAGGATCAGGCCCTCTACAGTTCTACAAGTATTGAGTGTCCTTGTTTGTTCCTATTTTATCTGTGGTCATGCCATATATTAAGTACTATGCTTTTTAAAGATTCATAGCTTCTTCCTACTCCTCTGGCTTTGCTGTGGTAACTGTACTTCCTTTAACAGGTAGAAATAACAGAGCTTAGTAACTGAGACAAAAACCTGGATTTTTAATCCAAATGTTCTTTTCAGTACTATACACTATTTCTTTAAGATGATGTTAGTCTTAGAGAACATGAGATGAAGATGGAAGTGGGACTTTTTAGTTTGAATGTCTAGCATGCAATTGAAAATTCACAGGGTATCCTTCAGATCATAGCACTAATGCTTCATTAGCCTGAGGTAATCTTATCTTGGTTATCTTTTTTTGTTTACAACACAATATGTGGCTGGTTAGTCTATGTAAGCACAGTGATTAATTCTCAAAGGGCCATACTAATCATAGAATCTAATCTACTATTTCTGCCTTTATTGTTTTACTTTAATGACTTATATTTTAATACCAAGTAAGAAAATATAGTTATAAGATGAATAAAGAAATCAGGGCTAGAGATAGACACTTAGAAGGCATTAATTTAGAGGTGAAATTAATAAAGCATAGAAGGAATTAATGAAAGAATAAATTGCATATTAAGTGTGTGCCAAGGACTGTGCAAAGTGTGGGGAACAAAACAAAATAAAATGAAAATTCTTGCTCCCCAAAATCTCACTCTTAAATGCAAAAGAGCTCACTTACAGGCCAGATAAAAAAAAAAAAAGCTCAGAAATCCTAAGATTTATAACATTCTTGAAATCTCCATCCAATATCTCTTTACATTATTCTGATGAGTGTGATGTTTTAGTTCTATAAATGTTTTTTTTTAATTTAATTTTTTTTGGTGAGAATAAAATAATCCACTCTGCTATGCAATCCATACTTGAAGTTTTCAGAACAATACAATATTATTTTCAGCCAATTTCTCATTTAGACAATTTATCACACTTCCCTGGGCCCTTATTCATTCTTCTGAAATCTATCAGAAATTTATACTGCTTCATTATAACTGGATTTCATCTTTTTAGCAGCCATCTTTTCTGGAGCTATGATCACTTGTTCTTTATAACAGGTAGTTTAATGGGCCTGATAATTATTTCTTCAGTGTCAAAACTTTTTTTTTTTTTTTTTTTAATTCCCAAACAGCATTTTAAGTCAAATTAAACTTGATCACTCTCAACAGAGACTGCAAGACAGACTTCAACTAGATTTTCTATAGGTAAAAATAAATTCATATTAGCACATTGCAGTAACATAATCAACTTTCTTTCATGGCAAACATTAAAAAACATATTATGATGAAGAATGCCTAAGGTTACTTCCAGCACTCAAATTTCAATAGTGCGAGGTAAAATTTAAGATTTTCATTTTCAGCAAAAACTGAAATGATTTTTATTAAATGCAAATACAATTTTGTACAACTGGATGCTCCAATATTCAATATACAATGCACCTGTGACTTGTGTATTGGAGGCACTTTTGATGTGAAAGGTCTGGATTACTTCAGATAATGCTTAATTATAATAAGTTGAAAGATTTGAGAAGAGTTTCTCTCAAGAAGAGAAAATAGCATGGCTGCTATTGTCAGAAGGTTAAAGGATTATCATGTGGAAGAAAGATAGTCTATTTGGCCCTGCAAGGCAATTAATAGAAACAGATAAATATTTGAGAAGAAAATTTAGGTTTTAACTGAAAATTTTCTTCCCATTGAACCTATTTAGACATCTAATAGTAGTGTTAGAAAATAATGGGCTTTTAGTCAGGGGCAGAATGAAGATGGTGGATTACAGAAATGACTTTCTGTGCCCTCCTCTAACCTTCTCTCAAAGCAACAGTAGATTAAGCCTCTAAGCTAGTTTTAGAGTGAAAGAACTCAGAAATATTTGGAGTACAACACATTTCCAAAATAATATACCATTTAAAATTTCAGAATAGGTTTATTTCAAACAGGCAGGGGAAGAGTCGGCCAAGCCCAGACAGCAGCACAGGGAGACCCAAGGCAAGGAAATGGAGTAGGGAATCAGAGTGTTACAGCTATTATGCACCTAAGAAACTTCTGTGAGCTTCTTAGGCTACTCTGTCCTTGTTGCAAGCAGGTGGTTTGGCAGATTTGCTACAAAATGCAAATTGTAAACCACTGAGCCCTGAAAGAACATGGAAGCTAGCTATGATTACCCAGCACCAGAAGTCAATCAGCAGAACTGTCCCAGGACAAATTAATGCAGTTGTCCCTCCTTTTCATTAAAAGCAAGGATCAAGAAATTAGAAAAGTAATGAGTTATTTTATCCAACTCTATGCCCATAAAAATAAGATGCTAAGTGAAATGGAGGAATAGTTACAAAAATATAGATTGCCCAGATTAATAGTAGAAGAAAAAATTACTTAAGTAGCCCAGTTTTTACTTAAATAATCCCATTTTAGAAAAAGAACTAGAACAAATTATTAATTAACTCCCTAAGAAAAATTTCTAGGGTGGGATGAATTTACATGTGAATTAAACATTTAAAGAACAATTAACTCCAATATTATGTAAACTATTTGAAAAAGTAGGGGTTGAAGGAGTCCTACCAAATTCCTTTTGTGACACAGACATGGTACTGATACCTAAACCAGGTGGGTAGAAAACAGACAAATAAAATTATACCTAAATCTTCCTAATGAATATTGATGCAAAAATCTTAAATAAAATACTATCAAAAAGTTTACACAAAATTATCCTCAGGATAATACAACATGACCAAGTAGGATTTATATCAGGAATGCAGGGATAGTTCAATAATAGGAAAACTATTAACATAATTGACTATATCAAAAACCAAATGAACAAAAAACATATTTGTAGTGTGCTGTTGTCTCCAGACGCTGCCGATCACTTTCTGGGAAGAGATCTGCTGGGTCAACTCAAATCTCTTGGACAGATTCTTCTTCCTGTAGAGAACCGTTGTTTCCAGGCAGTTGCCGTTAACTCTTGTCCAGAGAAGTGACTTGCCTTCCTGCAGAGAGCCCCGTCAAGCCTGATGTAGTGCACAGTCTTCTCCTAACTCTGGAGTGATGTCCTCTTTTATCCTCCCAGAGAATGGAAGTGGGATAACGCAAGGGCTTCTGGGAAGAACCACTTCAACCAATGAGCTTGCTCCTCCCAAGCACACAAGCTCTTCCTTAGGAATTCACAAGTCAAACTACCAGGAAAGGCCAGAATTAGAGAATTGTCAAGTACCGACTTAGTACTTAGTAAAAACCTAATATCTCATTATCTCATTAGCACTTAGTAAGAACCTAACACATATGATCATCACAATAGATGCAGAAAAAGCATTTGGTAAAATCCAACATGCATTCCTACTAAAAAACACTTAAGAGTATAGGAATAAATAAAAATTTCCTTAAAATAATCAGTAGCATCTATTTAAAACTATCAGTAACATATGCAATAAAGATAAATTAGAACCATTTCCAATAAGATCAGGGTTGAAACAAGGTTGGCCACTATCACCATTACTATTTAATATTGTATTAGAAATGCTGGCTTCAGGGGGTTGAGCAAAGATGGCAGAGAGGATACACGAGAATTTTTAAGCTCCCTTATTCCCTCAATACCACATAGTTAAATCAGCCTCAAAAATGAAGCTGGACTGATAAAAATGACAAGGATTAGGAGCACAACTTACCAGACGACAAGAATCTGGAATTTCAACAGAAAAGGTCAATTCTGAGGGGAGGAAAAAAAAACTGGCACAGACAGGGTTAAAACAATTAGCCCCAATGCTATATAAACTATTTCAAAAAATAGGGGATGAAGGAGTCCTAACAAACTCCTTTTATGACACAGACATGGTACTGATACCTAAACCAGCTCAATTGAAAACTGAGAAAGAAAATTGTAGACCAATTTCCTTAATGAATATTGATGCTAAAATCTTAAATAAGATATTAGCAAAAAGACTTCAGAAAATCATCCCCAGGATAATACACTATGATCAAGTAGGATTTATACCAGGAATGCAGGGCTGGTTTAATATTAGGAAAACTATTAGTATAATTGACTATATTGATAATCAAATTAATAAAAACCATATTATCATCTCAATAGATGCAGAAAAAGCATTTGACAAAATCCAACATACATTCCTACTAAAAACGCTTTAGAGTATAAAAATAAATGGAATATTCCTTAGAATAATCAGGAGCATATATTTAAGACCGTCAGTAAGCATAATGTGCAATAGAAATAAACTCCAACCTTTCCCAGTAAGATCAGGAGTGAAACAAGGTTGCCCACTATCACCATTACAATTCAATACAGTACTAAGAATGCTAGCCTCAGCAATAAGAGTGGAGAAAGAGATTCAAGGAATTAGAGTAGAAAATGAGGAAATCAAACTATCACTCTTTGCAGATGACATGATGGTATACTTAGAAAACCCCAAAGACTCTGCTACAAAGCTATTAGAAATAATTCAGAATTTTAGCAAAGTGGCAGGATACAAAATAAATTCACATAAATCATCAGCATTTTTACATATCACCACCAAAATGCAACACCAAGAGATATAAAGAGAAATTCCATTCCAAACAAATGTTGAGAGTATAAAATATTTGGGAATCCATCTACCAAAGAATAGTCAGGAATTATATGAGAAAAATTACAAAACACTTGCCACAAAAATAAAGTCAGATTTAAATAAATGGAAAGACATTCAGTGCTCTTGGATAGGCCGAGCAAATATAATAAAGATGACAATATTCCCCAAACTAATCTATTTATTTAGTGCTCTACCAATCAGACTCCCAAGAAACTATTTTAATGACCTATAAAAATAACAACAAAATTCATATGGAAGAATAAAAGGTCAACAATTGTAAGGGAACTATTGAAAAAAAAAAAGCCAGATGAAGGTGGTCTAAGTGTACCTGATCTAAAGCTATATTATATAGCAGCAGTCACCAAAAACATTTGGTATTGGCTAAGAAATAGACTGGTAGATCAGTGGAACAGATTAGATACAAATGACAAAAAAGAGTACATCTATAGCAATCTAGTCTTTGACAAACCCAAAGATAACAACATTAGGGATACACATTCATTATTTGGAAAAAAACTATTTTGAAAACTGGAAATTAGTATGGCAGAAATTAGATATGGATCCACACTTAACATCATATACCAAGATAAGATCAAGATGGGTCCATGACTTAGGCATAAAGAATAAAATGATAAATAGATTAGAGGAACAGAGAATAGTCTACCTCTCAGACCTGTGGAGGAGGAAGGAATTTATGACCAGAGGCAAACTAGAGATCATTATCGATCAGAAAATACATGATTTTGATTACATCAAGCTAAAAAGTTTCTGTACAAACAATACTAATGCAAACAAGATTAGAAGGGAAGTAACAAATTGGGAAAATATTTTTAAAAGTAAAGGTTCTGACAAAGGTCTCATTTCCAAAATATATAGAGAACTGACCCTGATTTATAGGAAACCAAACCATTCTCCAATTGATAAATGGTCAAGGGATATGAACAGACAATTCTCAGATGAAGAAATTGAAACTATTTCCACTCATATGAAAAAGTGTTCCAAATCACTACTGATCAGAGAAATGCAAATTAAGACAACTCTGAGATACCACTACACACCTGTCAAATTGGCTAAGATGACAGAAAAAAATAATGATGAATGTTGGAGGGGATGTGGGAAAACTGGGACACTAATACATTGCTGGTGGAGTTGTGAAAGAATCCAGCCATTCTGGAGAGCAATTTGGAACTATGCCCAAAAAGTTGTCAAACTGTGCATACCCTTTATCCCAAAGAAATACTAAAGAGTGGAAAGGGACATGTATGTGCCAAAATGTTTGTGGCAGCTCTTTTTGTTGTAGCTAGAAACTGGAAGTTGAATGGATGTCCATCAATTGGAGAATGGTTGGGTAAATTGTGGTATATGAAGGTTATGGAATATTATTGCTCTGTAAGAAATGACCAGCAGGAGGAATACAGAGAGGCTTGGAGAGAATTAAATCAACTGTTGCTGAGTGAAATGAGCAGAACCAGAAGATCACTATACACTTCAACAACAATACTGTATGAGGATGTATTCTGATGGAAGTGGAAATCTTCAACATAAAGAAGATCCAACTCACTTCCAGTTGATCAATGATGGACAGAAATAACTATACCCAGAGAAGGAACACTGGGAAGCGAATGTAAAATGTTAGCACTACTGTCTATCTGCCCAGGTTACTTATACTTTCGGAAGCTAATAATTAATGTGCAACAAGAAAATGGTTTTTAAACACATATATTGTATCTAGGTTATATTGTAACACATGTAAAATGTATGGGATTGCCTGTCATCGGGGGGAAGGAATGGAGGGAGGGGAGATAATTTGGAAAAATGAATAAAAAGGATATTATTATATTTTTAAAAATTACTCATGCATATATACTGTGGAAAAAAATTCTAAATAAATAAAAAAAAAGTATGAGATTATTTAGTTTCCAATTATTCTTTGCTCTATTTTCCCCTGGCTTTTTATTGAATGTAAATTTCATTGTATTGTGGTCTGAAAAGGATACATTTACTATTTCTGCCTTTCTGTGTTTGCTTTTGATCAATTTTTGAATTGGTTCCATGAACTACTGAGAAGAAAGTATACTACTTTCTGTTTCCATTTAGTTTTCACCAAAGATCTATCATATCATACTTTTTCTAGTATCCTATTTACCTCTTTGACTTCTTGAAAATTTATTTTGTGGTTTGATTCATCTAATTCTGAGAGTGCAAAGTTGAGATCTCCCACTATTATAGTTTTGCTGTTTATTTCTTCTTGCAGCTCTTTTCATTTCTCTTTTAAGAATTTAGATGCTCCACCAATTGGTGTGTATATGTTTAATATTGATATTGCTTCATCATGTATGCTACTCTTTAGCAAGATATAATGGCCTTCCTTATCTCTTTTAATTAGATCAATTTTTGTTTTGCTTGATCTGAGATGAGGATGACTACCCCTGCTTTTTTGGCTTTACCTGAAGCATAGTAGATTCTGCTCCACCGTTTTACCTTTATTCTTAATGTATCTATCTGTTTCAGGTGTGTTTCCTGTAAACAATCTATAGTAGGATTCTGGCTTTTAATCCAATCTGCTAACTGCTTCCTCTTTATGGGGGAGTTTACCCCATTCACATTTATGGTTAAAATGACTAATTCTATATTGCTTGTCATCCTGTTAACCCCTGCTTATGCTTTTCTCCTTTCCTTCCCTCTTATACACCTCCCCAGTATTAAACTTGTGTGCACCACTTGCTTTTCACAGCCCTCCCTTTTTAGTATCTGTCCCTCACCTTAAAGTTTCTCCCCCTATTTTACCTCTTTTCCTCACAATTGATGTATTCCTTTCCACTTAGCTTACTCCTTCCCACCCTCCTTTCAATGGAGTGGAAGAACTTTCACCATAAATCAAATATGTCAATTGATACACACTATGTTCATCCACCTCCTTTCTTTCTCTCAGACATAATAGGTTTCCTTTGCCTCTTTATAAGATATAGTATCACCACTTTACCCTTTTTTATGATATAATTTCCTTTCCACCTCTAGTTTCTAGGACAAATTATACATGCGTTCTTTATATATCTTTATGAGAGAAATATAGTTCTCAAGATTTCTTTTTACCTTTTTAGAAATCTCTTGAGTTCTGTATTTGAAGATCAAACATTTTGTGTAGATCTGGTTTTTTCATTGAGAATAGATGGAATTCATTTATTTCATTAAATGTCCATCTTCTTCCCTGGAAACTGATGCTCATTTTTCCTGGGTATGTTATTCTTGGCTGCATACTAAGTTCTTTAGGCTTTTGGAATATCATATTTTAGGTCCTTTGTTCTTTTAATGTGGTCTCTGCTAGATCCTGGGTTATACTTATTGTGGCTCCTCCATATCTGAACTGCTTTTTTTCCAACAGCTTCCAATATTTTTTCCTTTATCTGATAGTTCTTGAACTTGGCCACTATATTTCTTGGCATTTTGATTTTAGGGTCCCTTTCTTTAGGTGATCTATGAATTTTTTCAATGTTTATTTTACCCTCTGTTTCCAAAACGTCTGGGCAGTTCTCTTTGATAATTTCCTGGAAAATAGTGTCCAGGCTCTTTTTTTTCCTCACATTTTTCAGGGAGTGTGATTATTCTCCAACTGTCTCTCTTTGATCTGTTTTCCAGGTCTGTTGTCTTCCCAATAAGGTATTTGACATTCTTTTCAATTGTTTCATTTTTCGGGTTTTGCTTGACTACTTCTTGGTTTCTCCTTGAGTCATTCATTTCTACTTGTCCAAGTATAATTTTCAATGATTTTCAATGACAATTTTCAATGACTCACTTTTTTTATATCATTTTTAATTGTCCAATTGAGTTTTTAAGTGAGTTTTTTTCTTCTATGGAATTTTTTTTTCCATTTCATCCATTTTATTTTTTAGAGAGCTGTTTTCTTTTTCCAGCTCACTAATTTTATTTCTCAATGATTTATTTTCTTTATTCACTTTGTCTTTAAATGCCTGGGATCACTTCTCCAGACTCTCTTGCCAAGCTTCCCTTCACTTTTCCCATTTCTCTTCTAGCTCTCTTGTGAGAACCTAGCAGGACAGTGATGGCTGTGCTGCATCTGTTCTCTGAGGCTCTAAGAATGTGCTGATTCACTCCACGTGGGGGTGAGGGTGCTCTGGTCCCAAGAGAGAAGCAGAAAAAGGTAAAAAGAACTCTTGAGAACTGTATCTCTGTTGTGGATATACAGAAAGTCCACATGGATAATTTGATTTTACTAATATAACATAAAAAAGGAAGTAATAAAGAGAAAGGGATAGTAGCAGAAAAAGGGAAAGAAGAGATAAAAAGAGGGAAACTACATCTCAGGAAAAAGCATAGAAAATGTACCACATCTGATAGAATTTAGAGAGGGGAAGAAACATTGTATGAATCTTACTCTCTTTTTTTTTTTTTTTTTTTTTTTTTTTTTGAAATTTCATTTTTTTTTTTTATTTTATTTTATTTTATAATTATAACATTTTTTGACAGTACATATGCATAGGTAATTTTTTACAACATTATCCCTTGCACTTACTTCTATTCAGATTTTTTCCCTTCCTCCCCCAAACCCCTCCCCCAGATGGCAAGCAGTCTTATATATGTTAAATATATTACAGTATAATTTAGATACAATATATGTGTGTAGAACCGAATTTTTTGTTGCACAGGAAGAATTGGATTCAGAAGGTAAAAATAACAGTTTACATTCATTTCCCATTGTTCCTTTTCTGGATGTAGCTGGTTCTTTCCATCATTAATCAATTGGAATTGGATTAGCTCTTCTCTATGTTGAAGAAATCCACTTCCATCAGCATACATCCTCGTACAGTATCATTGTTGAAGTGTATAATGATCTTCTGGTTCTGCTCGTTTCACTCAGCATCAGTTGATGTAAGTCTCTCCAAGCCTCTCTATATTTCTCCTGTTGGTCATTTCTTATAGAACAATAATATTCCATAACATTCATATACCATAGTTTACCCAACCATTCTCCAATTGATGGACATCCATTCATCTTCCAGCTTCTAGCCACTATGAAAAGGGCTGCCACAAACATTTTGGCACATACAGGACCCTTTCCCTTCTCTAGTAGTTCCTTGGGGTATAAGCCCAGTAGTAGTATGGCTGGGTCAAAGGGTATGCACATTTTGATAACTTTTTGGGCATAATTCCAGATTGCTCTCCAGAATGGTTGGATTCTTTCACAACTCCACCAACAATGCATCAGTGTCCCAGTTTTCCCACAGCCCCTCCAACATTCATCGTTATTTGTTCCTGTCATCTTAGACAATCTGACAGGTGTGTAATGATACCTCAGAGTTGTCTTAATTTGCATTTCTCTGATCAATAGTGATTTGGAACACTCTTTCATATGAGTGGAAATAGTTTTAATTTCATCATCTGAAAATTGTCTGTTCATATCCTTTGACCATTTATCAATTGGAGAATGGCTTGATTTCTTATAGATTAAAGTCAATTCTCTGTATATTTTGGAGATGAGGCCTTTATCAGAACCTTTAACTGTAAAAATTTTTTCCCAATTTGTTACTTCCCTTCTAATCTTGTTTGCATTAGTTTTGTTTGTGCAGAAACTTTTTAATTTGGTGTAATCAAAATGTTCTATTTTGTGATCAATAATGGTCTCTAGTTCTCCCTTGGACACAAACTCCTTCCTCCTCCACAAGTCTGAGAGGTAAACCATCCCATGTTCCTCCAATTTATTTATGATTTCGTTCTTTATGCCTAAATCTTGGACCCATTTTGATCTAATTTTAGTATGTGGTGTTAAATGTGGGTCCATGCCTAGTTTCTGCCATACTAATTTCCAGTTTTCCCAGCAGTTTTTGTCAAATAATGAATTCTTATCCCAGAATTTGGGATCTTTGGGTTTGTCAAAGATTAGATTGCTATTTTTATTCACTATCTTGTCCTGTGAACCTAACCTATGCCACTGATCAACTAGTCTATTTCTTAGCCAATACCAAATGGTTTTGGTGACTGTTGCTTTATAATATAGCTTTAAATCAGGTACACTTAGACCACCTTCCTCTGACTTTTTTTTCATTAGTTCCCTTGCAATTCTATGAATCTTACTCTCATCAGAATAGGCTCAAATAGTAAATAATTGACATATTTGTTTTTCAGAGAATTCTCTCTCACCTCATTATAAGGGGGGAGGAAAAAGGAAAAGGAAAAGAGGAATAAGGGAATAGTACATGAAAAGGGAAGGGATTTAAAAGGAGGGGGGAGGGATACTTAAAAGGGAGGGCTGTGGGTCAAAAGTGGGGTCCATAAATTCAATACTAGGTAAGGGGCTCAGAGAGCACAAGAGGAAAAAAAAAGGATAATCAGGGGATAATATGATGACAGGAAATACAGAATTAGTAATTTTAACTGTAAAATATGTGGGAATCTATCTGCCAAGGGAAAGTCAGGAAATATATAAACACTACTACAAAACACTTTCCACACAAATACAATCAAATAAATTCAATTGGAAAAATATCAAGTGCTCATGTTAGACTGAGTGAATATAATAAAAATAATAATGCTACCTAAATTAATCTACTTATTTAGTGGCATACCAATCAAAGTCCCAAGAATTTATTTTACAGACTTATAAAAAATAGTAACGAAGTTCATCTAAAAGAACCAAAGGTCAAAAATTTCAAGTGAATTAATGAAAAAAATGCAAATGAGTGTGGCCTATCTGTGTCAGACCTAAAACTACATTACACTGCAACAGTCATCAAAACCATTTGATAATGGCTAAGAAATATATAGTCGATCAGTGGAATAGGTTAAGCTCACAGGACAAACTTATCAATAACAAGAGCAATCTAGTCTTTGGTAAACCAAAATCCCCCGCTTTTCAGGTAAAAACTCAATATTTGACAAAAACTGCTGGGAAAATTGTAAAATACTATAGAAGAAACTAAGAATTTATCCACACCCAACACCATATATCAAGATAAGGTTAAAATGGTTATATGATTTAGACATAAAAAGTGATATTATAAACAATTAGACCATGGGATAGTTTACCTCTCAGATCCATGGAGGGAAACCTCACCCGGCCTGGACACGGAAAGGATTGACAGATTAATAGCTCTTTCTTGTAGTTGTGTTCAAAGAAGAACTGGAACTCATAATTGAACACCAAATAGATAATTTTGATTATATTAAGTTAAAAAGCTTTTGTACAAACAAAATTAATGCAGACAAGATTAGAAGTGAAGCAATAAATTGGGAAAACATTATTACATTTAAAGGTTCTGATAAACCCTCTCTTCTAAAATGTATAGAGAATTGACTCATGCATAAGATTTCAAGCCATTCTCCAACTGATAAATGGTCAAAGATATGAATAGACAATTTTCAGATTCATTAAAACCATTTCTAATCATATGAAATGGTGCTCTATATCACTATTGATCAAAGAAATGCAATTTATGACAACTCTGAGGAACCACTACACCCCTCTCAGATTGGCTAAGAGGACAGGAAAAGATAATGATTAATACATTGTTGTTGGTACTGTGAACGGATCCAACCATTCTGGACAGCAATTTGAAATTATTCAAAAAGTTATCAAAAATACCCTTTGACCTAGGAGTGTTTCCATTGGTTTATATCTGAAAGAGATCTTAAAGGAAGAAAAGAGACCCACATGTGCAAGAATGTTTGTGGCATCACTTTTTGTAGTTGCAAGAAATTAGAAAGTGAGTGCATGGCCTTCAGTTGGAGAATGGTTGAATAAATAATGGTATGTGAATGTTATGGAATATTATTGTTGTATAAGAAATGATCAGAAAGTTGCTTTTAGGGATGCTTGAGGAGACTTACATGAACTGAAAGCTAAGTTTAATGAGCAGAAACAGGAGATCATTGTAAATGGTATCAGCATTATAGGAAGATAAATTCTGATGAGCATGATTCTTTCCAACAATGAGATGATGTAAAGGGCAGGAACTTTGGAGAATATACTTAAGGCTCAGTATGACTCATTTAAACATGGTGTTAATACAATGAAATTGATAAGACAATGGTTATCTAGTTTATCATGTGAGTTCTCTAGTTAAGTCTGATTACCCTAGTGATACTCAGTATACTGTAATTGTAATTATAAATAATTGTAATAGAATATATATACTGGAGCTCAAGCTCTCGGGATTAGGAGAGATACATTCTGTCTTTGATTAGCCTCATGATGGCTCCCCTGCTTCCTGCACTTTGGGACATTTCATCTCAAGGATCATGGTGGCTTGCCTATCTTCCTGCATTTCCTAGACTGAGACCAAGGCCCATCTGAAGGCCCTCCAGAAAGCTAGCCAGGCCTCAGGCAAGGAGACAGACTGTGAAAGAGATAATAAAGAATTTGGACTTTATCCCTAGCTATTCTCATAGTGATTACTCTGCCTAAAACAAAGGCTGATCCCAAGACCTCCAGAAAGCTAACCAGAACATTACAAGATGATTGATGTCAGTTCCAATGATCTTATGATAAAGAGAACCTTCTGTACCCAAAGAGATGACTGTAGCAACTGAATGTGTCTCCCAACATAATATTCTCACTCTTTTTTTGTTGTTGTTTGCTTGCATTTTGCTTTCTTACTCATTTTCTTTCCTTTTTAATCTGATTTTTCTTGTGCAGAAAGAGAATGTTATAAATATTTTTACACATATTGGATTCAACATGTTTTAACATGTACAATATATTTTGGATTTCTTGCATCTGAGGAGGGCGGGAGAAGAGGAAAGTCTGAAATACTAGGTTATACAAGGATCACTTGAAAAATTATACACGCATATGTTTTGAAAATGAAAAGCTTAAAAAAAAAGAAATAGGTTTTCTCTCATTGAAAGATAGGTTGAACTTCAATTCTGTCTGTGTGTTTGAGATTTTGTAGCATTCTGCAACTGAATCAAGTGTCTCCTTTAGAGCAATTTTTTTTTTTTTTTTTGGAAATTATGACTATGATAGAAATGGACAAAGCATATTTAGTTGAATATATTTATTATGAAAAATTAATTCTTCTGTCTTAGCAGATAGGATTTACAGAATTTTTTTTTTCAGTTTGGAAACATCTGTAGTTTAATCAGAGTAAAGTGAATTCAACAAATAAAGTAACACTTTATATATCCAGAATTCAGACACCCAGACATTTGAACCCTTAAAATGAAGCTACATCTTATTACTGTAGCTATTTTGCCTAGGTTTAGAAACTTGCTTTTGCTCAGCATAAAACAATCAGAAATAATGTACATTTCTGGAAGACATAGCTCTCCTGGCTCCTGGCCTTATGAGAAAACTGAGAGAAAAAAAGAGGAAAAAAAAATATATCAATAAGAGGAACCTAAGGGCCTTTACTGTTGTAGATGTGCTGCCTGGTTTTGCCTACAAAACCTTCTGGGCTATCTCTGATAAATTTTGCTGCTGCTCATAGAACAGCATGGCTTCTCTCACAAGGTGATGCTATCAGTACTCTCTGAGTGGATCTTCCTCATGGATGCACTCTGGGTAGAAGTATAAGGATAAATAATTACTGGACCATAAAAAGATAGGGCAGGTCACTAACCATATCATTTAACATAGCCTGGTTGGTATTTTCCTCTATTCTGTGCCAGCCAATTTGTACACTCCTTCTTTGCTCTTACTTTTCTGTAATGTGAATGACAAACTTTTTTGCAGAGGTTTTCTATCTGATCTAATCTTATAAATCTTAACAGTCTTTAGTCTCTATAATCCTTGATATTCCATGTCCTAATTAAATTAATAAATAAATGTTTAAATAAATGAATGAAGCATTTATTACAAGTATTGTGAAGCATTTGTCCTAAGCACTGAGAATACAAATACAAAAGTAAAACATTTCTGAAGTAACTTGCTTATATTCTAATGGAGAAGTACAATCCAGATAATAAAATTCCATTGTCCATAGGGTAATATGGAGAGGCAGATGGTAATGCTTCTTCTTTTATGTCATTTCTACTGACAAAATCATCCAAGTTTCTATTGTTTAGCTATTTGATAGTCCCAAGGACTTTTATGACATTTTTTTTTCTAGTTTTAAAATAGACATAGATATAGCACTTGTAAGCATTCTTGACAGATTGTATCTCCAAAGAAGTTCCTTCTGAAGATTATATCTGAAAGCCCTGGGCTGGAAACATTACTATTCCCAAGTCTCTTGAGTTTAAGTCTTGAGCTGTCAATATTCCAGTATAAAGTGATTGTGTTTCCCCAATATTCCTAAAACAGGCTGTGTTCTCTCTTCTCTCCAAGGTGCCTTGCTTTTTTAGGTAGGCTGATTTATTTGCCTTGTGTGTGGAGGTTTGTTGGCAGTTGGTGGAGATAGCTGGTCCTTTATCTGTAAGAGTTGTTTCCCAGGATGATAACTATGTATATTTGGCTTACAAGCAAAGACTAGTGGTCTGGATAGTCCTGAACTTCTCTAGTATTCTTTGCTTTTTTGTTTGTTGATGACATTTGACTGACAATGTTGCTAATAAGGAAAGTGGGTGGGCCCCCTTTCCAGAAGGATCTCTGGTGTTTTGGTGAACTCATGATCCCTGGTTATTTCTGAGGGAAGAGAGTCATCAGAGTGACTTGTGTAACATCTTCTGCATCCTGTTTTTTTCTCAAAGAATCTTGCGGCTTCACCAGCTAAACTAATTTGCCTACTTCATGGGAAGCTACATTAACTGTATTAGCAGTAGAAAACATCCATTTTTTTATTCCCTGGATATATTCTTCTTTGCTCACCTCCATACCCCATTACTTTTCTATTTTACATTATTTCTCTTATTTTCGAATCTTTTGTTTGGACAATTAATAAGAGATTATTTAGCCTTATTAAGAAGATTATAATATAATCTATGAATAAAAAATTACACCAATTATTGAATATGCTCTTGACTTTGTGACTTCTGGGAAATATGGCATTTTCACATAAAGTTACTTTGGAACTTAATGGCAACCTATAGAGATGAAGGAAAAATAAACCCAGAAGAAAAGACAGATCTGTTTGGTCCTACCATTAAGATGGGTTCAGCTGAATCTTCCCATTTTTGTTATGACTGTCAACTAAGATGAAAACCCAGAAGCTAGTGAAAATACAGAAGAAGTGTTGGTGTTAATTTGGGGCTGAATATCTTAATTTTTTCATGATGATATTTTTGTGCTATCCTCTTTGATATTTTCCACAGAGGAGATGGTTAGAGGACAATGGAATCTGAGGGAACATTCTACATTGGAAAGGTTGGGATACTCCCTTTGCCAAATTCCCTCCAAATTTCAGTGTTGTGAGTCAATGTGATTCAAGGGCTTAGTCATTATTATAAACATGTTTGAATAAATTCTGCTTTTAAAGTTTCAGACCATTGGGTAAAGTCTACTTTTACGTTGTTCTTTTTGAAAGCTACCTTGACAAAGGATTGTTTATATTTCTAATTATATTCATTTCTTTCCCTTGTCTTTCATAAATTTAAAAATCAAATTGTCACTCTCCCAGGATGCCTGTATAAAATAAAATTCACCAACATTTGTTAATTTCCTACTATGTATAAGTCATTAAAATTAATAATTATGTTTAAAGATTAAATAAAAAATGATATTACATCATGTTTTCTCTTTTGATTTCTTAATCTAAAGCAGTTTATAAATAGCAAAATTAAAGAGAAACCAGGATCACTGTTAGAAGCTTCTGCAGTTTTGAAAATGAGAAGTGATCTTTGACAAACTGAAAGAAAAATTGAAAAGCAAACATAAAACTATGTATTACATAATAGAAAGTACAATGTTAATAAAATGACCCTTAATCATTAAGAAAAGAATAACTTATGCCCATTCTTTACTCTTAAGGAAGCAAGTCATATATAGGATATAGCTGACATATACTAATAATTATGAATGCTAGTATGTGGCATAATAGATATGTCAGTCTTACAAGGCAGAAAACCCTTGTTTTAATTCTCATCTTTGATATATACTAACTATGATTTTCCTTTTTTTTTAAATTAAAGCTTTTTTATTTTCAAAACACATAGACAGGTAATTTTTCAACACTGACCTTTGCATAGCCTTGTGTTCCAAATTTCCCGTTCTCCCCTCAACGCCCTCTCCTCAATGGCATACAATATGTTATACAGTTGAAATATATGTTAAATTCAAAATAGGTTAACATATTTATTCAATTATCTTGCTGTATAAGAAAAATCAGATCAAAAAGGAAAGAAAATGAGTAAGAAAACAAAAAGCAAGTGAATAAGAACAAAAAGAATGAGAATGTTATGTTGTTGAACACATTCAGTTCCCATAGTTCTCTCTCTGGCTGTAGATGGCAATTTTCATTACAAAATCATTGTAACTGGCATCAATCACTGTAATATTCTTCTCTATAAAATATAATGTTCTCTGAGAGCAGGTTTCTTGGGGCACTTCTGGATGCAGCCTTCATTTCAGTTTAGTAATCACAAGTGCAGGCAGTGATTAAAGTCCAAAGCCTTTATTGTCTCTTTCTAAGTCTTGTCTCCTTCCTTGGGCCCAGTTAGCTTTCTTAGAGGCCTATCTCTCTCCTTAGTTCCAAGAGCTCTTGCTGCTAGTCCTTTGTCTCTGCCAGCTTCAGCCTCCAGCCAGCACAAAGATGGAAGATGGAATCAATCTGTCTCAGCCTCAAAAAGCTTCTAGTGGGCTTGTACTTTCTGGCCCTGACAGCTCTTCCTTATATATCCCACACTGAGTATACACCAATCATTATATCCCTAGGAAACCATTATTTGTTGTAGGATTAAATCAATGCAAAACTAGATTTAACCACTATCTCCTTAATTTTACTTAGTATTTTGTTTCAAGTTCTGGCCCATAACATCTCTTTGTAAGATCAGATTGATCATACTGAATCATGCTAAATTAGCTAATTATTGTCTCTATCAATTCCACTGCCTTAGTACCTTGTAAGAATCCTAGCAAATCATCTCATTGTTGGAAAGTGTCACATCAATCAGAATTGATTGTCATATAATATTGCTGTTTCCTAGTACAATGATTTCCTGGTTCTTATCATTTTATTTAGCATAAGTTCATGTAAGTATCTCCAGGCCTTTCTAAAACCATGCTGCTGATCATTTCTAATAGAACAATCATATTCTATAACATTAATATACCATAACCTAGTCATACATTCTTCAACTGATAAGCATCCACTCACTTTCCATTTTCTTGCCAAAATGAAAAGGGCTTCCACAAACATTTTTGCACATGTGTGTCTCTTTCCTTCATTAAAGATATGTTTGGGATATAGGCCCAATAAAGACACTGCTGGATCAAAGGGTATGGGCATTTTGATAGTCCTTTGGGCATAGTTCCAAATTGCTCTTCATAATGGTAGGATCCACTCATAATCCCACCAACAATATATTAGTATCCCAGTTTTCTCATATCCCCTCCAACTTATATCATTATCTTTCCTGTCATCTTAGCCAATCTGACAGGTGTGTAGTGATATCTCAGAGTTGTCTTAATTTGCATTTCTCTGATCAATAGTGATTTGGAACACTCTTTCATATGAGTGGAAATAGTTTTAATTTCATCATCTGAAAATTGTCTGTTCATATCCTTTGACCAGTTATCAATTGGAGAATAGCTTAAATTCTTATAAATTTGAGTCAATTCTCCATATGTTTTTGTTAATTCTCTATATGTTGTAAAAATGAGGCTTTAATTAGAAAGCTTAAATGTAAAAATGTCTTCCCAATTGAAAGTATTCCTTCTAATCTTGTTTGCATTAGTTTTGTTTGTGCAAAAATTTTTAACTTAATATAATCAAAATTATCTTTTTGATGTTCAGTAATGATTTCTAGTTCTTTTTTTGATGACAACTTCCTTCCTTCTCCACAGATATGAAAGGTAAACTATCCTATGTTCTTTTAATTTGCTTATAATATCACTTTTTATATCTAAATCATATACCCATTTCAACCTTATCATGGGATATGGCATTGGTTAGATGTGGGTTAGTGCCTAGTTTCTGTCATACTAGTTTCTAATTTTCTCAGCAATTTTTGTGAAATAGTGAGTTCTTATCCCAAAAGCCAGAGTCTTTATGTTTGTCAAACACTAGATTGCTCTAGGTATTGACTATTTTTCTTGTGAACCTAACCTCTTCCATTGATCGACTATTCTATTTCTTAGTCAATACCAAATCTTTTTGGTGACCACTGCTTTTTAATATAATTTTAGGTCTGGCACAGCTAGGCTACCTTCACTGGCATTTTTTCTTTAATTCTCTTGAAATTTTTGATTGTGACTTTCAACAAGTTACTTAGCCTACTTGGCAAATCTCCAAGAGTATAAATTGAAGGACAAAATAATGAATTATATACAATGTTAGAATGAGTTTCTTTACTGAAATCTCTTTATACACAAGGGATCACAATTCTACTGCTAAACATAAATCACTGAAAAGTCTCAGATTTCCATTTTTAATTGAGAAAATGTTCTTGTAACATAAAATAAGGTGAGTAAAGATGCTATCAGATGTCTGTCTCTGTAAGAGAAGACAAAGAGGAACATTTTTATTTGAATAACTTCAGCTAAAGCTTTCATATTTTTTGCTAATGCAGCTCTATGCTTAGTTACAGACCTAAGATGAACTTAACAAAGATTCTCTCTCTCACCTTCTCCCCACCTCTTTTTTAAACCAAGTGGAGTAACTTGTGAAACTCTTGTGAGAAGGCATCAAATGTTGGCAGGAAACATATGCAGGAGTTGAAATAATTACTAGTGACTTTCTAGCAGTTAGGTATGTGTTTTTAAATAAGTTCTATTGTATTGCTATTTCAGTCGATGTCAAGCCAGGAAATAAAATATGAAAGAGAAAAGGTGGAAAAGTTTTCTAGAAATTTAGAAACATCAACTTCATAATTAAAAGGTTTGCTCCTGGGGATCTTTCAGTCTATTCAACTTTACTGAATATTGTTAGGTAATGGACCTTCTCTATATCCTTATTCATAATTGGAAGGAAAGGAGCTCAGCTGTTTTTTAATGTTTGCTAAGCAGTAGAAGAAAAGACAAGTTGAAAAAATTCCTATGTATTTTTAAAAAGTAAAAAGAAAAAGTCAAGATCTCTTGTGTGTGTGTATATATATATGTATATATATATGTATATATATATATGTATATATATATATTACCAGTTGCTTAGATAAAATTGATTAGATTAGTGAATGCAAATGATAAAATAAGTAGATCCTCCCTCAAAACCTCTAGCATGTTGCCAGAACAAGGTCAAGAAATAGACAGTGTTATTGTTAATCCTTTGTTTTCAAAGACCAATAACATCAGGACAGTGGTGTCTTGACTTGCAAATGAAATGGATTTAAATGAGTCATACCTGTGCAAAATCTAATATGTCTTACTCAAAGTCAAAATCAACAAATAAAAATTTGCTCTCACACTACAGGTTTTCTCCTGAACTTCACAGTATGTATCACTATTTTCTTGAGACAGAAAGGAAAGTGAAAAGAAAGGAAGACTGATTCTCAGCTTATTTCTACTTTTTATGGGTTTATGAAAGCAGGGAGGTTGTTTCATAAGCCCAGTAGCTCTGAAGTTTTGAACCTTGTCTGAAATAATTTCTTGTTATTTACATCTTAATGTCCTAAATTGAAGTCTTCAGTCCATAAGTTATAGAATAAAAACAAGGAGATTAATTATGACAGCTGAAAGGTATAGCAGGCATAACTAAGCCCTGAGAATTAATAGATATGGCATTATGATGTAACACTTCACTTAATTTTTTCTGTAACTATATATATATATATAGTATATACCTATACCTATACCTATAACTATATATATATATAAAATTATAAATTATAAAATTATATAAAATTCATAAGCCTCAGTTTTCTTCTTGTCTTGAGCAAGTAAACTTCACCTAATCTACTTTCAGAGTATGTTTCATATCCTGTCAATCCTCCATTAGAAAACCAGCCCCAGCTGAATGAGATCAGCTTGCCATCTACTCTGCCCAGACTCGGAAGGAGTAAGACATATCAGATTTTGCACAGCTATTCCTCATCTAAATCCATTTCATTTGCAAGTCAAGACATCACTGTCCTGATGTTATTGGTCTTTGGAAACAAAGGATTAACAAAAACATACTCTATTTCTTGACCTTGTTCTGGCAATAATAATTAAATCATTGTCACCATTGCTATAGGAAGTGATGTCACAATTTTTTGTGCCATAATTATACTTGTAATGGCTGCTGTCAGAACTAATACTTTCTCCCTTGTATTGTATTCTCTGTAGAGAATGTGTGATCATTCCCTCACTTTATATATATATATATAAATATATGTATATATATATATATATATATATATAAATATATGTATATATATATATATATAATGTATGTATACAATTTTATGTATATATATATACATATATATAGATTTATGTATATATATACATATATATATACATATATATAGATTATGTATATATATACATATATATATATATAGATTTTTTTATATATGTATAGATTTTTTTTCAAAATTTTATGTGTCTTTGATATTGGGAATATATTTTGAAAAAACTTGAAAAAAATTTCTTGTGCTTTATTAACTCAATTTTTATTTCAAGTGAAAATTGTTAGGTTCTTACTAGGTGGTAAGTTGGTACTTGGCAATTCTCTAGCTTGGAATTCACACCTTTAGTTCACATCTTTAAAAGGAGTTTACACGTTTAGTCTTCTGAAAGGAGTTTACACCTTTAAAGGAGTTTACACCTTTGGAATACCCACAAGCCCATTCTCTGGGAGGATATAAGGAGCCACCAAGGCTGCCTCCCAGGACATTGAGTTTGAACAGCAGTCTGGAAGGAGACAGTCTAGATTGGAATAAGAACAAGACTTCTCAGGAGAACTTCAGGAAAGTTCAAGGAGATTCAGAGCCAGGATTCAGGAGATTCCACCTTTGCTCTGGCTGGAGGCTCCAGAAGCCTCCCAAGGAACCTGCTCACAGAAAAAAAAGATTATACAGAAAAGAAACCTCCTCCCAGAGAAGAATTACAATTGAAAGACAATCAGAACGTTACATTTGGTGCCCAACGTGGGGCAAGGATATTTGCTCATCCTGACTAGTACTTATTCGGAGGCCTTCAGAGGAGCTAGCCCGGACTTCACATTTTGGCGCCCAAACAAGGACAGGCAAGATCCTGAGTCTAGTCGAAAAACCTCTGAGGGAGGATATAAGGAGCCACCAAGGCTTCTCCTGGGACATTGAGTTTGGAAGGCAGTCTGAAAGGAGTCAGTCTGAATTGGGTCAAAGAGAGGATATCCTGTGGATTCACAAGTCCAGCAATCCCACACTTTTGGAAGGGAAGGCTCCAGAAGCCTCCCAAGATACCTGCTCATGGAGGAAAAGATTATACAGAAAAGAAACCTCATCCCAGAGAAGGATTACAATTGAGAGACAATAAGAGCGTTACAGAAAATAATATCTGTAAAGATTAAAACAAAGGGTGATTGTGTAGAAAGGTCAGCTAGATAGTGGATAGAGCCCTAGGCCTGAATTCAAAAAGATCTGAATTCAATCTGGCCTCAAACACTAGCTGTATAGGAGGTGGAGGCAAGATGGTGGAGAAGATACACACAAATTTGTAAGTTCCCTTCTTCTCTCATTACCAATTAGTTAAATCAGCCTCAAAAATAACACTGGACTGACAGAAATCACAAGGATTAAAAGTACAACTTACCAGCTTAAAAAAATCTGGAGGTTCAACAGAAAAGGAACAGTTCCAAGGGGAGGAAGAAAAAAGGTGAACACACATGGTTGGGTGCTAGCACACTGTGCTGATTGGGCTGGGGAGAACTCTTGGGATCAGAGAAGCCATAGAGATAGAGGAATCTGGCACAGGCTGTTAGCTCTTTTCTGCTTATAAAACAGCAGTTCAGAAGAGAAATCAAAGCACTTTAAAACATAAAGCCAGATCCTAGAATTACCCCAATCCAGAAGGGACCTAAAAGATCTCAGCACGGCTGTAAAGCCGCCTTCTGCTGTCCGGGGCTTCACCTTGGGGTAGTTAAGAGCCTGAACAGTGGGGACTCAGCCAGAGGTAACATCTAATCCACATAGTACCGGGCTTAGCCTGAGGCTGTGGAACTCTAGCAGCCAGGAATTCCCAAAGAAGCAGAACCTTTGAAATAGGGACCGTGGTTTCCAGGCAGTCACTTCCAGTTTGAGCACAGGGATTTTCACATCAGCTGCTGATGTCCACGCCCCACGGGATGCATTGCCTGGGCTTTGCATCACTTTTACTGTTCAGTCTTAAACTTCAGGGCAGGCACTAGGACACACACCTGGGTCCTTCACTGGGCAACCCTCACAGTGCAGCTGTGCTAATCATCTCTGAGGCATTTCCGGGGAGGGGGAGGGAAACTCTCTCCCAGAGCTCTCTTTTAGCTCAGGCACAGGAGCCACTGCATCTATCCAGTCTGGGAGGAAGCTGGTAAAAAACTAACTAAATAAATAAATAAAATTCTTACCCCAAGGGCAAATCCCAACAGATTTTTAACAATGAGTAAAAAGCTGAAGAGAATTATCCATACCTTCTACACAGAGAAAGAGCAGGTATTCAACCCTGAGGAAGTTAACAGCAGAGAGTCAGCAGATAACAGCCTGAGGGGGACTGATACCTGCCCCCCATTACATAACTCTCTTCTAGAAGAGACTAATAAAAAGTTAAGAGAGTTTGAAGAAAAATGGGGAAAGGAAAGAGAAACTATGATAGAGAATAACAACGTCCTGAAATTTGAGTTGGAAAAAAAATAAAGAATTCACAAGACATAGAGGGAAACAAAATTTGTGAATTAGAAAAGGTTAAAAAATCACAGGAAAGTAGGATTTCTAAATTGGAAAAAAATAAAAAATTCTCAAGAAAGTAGGATGTCTGAATTGGAAAAAAAATAACTCTCTTAAAAAGATTAGAGAAATGGGAAAAATCAATAAAACAAAATAATTCATTTAAAAACTCAATTGGGCATTTACAAAAAGAACTAAAAAATGTGAAGGAAGAAAATAACTCATGAAAAATCAGGACAGAACAAATAGAAATGAATGATTCATTGAGAACCGAAGAATCAGTCAAACAAAACAAAACAAAACAAAACAAAACAAAACAAAACAAAACAAAACAAAACAAAAAATGAAAAGCTGGAGAATACTTACTGGGAGTATCTATAGACCTGGAAAATAGATCTAGGAGACATAATCTGAAAATCAGTGGACTTCCTGAAAATTATGATCAAAAAAAGAGCCTAGATTCTATTTTATAGGAAATCATCAAAGAGAACTGTCCAGAGATAATAGAAACAGAAGGGAAAGTAGGCATTGAAAGAATTCATCAAACACCTTCTGAAAAAAAGCCTAAAAAAAGAACTCCACAGAACATTGTGGATAAGCTGCAGAACTACCAAACAAAGGAAAAAAATATTGCAAGCAAATAGTAAAAAACAATTTAAATATCAAAGGGCCACAATAAGGGTCACTCAAGATCTGGCTGCCTCCACATTAAAAGATTGAAGTGCCTGGAACCTGATATTCTGAAAGGCAAAAGATCAAGGATTGCAACCAAGAATAAACTACCCAACTAAGTTAAGCATTTTCTTCCATGGAAGAAGATGATCATTTAATGAAACAGAGGAATTCCATGAGTTTCTAAGAAAAAACCAGACTTATACAAAAATTTTTATCTACATCCACAAAATTGAAGAGAAATAGAAAAAGGTAAAAAGAACTCTTGAGAACTGTATCTCTCTCTTGTGGATATATAGAAAGTCCACAAGGATAATTTGATTTTACTGATATATAAAATGGGGGAGTAGTAAAGGGAAGGGAGTAGTATCAGAAAAAGGGGAAGGAGTGATGAAAAGAGGGAAACTACATCTCAGGAAGAGGCATAGAACATATACCACATCTGAGGGAATTTAGAGAGGGGGAGAAACATTGTGTGAATCTTACTCTCATCAGAAGAGGCTCAAAGAGTAAATAATTGACATATTTGTTTTTCAGAAAATTCTCTCTTACCTCATTAAAAGGGGGGAGAGGAAAAATGGAAAAGAAAAAGGGGAATAAGGGAAGGGACTTGGAAGGAGGGGGAGGGATACTAAAAAAGGGAGGGCTGCGTGTCACAAGTGGGGTCTATAAATTAAATATTGGGGAAGGGTTTCAGGGGGGTCAAGGGAAAAAAGCATAATCTGAGGATAATATGATGGCCGGAAATACAGAATTAGTAATTTTAACTGTAAATGTGAATGGGATGAACTCTCCCATCAACAGAGACAGATAGCAGACTTGATCAAAAGTCAGAACCCTACAATATGTTGTTTACAGAAAACACACTTATAGCATGGAGATACATATAGAGTAAAGGTAAAGGTTGGAGCAGAATCTATTATTCTACAGGTAAAGCAAAAAAGCAGAAGTAGCAGTACTTATCTCAGATCAAGCAAAAACATAAATTGATCTAATTAAAAAAGATAAGGAAAGAAACTATCCTGCTAAAAGGTAGCATAAACAATGAAGCCATATCAATACTAAATATATATGCACCAAGCGGTATAGCATCTAACTTTCTAAAGTAAAAGCAAAGAGAGTTGCAAGAAGAAATAGACAGTAAAACTATAATACTGGGAGATCTCAACCTTACACTCTCAGATTTAGACAAATCAAACCACAAAACAAATAAGAAAATAATTAAAAAAAAAAAAGTAAAGAGAATATTAGAAAAAGTAGGTATGATACACCTTTGGAGTAAACTGAATGGTGATAGAAAGGAATATACTTTCTTCTCAGCATTTCATGGAACCTATGCAAAAATTGACCTTATATTAGGACATAAAGATCTCAAAATTAAATGTAGGAAGGCAGAAATAATAAACGCCTTCTTCTCAGATCACAATGCAATAAAAGCTATATTCAATAAGAAGTTGAGGGTAAATAGACCAAAAAGTAATTGGAAACTGAATAATATCATCTTAAAGAATTACTGGGTGAAACTGCAAATTATACAACAATAAATAATTTCACCGAAGATAATGACAATGATGAGACATCATACCAAAGTCTGGCAGATACAGCTAAAGTGGTAATAAGGGGAAATTTTATATCTTTAGAGGCTTATTTGAACAAAATACAGAAAGAAAAGATTAACAAATTGGGCCTTAACTTAAAAAGCTAGAAAAAGACCAAATTAAAAACCCCCAACCAAAAATCAATACTAAATTTAAAAGAAGAAATCAATAATATTGAAAATAAAAAAAAAAAAAACTATTGAATTATTAAATAAAACCAAGAGTCAGTTTTATAATAAAATAGATAAATCTTTGGTAAATCTGATCAGAAAAAGGAAAGAGGAAAATCAAGTTGTTAGCCTTACAAATGAAAAGGGGGATCTTTCCACCAATGAAGAGGAAATTAGAGAAATAATAAGGAGTTACTTTGCCCAACTTTATGCCAATAAATTTGATAACTTAAGTGAAATGGATAACTTCTTCCAAAAATACAGGCTTCCTAGATTAACAGAGGAGGAGATAAATTGCTTAAATAGTCCCATTTCAGAAAAAGAAATAGAACAAGGTATTAATCAACTCCCCATGACAAAATCCCCAGGAACAGATAGATTTACTACCAAACATTTAAAGAACAATTTAAAGAAAACTATAGACCAATTTCCTTAATGAATATTGATGCTAAAATCTTAAATAAGATATTAGCAAAAATATTTCATAAAATTATCCCCAGGATAATACACTATGATCAAGTAGGATTTATACCAGGAATTCAGGGATGGTTTAATATTAAGAAAACTATTAGTGTAATTGACCATATTAATAATCAAATTAATAAAAACCATATAATCATCTCAATAGATGCAGAAAAAGCATATGATAAAATACAACATCCATGTTTTTCATAGTGGCTAGAAACTGGAAAATGAATGAATGTCCATCAATTGGAGAATGGTTGGGTAAATTATGGTATATGAAGGTTATGGAATATTATTGCTCTGTAAGAAATGACCAGCAGGATGAATTCAGAAAGATTTGGAGACACTTACATGAACTGATGCTGAGTGAAGTGAACAGAACTAGAAAATTGCTGTAAACTTCAACAATGCTTTATGAAGATGTATTCTGATGGAAGTGGATATCTTCAACATAAAGAAGATCCACTTCCAGTTGATCAATGATGGACAGAAACAACTACACCTAGAGAAGGAACACTGGGAAATGAATGTAAATTGTTAGCACTATCTACCCAGCACTATCTGTCTATCTACCCAGGTTACTTATATCCTCGGAATCTATTACTTAAAGTGCAAGAAAATTGGTAGCTTTTCTAACTCCAGAGGCCTCTCCAGCCCAATCGGCATAGTAAGCTAGCCTTTAGTCTATCACTGTCTGTGCCGGTCCTTTTCCCCCTCCCTTCATTACAGACCTTTTCTGACAAAGTTCCAGATTCTCTTTAGCTGGTAAGTTGTTGTGTTTCTAATCTTCATGATTTTTACCAGTCCAACGTTATTTTTGAGGCTGAATTAAATCGTTGGTATTGAGGGCAAGAGAGAGCTTAGAAGTTGGTGTGTATCTTTTCTACCATCTTGGCTCAGCCCCCAGATTGCTATTGTTATTGACTATATTGTTCTGTGAACCTAACTTATTCCACTGATTGACTGCTGTATTTCTTAGCCAATACCAAATTTTTTTGGTGACTACTGCTTTATAATAGACTTTTAGGTACAGCTAGGTTACCTTCATTTGCATTCTTTCATTAATTCCCTTGAAATTTTTGACTTTTTATTTTTCCAGATGCACTTTGTATTATATTTTCTGGCTCTGTAAAATAATTTTGGGGGGTTTGATTGGTTTAGCAATAAAGGTGTAGATTAATTTAGGTAGTATTGTCATTTTTTTATATTAATTTAACCTATCCAAGAGCTCTTGATATTTTTCCATTTGTTTATATTTGATGTTATCTGTATAGAAAGTGTTTTGTAGTTGTGTTCATATAGTTCCTGACTTTGACTTGACAGGTAGATTCTCAAACTTTTTATTATTATCTACAGGTATTTTTAATGGAATTTTTCTTTGTATCTCTTGCTGCTTGATTTTGTTGATAACATATAGAAATGCTGATGATTTATGTGGATTTATTTTGTGTAGAGGGCCAGAACTCTTAAAAGGAATACTTGAATCAAGGACAGCAGGGTGTTTATAGTTAAACATCTACTCAATGTAATATAATGGTTCATAAACATATGCTTAGTGTAATATGGTGATGTAATAGCAACAGTTGGTGCAAACTCATTGTGCTGTAGTAATGTAACAAACAACATGAATCAACATAGTGATATAATAAACAGCATGAGTATAGATGTCCATAATTCCTAGAAGGAGGGTATATAAATATCTAAAAGGCCTTATTTTTTTTCCACTTGCTAAGGGCCACTGTTATACCTACACTGGTTTATAAGTTTTCCATTAAATTTGAACAATTGAGAATGTTGGCAGGTTTTCATCAGCAGTCATGCCTAAAAAACTGAAAAATTCAATTGTAAATCTAATTGTTGTAAGATGTCTCTTCCCCATAGATTGATGGGAATTTTTCAACTATAAAAGGAGCAAAGTCTCCTGTTTCACCTTTAAATATCTCTCTCAAAGGAGTAGAACTAATTTCAGGCTGCTATTGATACTCCTATGCCAGACATATAGATGCTGCCTTAATCTTTGGCCAATGACCTGGCAAATTGGCACCTCTAATGACTGTACAATCTGCACCCATGTCTACCAATCCTTTCAACTGTGTGCCATTTACATAAGTAGTAAGCATAGGGTGGTCAGCTATAATGACTGCAGTCAAGAATATTCCTGAATTCTGTTGTTGGGCGTCAAAATCTGGATAAATGTCACCAGTTTGCCTATCAGGAATATGTTTCAGTAAACACTAGCAAAATAAATTCAGAAGCAATTGCTGAGCTTTTAAAGTAAATTTGAGGGTGAATAATTAGTAACTTAGATGAGAAGAAAAAAAAATTTATAAAACACTAAATATTCTGAAAAAGAGAATCAGACAGACATTTCCAACATTTATGAATTTCAAAAATAAATATTAGAACAAAGGCAAAAAAAGAAAAATCAAAACCCATGAGTACTTTATAAGAAAAATAAGTTGACTCAGAACTTACAATGCAACAAGTTAATCTGAAAATTATTGATTTATCATAAAACAAACAAAAATGTGATGAAATAAAAAGCCTATATATCATATCTTATGGTATCTGTCAGCAAAATCTAAATGGAGAGTAAACTCTAGATTGATAAATTCCAAAGAGCCCTGAAGAGACATAAATGTATATGCAATATACTCAAGTGACTCCCTTTTACTACAAGAATGATTTTTTTTTTTCTTTTTTTGATGAGACAATTGGAGTTAAGTGACTTACCTAGGATTACCAATCTGGGAAGTGTTAAGTGTCTGAGGCTGGATTTGTATTCAGGTCCTTCTGACTCCAGGGCTAGTGCTCTATCCACTATATCATCTAGTTGTCCCCAGGATGAAATTGAAAATATTGTAAATGTTTGAAATTCTTTATAATTTGGATCTTTTCTACCTTGTTGAGTCTTTGAAGAGTTTACTTATTTCCATGCACTCTAAGATCCAGTGACAGTGATCTCTTTGCTGCTCTTGCACAAGACATTCCATCCCTTTTATCTGAGCCTTTACACTGGCTTTCCCTCATGCCAAGAGTTCTCTCCCTTCTTGTCTTTGCTTCCTGGCCTCCCTTGTTTCCTTCAAGGTTTATTAGAAGTGCTTGCTCTGCAAGATGCTTTTTCAATGCTAATGCTTCATTTGTTTGTTTGTTATCCAACTTGTCTAATATCTACTTTTGTTATATGTAGTTGTTTGCATGTTGTCTCTTATCATGAATTCATTACCAATAGGATTACTTTTGCTTTTTGTTCTCAGGGCTTTGCATCATGCTTGGCCCATGATAAGGGCTCAATAAATATATTTTTAAAAAATTGACTGTATTACTCAACAAGGCAGAAGTAAAGGGGAAGAGAAGTAATCATTTATCATGTGCCAGGCACTGTGTTAAGTACTTTATTGATACTATCTTACGTAATACTCACAACTCTGGAAAATAGATGCTAGTATTATCCCAGTTTTACAGTTGAGGAGATTCAAGAAGATAGAACATATATAATTGGGTCAATATCACATAACTAGTAAGTGTTTGAGGCTAGAAATAAATCTAATTTTCCTAATTTCAAGACTGTGCTCAATATACTGTATCCCCTTACTGCCTGTCTCCTTCCATTTTCTTCTACTACCCAAAATGCATGTTTTTAATATTTAATAAAGGTTGCCTTATTCTTTTTACTTGTATCCCCTGTGCCTACCATAATGTTTGGCAATATAACATGTGATTAATAATTTCTCTGATTAATTGATCAAATATTGAGAAATGAGTATAAAACACAAGCTTATTTATCAAACTCTAAAAGAAATAGGTAAAATAAAATATTCCAGAAATCAAAAGAGATCAGGCTACATCATAAAATAATACAACATTAAATAAAATGCTTAATTATAAATGGAAAAAAAGATGAACTTTAGCAAGAGGAAGGAACTTGAATTTTTCCTCTTATAGAAACTCTAAACAATAAGGACCTTTCATATTTAAATTTATTGGGCAACAAAAACTTAAGAAAAGCAAAATAAAAACCTACATAGTATGAAACAAATAGGCTTATCACTTTTTTACATGTTGTAAGGTGGGATAAATGAATAGTACATTTTTAATTAATACTTTGAGGATCATTTATACCAAAGATACAATATTTGTCAATAAATTCTCTTAAATGGAAATGGATATTATAGGATTCAAAGGGAGGGATGATGTAGGGAGGGAAAACAATTTAATATTTCTTTGAATGAAGCACAATAAATGATGCTAGAAAGAAAGACATAAAGAAAGAAAGGAAGAGAAAGAAAGAAAGAAAGAAAGAAAGAAAGAAAGAAAGAAAGAAAGAAAGAAAGAAAGAAAGAAAGAAAGAAAGAAAGAAAGAAAGAAAGAATTAAAGAAAGAAAGAAAGAAAGAAAGAAAGAAAGAAAGAAAGAAAGAAAGAAAGAAAGAAAGAAAGAAAGAAAGAAAGAAAGAAAGGAAAGAAAGAAAGAAGGAAGGAAGGAGGGAAGGAAGAAAGAAGGAAGGAAGGAAGGAAGGAAGGAAGGAAGGAAGGAAGGAAGGAAGGAAGGAAGGAAGGAAGGAAGGAAGGAGGGAAGGAAGAAGGAAGGAAGGAAGGAAGGAAGGAATGAAGGAAGGAGGGAAGGAAGAAGGAAGGAAGAATTAAAGAAAGAAAGAAAGAAAGAAAGAAAGAAAGAAAGAAAGAAAGAAAGAAAGAAAGAAAGAAAGAAAGAAAGAAAGAAAGAATTAAAAAAAGAAAGAAAGAACTGCTTTAGAGGAGATTATAAGATGTTATGCCACAGTAGACACAAATACCTTTTATAGCCAGGCTATGATGCAGACTTCCCAAGATGCGAACATGGGAAAACAGGGTCACTTTTGGCAAGGAACTTCTAGAGCATCTCGCAATGCCTTCAATGGGGTAAAGTAGAGCATCTGAAAGCTCAATGTTGGCATAGAGACAGAGTGAGAAAATAGGGTGGGAAAACAAGACCCAATACCCCATGTCCCAAATGCAACAGATCCTTCCATTGGGCATCAGAATGTAGACTGATTCAGAAAAATGGGATGAGGGGCCTAGCTACAGGGCCCAAGGCAAAAAATACTTGGGGCATGATGGCAGCTGATGCTACTCCCAGAGAGTGCCTAGAAGTTCAGTACCCAGATATGACCAATCAGCCAGGAGGCAATCTGATGGGAGAAAGGGATTATAATTGGGGAGAATACAGTTGTATGTAGCTGGGACAACTGAGATACTGCGGGAGAGGTGAAATCTGTTCCTCTCCAGCCTGTGGATCCATTGCCTCCAGGCACAGTAGACTTGACCATTTCACCTCCTGAGAGTACTTACAAAACAGTGTTCATCCATACACTGATGTGGGAAGCTGGAATATATAGATAATATCCAAGTAACTAATACAGGTAGACAATGTGTGACTTATCAACCAGGAGAAGTAATAGCATCAGTTTACTGATACAGGTTCCTAACAAACAATATGGTGATAGTTGCCCAGATTCTAACTCTAAGCAACAAAATCCAGGAATATACTAGATAGCAGCTGGACAGCTGAACAACCTATACTCTTTATCTATATAAATGGCATACCATTAGAAGAATGGATAGACACAGGTGCAGATTGTACAGTCATTAGATATGCCAACTGGCCCAGTCACTGGTCAAAAATTAAGGCACACACCTACATGTCTAGCATAGGAGGATATGATATGAAGTATACCCTAAGGTGCTTACAGTACAAAAACTTTCCTTAAGAACAGAGAAGCTAGAGTGAAATGAATATAACCAGAAGATTGCTGTACACTTCAATGTTCTATGAAAATGTATTCTGATGGAAGTGGATATCTTCAACATAAAGAAGATCTAACTCACTTCCAGTTGATCAATGATGGACAGAAACAACGACACCCAGAGAAGGAACACTGGGAAATGAATGTAAATTGTTAGCACTACTGTCTATCTATCCATGTTACTTAGACCTTCAGAATCTAATACTTAATATGCAAAAAGAAAATGGGATTTACACACATATATTGCATCTAGGTTATATTATAACACATGTAAAATGTATGGGATTGCCTGTCATCAGGGAAGGGAGTAGAGGGAGGGAGGGGATAATTTGGAAAAATGAATACAATGGATAATGTTATAAAAAAATTACTCATGCATATATACTGTCAAAAAATGTATAAATAAAATTAAAAAAAAAAAGAACAGAGAAGCTAAACACGTTAAATGACTTTCAGAAATTAATAGGAGATATCCAATGGATGCATCCAGTGTTAGGCTTGACTATCTATCAAATGCAACCATTATATGACATTTTAAGGAGAGACAGTGCTTTAAACTCGCCACTCCAGCTGACAAAAGAAGTTCAAGAGGCTTTGAGAGAAGTTGAACTGGCTTTACTCAATATGGTTGAGTCACTCAAAAACCCTTGGAAGTATCAGTTTTTGCTACATAAGAGGCACCCACAGCAGCCATCCATCAAGGAGACAGTGTGAAAGAGTGGGTGAACCTCCCAGCACAACCAGAGCAAAGCCTTACTCCTTACCTAGTGCTTGTGGCTAGCATTTTATTAAAGGCCATTAAGCAAGCAGTACAATTATCTGGAATAAGAACTGACAAGATATACACATTCTATACTAATGCATAAATTAATGTGTGCTGTGAAACCATCCCACAGTGGCAAATTTTATTAGCCATGGCTGCAAATTTTATATAGGGACTCCATTAAAGATAACCAGACTATTACATAATTGGCGATAGATTCTTGAAGAAAAGATTTCTAAAGTTCTTCTTAAAGGACCAACTATATTTACACATGCATCCAAACATAATATTTGTGCTGCATACTATCGTGACTTAACTATAAAGAGAGTAGTCAGAACTCCTTTTCAGTCCACTCAGCAGAATGAATTATATGCAATCATTCTAGCTCTTACTCATTATCCAGGAGATACAAATATATCTGATTTGGCCTATTCAGTAGGTGCGGCATAAAGAATTGCCACAGCGCAAATAAAATTTGTATCCTCTAATATATATCAGCTCTTTAAGGAGCTTCAATAGCATGTGAGAAAGCATCCAGGTAAGATTTATACCTTGCATGTCCACTCTCATAATGGACTTCAATGTCCTATTTTTGATGGTAATTCAAAGGCAGATAGCCTTCTAACCATGTTGGCCAATACTCCTTTATTTCAGGAAGCCCAAGAATCTCATTTTAAATATCATCAGGCTGCTCAAGCTTTAGATTTACAATTTGGAATGATGACAAAGGAAGCTAGGAGCACAGTAAAAGCCTGTACAGCTTGCCTTCCTTTCCATGATCCTACACTCCCTCCAGGAACAATCTCTCCTGGTTTGAGACCAAATGAAATTTGACAAATGGATATGACCCATTATAAATCTTTTGGTTGTCTATCTTTTATCCCTGTTTTGGTAGACACCTTTTCAGGATTCACTTTTGCAATACCAGCAGCAAAAGAGACAGCCTGAGTGGTCACTGAATCCCTTAAACAAGCATTTGCAATTATGGGTGGGCCACAACCAATAATAATGGACCTGCCCATACTTCTCAAAAGTGAAAGTTTTCATACACTACTGGCATATCCTTTAATTCTCAAGGACAGGCAATAGTAGAGAGGAGAAACAGTGACATTAAGATGCTCCTCCAAAAACAAAAGAAAGGAGGAGCCACATGTAACTCTAAAGAACTTCTAAATCTAGCTCTTTATACTATTAACTTCTTGATTTCTGACAAAGATGCACTGGCTCCAGCAGACAGATTTTATAATCCATTGGAAGGGTAGTGTCCAGTACAAGTAGTTCCACTATCTTTAGATAATCAGCAGGTGATGTGGAGAGACCCAGAAAGTGGTGAATGGAAGGCACATTAACTGCTTGGGGGGGGGAGGGTTTGCTCGTATCTTCACAGATCAAGAAGGAGTCAGATGGGTGGCAATGAGCCATATTTGCCTTGTCCATTAGAGAGAGATGGAACAGACCCTTGAAATGAAGAAGAGTCAAGAAACATTGGGTTGTTCCATTGCTGACTGTGCCCACCACTGAAAGAGCATGGCAGTTATGGCATTTGACCCATGAATATCAAAAATTGTTAGACTTGAAAACTCTCAGGAATCATTGGATTCTCTGAAACATGATAATATTATTGTAGGACTTCAAAACCCTTAGGAATCATTGGATTTTCTGAGAAATGATAAGACTGTTGCAGGACTTCAAAAACTTCCAGGGATCATTGGATTCCCTGACATGTGAAGCAATGGATAATAGATTGGTTTTGGACCATCTCTTGGCTGCTGAAGAAGGCATATGGGTGACTATTGTTTACATACCCTCCTTCTAGGACTTCTGGAAATCTTTTACAACACCATGTTGATTTATATTGTTTGTTATTTCACTACTTGCATGTACAATTCATGTTTGTTACACCATAGTGAGCCTGCACCAACTGTGGGGAGAGTCATCACTAATAGCCTATGCTTTATTAATATATATTTGTGTAATACCTCCCATGCTGATGTGTTTGTGCATACCTGTTTATAGTAAGACCCTTAAGCCCAGAAACCCAGTAGCAATATCTGGCTTGACTCCCCACTTCTCTTTGGTATTTTTCATCTCTCCCTTCATCATCTCCTTTTTAGTGTTTTCACCTCCCTTCCTAAGAAGTCAGGAGGGCCTGATCACCTCCTTTTTGGGGTTCTCACCTCCCTGAGAAGTCAGGGATGGTGTGACCACCTGTGTTCTAAAACAAAAAAAGCAGGAGATATAAAGGGATGAATCTCTGAGTTGGTGCACTGGAATCAATCAAGTGAGGACTTAAGGCTAGTTACCTATTGGACAATATTATTATATTATATAATTAACATATGCTTGGAAAATGGCCTTTCCGACTATTCTGTGCTGGCTTGAATTTTTGGTGTATACAGATAATTATAGGAGGTTTTAGGGGGTGGAGTGAGACAACACCCTTTGGCTGTGGATGAGGAGAAAGGAGGTTGTGGAGAGCTTGCATCCCTTCCCTACACTTCTACTCCTAAAGACCAAGAATAAAGACCAAGAACTTTTGCTTATCCTGACTCTGGCTGACTCTAAGGCATCCAGGTTGTTAACTTAGTTTTCACAATTAATAAATAAATATGGCCTTAAGTTCCAAAACATAAGAATTATGTGTATATTGTGAGAGAATGGTGTTTCTATGAGTAGGGATTGCTTAAAGGAGATGGAGGAAGGGAGAAAGAGAAGGAGAGAGAGAAAAAGAAACAGAAACTTACAGCTGATTTGATTTAAAATATTAATGTAACAAAAGAAACTTCACCATTATGACCTTTAATATTAAAGGATTAAAATTTTCCAGAAACAGGAACATCATAACAAAAAGTATTACAAACATAACAAAAAATCTTATTTTATACAAGAAACACATATTTTAAATAAGTGTTTTTTCAATTCATTTATTTTGATGACTTATGCCAATTTAAAAAATTATATCATATGATCAATTTCCACATTATAATACTACTTTATGAAAATTTATCTGTAATTTATATATTTGGCCTAGTGAGAAAGGAAAAAAAATGGAAAAAAAATCATAAGTAATATGCATTTAAATGTCATGAGTTACAAAATTGGATATATTGTCAGTATTCATATGAAAAAATAAAATTTATAAATACTTGGAACTGTGAAAATTCCAACATGCTGAAAATCCTTCAAGTAGCTTGTTCATGGCTTGACAAAGAGAAATCCAGATTTGTGCCAGGATTTAGAATGCCTTTGAATCAGACTCGCAGCTGTGACCTGATATAGGCTAAATTGTGATGACCCATTTTATAATTGTTCCAATCTAATCATAAGCTTGAGGGCTCAAGGTATATTTTCAGCTAATGTTTTTCTATGAAACATTTCCAATTGTGCTTCATGTCATACATTGAAATTTACAAAAAAATGATTACTTTGCCAGATAATACTATACAGAGTTCTTTATGGATAGTATTATGGAAATTATCTTTATTTGCATACGTACAATTCTAAAAATGTAAAGAAAGTGCATGTTTAGAAACAACATATTGATATAGCAAGATGGATCATTAATTTATTTTGATCTAAAATTTCATTGTTTGAAAAACCTTGTAAGAAAATTCTACATATATCTTTACCTGATCTGTAAAAACTGATTTTTGAGAATTGCCTGGGATTCTAAGAATTTAAATGATAGATGTGTGGGATCATACAAAAATTATTTGTCTGAGGTAGGATTTGAATTTGGTCTTTTGAGTAAGAGACTAGTTTACTATTCTCCATGCAGTTCTTCTTATGATAATTTGATTTTCTTTACAACAAAAGTAGTTACATATATGTATTGCATAACTATGGAGCTCTCTAAGGTTTTCTTAATAAGGTTCCCTAATATGATTTATGGCCCACAAGGATCCTTACATGCAATATGGGTTTGAGTTTTTAATTATTTTTTTGTGTTTGACTTCTTGTCACAACCATTGGACAATATTGTTTACAGGATTTTCTCAGCAATCCTATTAGAGTGATTTGCCATTTCCTTTTCTACTGGATTAAGACAAACAGGTTAAAAAACTTGCTCAACATCATTCAGGTACTAAGTGTCAGAGGCTAGATTTAAATACTATATACAATGTGTATATATGGGTTAGCTACCACATGGATGAGTGGAAATATTGTTTGGTTGTTGGCCTTCATATTGGAAGAGAATAAAAATGGCATCATTGTGTTGAGGTCAAGTTTCAGTGTATCTAGCCATGACTGATCAAACCAGTATAAACTTAAGAAGTTGAGTGCCAATAGTCCTGATGAACATTTGAAATAGAGATGTCTCTAAATTTTCATATCTCATGTTTCTTTTGAGCTACTACAGCTCTGTTGCTGGACAGTCCTGTACCAGTATCTCCCATGTCCCACAATTGATAACAAAATTTCAGAGAGAGTGTCTTAATATCACTTATTTTGATCTTTGGGTAAACACTTACCTTATGAAAGTTCTCAATAAAATAATTTTGGGGGGGCAAGGGCATGTTTAGCATTTGAACAATGTGGCAATTCTATTGGAGTTGTACTCTCTGAAGTAAGGATTGAATGTTTGGCAGTTCTTCTTATGAAAAGACCTCAGGGTCTAGTATCTTATCTCTTATGATGATCTTCAGAGTTTCTTAAAACAATTCAGATAGAACTGATTAAATTTCCTGACATAAAATACTGTCCGTGTTTCAAAAGCAAACAATAATGAGGTAAGAATAATGGTTCCATAGACCTTCAGTTTGGTAATCAGTCTAATACCTCCATTCTTCTACACTTTTTGCTGGAGCCTCCCAAATATTGAACTAATTGTGGCAATTCATGTGTCCCTCATTACCTTTGTAGACATCCCTGGAAAGTAATCTGCCAAAGGAAGTAAACTTATCCACAGCATTTAAAACTTCACTGTTTGCTATAACTGATGGTTTTATATAGGGATGGTATAATGCTGACTGATGGAGTAACTGTGTTTTCTTGGCATTAATTGTTAGGCCAAAATTAGCACAAGTAGCAGAGAAATAATACATAAGTCATTGCATCTCAGCCTTAGAGATCTACATTGACTGTATAATCACCGGTGCCAGGTGGTGGTGAAATCATGTACCATCTTTCCATCCACTTTAGTCTTAGCTTATAACCTTTCAAGTTAAATAATTTACTATTTGTGATAGCTGACCTTGATTCTATTTTGATCCTTGTTGAAGGTGTTTGAAAATATTGCTAAAAATATCATGATAAAAATGTATTGAAGCAAGCACAGAACTCTGCCTCATTGCAATGATGAATGGGAAATAAAAGAGCCATTTTTTTAGAATCTGTGCAAGTGTTCTATTAAAATGTATGTGTGTATGCATACACATTCACATAGTTAACATTTTAAAATGAGATAGGAACCACATTTTCATCTGTTTGAGAATACACTTGGGTTCATTATTAATATTGATTGTAAACTATATGTTTGATATCTCCTGATATTCACATTTACTAATTACTAATTACTAATTTATTTATACATTTGTGTTTATTCACTAAAGAGATATTTTAACATTTTATTTGACTTTATGGAATGGGTATTACATTCTCAAATGCTATAAAAATGTAGTGTAATCTCTGATAGATCCAATGAACTTGAGAGGACTAGTATATTCATTTTACACATACCAATTTAATTATGCTCAGGAAGTCTTAGCAATAAGTATGTTTTGGCTAGCTTTATGGAGGTACTCTGGAAGGGCCTTGGTCTCAGCAGGATAGATAACACAAGAATGGACAAGAATAGAGTCCAAAGTCTTTATTATCTCTTACACAGTCTGTGTCTGTCATAGTCTGACCTAGTCTCAGTATGACCCAGTCTTATCCAGCAGTCTGCCAATCTGCCAGTCTCAACCAGGCCCCCTGAGTTTGATTTTGTCACCAGTTTAAATATCCTATTACAATTACATCATTATAGTATACTGAATACATGAGAACTAGAGAATTGTTACATCACCATGCTAAGTACTAAGTATATATATATATATATGTGTGTGTGTGTGTATACTAGGAAACCATCATTTCATCAATTCCATGGAGTTAACACCTTGTTTCAAGTATGCTTCTCCAAATAAGAAAGCTAATCATGGTATTCTCATAAATAATGTGGGGAGGTGGTGACAATTACTTGAGACTAATCTGTGTTGTTAGCCAAGAAATCTCACCAATAAAATTTTGTATCACTTTAGTTAAATAGTTTTTACCCATATTAATTTTAACTTAATTCAAATTAGAAAATATGGATTTCATAAATTATTTATCCCAATGGAAGTGGAAATATGCATACTAAGTTCATACTAAGAATAGCAAGGGATAAAAGTAAGATTTTGAAAATATTGGAAATATTACTAAACTATGACAGGTAATATTAGACATTGAAAGAAAAACTATGTGGGAACCAGGAATTACAGAAAAAAACCCAGCAATACATAAATTGTAGTGTAATTTAAATTGTACATCATATCATTGAAGTTTTCAAAAATTTAGTATATGCTGGATAAGTAGCAAGACTTTACCTAGTGTATAGAAATATACTGCAAGTTCATTATTGTTAATAAGCTGATTGATACCAAATCCTATCACTACAAATATAGGCCTCAAAATATCCTTGAAATACACAAAGAATACGAGAATCAGAACATTATTTTTGAAAAAAGTTGTGCTGTTCATAATTCTCAGCCATAGTCTTGAGGCATAAAAATTTTAAAACAACTTTTTGAATAAACTATCAGAAAGATTCACAATTCCTAAGTCACATGAAATCAAATAAAACACAAAACTTTTTGATTGTAAGCCAATTTATGTGGAATGAAAAACTTTCAAAGTATAGACTTATCAGAAGAAATGAATAGAGATAAAAAACACAAGCATAACCTGAAGTAACATACTTTATTTGTAATGTAATATCTGCTATTAAAATTCTACTGAATGTATCTTCAGAGAAACTCCAAAATGTGACTGTTGTCAAAATATTTTATTAAATTATAAAATCATTATTTTAATCATCCACATAATATTACATATGGGAGAATAGGAGAGGCATCTAATTGGTGCAGTGCATAGAACACTGGGTTGTGAAGTCAGGAGGACTTGAGTTCACATCTGGTCTTAGACACTTAATACTTACTAGTTATGTGATCTTGGGAAAATTACTTAACCATAGTTATCCTCTCCAAAAAGATGTAGAGGGGAGGAGAGAAACAGAGAAATACAGACAGAGAGATCTGAACATTGATACCTATTATGGAGACAGGAAAGAACAGACCTCAAAATCTGAGGACACAAAAGGCAAAGCAACTCAAGATAAAGCGTCAAAGGGTAACATAATTTGGTCTCTATCTCACAAAGCTCTCTTGGAACAATTCACAAAAGACCTTAAAAGACTGTTAGAAGAAAATTGGAGAAGGGAAATGAGAGCTTTGGAAAAGGAAACCTAGAAGTTGTCTGAAGAAAACTACCCTTTAAAAATAGTTTTGGTGAAATGAAAAAAGAAAATAACTATTTGAAAACAGAATTTGTGAAATGGGAATAATAGTCCAATGAAATGGAAAAACCTAACTCATTTCAAAGTTTAATTACAAATGCAAAAGGATATAAGAAAGTTAACATGAGAAAATATTTCACTAAAAATTAGAATTGAACAGATGTGAGTGAATGACTCAATTAGATAGCAAGAATCAGTCAAACAAAACCAAACAAAATAGATGAAAATGTAAAATTCCTAATTGGGGAAAAAAATGAAATGGAAAATAAGTGGAAAATAGGAGACAATCTAAGAATTTGATCAGACTACATGAAAACCACAATGAAAAAATAGTCTAGACAACCTTTTTCAATTCATCATCAAGGAAAATTGCCCAGATGTTAAATAGCCATTAAAAGAACTGATTAATTACCTCCTGAATGAGACACAAAATGAAAACTCTAAGGAGTAGTGTAGCTAATTTTCAGAATTATCAGATCAAGGAGAAAATCTGGAAGCAACCAAAAAGAAAAAAATCCAATATCAAGGAGCCACACTCAGGATTACCCAGGACCCAGTAGCTTCCATTTAAAGTACTGAAGGGACTGGAATATGATATGAAGACGTTAAAGGAGCTTGGGCTATACAATCAACTATACAGAAAAATTGAACAATCTTTCAGAGAAATAGATGGACATTCAATGAAATAGGGGATTTACATTTATATTTTTATGAAAAAACTAGAGCTGAATAGAAAATTTAATCTTCAAATACAATACAGGATTCAAGAGAATCATAAAAAGGTAAAAAGTGAAGAAAAATAAAATAAGATTTTTATTAAAGATTTTTTTTGTTTACAAAACATATGCATGGGCAATTTTTCAAGAATCACCCATGAAAAATCTTTTGTTCTAAATTTTCCCATCCTTCCCCTTCCTCCCTCCCCTAGCTGGCAGGTAGACCAATACATGTTAAATATGTTTAACTATATGGTAAATCCAATATATGTATATATATTTATATATGTTCACACATATTTATAGAGTGAGCTTGCTGCACAAGAAAAAATAGATCAAAAAAAGAAGGGAAAAACCCTAAAAACAAAATGCAAGCAAACAACAACAGAGAGAGTGAGAATGGTATGTTGTGGTCCACACTCAGTTCTCACAGTCCTCTTTCTGGTTGTAAATAGCTTTCTTCATCACTGAGTAAGTGGTACTGGTGAAAATCATCATTGAAGAGAGCAATGTCCATCAGAATTGATCATTGTATAGTCTTGTTGTTGCTGTGAATAATATACTCCTGGTTCTGATCATTTCACTTAGAATCAATTCAGATAAGTCTCTGAAATCATTCTGCTGGATGTTTCTTACAGAACAATAATATTTCATAATATTCATATACCCTAATTTATTCAGCAATTCTCCAATTGATGGGCATCCATTCAATTTCCACTTTCTTTCCATTTCTAAAATGTGTGCCACAAATATTTTTGCACATGTTGGTCCCTTTCCCTTTTTTAAGAACTTTTTGAAATATAATTGCAATATAAACATTGCTGGATCAAAGGGTATGCACAGTTTATTAACTTTTTGTGCATAATTCCAAATTGTTCTCAAGAATGGTTGAATCTATTCACAGTTCCACCAACAATATATCAGTGTCCCAGTTTTCCAACATCCCCTCCAACATTGGTCATTATCATTTCCACTCCTCTTAGCCAATATGAGAGACATGTAGTAGTATCTCAGAGTTGTCTTAATTTGCATTTTTATAATCAATAGTGACTTAGAGCAATTTTTCATATGAGTATAAATAGGCTCAATTTCTTCATCTGAAAATTGTCTGTTCATATTCTTTGACCATTTATCAATTGGAGAATGACATGAACTATTATAAATCTGAGTCAATTCTCTATATATTTTAGAAACGAAACTTTTATCAGACCTTTGAATGTAAAAAATGTTTTTTCCCAGAGCATTACTTCCCTCTTAATTTTGTTTGCATTAGTTTTGTTTGTACAAACTTAATATAAACAAAATTATCTAGTTTGTGATCAGTAATGATCTCTAGTTCTTCTTTGATCACAAATTCCTTCTTCCTTGACAGATCTAAGAGGGAAATGATCCTAAGTTCTTCTAATTTGTTTATAAAATCATTCTTAATATCTAGATCATGAACCCATTTCCACCTTATCTTGGTATACAATATTAAGTATGGGTCAATTCCTAGTATCTGCCATACTAGTTTCTAATTTTCCCAGCAGTTTTTATGAAATAGTGAATTTTATTACAAAATCTAGGGTCTTTGGATCTGTAAAATACTAGATTGTTATAGGTATCAACTATTTTGTTCTGGAAACCTAATCTATTCCACTGATCAAATGCTATATTTCTTAAACAGTACCAAATAGTTTTGATGAGCTAGCTTTACAGCTAGGCTACCTTCATTTGCTTTTCTTTTCATTAATTCCCTTGAAATTATTGACTTTTTTGTTCTTCCATGTGAATTTTATTGTTATTTTTTCTAGGTCAGTAAAATAGTTTCTTTGGAGTTTGATTAATATAGCACTAAATAAATAGATTATTTCAGGTATATTCAGGTAGAATAGATTATATTCAGGTAATAAAATTACATTTGCTTGACCTATCCAAGAGCACTTGATATTTTTTTCAAATGTTTAGGTCTTATTTTATTTGTATGGAAAAGGTTTTATGTAATTCCTGACCCTCTCTTGTAAAATAGATTCCCAAGCATTATCCTTTGAACAGTTATTTTAAATGGAATTTCTCTTTGTATCTCTTGCTGTTGGATTTTGTTAGTGATGCATAAAAATGCTGATGATTTATATTCATTTGTATTCTGCAACCATGCTAAAGTTGTGGATTATTTCTAATAGTTTTTTAGTTGATTCTCTAGGTTTTCTAAGTACACCATAATATCATCTGAAAAGATTGATAAATTGGTTTCCTTATTACGTACTCTAAATCTTTAATTTCTTTTTCTTCTCTTATTGTCAAAACTAGCATTTCTAATACAATATTGAATAGTAAGGGGGGTAGTGGGCAACTTTGTTTTTCTCTTGATCTTATTGGTTCCAGTTTATCCCCATTACATATGATGCTTGCTGATGGTTTTAAATAGATGCTACTGACTGTTCTAAGAAAAAGTCCACTTATTTCTATACTCTCTAGGGTTTTTAATAAGAATGGGTGTTGGATTTTATCAAATGCTTTTTCTGAATCTATTGAGATGATCATATGTTTTTTGTTAAATTGGTTATTTATAAAGTTATTTATGCTAATAATTTTCCTAACATTGAAGCAGCCCTGCATTTCTGGTATAAATCCTACTTGGTCATGGTGTATTATTCTGGGGATGATTTTCTAGAAAAAATTTCTATATTTTCTATAATTTCTTGCTAATATTTTGTTTAAGATTTTTGCATCAATATTCATTAGGGAGATTGGTCTATAATTTTCTTTCTCTGTTTTCTTATTGCTTGATAACAATACCATGTATGTATCATAAAAGGAATTTGAAAGGAGTTCTTCATTCCTTATTTTTTCAAATTGTTTAAATAGTATTTGAGTTAATTGTTCTTCAAATCTTTGGTAGAATTCACATGTAAATACATCTGGTCCTGGTGATTTTTTCTTATATATCTGATTAATAGCTTGCTATATTTCTTTTTCTAAAATGGGACTATTTAAGTATTTTGTTTCATCTTTTGTGAATCTGGACAATCTATGTTTTTGAAAGTATTCCTCCATTTCACTTAGGTTGTCAAATTTATTGCCATAAAGTTGGGCAAAATAACTTCTAATTATTGCTCTAATTTCCTTTTCATTGGTGGAACATTTTCCCTTTTCATTTTTGAAATTAATGATTTGATTTTCCTCTTTCCTTTTTCTAATCAAATTAACTGAATGATTATCTATTTTGTTGTTTTTTTTCATAAAACCAACTCTTAATTTTATTTATTAATTCAATATTTTTATTTCAATTTTATTAAGCTCTCTTTTTATTTTTGAAATTTCAATTTTAGTATTTGCATGGTGGGTTTTAATTTGTTCTTTTTCTAGCTTTTTTAGTTATAAGCCCAAATCATTACACTTCTCTTTCTCTATTTAATGCAAATAAAATAGAGTTGTAAATTCCCCCTTATTACTGCTTTGGCTGCATCCAAGAAATGTTAATATGTTGTCTCATTAATGTCATTTTCTTGGATGGAATTATTTGTTGTCTATGATTTGCTGATTCACCTATTCATTCTTTAGAATAAGATTATTTAGTTTCCAATCACTTTTTTATCTATTTTATTGGCCTTTTGTTGAATGTAATTTTTATTTCAACATTATCTGGAAAACAATATTTACTATTTCTACCTTAATATATTTGAGTTTGAGGTCTTTGTGTCTTAATATATGGTCATTTTTATATAGGTTCCATGAACTGCTGAGAAGAAAGTGTACTCCTTTTTGTATCCATTCAATTTTCTCCAAAGATCTATCATACCTAACTTTTCTAGTATTCTATTTATCTCTTTAACTTCTTTCTTATTTAATTTGTGGTTTGATTTAACTAGTTCTGAGAGAGCACAGTTGAGAACTCCCACTATTATAGTGTTGTTGTCTATTTCTTCTTGTAGCTCTCTTAACTTCTCCTTTAGGAATTTAGAGACTACACCACTTCATGCATATATGTTTAATACTGATATTGCTTCATCATCTATGGTACCCTTTAGCAAGATATAGTTTCCTTCCTTATCTCTTTTAATTAGATCATTTTTTGCTTTTGATTGATCTGAGATCAGTATGGCTACCCTATTTTTATTAGTTCAACTGAAGCATTATAGATTCTGCTTCAGCCTTTTGCTTTTACTCTGTTTGTATGTCTCTGCTTTAAATGTGTTTATTGTAAACACCATATTGTATGATTCTGGCTTTGAATCCAATCTGTTACCCACTTTTACTTTATGGGAGAGTTCAGCCAATTCACATTTATGATAAAAACTACTAATTCTGTATTTCCTGCCATCTTATTAACCTCACATTATACTTTTCTTTTTCCTTTCCCCCTTTCCTTCTTCCTTAGTATTTTACTTATGAGCACTACTTGGCTAAAGTAATCCTCCCTCTTTAGAGACCCCCCCCCTTTGTTATAGCTTTCCCCTACTATTTCTGTTTTCCCTTCTATTTATACTATCCCTTCCATTTTCCCCTTTTCTCTTCTGCTTTTTTTTATAAGTTGAGAAAAGTTTCTTAGTAAAACCAAATATTTCTAATATTCTTTTTTTGAGATGATAATAAGATTCACAAAATGTTCATCACCCTCTTTTCCTTCCCTCAATTATAATAGGTTTTCTCTGCCTCTTTCTGAGATTTAATTTTCTTCATTTTACCTCCACTTTCCCCTGTTTTTGTTACAATCCTCTTTCTACCTCTAATTTCTTTTTTTTTTATATTATAGCACTAAAGTCAAATAATACATGTACTCTCCATATATATACCCATAACAAAAACACAGTTCTCAAGAGTTCTTTTCTTTTTACCTTTTTAAGTTTCTCTTGAGTTCTATATTTGGAAGTCAAATATTTTGTTTAGTGCTGGTCTTTTCATCAGAAATATGGAATTTACCTGTTTCATTGAATATGCATCTTCTTCCCTGAAAGAAAATGCTCACTTTAGCAGGGTAATTTATTCTTGGCTGCACTGCAAGTTTCTTTGTCTTACATAATATCAGATTCCAGGCCTTTCAATTCTTTAAGGTGGAAGCTGCTAGGTCTTGGGTAATCCTCTGCATTTGGATTATTTCTTTCTGGCTGCTTATAATATTTTCTTTGGTCTGTTAGTTCTAAAATTTAGCCATGTTATCCCTTGGTGTTTTAATTTGGGGATCTCTTTCAGGAAGTGAATTCTTTTTTTTTTTTTAATTTTTTTTATTTCAATAGTTTTTATTTACCAAATATATGCATGGGTAATTTTACAGCATTGACAATTGTCAAACCTTTTGTTCTAATTTTTCCCCTTCTTACCCCTCACCCCTCACCCCAGATGGCAGGTTGACCAATACATGTTATATATGATAGAGTATAAATTAAATACAATATATGTATACATGTCCAAACAGTTGTTTTGCTGTACAAAAAGAATCAGACTTTGAAATAGTGTATAATTAGCCTGTGAAGAAAATCTAAAATGCAGGCAGACAAAATTAGAGGGATTGGGAATTCTATATAGTGGTTCATAATCATCTCCTAAAGTTCTTTTGCTGGGTTCAGTTCATTGCTGCTCTATTAGAACTGATCTGGTTCATCTCTTTGTTGAAAATGGCTACATCCCTCAGAATTGATCATTATATAGTACTGTTGTTGAAATATACAATGATTTCCTGGTCCTGCTCATTTCACTCAGCATTAGTTCATGTAAGTCTCTCCAGGCCTTTCTGAAATCATCCTGTTGGTCATTTATTACAGAACAATAATATTTCATAATATTCATATACCACAATTTGTTCACCCAATCTGCAATTGATGGGTATCCACGTAGTTTCCAGTTTTTGGCCATATCAAAGAGGGCTGCCACAAACATTCTTGCACATACAGGTTCCTTTCCCTTCTTGGTGAATTCTTTAAGTGATTATTTTACCTTCTGATTCTATGATATTGGACATTTCTTTTTGATGATTACCTGAAAAATGTTGTAGAGGCTCTTTTTTTTCATCATAATTTTCAGGGAGTCCAATAATCCTTACATTGCCTATCCTGGATCTATTTTCCAATTCAGTTGTTTTACCAATGAGATATTTTAATTTTTTTTCTTTTTTCTTTTTTGGTTTTGCCTGACTGATTCTTGTTCTCGTTTGTTCATTTCTATTTGTTCAGTTCTGAATTTTAGTGAATTATTTTCTTCATTTACATTTTTTTACTTATTTTTGTATTGTTGCACTTGAATTTTAAATGAATTATTTTATTCTATGGGATTATTTTTTTCTTCCATTTTACAAATTCTGTTTTATAAGGAGTTATTTTCTTTTTCTGTTTCACAAATTTTGTTTTTCTGGGTGTTCTTTTCTTTGTTCAATTTTATCAAATTTATCTTTTAATGAGTTTTAAGCCTTTTCTAAACCCTCTTGGAAAGTTTTACTTTCCCAATTTTTTCCTCTAGGTTACTTTTAAGTAGGAGAGCCTTGTGTGATGGGTAATATCTCCTTTTGGGTCTTCATGTGGAGATGATCTGCTGTCAGTCTCCTCAGTGTTTGAAATCTGTTCTCTTTCACTATTAAAAACTGTCTATGGTCAGAGTTCTGTTTTCTATTTTACTCATTTAAAAAAACATGTTAAGATGTGCTTTTAGGGCAGAGGAGGTTTCAAACTTTTTTCTAGAAGTGGTAGCTTTCTCTATAAGTGGCAGATTTCTGTAAAAGTGGCCAAGGATGCTCTTGGTCTGTGTTGACTCTCATAAGATGCTGGGTGGACATGGCCAGATCCCATGAGATTCTGGCTTTTTAGGGTCCTCTATTACTTGTAGTAGTGTTCTTGTTGGATGTTATATAACTTCTGCCTAATAGGCAGATTAAGGCTAATAAGAGAAGTAGAATAAAATGAGAAAAGAAATGAGAGATATGTATGAGACAGTCAACAGTTTGGAAAAGGAAGGAAAAAATTGTCTGAAGAAAACAACTTCTTAAATAAAGGTATAAACTAAATGGAAAAAGAGATAAAAAAATAAATAAACAACTGAGGAAAATCACACATTAAAAACTAGAACAGGGCAAATGGAAGCTAAATAATTTTTGAGACTGAAAGAATCAATTAAACAAATTAAAAAGAATAAAAAAAGGAAGAAATTGTGAAATACCTCATTGGCAATACAGCCAATCTGGAAAATATGAAGAGACAATTTAAACATTATTGGCCTATCTGAATGCCATGACCAAAAAAAAAAAAAAAAAAAATGCCTGGACTGTATTCTGCAAGAGATCATTAATGGAAACTGCCCTAATATTTTAGAAACAGAGCCAGAAATACTCATTGAAAGAATCCATCATTCACCTCTGAAAGAGATACTACAAGGAAAATCTCAACAATCATTTTTTGGAAAACAGCAAAATTATAATGTCAAGGAAAAATACTTCAAGTTTTTAGACCAAAAAAATAATTAAATAAATAATTTGGATATCAAGGAGTAACAGTCAAGATTATCCAGGTACTGTCAGCTTCTACAATAAAGGCCTAGGATACCATATTCCAGAAGGCAAGGAATCTAAAAATTAACTGCTCAGTGAGACTAGGCATCATCTTTCAGGGGAGGAGATAGAGAGATGGAGTAAAAGACTTTCAATCATTTCTATTGAAAAAAAAACAAAACAAAAAAAACAGAACTAAACAGAAAATGTAATCTACAAACACAGTCTACAAGAGAATCTTAAAAAGGTAAAGAGGGAATTATATCTCTATATAAGTGTTAAACAGTTCACATTCCTAGATAGGGAAACAGTATCTATTACTCTTGAGAACTGTGTCTGTCACTGTGGCAAACAGATGGGAGCATCGCATGGAATGAGTGTGTTATTGTGAATAATCCCTGATGTGATGATATAAAAGAAAAAAACATTAAGGGATACAAAAAATTCTGTCCTAGAAAACAGAAGAAATGAGGAGGTATAATGGGATAATTAGTTCACATAAAGAAGCACAATAGACAAATTACAGTCAAGAGAAAGAAGGAAGGGGATGAGCATTATCTGAAGCTTGATCTCATAACTTTCAGCTTTAAGAGGGAATAATTTAATTATTCAGTTGGGTATAGAATTTAGCTAACCCAAAAAGAAGAAGGATGAGAAAGAGGAAAAGAAAAGGGAGGGACAGGATAAAAGGAAAAGAAAAAGAAGGCACAGGATAGAAGGAAGGGCAAAATGACTAGGGGAAAAGGAATGAGAAGGGGGGAAAGGTTGATAAAAGAGAAGGTAGTGGATAGAGTGGGTTAACAAAAGACACTACTAAGAGAAGGGGAAGGGATGATAGAAAATAAGATAGTGGATGAGGTGGGAAAAAAATATCTAAGGATAAGGGGGAAAGAGAGAACAAAAGAATTTACAAGGAACAAAATATGATGGAAGGAAATACAGAACTGTTAAACTTAATTGTTAATGTGAATGGGACAAACTCTCCCATAAAACAGAAGCACATAGCACAGTGGATTAAAAAGCAGAATCCTACAGTGTGTTGTTTACAAGAAACATATTAGACATAGAAAGACACATAGTATAGATAAAAGGCTAGAACAGAATTTTCTATGCTTCAGCTGGAATTAAAAAAAAAAAAAAACAACAACAACAGGGGTAACAATTCTAATCTCAGTAAAGTAAAATTAAAAATAAATCTAAACAACAGAGATAGGAGGGAAAGTACATCTTGATAAAGAGTACCATAAATAATGAACTAGTGTCAATACTAATAGTGTATGTACCAAGGGATAGAACAGGCAAATTCCTAGAAAAGATTTTAAGCCAGTTACAGGAAGAAATAAATAACAAAATTATTCTAGTGGGGGACTTTAACTTTCCCCCCAGAATCAGACAAATCTAACCACAAAATAAACAAGAAAGAAACTAGAAAGGTCAATAAGATCCTAGGAAACCTAGATATGATAGACCTCTGGAGAAAATTCATTAGGGACAGAAAGGAATACACCTTTTTCTGGGCAGTATATAGTACCTACATAAAAACTGAGCAAGTACTATGGCATAAAAACCTCACATTCTGCATAAAGGCAGAAATAGTAAATGCCTCTTTTTCAAACCATAATGCAATAAAAATAATATTCAATAAAGGGCCTAGGGAAGACAGACTAAAAACAATTGGAAATAAAGTAATCTAATTCTAAAGAATGAGTGGGTAAAAAAATAAATTACAGAAACAATTCATAATTTTATCCAATCAAATGGCCATAATGACACAACATACAAAAACCAATGTGATGCAAATCAGTTCTCAGGGGAAACTTTATGTCCCTAATTAGCTATATAAAATATAGAGAAAAAGAAAATCAATCAATTAGGCATGCAACTAAAAAAAAAAAAAACTAGCAAAAGGACAAATTAAAAACCTTCAAATAAATACCAAATTAAAAATTATGAAACTCAAAGGAGAAATTGATAAAATACAAACTAAGACAACTATCGAATTAATAAACAAAACTAATTGTTAGTTTTATGAAAAAAAACTAATGAAATAGATTAACTTTTAGTTAATTTGATAAAAAAAGGAAAGAATAAAACTAAGTTACCAGCATCAAAAATTAAAGGGCTTCATTCCATCAATGAAAAATAAATTAAAGCAATAATTAGGAGCTGTTTTGCCCAAATCTGTTGGAGCAAGTCTGATAATCTAATCAAAATGGATGGATATTAAAAAATATATAAGTTAACCAGGTTAACAGAAAAGGAAATAAAATACTTTAATACCCCTATTTTAGAAAAAAAAAAAAAATTGAACAAGTAATTAATGAATTCCCTAAGAAAAAATCTCCAGGGTCAGATGAATTCACAGCTTCAGAAAGCTGAATTCTACCAAACATTTGAAGAACAATTGATTCTAATAGTATGCTAAATATTTGTGGAAAAAGGGAAAGAAGAAGTCCTAACAAGTTCTTTTTTTATGACACAAATATGGTGCTGATACCTAAACCAAGTAGAGTCAAAACAGAGAAAGAAAACTACAGAACAATTTCTCCATTGAATGTTTATGCACAAATCTTAAATAAATTATTAGCAAAATTATTATGGCAAATTACCCCCAAAATAATACACCATGACTAAATAGAATTTATACAAGGAATTCAGGGCTAGTTTAATGTTAGTAAAACTATCACTATAATTGACTAAATCAATATCCAAAGGAATGGAAATCATATACTATATAAAAAAGATGCAGAAAAAAAAAATTGACAAATCAAACATCATAGAGCATAGAAGTAAATGGAATTTTTTAAAAATGCTAACATATCTATCTAAAACCATCAGCAAGCATCATATGCATTGGTCCTCAAACTTTTTAAATAGGGGGCCAGTTCACTGTCCCTCAGACTGTTGGAGCGCTGAACTATAGTAAACACAAAAACTCACACTCTGTCTCCACCCCTCAGCCCAATTGTCATTACCAGGCAGTCCATATAAACATCCTCAGCAGGCTGCATCTGGCCCATGGGCCGTAGTTTGGGAATTCCTGATCATATGTAATAGGGAAAAACTAAACATATTCTCCATAAGATCAAGGGTGAAACAAAGTTGCTCACATCATCATTAGTATTCAGTATTGTAAAAGAAATATTAGCTTTAGCAATAAGAGAAGAAATTAAAAGAATTAGTGTAGATAATGAGGAAACTGAATTATCACTCTTTGCAGAGTTGCAGATTATAAAATAAATCCATAAAATCATCAGCCTTTTTATATGTTACCAAAAATACAGCAGCAAGAGATATAAAGAGAAATCCTCTTTAAAATAACTGTAAAAAATATAAAATATTTGGGAATCTACTTGCCAAGATAAAGTTAGGAAGTATATAAACACAATTATAAAATACTTTCTACACAAATAAAGTCAGATCTAAATAAATGGAAAAATATGAAATGTTCATGGATAAGCTGGGTTAATATAATAAAAATGACAATTCTACCTAAATTTTATCTAAAAGGACAAAAGCTCGAGAATTTGAATGGAAATAATGAAAAAAATGCAAATTAAAGTGTCCTAACTGTACCAAACCTAAAACTATAATATAAAAGAGTGGTCATGAAAACCATTTGGTACTGACTAAGAAATAAGAATAATTGATCCGTGGAAAAGGTTAAGTTCACAGGGCACAATAGCAGTGACTATAGTAATCCAATATTTGATAAACCCAAAGACCTCAGCTTCTGTGATGCAAACTCACTCTTTGATAAGAATTGCTAGAAAAATTGAAAAATGGTGTGGCAAATACTAGACACTGACAAACACCTAACACCCTATATTCTGATAAGGTTCAAATATGTTTATGATTTAGTAATAAACAGTGACACTGTAAATACATTGAGAGAACAAAATGTTATGGGCCAGAACTCCGAACTTGAAACAAGTATTCTTATAAGGTGCTAAATCAGTGGAATTGATAAAGACAATGGTTGTCTAGTTTAGCATGGTGCTTAATAGTTCTCTAAGTTCAGTATGATGGATTTAATCTTACAACAAATAATGGTTTCCTAGTGATATAATGATTGGTTGATACTTAGAATAGACTATATAAGCCAGATGGGTTTCAGAGTTAGAGAAATTAGCAGACTGAAGCCAAAGAAAGAGAGATTCATGTCCATCTTCATCATATGGTGGCTGGCCTGAGCTCCTGCATTTTCTCCACTGAAACCAAGTCCTCTCTGAAGGCCACAAGAAAGCTAGCTGAGCCCCTGGCAAGGAGACAAGACTGTGAAGGAGATAATAAAAATTTATGGACTTTATCTCTGGCTATTCTAGTGGTAATTACTCTGCTGAAAGAAGGCTGGTCCAGAGAACTCCAGAAAACTAACCAGAACATTACATCAAAGCTTAATTTAATTCTCAGGTCTGTGGAAAAGGAAGGAATCTGGCCAAAGAACTAGAGTATGGTATGAAATTCTAAATAGATCATTTTCATTATATTACATTAAAAGGTTTTTATACAAACAAAACTAATGCAGGCAAAGAAGAAGGGAAGCAGACAATTGGTAAACATCTTTACATCCAAGCTTTCTGATAAAGACCTCATTCCTATAGAATTGACTCAGATTTATAAGAATACAAGCCATTCTCCAGTTAATAAATGGTCAAAGGATATGAACAGACAGATGAATAAATTAATACCATTTCTAGGCATATGAAACATACTCTGAATCACTATTGCTCAGAGAAATGCAAATTAAGACAACTCTGAAGTACAGACTCTCAGACTGCCTAAAATGACAGTAAAAGATAATGATGGATGTTGGAGGGGATGTGGGAAAACTAGGACTCTACTATATTATTGGTGGGATTATGAACTGATCCAACCCTTCTGGAGAGCAATTTGGAACTATGTCCAAAGGACTATCAAACTTTGCATACTCTTTGATCCAGCAGCACTTCTAGATCAAAGAGATCATACAAAAGGGAAAAAGACCCACATGTGCAAAAATGTTTGTGGCAGGCCTTTTTATAGTGCCAAGGAGCTAGAAATTGAGTGGATGTCTGTCAGTTGGGGAATGACTGAATAAATTATATTATATAAATTTTATTGAATATTATTGTTCTGCAAGAAGTGATCAATAGGATGATTTCAGAAAGGCTTTTGGAAACTTACTTGAATTGATGCCAAGTGAGAAGAACCAAGAGAATATTGAACAATGCAACAATAGGATTATGTGAAGACCAAAGAGCCATCATGTGGCTCTTTTCAACAATGAGATGATTCAGGCTTATTCAAATAGTTTTCTAATGGAGAAAATCATCTGCATCCAGAAAGAGGATTGTCAGAACTGTGGATGACAACACAGTTTTTTAAATTTTTTGCTGTTATTTGGTTGCTTTTTTGTTTCCTTTCTCATTTTTTTCCATTTTTAATCTGATTTTTCTTGTGCAGCATGATAAATATAGAAATATGCATATAAGAATTGTATATGTTTAGCATATATTTGATTACTTGCTATCTAGTGGAGAGGGTAAAGGAAGGGAGGGAGAATAATTTGAAACACAAGGTTTTACAAGGGTGAATGCTGAAAGTTTCGTGTATATTTTGAAAATAAAAAGTTATTATTTAAAAATAAAAGAAAAAGAAAAAGAAAAATTATTAAACAACCACTATGAGCCTAGAACCATTGGTGATGCAAATATAATAAATAAGTCCTAGTTGGGAAATACCTACATTATAAATAAGCTTACATTTTAAAAACGTAATAAAAATAATAATAGTATATGACAATTATATATGTATATATATATGTATATGAACAGAAAAAAATTAGTTATTATGGATCCAATATCTATGTTACTTTAGATTTTATGAAGAATTGTATGTATTTTATCTCATTTGATCCTCCCAAGACCAAAAGAAAGGTCTATTATTATTATTATTATTATCCCCATCATGATGATGGTATTATTCTTTCCAGCAGACTGAATTTCCATATTTAAGAATATATGTTTGGTTTGCTGCTTCCCTATATGAACCCCTCAGTTCTTTTAATAATGCTTAGAGCATATGCTACAAGTGATGCTCAAGGAGGGAAAAGAATTCTCCTCTTTGTGTTAAGCAGATGGCCTAGCCAAAATAGTGGTTAATGCAACCATTTTTCACTTTGTCTTGTTAATTTACTTCAGCACTATTCATAAGGAGGTATTCTAAGAGAAATTAGCAAACCCAATTTCCCTGAAATTTTAATCTTTAATCTTATTTTAGCACTGCCAACAAGTAAGGAAATTACTACCAATTATTGAGATAGATTTTGAGTGAGATGGGCAAGTGTTTGCTTGAAAATCTTTGAGATCACTGGTTCTCAGGTACATAGGCTGTTCCAGCAGAGGGTATTGATTTCTGTCTGCTATTGCTCTAGTCAGAAAGAAAAGAAATCAAAGTGTATATAAATATTTTAGAAATTCATATCTTATGCCATAGGCCTTTTTTTCTTGTCAGATACTTTGCAAAATGATTTCTTGTGCAGCATTTTCCTCTGGTATATATATATATATATATATATATATATATATATATATATATATTTTTTTTTTTTTTCTTTCACAGACTTCTGCTTATTGTTTATACTTAAATGCCATGTAGTTCTTATGTTATCTAATTGCTTGCTTAATTTCTTCTGCATTAGGATGGTGAACTCTTGTAGGCTAGAATTACACCAATGCTACGCACATGGTTGTCACTCAGTTCATACATATTCTTGGTATACATAAGTTTTCAACAGGGTTTAATTATAAATATTAACATGAAGATCTGATCTGTGATGTGCATGTGCAAATTTTGTTCCAAGCCAGTAATCACTTTGGTGCTGTTGACACTATTGGAAATATGATTAAAAGTGCAAAACATATCTCTCAAATTATGATTCAAGTGAACATGGTATTTTGCTTACCTGTCTATTGTATTCCTTTATGTGATTCCTTAGATTCACGCTAATCTTTTACCTACCTAACATTTCCCAGGACAGAATTCGGGCTAGTGTTGCTATTTGTCTTTTTGGGTCTTTTATATTACACTTTTGTTTGCCACCTGCTACTTTATCACCTCAATACAGCAGAAATCCAGAATTAATTACATAACTTCTGTTCCATTGATGTACATCTGTTTTTAAAACATGTACATCAATGGAACAGAAACTGTTGATGGCTATAAAAATCAGTGCAACTGCCTTTCTGGGTTATATAGAATAAAACATATTAATTTCGAGGAAAGTTAGCTGGAAATCACAAGAAAAAAAATTTGATAAAAAATAACCAATAAGACAATTCATGATTAGTGCAAATAATGAATCCTGTGAAATGATTGCATTATTGAAATTTGCATTGCATTATTTCCATTTTGCTGGCACCAAATACAAAATTATACATATTTATGACTTCAAATTTTACAAATTCAAATAAATAAAGGCAACTGCTTCATGGGGGAATGCCTTTCCTACTAATCAGAATTTAATTTTAATAGAAATCAAATAACACTTTATCTGCATAATTACGATGCTAGAAGAAAGATGTCTAAGATCTGTTGTCTCCTTTGGCCTTCAGTTTTTGCCTCTATAAATGAGGAGGTTTCCTTTTAACTAATATTCCATTATCCTAAATACTTTCTTTTTCTTGGACCCCAGTTTAGCCCTCTATAAACTAGTCAAATTATTTTATGTGATCTCTAAGTTATTCATCCATTTTGATTATAGCTAGAATTGTCCTTGCTCTGATATTTCAGTTGTATAACATTTGGTAAATCAGACTTCAATTTAAAACAATTTGATATATAAAAGATAGAAGAGGCAAAAAAAAAATTATTTAAAATCATCTTGTTTTAATTGACCACAAACTGAACAGGAATTAATAATTTAAAAGGCAACTAAGTATACTAATATAATCAGGGCATATTAGCAATCAGTATTTAAAAAAAAAAAAAAAAAGTGATAATCCTTCCCTGTCTTGCCTTGATAAGACCATTATTAATTTATATTCAGTTTATGGACCATTAAAACCCAGATATTTTATTTTTGTCACTCCCATCTTTTATTTGTAAAATTGATGGTTGCTATCTTAAGAATCAAATGAGGGGGAAGAGCCAAGATGGCGGAGAAGATACATGCAAATCTGTAAGCTCCCTTCTTTCCTCATTACCAATTAGTTAAATCAGCCTCAAAAATAACACTAGACTGATAGAAATCACAAGGATTGGAAGCACAAAGTACCAGCTTAAAAGAATCTGGAGTTTCAACAGAAAAGGACAGTTCCAAGGGGAGGAAGAAAAAAGGCGAGCACAGATGGTTGGGTGCTAGCACACTGTGTCGATCAGGCTGGGGAGAACTCTGGGATCAGAGAAGCCACTGAGATAGAGGAATCTGGCACAGGCTATTAGTTTTTCTCTGTTTATAAAAAAGCAGCTCAGAAGAGAAATCAAGCCACTTTAAAATATAAAGCCAAATACTAGAACCACCCCAATCCGGAAGTGACCTAACAAATCTTGGCAAGGCTGTGCAACCACTTTCTGCTGTCCTGGCTTCACCTTGGGGTAGATAAGAGCCTGAACAGTTGGGACACAGCCTGAGGCAATACCTAATCCACATAGTGCTGGGATTGGCCAGAGGCTGTAGAACTCAGCATGGAAGGCCCAGAAAAGCAAGACCTTTGAAATAGGGACTGCAATTTCCGGGCAGACACTTCCAGTTTGAGTGCAGGGCATTTCACATCAGCTGCTGGATATCAGGCCCCACGGGATGCATTGGCTGGGCTTTGTGTGCCTTTAAGATTCAGTCTTAAACCTCAGGGCAGTTGCTGGGACACACAGTGGGGTCCTTCACAGGGCAACCCTCACGGCACAGTTGTACTAATAACCTCTGAGGCACTTCCAGGAAGGGGAAGGGGAACTCTCTCTCAGACCTATCTCTTAGTACAGACACAGGAGGCGCTGCATCCATCTGGTCTGGAAGGAAGCTGGTAAAGAAATAAATAAATAAACTTCTTACCCTAAGAACAGATCCCAAAAGATTTTTAACCATGAGTAAAACCTGAAGAGAAATATTGATTCCTTCTATACAGAGAAAGAGCAGGTATCCAACCCTGAGGAAGTAAACAACAGAGAGTCAGCAGATAAAACTCTAAAGGGGAACTATACCTGCCCCCCCATCACATAACTATCTCCTAGAAGAGACTATTAAAAAGTTAAGAGAGTTTGAACAAAAAGGGGGAAAGGAAAGAGAAGCTATGATAGAGAATAACAAGTTTCTGAAATTTGAGTCGGAAAAAATAAAGAATTCACAGGAGATACAGGGAAACAAAATCTGTGAATTAGAAAATGTTAAAAAAAATCACAGGAATGTAGGATTTCTGAATTGGAAAAGATAAAAAATTCTCAAGAAAGTAGGATTTCTGAATTGGAAAAAGAAAATAACTCTAAAAAAAATTAGGGAAATGGAAAAAAATTCAATAAAGCAAAATAATTCATTTAAAAACTCAATTAGTCATATATAAAAAGAACTAAAAAATTGTGAAGGAAGAAAATAACTCATTAAAAATCAGGACAGAACAAATAGAAATGAATGATTCATTGAGAACCCAAGAGTCAGTCAAACAAACAAAAAAAAAAAAGTGAAAAGCTGGAGAATAATGTGAAATACTTACTGAGAAAATGTATAGACCTGGAAAATAGATCCAGGAGAGATAATTTGAGGAAAAATATGACCAAAAAAAGAGCCTAGATTCTATTTTACAGGAAATCATCAAAGAGAATTGTCCAGAGATATTAGAAACAGAAAGGAAAATAGGCACTGAAAAAATTCATCAAATACTTTCTGAAAAAGACCCTAAAAAAAGAACTCCACAGAATACTGTGACTAAGCTACAGAACTACCAAACAAAGGAAAAAATATTACAAGCAGCTAGAAAAAAGGAATTCAAATATCAAGGTGCCACAATAAGGGTTACTCAAGATCTGGCTGCCTCCACATTAAAATATTGAAGGCCCTGGAACCTGATATTCCGAAAGGCAAAAGATCCAGGATTGAAACCAAGAATAAAACTACCCAGCTAAATTTAGCATTTTCTTCAATGGAAGATGATGTTCATTTAATAAAACAGATGAATTACATTTGTTTCTAAGAAAAAAGCCAGATGTAAACAAAAAATTTGATGTACATCCACAAGACTGAAGAGAAACAGAAAAAGGTAAACAGAACTCTTGAGAACTGTATCTCTGTTGTGGATATATAGAAATTCCACATGGATAATTTGATTTTCCTGATATAAAAAAAGGGGGGAGAAGTAAAGGGAAGGGGGTAGTATCAAAAAAAGGAGAAGGGGTGATAAAAAGAGAGAAACTACATCCCAGAAAGAAGCATAGAAAAATATACCACATCTGAGGGAATTTAGAGAGGGGGTGAAACATTGTGTGAATCTTACACTCACCAGAGTAGGCTCAAAGAGTAAATAACTGACATATTTGGTTTTCAGAGAATTCTCTCTCACCTCATTAAAAGGGGAATAAGGGAACAGTACAAGAAAAGAGAGGGATTTAGAAGGAGAGGGGAGGGATACAAAAAAGGGAGGGCTGCACATCACAAGTGGGGTCTATAAATTAAATATTGGGGAAGGGGTTCAGGGGGGTCAAGGAAAAAAAGCATAATCTGGGGATAATATGATGGCAGGAAATACAGAATTAGTAATTTTAACTGTAAATGTGAATGGGATGAACTCTCTCATCAAATGGAGACGGAGAGCAGAGTGGATCAAAAGTCAGAACCCTACAATATGTTGTTTACAAGAAACACACTTAAAGCAGGGAGATACATACAGAGTAAAGGTAAAAGGTTGGAGCAGATTCTATTATGCTTCAGGTAAAGCCAAAAAATCAGGGGTAGCCATCCTTATCTCAGATCAAGCAAAAGCAGAAATTGATCTAATTAAAAGACATAAGGAAGGAAACTATATCCTGCTAAAAGGTAGCATAAACAATGAAGCCATATCAATACTAAACATATATGTACCAAGTGGTATAGCATCTAACTTCCTAAAGGAAAAGTTAAGAGAGTTGCAAGAAGAAATAGACAGTAAAACTATAATATTGGGAGATCTCAACATTGCACTCTCAGATATAGACAAATCAAACCACAAAACAAATAAGAAAGAAATTTTAAAAGCAAATAGAACATTAGAAAAAGTAGGTATGATAGACCTTTGGAGAAAACTGAATGGTGATAGAAAGGAATATACTTTCTTCTCAACAGTTCATGGAACCTATACAAAAATTGACCATATATTAGGACATAAAGATTTCAAAATTAAATGAAGGAAGGCAGAAATAATAAATGCCTTCTTCTCAAACCACAATGCAATAAAAACTATATTCAATAAGAAGTTAAGGGAAAATAGATCAAAAAGTAATTGGAAACTGAATAATCTCATCTTAAAGAATGACTGGGTGACAGGTTACTTATACCTTCGGAAGAGGGAGGGAGTGGAAGGAGGGGGGGATAATTTGGAAAAATGAATACAAGGGATAATAGTATTAAAAAAATTCTAAATAAATAAAAAAAAAAGAATGACTGGGTGAAACAGCAAATTATAAAACAATTAATAATTTCACCCAAGAAAATGACAATGATGAGATATCATACCAAAATCTGTGGGCTGCAGCTAAAGCAGTAATAAGGGGATATTTTATATCTTTAGAGGCTTATTTGAACAAAATAGAGAAAGAGAAGATTAATGAATTGGGCCTGCAATTTAAAAAGGTAGAAAAAGACCAAATTAAAAACCCCAACCAAAAATCAAACGAGAAATACAAAAATTAAAAGGAGGAATCAATAATATTGAAAGTAAAAAAAAAAAAAAAAAAAACAACTATTGAATTAATAAATAAAACTAAGAGTTGGTTTTATGAAAAAGCCAATAAAATAGATAAACCTTTGGTAAATCTGATCAGAAAACGGAAAGAGGAAAATCAAATTGTTAGTCTTACAAATGAAAAGGGGGATCTTTCCACCAATGAAGAGAAAATTAGAGAAATAATGAGTTACTTTGCCCAACTTTATGCCAACAAATTTGATAACTTAAGTGAAATGGATGATTACCTCCAAAAATATAGGCTTCCTAGATTAACAGAGGAGGAGATAAATTGCTTAAATAGTCCCATTTCAGAAAAAGATAATACAACAAACTATTAATGAACTCCCCAGGAAAAAATCCCCTGGACCAGGTGAATTCTACCAAACATTTAAAGAAAAATTAGCCCCAATGCTATATAAAATATTTGAAAAAATAGGGGATGAAGGAGTCCTACCAAACTCCTTTTATGACACAGACATAGTACTGATACGTAAACCAGGTCGATCGAAAACTGAGAAAGAAAACTATAGACCAATTTCCTTAATGAATATTGATGATAAAATCTTAAATAAGGTATTAGTAAAAAGACTTCAGAAAATCATCCCCAGGATAATACACTATGATCAAGTAGGATTTATACCAGGAATGCTGGGCTGGTTTAATATTAGGAAAACTATTAGTATATTTGACCATATTAACATTCAAATTAATAAAAACCATATGATCATCTCAATAGATGCAGAAAAAGCATTTGACAAAATCCAACATCCATTCCTACTAAAAACTCTTGAGAGTATAGGAATAAATGGACTATTCCTTAGAATAATCATGAGCATATATTTACAACCCTCAGTAAGCATAATATGCAACAGAAATAAACTACAACCTTTCCCAGTAAGATCAGGAGTGAAACAAGGTTGCCCACTTTCACCATTACTATTTAATATAGTACTAGAAATGCTAGCTTTGGCAATAAGAACCGAGAAAGAGATTCAAGGAATTAGAGTAGGAAATGAGGAAATCAAACTATCACTCTTTGCAGATGACATGATGGTATACTTAGAGAACCCCAAAGACTCTGCTAAAAAACTATTGGAAATAATTCAGAATATTAGCAAAGTTGCAGGATAAAAAATAAATCCACACAAATCCTCAGCATTTTTATATATCACCAACAAAATGCAACAGCAAGAGATACAAAGAGAAATTCCATTCCAAACAAATGTTGAGAGTATAAAATATTTGGACATCCATTTACCAAAGAATAGTCAGGAATTATATGAGAAAAATTACAAAACACTTGCCACAAAAATAAAATCATATTTAAATAATTGGAAAGACATTCAGTGCTCTTGGATAGGCCAAGCGAATATAATAAAGATGACAATACTCCCCAAACTAATCTATTAATTTAGTGCTATACCAATCAGACTCCCAAGAAACTATTTTAATAACCTAGAAAAAACAACAACAAAATTCATATGGAAAAATAAAAGATTGAGAATTGCAAGGGAACTAATGAAAAAAAAAAAGTCAGATGAAGGTGGTGTAGGTATACCTGATCTAAAGTTATATTATATAGCAGTAGTCAATAAAACCATTTGATATTGGCTAAGAAATAGACCAGTCGATCAGTGGAACAGATTAGGTACAAAGGACAAAACAGGGTACATCTATAGCAATTTAGTATTTGACAAACCCAAAGATACCAACATTAGGGATACACATTCATTATTTGGAAAAAACTGTTGGGAAAACCGGAAATTACTATGTCAGAAATTAGATATGGATCCACACTTAACACCATATGCCAAGATAAGATCAAGATGGGTCCATGACTTAGGCATAAAGAATGAAATAATAAATAGATTACAGGAACAGAGAATAGTCTACCTCTCAGACCTGTGGAGGAGGAAGGAATTTATGACCAGAGGAGAACTAGAGATCATTATTGATCACAAAATAGAAGATTTTGATTACATCAAACTAAAAAGTTTCAGTACAAACAATACTAATGCAAACACGATTAGAAGGGAAATAACAAATTGGAAAAATATTTTTACAGCTAAAGGTTCTGATAAAGGTTTCATTTCCAAAATATATAGAGAACTGACCCTAATTTATAAGAAATCAATCCATTCTCCAATTGATAAATGGTCAAAGGATAGGAGCAGACAATTCTCAGATGATGAAATTGAAATTATATCCACTCATATGAAAGAGTGTTCCAAATCACTACTGATCAGAGAAACGCAAATTAAGACAACTCTGAGATACCACTACACACCTGTCAGATTGGCTAAGATGACAGGAACAAATAATGATGAATGTTGGAGGGGATGTGGGAAAACTGGGACACTAATATATTGTTGGTGGAGTTGTGAAAGAATCCAACCATTCTGGAGAGCAATTTGGAACTATGCCCAAAAAGTTATCAAACTGTGCATACCCTTTGAACCAGCATTGCTGCTATTGGGCTTATATCCCAAAGAAATACTGAGGAGGGGAAAGGGACCTGTATGTGCCAAAATGTTTGTGGCAGATCTTTGTGTAGTGGCTAGAAACTGGAAGATGAATGGATGTCCATCAATTGGAGAATTGTTGGGTATATTATGGTATATGAAGGTTATGGAATATACAAAAATGGAATTACAGATACTGTTCTGTAAGAAATGACCAGCAGGAGGAATACAGAGAGGCTTGGAGAGACTTGCATGTACTGATGCTGAGTGAAATGAATAGAAGCAGAAGATCGCTGTACACTTCAGGGCTGTATGAAGATGTATTCTGATGGAAGTGGATATCTTCAACATAAAGAAGATCCAACTCACTTCCAGTTGATCAATGATGGACAGAAACAACTACACCCAGAGAAGGAACACTGGGAAGTGAATTTAAATTGTTAGCATTACTGTCTATCTGCCCAGGTTACTTATACCTTCGGAATCTAATACTTAATGTGCAACAAGAAAATGGGATTTACACACATATATTGCATCTAGGTTATACTCTAACACGTGTAAAATGTATGGGATTGCCTGTCATCAAGGGGAGGGAGTAAAGGGAGGGAGGGGATTATGTGGAAAAATGAATACAAGAGATAATGTTATAAAAAAAAAATTACTCTTGCATATATACTGTCAAAAAATTATAAATAAAATAGAATCTGTATTCATGGGAAAAAATAAAAAAAAATCTGAGAAATATATTCTTATTAGTAAGACATTTTTTTATCCTCAATGAAGTAAAAATAAGACAACCATAACCCAGAAGGAGAGATGCTCAGTCATATTAAGGAGGTACCCATTCATACACTATTATAAGAAGACATAATCAAAATTCAAAAAAAAAAAAAAAAAAAAAAAAAAAAAAACCCTCTACTGAAAAAGAAGGCTAATTTCTACTTTTTCAACTTCTCATAATTGTATAAATTCAAGGTTTTATCAATAATTCATATAATTTTAGTTGGGGTTCTGATGAAAAAGCACTTGTAAGATGTTTTATAAACACTTCGTATTCCTTTTACTATAGTCTGCTGATCACAATATTTTTAGAGTGTAATATTAAAAATAAACTTTTAATTTAATTTGATTGTGAAGTAAACACAATTGTAACAATGTTTTTTTCCAGGATAGTGGCCATCTTCATCATTTCTAGGTAGTTATAAAGTCAAAAGATTCTCAGCTTCATATCTTCTGCTCCATTTAGTCTTTTTGGAGATTATTTAAATTCCAGTATAGGTAGTACCAAAATATTTTTTTGCTAACATCATCATTATTTATTTTTTAACCCTGATAGCATAATTGACACTTCATAGAACATATGGTGTCATTGACTGGGCTCTGATTAATTAAATATTAAGTAAAGAAGGAATTTGACATGTTTGAATTTAAGAAAAAAATATTTGAAAGATCAAAATAAATAATGATACTTTTCCAATATATGCAAAATAGAGACTTGATTTCAGTCAAAATACAATAGAAGTAAAATCCTTTCCTCTCAGTGAAGTAGAAGACTGAGACAAAACATCCAGCTATTGAAACAAATTAGAAAACACTTTTACACAGTTGTAACAAAAGCTGGTTTTCCCATGATAGCAAATTAGCCCTTAAATCAAATAACTATAGAAAGTTCCTACAGTTCCAAGAGAAAGGATGTGATAGGTGAAATTCAAAATATTAAGGAACAAAGGTTCAAGCTTCTGAGCATTTTGATTTGACAAGCAATGTATACCAATTGCATAACAAATCAGAACTAGGCCTCCTTAACTTAACTGGAAATTGCTGTTGAAAAAAAGCCACATCCATCAGAATAAATCATCTTATAATCTACCACTTCACACCTTTCAATTTGGTTAAAATGGTAGCAAAAGATAATGATAAAGGTTGGAGGGGCATATGGGAAAACTAGGCACTAATGCATTGCTGGTGGAGTTGTGAAATGATCCAACCATTCTGAAGAGCAATTTGGAATTATGCCCAAAGGGTTCTCAAACTCTGCATACCCTTTGACCCAGCAGATACTACTGGGTCACCAGGAAATCATCAAGGAGAAAAAATAACTTAATGTGCAAAAATATTTGAAGCAGTTTTTTTTGTGGTATCATAGTATTGGGAAATGAGTAGTTGACCATCAATTGGGGAATGGTTGAATAAGTTGTGTTATATGAAGGTATTATGACTATTATTATTATGTAAAAATTATAAACAAGCTGATTTTAGAAGGACTTGGAAAGATTTACATGAACTGATCCTGAGTTAAAGCAGAACCAGGAATATAGTATACATAATAAGAGCAAAAATGTATGATAATAATTTATAAAATATAAAACCACTTCTCAGTGGTTCAAGGATCCAAAGCAATCCCAGTAAACTAATAGAAAATGCCCTCTGCATGCAGAAAAAGAACTATGGATATTGAATGTAAATCGACACATGCTTTGTTCATTTCTTTTTTTTATTGCAGTTTTTTATTTCTCTCCCTTCTATGGTTTTTTCCCACTTGTTTTGATTTTTCCCTCCCAATATGATTCATAAAAAGTATACTTAAAAAATAAATAATAAGAAAATATATGATAAAGAGGCTAATTTCAGAAAATATTGGAAAGACTTAAGTGAATTGATACTGAATAAAGGAACAGAAAAAAGAACACATTGTATATAGTATTAGAAAGATTATGTGAGGATCAACTTTGATGAATTTGGCTCTTCTTAGCAATATAGTGGTCCAATAAAATTTGGAATGGAAAATGCCATCTGCTTCAGAGAGTGAAATATGGATACTAGATGTGGATCAAAGAATAGTATTTAAACCTTTTTATTTATTTATCTATCTATCTATCTATTTATTTATTTATTTTTATTTCTCTTGTTTATTCCCCTTTTGATCTGATTTTTTTCTTGTACAATATGGTAAATATGGAAATATGTTTAAAGGATTTCACATATTTAATCTATATCAGATTGTTCATTATTTTGTGAAGAGAGAAAAAATGTGGAACACAAAGTCACCACAAAACTGAAATTTGCTTGAATATATTTGGAAAAATAAAATATTACTTAGCAAAAATAAATAAAACATCTTATCCATCCCTCCCAAAATTTTTCTTACATTATTTCTGGGAAAGGAACATTGTTAGGATTCTTACAAGGTGCTAAGTTACTGGAATAGATAAGAGAAAATAATTTTCTAATTTAGCATTGTCTAGTATGATTGATCTGACCCTACAAGGAGATGTTAGGGGCCAAAACTTGAAATAAGGTACTGAGCAGAACTGAGGAGACAATGGTGAAATCTAATTTAACATTGATTTAATTCTACAACAAATAATGGTTTTGTAGTGATGAAATGATTGTTGTGTAGCATATAAGCAAGAAGCTCTCAGGGCCAGGGGGGATTTTGGGAGACACACAACTAGGATTGACTTCCTAGAGATTCACAGAAACCCACAATCCCACTCTTGGAGGTAGAGTCAAGATTCATTCCAACTTCCACCTTTGTGCTGGATGGAGACATTTGGACAAGAGCTCTTGAGAACCAAGGAGAGAGATAGGCTTCTATTAAAGCTAACTGGACCCAAGGAAGGAGACAGGACTTGGAAGGAGAAAATAAAGGATTTGGACTTTAACTCCTGGCTGCATTTGGGATTATTGAACTGAACTGAAAGTAAGGCTGCTCCCAGAAGCTCCCCAAGAAACCTGTATCAAGAGAACGATTACAATTTAGAGAAAAGAACATCATATTTTGGCACCCAATATGAGGCATATAGGATCCTGATTTCAGTGCATAAGGGTCTCTGGCCCAGAAATTAGGATGAGTACAACAAGGAAACTTTGTTAAAGAGCTAAAGTAAAATTTCAGTGAAATGGGGCAAATTTTTAGAAAACAGCCTTCTGCTTCTCTTCAAGGAAAATGTTTAGAGAGAATTATCAAGGTTATGAAAAGCCAAGGATTGATTATAATTTATGAGCAGATCACTGAACTTTTAGAAACTGTGTAATATATATCTCCTTGTTTCTTTATGGAAAAATAATTGGATCTAGAGGAATGGAAATTGGTAGAAGAGCAACTTTGTCAATACTACAACAAAAATGGACCTAACTCAATTTCCAAAGACACACTTAATACATACAATTTAATACAACTTGCTTTAGGAAATTATATAAGTTATAGAATAAGGAAAAAGAAGAAAGAGCAGGAAGGGGAGGTGCCAAATAAATTAGGTGAAAAGGATAATCAGATAAGAATTCACAGCAGGATAAATTAGATCATTTCCAATACCCTTATTTACCTTCCCCAATTAACCCTTCATGGGTGGAGGAGAGACAGTAATGCAATCAGAACCACCTATTAAGCAGCCTATGACAAGATTAGAAAAAGCATTGGTTAAGGCAAAAAATGAAGGAGAGGATATATTTGATTTTAACCTTGTGGTTGAAGAGAGCTTGACTCGAAGTAAAAAAAGAAGAAAATATACTCCTTTTGATTTGGATAAAATTAAGGATTTGAAAAAAGGTTGCACTCTTTATGGAGCTACATTATCTTATGTTAAGATGTTACTAGATAGTTTGGCTTATGAAATCCTAACATCTTCCCCTTTCTTTCAGGGCCAGGGAGGACTTTGGGAGATTCACAATTAGGATTGACTTCTTGGAGATTCACAAGACCACAGAAACCCACAATCCCATTCTTGGAGGTGGAGTCAAGATTCATTCCAACTTCCACCTTTGTGCTGGCTGGAGACATTCAGACAAGAGCTCTTCGGAACCAACGAGAGAGAGAGAGGCCTCTATTAAACCTAACTGGGCCCAAGAAAGGAGCAAGACTTGGAAGGAGAAAATAAAGGATTTGGACTTTAACTCCTGGCTGCATTTGGGATTATTGAACTGAACTGAAACTAAGGCTGCTCCCAGAAGCTCCCAAGAAACCTGCACCAAGAGAACAATTATAATTTAGAGAAAAAAACATCACAGAAATATGATTATATTATAAAAAATAGAAATTATAAGATACTCCCAGGAAAACTTGAAATATATATATATATATATATACGGCTTCAAAGTGAAGTGAAGAGAAGAGTATTATACACAATATCAGCAATATTGCATGATGATAAACAATGAATGATTTAGTCATTCTCTATGTTATTATAAATCCAAGACAATTCTGAAGGACTCAAAGTCAAAAAATGCTATTCGTATTTAGGAATTGAACTGATGGAGTTTGAATGTAAATTGAGACATACTTTCTTTTATTTTTCTTCTCTTGCTTTGGTTTCATTTGTGTTTTCTATTACAGTAAGGTGTATATAAAAATGTTTTGCATGACTGCTTATGTATAAGCTATATCAAGCTAGCTTTCTCGAGGAGAAAAGACAGGATTAAGGAAGTGAAATTTGAACTCAAAATTTGAAAAAAAAATTAGTTATAATTGTTTTTCCCTGCAATTGGAAAGAATAAAACATCATTTTTTAAAAAGGAAATAGAATGAAGTCAAAACTTGAAAAATAATAAAAGAAAGTATAAAGTATTTCTTCAGAAAATCACCTGAAATGCAAAATAAAGGAGATACATTTTAGAATTGGAATACACACACATATTACATATGAAGTTAAAAACCTATAAAATAGCCTAGAAAACCATTTTAATGAATTACTAAACAAAAGTTTCTTGATATCCTATAACCAAAGGGTAAAATGGCAATTGAAAGAATCAACCAATTAACATGTCAGAGATGCCAAAAATGAAAATTCCCAGAAATAGTAGAGTCAAATTTGAGTGCTCCCATTTCAAAGAAAAAATACTGAAAGCAGCCAGAAAGATACTATCCATATGGTGATAGGCATAGTCAGACACATACAAGATCTTACTGCTTGTGAAAAAAGCAAATGGCTTGTAATATAATCTCAAAGGCAAAAGATCTGGGACTATAAGCAAGAATATTTCTTCATAGGAAAAAGTGGACAATTAGTGAAACAATCAAATAATCATAAAGAAAACAAATCTGAATAAAAGTATGATTTTCAAATACAAGACTCAAGAAAAGCATAATAAGGTAAAAGTAAAAATATCATAAGGAATTTTATAAGCTTAAACTTTATATTTCTTTGTGGAAAATGGCATATGCAATTTCTAAGAATGTTATTATGGTGATTGTAAGAAGTATTCTACATAGAGTGAGGAATGAGTTGATTATATTGGGATGATATAAAAATGAATTTGACAGAAAGAGGGATTCTTTGAAAAGAGGAAGAGTGAGAAAGACTTTGAAAAATTACCTTATATAAATGACACACAAAAACAACTTTTTTTTTTTTTTTTTTTTTTTTTAATAATAGATAGGGTAGGTGAGTGGGGATAGAAGGAAACAATCCTCGAAACTCATTCATATCTAAATTGGTTCAAAAAGAAAAGTGTGTGTGTGTGTGTGTGTGTTCACTTTGTAATAGAAATCTATATTACCACATAGGGAAGCAGAGGGGTGGGGGAAAACAGGGGTATCCCAAAAGGGAAGATAGAAAAAAGGCAGTGGTCAGGAACAAAACTGATTTCAGAGGATGGATAGCAGAAGGGAGGAAGGGAGAGAGAGAGAAAGAGAGACAGAGAAAGAGAGAGAGACAGAGAGAGAGAGAACATGGAAGAAAATTCACAGTTAGTAATAACTATGAAGGTGAATGGGATAAACTCCCTCATAAAATGAAATAAAAGCTAACAGTAGAATGCTTTGGAAAATAGAATCCACAATATTTTTCCTAGAAGAATGCATTTGAAACAAACAGCCACAAATGGAATTAACATAAACAAATGGAATTGAATCTATTATGCTTCAGCTGATGGGAAAAAAAAAAAAAAAAGTTAGGGGTAGTAGTCATGATCATAGACAAAGCAAAAGCAAAACTAGATCTAATTAAACAAATTAAGAAGAAAATCCACATCTTACTAAAAAAACATAAATATTGAATTAATATCATTACTGAGCATAATGGCATAGCATTGAAATTTTAAAAGGAAACATTAACTGAATGATGGAAGGAAATGAAAAATAAAGCTATACTAATATGAAACCTCACCTTCTTCTTGTCAGAGTGAGTAAGATAACTCACACTGTAAAATAAATAAGAAAGAGGTCAGGGAGATGAAAAGAATTTAGAAAAGTCTGATATGAGAAAGCCGTGGAAAAACAAAATGGGAATAGAAAGGAATACACTTTCCCCTTCCCCACAGGTGTACATGACACTTTCACACACACACACACACACACACACACAATGATATATAATGACATAAAAATCTCAAAATGGAGTGTAAAAAAATATTAAATGCACCCTTTTTAGACCTGAAAAGAATAAAAATAACATTTAATAGATGGGCACAGCACAATTTCAAATTAATTGAAAACTAAATAATAAACGCTAAAAGTGAAAGAACAAACTATGGGCACAACCAATGATTTCATTAAAGGAAATTAAAACAATAATAAAGCATTCCAAAATTTGTGAAATTTATCTAAAATGTCATTTAGGTAAAACTTTATATCTAAATGTATAGATCATAGCAGACTCACATAGTTTTCAGTTTCTTAAAAGACAATCTATAACTATGGCTATTCTTAATATCTTTATGTGAATTTTTTTTCTCTTTCTCTGCCTTTCCCATTATTTTACTTACTTCATAATCATATGATTTCACAGTTGAAAGGGACTTTAATATCCATCTAATCCAATTTCTGAAAAGGGATCGCCTTTATATTAGTTGTGACAAATGAAGATTCAACTTGTTTGAAGTTTCTTCTAGTGAGAGGGAATTTAATATTTGACAAGAAGTGCACTCAATATTTTATAAGTATCCACTCCATTTATAAGTTTTTCCTTATATCATGTCTGAATTTACTTATGTAAAAATTCACCCTATTTTTCCTAGTTGTGTCTTCTGGACTAAAAACATCAAGTCTGATACCTGTTCTGTGTCACAAAACCTCTAAATACTTAAAAATAACAAGGAGCCATTGTCTCACCAAATTTTCTCTTTTCCAGCTTAAATAATTCTACTACTTTCATCTAATTCTTATATTTTTTAATTTTTTTTGTTATACTTTTTTTTAATTGAAAACAAAGTCACTTTTTATAAAATGAGTAATTGTTTTTAATAACATTACCCCTTGTAATCATTTTTCCAAATTATCCCCTCTCTCCCTTCACTCCCTCCCCTCGATGACAGGCAATGCCATGCATTTTACACGTGTTAGAGTATAACCTAGATGCAATATATGTGTGTAAATCCAATTTTCTTGTTGCACGTTAAGTATTAGATTCCGAAGGTATAAATAATCTGGGGAGTTAGACAGTAGTGCTAACAATTTACATTCACTTCCCAGTGTTCCTTCTCTGGGTGTAGTTGTTTCTGTCCATCATTGATCAACTGGAAGTGAGTTGGATCTTCTTTATGTTGAAGATATCCACTTCCATCAGAATACATCTTCATACAGCACTGAAGTGTACAGCGATCTGCTTCTATTCATTTCACTCAGCATCAGTTGATGTAAGTCTTTCCATACCTCTCTGTATTCCTCCTGCTGGTCATTTTTTACAGAGCAGTAATATTCTGTAACCTTCATATGCCATAATATACCCAACCGTTCTCCAATTGATGAACATCTTCCAGTTTCTAGACACTACAAAAAGAGTTGCCACAAACATTTTGGCACATACAGGTCCCTTTCCCTTCTTTAGTATTTCTTTGGAATATAAGCCCAATAGCAGCAATGCTGAATCAAAGGGTATGCACAGTTTGATAACTTTTTGGGCATAGCTCCAAATTGCTCTCCAGAATGGCTGGATTCTTTCACAACTGCACCAACAATGTATTAGTGTCCCAGTTTTCCCACATCCCCTCCAACATTCATCATTATTTGCTCCTGTCATCTGAGCTAATCTGACAAGTGTGTAGTAGTATCTCAGAATTGTCTTAATTTGCATTTCTCTGATCAGTAGTGATTTGAAACACTCTTTCATATGAGTGGATATAATTTCAATTTAATTATCTGAGAATTGTCTGTTCATATCCTTTGACCATTTATCAACTGGAGAATGGTTTGATTTCTTATAAATTAGGATCAGTTCTCTTTATATTTTGGAAAGGAGACCTTTATCAGAACCTTTAACTGTAATTTTTCCAATTTGTTACTTCCCTTCTAATCTTGTTGGCATTAGTATTGTTTGTACTGAAACTTTTTAGTTTGATGTAATCAAAATCTTCTATTTTGTGATCAATAATGATCTCTAGTTCTCTTCTTGTCATAAATTCCTTCCTCCTCCACAGGTCTGAGAGATAGACTATTATCTGTTCCTCTCCACTATTTATGATCTCATTCTTTATGCCTACATCATGGACCCATTTTGATCTTATCTTGGTATATGGTGTTAAGTGTAGATCCATATCTAATTTCTGCCATACTAATTTCTAGTTTTCCCAACAGTTTTTTTTTTTTTCCAAGTAATGAATGTTTATCCCTAATGTTGGTATCTTTGGGTTTGTCAAAGACTAGATAGCTATAGATATACCCTTTTTTGACCTTTGTACCTAATCTGTTCCACTGATCGACCGGTCTATTTCTTAGCCAATACCAAATTGTTTTGGTGACTGCTTCTATATAATATAACTTTAGATCAGGTACACCTAGACCACCTTCATCTGACTTTTTTTTCATTAATTCTTTACATGGATTTACATGTGAATTCTACCAAACATTTAAAGAACGATTGAATTGGGACTATTTAAGCAATTTATCTCCTCCTCTGTTAATCTAGGAAGCCTATATTTTTGGAGGTAGTCATCCATTTCACTTAAATTATCAAATTTATTGGCATAAAGTTGGGCACAGTAACTCCTTATTATTTCTCTAATTTTCTCTTCATTGGTAGAAAGATCCCCCTTTTCATTTGTAAGACTAACAATTTGATTTTCCTCTTTCCTTTTTCTGATCAGATTTACCAAAAGTTTATTTATCTTATTGGCTTTTTCATAAAATCAAATCTTGCTTTTATTTATTAATTCAATAGTTTTTTTACTTTCAATATTATTGATTTCTCCTTTTAATTTTTTGTATTTCGGTGACTTCCAGCCAAGAGGTGGCGTGGAGGCAGACAGCTGCTTGAGCTCCATGCTTTCTCTCAAGACTTACTTCATGACAAGCCTCAGAGTTAATGCTTGACCAGAAAAGAAACCCACAAATAATCACCAAGAGAAGACATCCTTGAAATTCGCCAGAGAAGGTCTGCATTTGCTTGGGGGAGGGTTGAACAGACTGGGCAGAGACTGAGGGCAGGCAGCTTGAGCGGGACAGACAGCTCACACAGCTCACACTGGAGGGGGAAGAGGTATGATCTCTGCCGTTTCTGTGAAAAGGCTTTTACCCCAGTGTGGATGTTCCATCTTGGGAGCAAGCCAAGAGCAGCAGAGAGGGTGTAAACACCGGAGTTGAAGATTAAAACCCCGGAAAGGTAGCGTCTCTCATAACCAGCCACTCCCAACCCCCACCTGGACTGACTCAGCACATTCTCAGAGCCTCAGAGTGCAGACTCAGTGCAGCCATCACTTTCCTGTTAGTAGCTCTCTGCTGCCCTACCCCCAGTCTGTAGAGGACGCCTATTAACACCATCCAGCTCCATCCCCCCCAAAACAGACCTATTGTTTCTCTTGTCAATTTGTTTTCTTCGATTCCGATCTTGACAAAATGAACAAAAAATTCAAAAGGGCCCTAAACATTGACAGCGTCTGTATGGAGAGAGAGCAGACTTCAAATACTGAGGAGACTAAAAACAGACTGTCCCCAGAGGAATCCCCTAAGGGGGAATATGATCTGCTCCTCAATACAAAAGAATCTTATGGAGGAGATCAAGAGGACTCTCACAAGAGAGCTAGAAGAGAAATTGGAAAAGGAAAGGGAGGCTTGGAAAGAGAGCCTGGAGAAGTTATCCAGAGTGGATAAAGAGATCAAATCATTGAGAAATAAAATTAGTGAATTAGAAAAGGCAAACAACTCGAAGGAAAACAGGATTAGTGAGCTGGAAAAGGTAAACAACTCCAAGGAAAGCAGGATTAGTGAGATGGATAAAGAAATCAGCTCTCTAAAAAATAAAATGGATAAAATGGAAAAAAATTCCATAGAAGAAAAAAACTCACTTGAAAACACAATTGGACAATTACAAAAAGATATAAAAAAAGTGAGTGAAGGAAATACAATATTGAAAATTAGGCTTGAACAAGTAGAAATGAATGACTCAAGGAGAAACCAAGAGGTAATCAAGCAAAACCAGAGAAAGGAAGTAATTGAAAAGAATGTTAAGTACATTATTAGAAAGACAACAGACCTGGAAAACAGATCCAGGAGAGACAACTTGAGAATAATCGGACTCCCTGAAAAATGTGAGGAAAAAAGGAGCTTGGACACTATTTTTGAGAAAATTATCAAAGAGAAGAAATGCAAATTAAGACCACTCTGAGATACCACTACACACCTGTCAGATTGGCTAAGATGACAGGAACAAATAATGACAAATGTTGGAGGGGATGTGGGGAAATTGGGACACTAATACATTGCTGGTGAAGTTGTGAAAGAATCCAGCCATTCTGGAGAGCAATCTGGAATTATGCCCAAAAAGTTATCAAACTGTGCATACCCTTTGACCCAGCAGCGCTACTACTGGGATTATATCCCAAAGAAATACTAAAGAGCGGAAAGAGACATATATGTGCCAAAATGTTTGTGGCAGCTCTTTTTGTTGTAGCTAGAAACTGGAAGATGAATGGATGTCCATCAGTTGGAGAATGGTTGGGTAAATTGTGGTATATGAAGGTTATGGAATATTATTGCTCGGTAAGAAATGACCAGCAGGAGGAATATAGAGAGGCCTGGAGAGACTTAAATCAACTGATGCTGAGTGAAATGAGCAGAACCAGAAGATCACTGTACACTTCAACAACAATACTGTATGAGGATGTATTCTGATGGAAGTGGAAATCTTCAACATAAAGAAGATCCAACTCACTTCCAGTTGATCAATGATGGACAGAGGTAGATACACCCAGAGAAGAAACACTGGGAGGGGAATGTAAATTGTTAGCACTAATATCTGTCTGCCCAGGTTGCATGTACCTTCGGATTCTAATGTTTATTGTGCAACAAGAAAATGATATTCACACACATGTATTGTACTTAGACTATATTGTAACACATGTAAAATGTATGGTATTGCCTGTCGTCGGGGGGAGGGAATAGAGGGAGGGGGGTAATTTGGAAAAATGAATACAAGGGATAATATTATAAAATATATATATATATATAATAAAAAAATAAAATAAAATAAAATAATTTCCAATTAAAAAAAAAAAAAAGAAAAAAAGAAAATTATCAAAGAGAACTGCCCAGACGTTTTGGAAAGAGAGGGTAAAATAGACATTGAAAAGATTCATCGATAACCTACTGAAAGGGACTCTAAAATCAAAATGCCAAGAAATATAGTGGCCAAGTTCAAGAACCATCAGACAAAGGAAAAGATATTGGAAGCTGCTAGAAAAAATCAATTCAGATATGGAGTATCCATAATAATGATAACCCAGGATCTAGCAGCGTCCACATTAAAAGAACGAAGGGCCTGGAATATGATATTCCGAAAGGCTAAGGAACTTGGTATGCAGCCAAGAATAACTTACCCAGCAAGAATGAGCATCGTTTTCCAGGGAAGAAGAAGGACATTTAACGAAATAAATGAATTCCATCTATTCTTGATGAAAAAACCAGACTTACATAAAAGGTTTGATCTTTAAATACAGAACTCAAGAGATTTCTAAAAAGGTAAAAATAAATCTTGAGAACTATACTTCTGCCAAAAAAATATGTAAAGAACATATGTACAATTTGTTTTAAAAACTAGTGGTGGAAAGGAAATTATATCATAAAAAAGTGTAAAGTGGTGGTACTACATCTCATGAAGAGGCAAAGGTAACCTATTATATCTGAGAGAAAGAAAGGAGGGAGATGAACATAGTGTGTGTCAATAGACATATTCGCTTTAGGGTGAAACTCCTTCCACTTCATTGAAAAGTGAAAGGGAAGGAATAAGCTAAGGGGAAGGGAATACAGAAATTGTGAGGAAAAGGGGTAAAATAAGGGGAGGAACTTTAAGGTGGGGGAGGGATCCTAAAAAGGAAGGGCTGTGAAAAGCAAGTGGTGTTCACCAGTTTAATACTGAGTAGGGGGGTAAGAGGGAAGGAAAGGGGAAAAGCATAAGCAGGGGTTAATAGGATGCAAGCAATATAGAATTAGTCCTTCTAACCATAAATGTGAATGGGGCAAACTGCCTCATAAAGAGGAAGCAGTTAGCAGACTGGATTAAAAGTCAGAATCCTACTATATGTTGTTTACAGGAAACACACCTGAAACAGGGTGATACATTCAAACTAAAAGTAAAAGGGTGGAGCAGAATCTATTATGCTTCAGGCAAAACCAAAAAAGCAGGAGTAGCCATCCTCATCTCAGATCAAGCAAAAACAAAAATTGATCTAATTAAAAGAGATAAGGAAGGGCATTATATCCTGCCAAAGAGTAGCATCAATAATGAATCAATATAAATATTAAACATATATGCACCAAATGGTGCAGCATCTAAATTCTTAAAAGAGAAATTAAGAGAGCTGCAAGAAGAAATAGACAGCAAAACTATAATAGTGGGAGATCTCAACATTGCACTCTCAGAATTAGATAAATCAAACCACAAAATAAATAAGAAAGAAGTAAAAGAGCTAAATAGAATACCAGAAAAGTTTGATATGACAGATCATTGGCAAAAGCTAAATGGAGACAGAAAGGAGTATACTTTCTTCTCAGCAGTTCATGGAACCTATACAAAAATTGATCATATACTAGGGCATAAAAGCCTCAAAATCAAATGCAGTAAGGCAGAAATAGTAAATTCATCCTTTTCAGACCACAATGCAATCAAAATTACACTTAATAAAAAGCCTGGGGAAAATAGACCAAAAATAATTGGAAACTAAATAAACTTATACTGCAAAATGATTGGGTAAAACAGCAAATCATAGACATAATTAATAACTTCACCCAAGAAAATGACAATAATGAGACATCATACCAAAATGTGTGGGATACAGCCAAAGCAGTAATAAGGGGAAGTTTTATATCTCTACAGGCCTACTTGCATAAAATAAAGAAAGAGAGGGCCAACAAATTGGGCTTACAACTAAAATTGCTAGAAAAGGAACAAAAAAACCTCCAAACAAACACAAAACTTGAAATTCAAAAAGTAAAAGGTGAGATTAATAAAATTGAAAGTAAAAAATACTATTGAATTAATTAATAAAACTAAGAATTGGTTCTATGAAAAAACCAACAAAATAGACAAACCCTTAGTAAACCTGATTAAAAAAAAGGAAAGAGAAAAAGGAAATTGTTAGTCTTGAAAATGAAAAGGGTGAACTCACCACTAATGAAGAGGAAATTTGAACAATAATTAGGAGCTACTTTGCTCAACTTTATGCCAATAAATGTGATAACTTAAATGAAATGGAAGAATACCTTCAAAAATATAGCTTGCCTAGATTAACAGAGGAAGAAGTAAGTAGTCTAAATAGTCCCATCTCAGAAAAAGAAATAGAACAAGCTATTAAGCAACTTCCTAAGAAAAAGTCCCCAGGACCAGATGTATTTACATGTGAATTCTACCAAACATTTAAAGAACAACTAACTCCAATGCTATGTAAACTATTTGAAAACATAGGGATTGAAAGAGTCCTACAAAATTCCTTCTATGACACACACATGGTCCTGATACCTAAACCAAGTAGATCGAAAACTGAGAAAGAAAACTATAGACCAATTTCCTTAATGAATAGTGATGCTAAAATCTTAAATAAGATATTAGCAAATAGACTTCAGAAAATCATCCCCAGGATAATACACTATGACCAAGTGGGATTTACACCAGGAATGCAGGGCTGGTTTAATATTAGGAAAACTATTAGTATAATTGACCATATTAATAATCAAATTAATAAAAACCATATGATCATCTCAATAGATACAGAAAAAGCATTTGATAAAATCCAACATCCATTCCCACTAAAAACGCTTGAGAGTATAGGAATAAATGGACTATTCCTTAAAATAATAAGGAGCATATATCTAAAACCTTCAGTAAACATCATATGTAATGGCAATAAACTAGAACCTTTCCCTGTAAGATCAGAAGTGAAACAAGGTTGCCCACTATCACCTTTACTATTCAATATAGTACTAGAAACTCTAGCCTCGGCAATAAGAGCCGAGAAAGAGATTCAAGGAATTAGAGAAGGAAACAAGGAAATCAAATTGTCACTTTTCACAGATGACATGATGGTATACTTAGAGAACCCCAAAGACTCTGCTTAAAAGCTATTAGAAATAATTCAGATTTTGAGCAGAGTTGCAGTATACAAAATAAATCCACATAATCCTCAGCATTTTTATACATTACCAACACAATCCAACAGCAAGAGATACAAAGAGAAATTTCATTCAAAATAATGGTTGATACTCTAAAATATTTGGGAATATATCTACCAAAGGAGAGTCAGGAATTATATGAGCAAAATTACAAAACACTTGCCACAAAAATAAAGTCAGATTTAAATAATTAAAAAGACATTCAGTGCTCTTGGATAGGCCAAGCAATTATAATTGAGATGAAAATACTCCCTAAACTAATCTACTTATTTAGTGCTATACCAATCAGACTTCCAAGAAACTATTTTAATAACCTAGAAAAAATAACAACAAAATTCATATGGAACAACTAAAGGTCGAGAATTTCAAGGGAAGTAATTAAAAAAAAAATTAAGTGAAGGTGGTCTAGCTGTGCCTGATCTAGAACTGTATTATAAAGCAGCAGTCACCAAAACCATTTTGTATTGGCTAAGAAATAGACTAGTTGATCAATGGAATAAGTTAGGTTCACAGGGCAAGATAGTCAATAAAAATAGCAATCTAGTGTTTGACAAACGCAAAGATACAAAATTTTGGGATCAGAATTCATTATTTGACAAAAACTGCTGGGAAAACTGGAAATTAGTATGGGAGAAACTAGGCATTGACCCACATTTAACACCACATACTAAGATAAGATCAAAATGGGCCCAAGATTTAGGCATAAAGAATGAAATCATAAATAAATTGGAGGAACATGGGATGGTTTACCTCTCAGACTTGTGGAGGAGGAAGGAGTTTAGGTCCAAGGGAGAACTAGAGACCATTATTGATCACAAAATAGAAAATTTTGATTACACCAAATTAAAAAGTTTCTTCACAAACAAAACTAATGCAAACAATATTAGAAGGGAAGTAACAATTTGGGAAAACATTTTTACAGTTAAAGATTCTGATAAAGGCCTCATCTCCAAAATATACAGAGAATTGACTTTAATTTATAAGAAATCAAGCCATTCTCCAATTGATAAATGGTCAAAGGATATGAACAGACAATATTCAGATGATGAAATTAAAACTATTTCCACTCATATGAAAGAGTGTTCCAAATCACTATTGATCAGAGAAATGCAAATTAAGACAACTCTGAGATATCATTACACACCTGTCAGATTGGCTAAGATGACAGGAACAAATAATGATGAATGTTGTGGCCTGTGGGAAAACTGGGATACTGATGCATTGTTGGTGGAGTTGTGAAAGAATCCAACTATTCTGGAGAGCAATCTGATATTATGCCCACAAAGTTATCAAAATGTGCATACTCTTTGACCCAGCCATACTACTACTGGGCTTATATCCCAAGGTAATACAAAAGAAGGGAAAGGGACCTGTATGGGCCAAAATATTTGTGGCAGCCCTTTTCATAGTGGCTAGAAGGTGGAAGATGAATGGATATCCATCAATTGGAGAATGGTTGGGTAAATTATGGCATATGAATGTTATGGAATATTATTGTTCTGTAAGAAATGACCAACAGGAGGAATACAGAGAGGTTTGGAGAGACTTAATTAACTGATGCTAAGTGAAATGAGCAGAACCAGAAGATCATTATACACTTTTACAATGATTCTGTACGAGGATGTATTCTGATGGAAGTGGTATCTTCAACATAGAGAAGAGCTAATCCAATTCCAATTGATCAATGATGGACAGAATCAGCTACATCCTGAAAAGGAACACTGGAAAATGAGTGTAATCTGTTATTTTTACCTTTTGAATCCAATTCTTCCTGTGCAACAAGAAATTCGGTTCTACACACATATATTGTATCTAGAATATATTATAATATATTTAACATGTATAAGACTGCCTGCCATCTGGGGGAGGGGGTTGGGGGAGGAAGAGAAAAAATCTGAATAGAAGTAAGTGCAAGGTATAATGTTGTAAAAAATTACCCATGCATATGTACTGTCAAAAAAACGTTATAATTATAAAATAAAATTTAAAAAAAAACAAAAACATTTTGTATTTAAAGTTTGATTTTTGGTTGGGGGTTTTTAATTTGGTCTTCTACCTTTTTAAATGCAGGCCCAATTTATTAATCTTCACTTTCTTCCTCCCTGCATTTCTCCTCTCTGTGTGTGTGTCTCTCTTTTTCTCTATCTCTCTAAAATGAAAATAATTATTATGAATAACAATGGCAATAGTCTATGTTTATACAGTTCAGTTAGTTTCCAAAATATTGGATGAACAATTATGGCTGCTTTATAAATAAGGAAACTAAGGATCCAAAGGGTAAAGTATCTTGCCTTTAGTCACACAATTGGAAAAAAAATGGAGCTGGGATCAACAATTTTCTATATTAAAAATGTGTAAGGTAGTAGGGACAGAATACAAGTTAAAATCCTTGCTTTGTAACATGCTATGTAAAATTGTTCTCAGTGAATGAAATAAAGTGAGCAAAGACATCTCATGGTAATGTCACCCTGAACTGTGCCCTAATTGTGAGTTGAGATGTTGCCATAACAAGTTGAGCTATGCCCAAAAAGCTGCAGGTGTTTGATTGTCTTTGATGAACATTTACCCTCTATTGATATCTTGTCTGTTGGTAGTTTCCCTTTCTCATGAGATCATAATAATTTTTTTTTTCTTTTTCATCTTGAGAGTCTATCATTTTAATTTGGGCTCACTGTCTCATTAGTTTCTTCATCTACAAAATTAAATTCATTAAGTAGTCTTTATTTTTCTAACCCACCCTCAATAATAATATTACTGAGCTTTTTGTTGTTGTTGTATCTATTCTATGAATAGGCAGTTCTCTATTTTAATCAATGTATGTTAATATTTTTCAAAGTAAGTTTAAGTATTTCTTTTTTTTTTGCTTCATGGGCTAAGATTTCTTCAGCTTCTATCTTCGATAGTTGCTCAAGGGTTTATGTTGCCTTATCTCTTCTAGATCATTGTGAATTTTACTAAGCTGAAACATTTCCCAGTGAGTCTTCTGAAACTTGAGCTAAACTTTATTATAAAAAAGAGCTTTCAAATCAGGCTCTGTATCCTACGGAGTTGGTCTATGCATGGAATATTAACTTCAAAGGAGCATGGATTAGCAGTACAGATATGAAGATAGGTTAAAAATGACTTGTATCTTCTAAATGTGCACCTCTACTCATGAAAATTCCAATTGGTTTCAGGGGCCTGTTTATGTTCTCAAAAAAAATAAAATTAAATAAATAAATAAATAAATAAATAAATAAATAAATAAATGAATGAATGAATGAATGAATGAATGAATGAATAAATAAATAAATAAATAAATAAATAAATAAATAAATAAATAAATAAATGAATAAATGAATGAATGAATGAATAAATGAATAAATGAATAAATAAATATATAAATATATATATAAATAAATAAATAGATAAAAGGTTCCTTTGGGCAAATCCAGGAGACAAACTTTGTCCCACAATATACTTATGAAAATCATAAAAATTTGCAAGTACTAAGTTCTGCAAGAAGAATTTAGCTCAAAGACTAATAATTTTGAATATTTTATAAACTTTAAAACTCAGATGCTTGGAAAAATAGCTAAGTAATCATATGAATAGACTATATTTCACTTCTCATAGGTTTCATTGATTTTTGCATATCATTTGGTTGTAGACTTAGATGAAGTCATGTAGTCATTTGGTTATTTCTGTTAATGACCCTATGGTCATGGCACACCAGACCTGTAAGGGCCCTTTAAATGGGCGGACACAGTGCATCGGGAGATTGAGGCCCAGAAGTAATTTCTGTGGATATTAGGACTGCCTTGTAGGTGGGATCCTGTCCATTTTGAGATAGTTTCATAATGGGTGACTCTCTCGCTGATTGGCTGTGTGTGTGACCTCACAGGCCCTATATAAGCCCACTGCAGGCAGCAACTGCCCTCTTTAACCTCGTGCTGTTCACCCTGGCTCCCCAGCCTGGGTGGCCAAGCCAAGATGGGTAGCCAAAAGAGGTAAGGGTTTTGGTAGTGAACACATGGGTCTTCTGACCAGGTGTTCACTTGGGAACCAACAAGTCAGGGCATCAGTTAGGGCATTATGTGAGTAGGTATAATAAAGGCTTTTAAGATTACACGTGATTGTTCTTGAGTGCGCTACCGGTTATTAAGCTATAGATTCAAGAGATTGTGGCCAGAGACCTTAGAAGGCCTCTGAGGAGGCGAGCCGGGTAGAGTTCACACTGCAGAGGACAGTGGTCAAAGGTACTCTGGTGGGTCTAGGACAGACTAGTAATTGTAACTGCCAGGAGAGCACGTTACAAATGGCGCCCAACGTGGTGGACGCATCAGGAACTATCAGGTTTTGAAAATATCTAATATTCAGAATTAAGATTCTGAAAGATCCGGTAGAAACGCCACTTAGGAGGGAAGACAGAGAAGCAATATGGACCCAGGTAACTCTGGGATCAGACTCAAGGACACAGCTGAACATAATGCTTATTATATAAAGAGGTTAAAGAGCCAGATGGAAGATCTTTTAACAAAGATCACCACTGAAGAACAGCAGGAAGCTTGTAATCAAGCTCCCAGAAGGCTATCCCCACACCTATTTGATATAGCTCCGAGAGGGAGCAACCTAGAGCTAATGCGTATGTATGACAGTATAGAGTATAAAATGCCACAGCAAGAGTTGCTGGAATTGCAGGTTAAACTACAGATTGAGCTAGAGAAAGAAGAAAAAGCTAGGTTACTACAGATAGAACAGGAAGAGTTCAAACCAGTGGCTGAAACTAAGGAAGGAAATAAACGAATCACATGGACTTCAGTTGTAGAAATTCTTAGCGTTTTGTTGGTTTACCTTGTGCATTGTTGTTTTAAGGAATTTATTGATTACTCTTTCATTGAGAAGAAGTTTAGTTCTTTTTATGTGCAAAGCTCAGGTTTGATTTTGAATCAGCCTTTGGGGGATTTTCCAATTCTTCTTCCCTCTGCCTCACCTTCTTGGGCCAAGGGAGAAGGGGGAGGAGGAAAAGGAAGGGCGATAATACCATCAGCACTGCCCATTAATCCATTCAAAACTCCTGTGTCTTTTCAAAGGACCGGAGTAGGCTTTATGCCCCAAGGCAAAAAGGAATTGTGGGGTATTGAGTATAATCAGAAAAGTTTTAAAAATACAGTTCAGTTAATTTCTAAGAAACCTTACAGGGACAAGACCTTGCAGTTAGAGAGAGTGGAGTTTTATACTTGTAAAACTGCTAGGATCGTCTTTGGAGAGTTGGAACTCCTCTTTTCTTACCTCGTGGATTTTCCACTTCCACAGGTGAGCTTGATTTCCCAACCCCCTACGGGTACTTATAAAACAGTGTTTATGTTTAGAATGGGTTGGAAAATTGCTGTTTTAATCACTAGAATAAATAGACAGTGTGTGATCTTTGACCCAGGAGGAAAAGTAATATCAGATTTATTGATTCACACTCCTGGAGTACAATTCGGTATCAGAAACTCAAACTTTGATTTTTAGGCAAAAGAATTCAGGGATATAGCCGAGTGTTCTAGTAAAGTCATTACTGCACAGACTATCCCCAAGATCTTCTCTTCTAAACAAGAGAAGGGAATTTTAGGATATGTGATTGCTTACAATTTTTAAATTTTGATTTTACATTTTTAAACATTTTTGATTTTACATTTTAAAGTTATTTTGGTTTTATATTTTTAATCTATTTTGGTTTTACATTTTTAAATTCTTTGCCTTTTACCTTAGCAATGCACTTCGGGCATACACAGAAAGTGCAGCTAAGTGACAGACTGACTAACTTTTGTCTGACTTTTGTTAATCTTTTTGACAACAACTTTGTTTCCACTGTGATGTGGAAAGGCCTGGATGGCATTTGGAAAGGCCCAAGTTGGGCCCCGGGGACATTCCTTCCTAGGTGCAGATCCAGCAGTAGAGTTCATCCCCACCAGAGACATTTGTAACCTGGGGATCCAAGAGAAGGACCAGACAACAGTCCAGAGGGACCAGCCAGATGTCCGCAGCCCTTCAGACGCTGATGGCAGCAATGCCCCTCCTGACCGTGACCAGAGACACCAGACACAGTTCCAGTGTTGCAGCTGAAATGGACTGTTTTGGGTGATACGCAATATAAAGACTGTAAATGGACAATGGGCCTGCTTGCTTCTCCCGTCGCCACTTGCCATATGGTGGCCTGGGAAGAGGCTTTGCCCTATGCTTTCTATTGAAGGACTATGCTTTTAAATTAGTGGGTGAAAAACCAACACACCCACCTGCCATTGTTATTGAGACAATGTTACTGGACATGACTGCTTATGTGCACCTGTGAAACTAGAATTGTTCTAGAATTGTGAAAAGTGCAATAGAGAATTGTGATAAGCTAGAATTGTTCTAGGATTGTGACAAGTGCAATTGAGAATTGTGATAAGCTAGAATTGTTCTAGAATTGTGAAAAGTGCAATTGAGAATTGTGATAAGCTAGAATTGTTCTAGGATTGTGAAAAGTGCAATTGAGAATTGTGATAAGCTAGAATTGTTCTAGGATTGTGACAAGTGCAATTGAGAATTGTGATAAGCTAGAATTGTTCTAGGAGTGTGAAAAGTGCAACAGAAAATTGTAAGAAACTAGAATTGGTCTAGAACTGTGATAAATGTAACTAGAATTGTGACAACCTACCTACTGATATTTGTTAACTAGAATTGTGATGTTTTACCTTGTTGACTTCCCACCTCAGTGTTGACATCCTACCTCATTGGCATCCAACCTCTTTGGCTTATTATCTCGAGTATGACTTTGATGAATGGGTTGAACATTTGGGCCACTGTTGAGCCTGGTTCTCATTGTCATACTTCTGTTTACTGATCTGCTGCTTTGTACCTCCTTGGGCATAACACTGTCATCTCATGGATCAAGTGGACTATAGCTGGTGCTAAAAGTTTAGCTTGGTGAGATGTGCGGTTCCCGCAAAACAAGAGAAAGGGAATTGTAAGGGCCCTTTAAATGGGCAGACACAGTGCATCGGGAGATTGAGGCCCAGAAGTAATTTCTGTGGATATTAGGACTGCCTTGTAGGTGGGATCCTGTCCATTTTGAGATAGTTTCATAATGGGTGACTCTCTCGCTGATTGGCTGTGTGTGTGACCTCACAGGCCCTATATAAGCCCACTGCAGGCAGCAACTGCCCTCTTTAACCTCGTGCTGTTCACCCTGGCTCCCCAGCCTGGGTGGCCAAGCCAAGATGGGTAGCCAAAAGAGGTAAGGGTTTTGGTAGTGAACACATGGGTCTTCTGACCAGGTGTTCACTTGGGAACCAACAAGTCAGGGCATCAGTTAGGGCATTATGTGAGTAGGTATAATAAAGGCTTTTAAGATTACACGTGATTGTTCTTGAGTGCGCTACCGGTTATTAAGCTATAGATTCAAGAGATTGTGGCCAGAGACCTTAGAAGGCCTCTGAGGAGGCGAGCCGGGTAGAGTTCACACTGCAGAGGACAGTGGTCAAAGGTACTCTGGTGGGTCTAGGACAGACTAGTAATTGTAACTGCCAGGAGAGCACGTTACACAGACCCTTCTGTCCTATAGTATCTCCTGAAGTCTCTCCAAGTTTATGTTCTTTGCTTTGATGGCCCTGTCTATGTATTTCATCCTCCATTATCCCCTTTTCCTTTTGCTTTTAATCTTTGCCATTCAAGTTCTTTTCCAATGAGAGGGAGTGTAGGATCCATCAATCGCAAAGAGCACACAATCATGTACATTTCTTTATTAATTGCATTAAATAAATTCCTTCTTGCTCCATGAAGATTTGCATGTATTTCATATCTTTGCAACAAATTGAACACTACTTCATGAGTAGGTGGTACCAAAATCTGTTTCCCAATATCATCCAGTTGTTGCACACAGGCAGAAAGCATGTTTTTACTGTTGACTTTTGGGAATCTTTTTCTTTTCATGAAAATGACTAATTAATGTATGTATAGGCAAATTCCTTGGCCATTAAATTATTTAACAGAATTTTAGAAGAAAGGGACTCTGGAAGACAGAAGATAGTATGACCCCCCAAAAATTGCAAAAATGAAAAAAAATATTATTTCAATAGCTAAAAGAAAAAAAAATCTAGGAAGAGGTCATAAGAGTCTTGTGATTAGATCCTATTTTCAAATCTCATTCATACCATACACAAATGTGGACCTTTTGTTTTTTAAATCTACCAATTGCCAAATAAAAATTAATAGTGGAACAACTTATCCAGTTTTTTTTTCCCTCTCTCCTAGCTGTGAGGCCAGCTTTCTGTATACTCTTCTATAATATTATGATGAATATATTCTATCCTCACCTCCATTGCCACTCCCCTACAAAAAGAAGGTCATCACATAAGAAGAACCTCATTAGTTATCTTGGTCCTCCATGATAGAACAATTTACTGAGTCAACTACCAAGAGTAATGAAAAAAGTAAAGAATTCATACTCCATCAATATAAGGAGCAAAATGTAATATCTCTAATATACCTCTAAGAGGACACTTTTTTTCTAACTTGAGGAGAACAAAAGTAGGACTATGAGGTTATCTTTAGTTGAATCTTGCCTATTTAAAAGAATATAGATGTAGACATATATTTGTTTACCTTTTCTCAATACTGTTGATATATGGTACACTTGGTTCAGAATAAAAACTGTTTGCTACTACTGGGCTTATATCCCAAACAAATACTAAAGAAGGGAAAGGGACTTGTATGTGCCAAAATGTTTGTGGCAGCCCTTTTTGTAATGGCTAGAAACTGGGAAATGAATGGATGCCCATCAATTGGAGAATGGTTGGGTAAATTATTGTATATGAATGTTATGGAATATTATTGTTTTATAAGAAATGACCAGCAGGATGAATACAGAGAGGCTTGGAAAGACTTATGTGAACTGATGCTGAGTGAAATGAGCAGAACCAGGAAATCATTATATACTTCAACAATACTGTATGAGGATGTATTCTGATGGAAGTAGATATCTTCGACAAAGAAATTTAATTCAGTTCCAATTGATCAATGATGGACAGAATCAGCTATACCCAGAGAAGGAATACTGGGAAATGAGTGCAAACTGTTTGCATTTTTCTTTTTTCTTCCCAAGTAATTTATACCTTCTGAATCCAATTCTTCCTGTGCAACAAGGAATTCGGTTCTGCACACATATAGTGTATCTTGGATATACTATAACATATCTAATGTGTATAAGATTGCCTGCCATCTAGGGGAAGGGTGGAGGGAAGGAAGGGAAAAATCAGAACAGAAGTGAGTACAAGGGATAAAAAGTACTCATGCATATGTATTGTAAAAAAAAAAAAAAAAAAAAAAAAAAAAAAAAAAAAGTTATAATTATAAAATAAATATATTTAAAAATAAAATGCAAAAAGAAAAACAAAAGAATAAAAACTGCTTTCGTCAAAACTCTTAAAGGAGGAGGGTAACCCCAAATTTATATCCACCAATCTTCTTTAAACTGGACAAAGGTTACACAAAGACCATGAAAGATAGCAAATATCTAGCAAGTCCATTTTCTGACTAATTAGCAATGATAAATTAAAGTTTTACAAATTACAATATAACAGAAAATATACAAATGGATGAACAAAGTAAAATCTCAGTCCAAATAATGAGAGAGGACCTGATTTCACACAAGAAGGTCTTTCCTTCTCCCCCAAAAGTCTTTAGGGAATCAAGGTGAAAATCAAGAAGAGATTAAGAAGTCGATTCTTTAAATGTATGTATATTTCAAAGTCTTTTTTCTCTCAACTTGTGTTTCTTAAAAGTGTCTTTTTTCTGAAAACACACAAGTTAACTTTATAACTGAAATAGCCTCAGGTATTCTCTCATCAATCCATGATCTCATCTCCTTCCATATGCCAACAGAGGCATACAAAGCAATTCCGGGTTACATTATGTACATGAAATGATATATTCATTTACCTAGTATAGAGAGGAATTAGAAGAATAGTTCCTATTAGGGTCTGATTATCTTTGACTTGTTCCTGCAAAAAACAGAGAAAGAGTTTCTTAGGGTTCTACTTTAGAATTCAGAGAGTGAAGAAAAACAAAACAAAACAAAACAAAACACTGATAAGGGATGAGAAATATTTGGAATTCTATAATTGGTGTAAGATTTATTTTGTAGAAATTAGGGATAGAGGGACGCTTTAAAGGATCAAACATTTCTTTTGCTCAAAGAAAAGATGTTGAAAAGATTTTAAGTACCTTCTAGAGAAAGGTTGTGTAGTAATGGTCAGAAGAAGAGAATATGGATAATAATCATTGGTGACATCCAGCTAGTGCTACAAAGGTTGTCATTTTATAGCTTGTAAAAAATTATCAAGATACCTGTTGTTTTCACAATTCATATCCCTTAGACTTCATGGATTGTCCCAGAACTTGTCAAACTTGACAACCACTAACATCCCTTTGTGATTCATGTTGAGAGAAATAATCCTATAAGAAGTGTAAAAAACATTGTTAGATTCTGAAAGGCATAGGTAATGGTTTTTATTTTCACAATAAAATATAAGATTTAGAAGGAAAATATATATTTTTAGAAACTGAGTGTGAGAAAGGGACTTGGATTTGCAGACTAGAGTTAAAATATAAAAATACCGTGTTCGTAAGATGGGTGGAATATGCCTAATGTAAATCAAATACTTACAGAACTTCTCTTTATAACATAACTTTCTTCAAAACATAGCTCAAGGAAGGGGAGCCAAGATGGCGGAGAAGAAATACACGACTCAGTGAACGTCCTCACTCCCTCACAACCAATTAGATAAATTAAGTCTCAGGATTAGCTCAGGACTGATAGATACCACAAGGACTGGAAGCACGACTTACCAGCTGAAGAGAATCTGGAGTTTCAACAGGAAAGGTCAGTTCTCAGGGGAGGAATAAGAAAGACCAGCACAGACAGTGGGGTAGGGGCACACTGCGCCCATTGCGCTGGGAAGGGCTCTGGGATCAGAGAAGCCACTGAGGTAAAGGAATCTGGCACAGGCTGTTAGCTCTTCTCTGCTAATTATTTAGCAGTTCAGAGGAGAAAGCCAAAATATTTTAAAACTCAAATTGGATTTTCCCCGATCCTGGGGGTGACTCTGCAGACTCGGCACCAGGGGGTGTGGCCTCAGCTACCACCTGAGAATAGTTAAGAGATTGACAAGTGGGTGGATACGGCCCAAGGCAACACACACTGCCTAGCTTAGCTGGAGGGAGTGGAACTCAGCTCCAGGAAGTCCCAGAGAAGCGGAACCTTTGAACTAGGGACCGCAGTTTCTGGCAGAAACTTCCAGTTTGAGCACAGGGGCTTCTCACGTCACCTGCTGCAGACATCCACTCCCCACCCGGACACATAGGCTGGGCTTCGTGCTGTCTTTACTATTCTACGCCCTCGAAGCACAGTAGTGCTAATCACCTCTGAGGCACCTCCAGGGAGGGGGTGGGGAACTCTCTCCCAGAGCTCTCTCTTAGCTCGGGCTCGGGGAGGCATTCTGATAAATTGGGATTACAGAATAGGAAGAGGCACCATTCTGATGATGTCTCAGATAGGAAGTCTTTCTCCTTATCTGGATCATCATGCATAGGAGGGATGGGTGGTTTTGCAGGATTGACCAGAACTATTAGAAACTGAGGCAGAACAATCCAAGGAAACTGAGGCAGGACAATTTAGGGAAACTCAGAACAATAAAAGAGAATTGTGGCACAACAACTTGCATGAAGTATAATAGAGGCAAAGGTTAATCTAAGTAATCTCTATGGCAGACTGAGTGACTCCTGTATAATGGAATCCTTCAGTTTCATATGTCATACACCATTGTTCCATTTTTTTATTTCAAAACAGTTACCAATAGATAGGATCATGTGGAAGGCTCTACTATATAAAAGGAATGTAACTTTGACTTAGCCTTCATACTGAATCTCCTTCATGTCAATAAATAACAGTTTTGGCAAACACATATCTACCTATTTGATATTTTTATTATTAATAATAATTAGAAGCTGTCAGATAAGCTATATCTGTGGTGGAAAATAAGCTATCTAGATGTATTTAGAAGCAGGTAAGTAAGACATAATTCAAGGGATTAGAAATGGATGTATTCAGGAATCTAGTAAACCTAAAGTGAGTTAAGTTTTAGGAAAACTGCACTTCATTTGTCCTAAGAGTGAGATAAGTTAATCCCAGGCTCAAAGAGGTTTCTTGGAAGTGTTCATAAAAGACTTTAAAAGACAAATAAGAGAGTAGAAGAAAAAATGAGAAAGGAAATGAGAGGTATGCATAAGAAAATAAACAGCTTGGGAAAAGACCAAAAAAATTCTCTGAAGAAAACAATGCCATCAAAAGTATAATTAACTAAATGTAAAAAGAGATACAAAAGTTGAACTGAAAAAAACCACACTTTAAAAACTAGAATAGGGCAAACACAAGGTAATCGATTCTTAAAGATGAAGTGATAGAGGACATGGATATGAATAAAGAATAAGTCAATAAAGAATAAGTCAAATCGACTAAAAATGAATGAAAAAGTAGAAGAAAATGTGAAGCACATCATTTGCAAAACAGCTGACCTAGAAGATAGATCCAGAAGGCCACAATCAAAAAAAGAGCCTGAATAGCATTCTTCAAAAGATCACTAAGGAAAACTGCCCCCATATTCTAGAAATACAATGCAAAATAGTCATTGAAAGAATCTATAAATCACCTTCAGAAAGAGATTCCATAAGTAAAACCTCAAGAAACATCATAGTGAAACTCCAGAACTATAATCTCAAGGAAAAAATACTGCAAATTGGCAACTCAAGGAACAACAGGATTAAACTAGATCTGGCAGCATCCGCAATGAAAGATCAGCAGGTGCAGAATACCATATTTTAGAAGGCAAAGGATCTAAGTTTGTTAAAGAATTAACTAATCACCAAGACTGAGCATCTTTCAGGAAATGCAATAGTCATCTATTTAACTGCTAATTTTAGAGTTGAAGAATTTTTCATGAATTCTAAGAATCAGGCAAACTGATCTTGTTGTTCCCTAAGCATGTCATGTCATCTCAATTTCTTGACATTTTCATAGACTCTCCCAAATATCTATAGTGCTCTTCTTACCATCACTTCTTTATTTTAAGATTCAGCTCAAATATGACCCCCTACATAGTCATTAAAATCCCCACAGTTACTACTGCCTCCCCCTATTACTAATTTATCTTGTTTATATTTTATATATTTACATGTTGCGCTCACCAAACTCAGGGATTCCTTGAGGGCAATGTTGTTTCTCCAGCACTTTACTTGAGGTTTCACATGTGGTAAATGCTTTTTTTTTTTTTTTTGCTATGTGAGACAGAATGATTTGTTCTGAATTTATTTTACTGGAGAATTAAAGCTTAGAGTTGGAAGGTTTGTTACTGGGAACATATTTCAGGCTTTTGAGGGCAGGAGCTTATTGAAAGCGATAACATACATAAAAGGCATACATGACAAATTTACTGAAATCACAGAACTGGGGACTATGGAATTATTATCTGAGTTAGTAAATAATGATGATAATGCAATTGTGTTGAGAAAGGGCATGGATCTTCACACAGGTGCTCCATACAGAATTTAGTCATGGTTGGATCAATCAAGAAAGACTAACAACACTCTTGGACAGAGATCCCTTCATCTTGGATTGTATATTGATTTTTAATGCTACCTAAACAGAAGTGAATTTAAAAGGAAATTCATATTTGCAAGATTCTTAGAGTAAAGTATTTTAGGTATATTTCAATGATTCTAAAACCATCTCTCAGCCCAAACATAGTCATACCTATATGAAATATAATGAATGCAAAGGTTAATCTAAGTAATTACTGTAGAAGACTGAGTGACCTGTTTGTAATGGAATGCTTCAGTTTCAAAAAAAAAAAAAAATACATATGGTTCAAATCAGAGATTTTATGTAGAATATTTTATTTTCTTAAATTTTATGGATTAGCATGAAGAAGAAGATAGAAGATAAAGTTTGGAGTCAAGAACACATGATTTTGGTCATGCAGATAGTTGACAATTAAGAGTTCTCTGATCCAGGAATATTGCTTAAGTTGAGCCCAGAATTTCTGGAAGAGTCACTAAGTTGCTCTTCTCCCTTCCATAAATAGAACCTATCTGTTCCCTAGTGTACAAGAAAAAAAAATGAGCTTATTATTAGTACTTTGTGAATTTTCTTATGAAGCTGTTAAATTTTTGAAAGCATAACTGAATTTTAGACACCTTTAATCTACTGTTTCAAAAATAAGGCTACTCATTATTTTTCACATTTTCTTTCTCAGTCTCTAAAACAAAAAATCTTTCAGGGTAAAAAAAGAAAAGACATTTGTTTCTCATAATAATAAAGAAGAAAATGTGCTTGTTTAGAATTTAAATATAAGCATTTATGTTGTCACATTTAATAATAAACAAGAGAAAATGAGCAATGTTAGCAGCAAATGGAAATACTGTCATTTCAATGCACCCCTTACTATTCAAATATGCAGTTGACTAAAACCTAGTTTCAAAAAATTTCTATTTAAACAACATTTTTACCAATTATTTTCCATATTATGAAATCATATGCTCTCTGTATCTGAAATGATGTAATAGTACCATGAAATTTAAATACATTAAATTTTGATAAATAGTTGCAATTCATACCACAAAATGATTCAGTGTAAATATTTATTACAATTTAGACAGATAGATGCCTCCTTAGTCAATTGTTTGAATTTCACTGTCTTTATAGAGATGATACCAGAGTCTAAGATAGAAGTAAATTTTTATAGAATGCCTGTTGAAATTGACTTCCCACTTTCCTTGTTGCATATCTTAGAAATATGGAGTTGATTGCTATCATGATGACAAAATAAATCACCAAATCAAATACCAAAATTAAGGTGTAACAAATAAAATTAATATATTTGAAATAATACCTAGTAGAACAATGTAATAAGTGAATTGCCTTGCAATTAGAAAATTAATAATATATGAGATATGTTAATATGCCATAGGGATATGTTATCTATATGCATTATATTCATACATATATGCATGTTTATGCACACATATAAATATATATTTCTAAAATTACACTATTTCAAATGCAAAAGTTGCTGGATTGTAGTGTGGACATTTTATTAGCACCCATCAAAAGATAATAAGTATTCTATTTCATAAAATAAACCATTTTTGTTGATAGAAGTTATTTTACAGGCAGAAAGTAAAACCAATAACATTAATTATATTCTGCTTGATTTTACATGTTTCTACTGGGGATTTTTCATAGGAAAACCAAATCCAGTTAATAAATTTCCTGATTAAACTGGGGATTTTTAAAAATTGGAATGAAAATTAAATGCTTATTAGTGAGTCTACTAAGGTGGCCTCAGGAATCCTGGACTTGCTTAGGAGCATCCCCAGGAGAAATTTCATCTACACATATTTTGACCAATGAAGGGGACTTTCTCAGCAGTAGAGAAATTTTGTGACTACCTTTGCCTTCAATATCTGAGGAATATGGCAAAGATAAAGATGGTCCACTAGTAAGGCTGAATCTTCCAAGATTCCCCTGGATTACTTTTAAGACTTCTTAGAAGATTATGTTATAAACAGCTGAACTTCTCTAAAATCTGATTGAAATGGACCTCCATTCTATCGAAAACCTGATATCTTTCTTCCTGTCTCTAATTTTTCATTTGAATTAATATTCTTGGGAGAAACAATGCATGTTATACTCTAATATACATGAGGATAAATGTCATGTTGTTATGGTTATTTTTTTCTAACTTTGTATATTACTCAAAGTCATGAACAATGAATGAATCAATTCTGAACTCTTTGAATGTCTTAACTGATAATTTATTTCACTCTCAACGAGATTGCAATTCAGTAGATTATCATGCAATACAAAAAAATTCTGAAAGTAAAGTAAAAATTTAATGCTTCCTCCTTGACTACAGAATTAATTTCAAAGAATTACCTTCAAGATTCAATAAAATCTAGTTCCAACAAATCTTTTCAGTTCTGGTTTACTTCTTGTATCTTATGTTCTTGTCATGCCTGGCTATTCACTATTCTCCAAACATTTCTCATACATAAATTATAATGCCATGTATTTCATTAAGAACAACCAATCACAGTTACATAAGACTGTAAGACTTATGAACAACCATCCTTATAGTAACAGTTTAATTGATGTAGTATATATATATATATATATATATATATATATATATATATATATATATATATATATATATATATATATACACATATATATGTATATTTTTTTTTGGCTGAGGCAATTGGGGTTAAGTGATTTGCCCAGGGTCACACAGCTAGAAAGAAAGTGTTGTGTGTCTAAGGCCATATTTGAACTCAGATCCTCCTGACTTCAGGGCTGGTGCTCTATCCACTGTCTATCCACCTAGCTTCCCCTAGCTTCTAAATATTTACCCACATTTTAAAGATTAAAACGTTGAGTTTCAGAGAAAGATAAAATGATTTGTCTTTGGTCATATGACTGAAAAAGGCTAATATTTGAATACTTTCACCCAACACAAGTCCAATATTCTTTCAATGAAAGCATCTTTATATTCTCCTCCAAATACTTTGAAAATTGTATATACTCGTACTAGAAACGCTAGCCTCGGCAATAAGAGCCGAGAAAGAGATTCAAGGAATTAGAGTAGGAAATGAGGAAATTAAACTATCACTTTTTGCAGATGACATGATGGTATACTTAGAGAACCCCAAAGACTCTGCTAAAAAGCTACTAGAAATAATTCAAAATTTCAGCAAAGTGGCAGGATACAAAATAAATCCACATAAATCCTCGGCATTTTTATATATCACTAACAAAATGCAACAGCAAGAGATACAAAGAGAAATTCCATTCCAAACAAATGTTGAGAGTATAAAATATTTGGGAATCCATCTACCAAAGAAAAGTCAGGAATTATATGAGAAAAATTACAAAACACTTGCCACAAAAATAAAATCAGATTTAAATAATTGGAAAGACATTCAGTGCTCTTGGATAGGCCGAGCGAATATAATAAAGATGACAATACTCCCCAAACTAATCTATTTATTTAGTGCTATACCAATCAGACTCCCAAGAAACTATTTTAATGACCTAGAAAAAATAACAACAAAATTCATATGGAAGAATAAAAGGTCAAGAATTGCAAGGGAACTAATGAAAAAAAACTCAGAGGAAGGTGGTCTAAGTGTACCTGATCTAAAGCTATATTATATAGCAGCAGTCACCAAAACCATTTGCTATTGGCTAAGAAATAGACCCGTAGATCAGTGGAACAGATTAGATACAAAGGACAAAAAAGGGTACATCTATAACAATCTAATCTTTGACAAACCCAAAGATTCCAACATTAGGGATAAAAATTCATTATTCGGGAAAAACTGTTGGGAAAACTGGAAATTAGTATGGCAGAAATTAGATATGGATCCACACTTAACACCATATACCAAGATAAGATCAAAATGGGTCCATGATTTAGGCATAAAGAGGGAGATCATAAATAGATTAGAGGAACAGAGGATAATCTACCTCTCAGACTTGTGGAGGAGGAAGGAATTTATGACCAGAGGAGAACTAGAGATCATTATTGATCACAAAATAGAAGATTTTGATTACATCAAACTAAAAAGTTTCTGTACAAATAATACTAATGCAAACAAGATTAGAAGGGAAGTAACAAATTGGGAAAATATTTTTAAAAACAAAGGTTCTGACAAAGGTCTCATTTCCAAAATATATAGAGAACTGACCATAATTTATAAGAAACCGAACCATTCTCCAATTGATAAATGGTCAAAGGATATGAACAGACAATTCTCAGAGGAAGAAATTGAAACTATATCCACTCACATGAAAGAGTGTTCCAAATCACTACTGATCAGAGAAATGCAAATTAAGACCACTCTGAGATACCACTACACACCTGTCAGATTGGCTAAGATGACAGGAACAAATAATGACAAATGTTGGAGGGGATGTGGGGAAATTGGGACACTAATACATTGCTGGTGGAGTTGTGAAAGAATCCAGACATTCTGGAGAGCAATTTGGAACTCTGCCCAAAAAGTTATCAAACTGTGCATACCCTTTGACCCAGCATTGCTGTTATTAGGATTATATCCCAAAGAAATACTAAAGAGTGAAAAGGGACCTGTATGTGCCAAAATGTTTGTGGCAGCTCTTTTTGTTGTAGCTAGAAACTGGAAGATGAATGGATGTCCATCAGTTGGAGAATGGTTGGGTAAATTGTGGTATATGAAGGTTATGGAATATTATTGCTCGGTAAGAAATGACCAGCAGGAGGAATATAGAGAGGCCTGGAGAGACTTAAATCAACTGATGCTGAGTGAAATGAGCAGAACCAGAAGATCACTGTACACTTCAACAACAATACTGTATGAGGATATATTCTGATGGAAGTGGAAATCTTCAACATAAAGAAGATCCAACTCACTTCCAGTTGATCAATGATGGACAGAGGTAGCTACACCCAGAGAAGAAACACTTGGGAGGGGAATGTAAATTGTTAGCACTAATATCTGTCTGCCCAGGTTGCATGTACCTTCGGATTCTAATGTTTATTGTGCAACAAGAAAATGATATTCACACACATGTATTGTACCTAGACTATAATGTAACACATGTAAAATGTATGGTATTGCCTGTCGTCGGGGGGAGGGAATAGAGGGAGGGGGGGTAATTTGGAAAAATGAATACAAGGGAAGTGAGTTGGATCTTCTTTATGTTGAAGATTTCCACTTCCATCAGAATACATCTTCATACAGCATTGAAGTGTACAGCGATTTTCTGGTTCTATTCATTTCACTCAGCATCAGTTGATGTAAGTCTCTCCAAGCCTCTCTGTATTCCTCCTGCTGGTCATTTCTTACAGAGCAATAACATTCCATAACCTTCATATACCATAATTTACCCAACCATTCTCCAATTGATGGACATCCATTCATCTTCCAGTTTCTAGCCACTACAAAAAGAGCTGCCACAAACATTTTGGCACATACAGGTCCCTTTCTGCTCTTTAATATTTCTTTGGGATATAAGCCCAATAGCAGCAATGCTGGGTCAAAGGGTATGCACAGTTTGATAACTTTTTGGGCATAGTTCCAAATTGCTCTCTAGAATGGCTGGATTCTTTCACAACTCCACCAACAATGTATCAGTGTCCCAGTTTTCCCACATCCCCTCCAACATTCATCATTATTTGTTCCTGTCAGGGAAGATACTTCTTAAAAAACAAACAAACAAACAAAAAATCAGACTTCATTAGCAGAAAAAAAACTTAACCAAGGACATTTACAAGCTTCTCTAAGTCCTTGGAATTCTCCTAAATTTGTTATAAAAAGGAAATCTGGGAAATAGAGAATGTTTATTGATCCAAGAAAAGTAAATGGACAAGCAGAGATAATGGAAGCTCTTCAGCTTGGGCTTCCATTTCCTCAATTGCCTAAGGAATGGTCTTTTAGGATTAAGATTTTTATCCCTCTAGATAAAGGAGGATATGAAGGAATTTATCTTTTCAGTGCTCAGCATTAATTCAGCTGAACCTTATATTGGATTTGAATGGACAGCTTTGCTACATATTATTTATATATATAAAGGCTCCCATACTTCATCAAGGAGACCCCATCTAAAGTGGGTGAAACTCCCAGCACAATCAGATAAAAATTTTAATTTTACCCAGTGCTTGTGGTTAGAATTTCAATAAAAACCATTAAGAAAGTAGTAAAATTATTTGGGACAAGACCTGGTAAACTATATAATTCTCATATCAGTACACAAATTGAGGTGTGTTGTTAAACCACCCCAGAATGGAAAAATTTATTGGCTATTGATCCAAGCCTTGGACGTGTGTATGTAAAAATATTTTTTTTTAAGTTGAGAGCTGCTTTTAGGGCAAGGGAGCAAGGGAGGCTGTCCAAGCTTCCTTGATAAGTGTCAGCAGCTGCTCTGAATCTGTGCTGCCTCACTCCCAGTGCTAGGTGGACTTGTCCAGGTCCCATGAAATTCTGGTGTTTCTGGGTTCACTATTTCCCTTTTGTGTTTGTGTTGGATGTTTTATACCTTCTTTGCTGATCTACTGAATTGCAACCAGGGTAGAGTAGCTAACACTGCTGTAGATTCCTCCCTGTTGATTCTTTGGCACACACCACCCCGGGGACTCTGGGCTGACTAAACTCCTTGGCCTCTGTGCTCAGTCTGCTTGTGCTTGGCCTGCCTCCCTCTATGCCTGATTGAAACAGATCTTTTCTGGTGATCCTCTAAATTATCTTCTGCTTGGTAATTTGTTGCACTCCCAATATTTATGAGTTCTGCCAGTCCAGAACTAATTCAGGGCTGGATTTGGCAATTAGTGTGAGGGTCAAGGAAGTTCAGAAAGAAAAGTGTGTCTTCACCATCTTGTCTCTGCTCCAAAATAAAATATTTTAAAAGGATCACTACTGATATAGATCACAGAGTTTTCCTAGAGAAAATATCATTTCAGTCAGCATCTGGAGAAAAGGTTACAATTCAGAAGTCAGAGAGGAATAGAGAGCAATATGCTAGTAAGGGAATAGAGTAATTCAATTTTTCTGGGATATAGAATAAGTTATATGAAATAGATCAAGATAAGTTTGGCAATGTACATTAATTTCAGATGATAGGATTTTTGTCTCATCTCTCCTAAACTCCTACCATATTCAAAGTGCTTAAGATTATAAAATCAGTGAAACTTAAATAGTTCTAGAAGGAATTTTAAAGAAGATTTATTCCTTATTTTGCAAATAAGGATACTGAGGTCAGAAAAGTGAGGTAATATATTGACTCTAGAGAGGAAGAACTGGAACTAGATTCCGGTCTCCCAATTTTCAATGATGACACAATAAGATTGGCATTTAGACATTTTTCCACTTGGATTGAGCTATGCATTATCTCAAAGTCAGGAGGAATTTTCTTCAGTATTAGTTTTCTCTTTATTTGCATATTTTCTTTCAACTATTTCTAAACTTGGACAGGATGCTTGTTTTTGTTTTTGTTTGTTTTTGTTTTGTTTTATTAGTCCTTTCCTTACTTTTAATATCTGTTTATCTCAACATAGCTTTTAAAAATTATTTTGGTTGCCTTTAGAATATAGAATTACTTGAAACCTCAACTCATTCTCATTTTATCACTCCAGGTCTTTTTCTCACATGCTGTCATGTCAATCAAAGGATTGAATGAAGGAACATTTCTGCTTTCCATATACCCAAAACTGTGTTAATAATTACTGAAAATACAAATTAAGGAATGAAAAAAAGCTCCTCAACGGATTTAAATTCTAGAAAGAGAGACAACATGTAAATGTATATTCAGAATAAATACAAATAAAATAAATACAAAATATTTAGATTCAAGATTTTTAGAGTGGAACAATGCTAGCAGTCAGAAAGGGAGAGGATGTTGGGAAAAGTTTTTTGTAGAACATGGTGCTTGAGCTATGTTTTTTTTTTTTTTTTTTTTTTATTATATATATATATATATATATATATTTTATAATATTATCCCTTGTATCAACATAGAGAAGAGCTAATCCAATTCCAATTGATTAATGATGGAAAGAACCAGCTACATCCAGAAAAGGAACAATGGGAAATGAATGTAAACTGTTATTTTTACCTTCTGAATCCAATTCTTCCTGTGCAACAAAAAATTCGGTTCTACACACATATATTGTATCTAAATTATACTGTAATATATTTAACATATATAAGACTGCTTGCCATCTGGGGGAGGGGTTTGGGGGAGGAAGGGAAAAAATCTGAATAGAAGTAAGTGCAAGGGATAATGTTATAAAAAAATTACCCATGCATATGTATTGTCAAAAAATGTTATAATTATAAAATAAAATAAAAATAAATTAAAAAAAAAAAAAAAAAAAAAAAAAAGATTATATTTAAAAAAGGGGCAGCTAAGTGGTACAGTGGATAGAGTCTTGAAGTCAGGAGAACCTGAGTTCAAATTTGGCTTCAGATAAATCTAGCTCAGACCCTTAATACTTCCTAGATGTGTGACCCGGGGCAAGTCAAATGACCCCAATTGCCTCAGCAAAAATAATAATAATAATAATAATACACAAATATATATATTAAAATTAAAAAAAAAAAAATATTATCCCTTGTATTCATTTTTCCAAATTACCCCCCCTCCCTCTATTCCCTCCCCCCGACGACAGGCAATACCATACATTTTACATGTGTTACATTATAGTCTAGGTACAATACATGTGTGTGAATATCATTTTCTTGTTGCACAATAAACATTAGAATCCGAAGGTACATGCAACCTGGGCAGACAGATATTAGTGCTAACAATTTACATTCCCCTCCCAAGTGTTTCTTCTCTGGGTGTAGCTACCTCTGTCCATCATTGATCAACTGGAAGTGAGTTGGATCTTCTTTATGTTGAAGATTTCCACTTCCATCAGAATATATCCTCATACAGTATTGTTGTTGAAGTGTACAGTGATCTTCTGGTTCTGCTCATTTCACTCAGCATCAGTTGATTTAAGTCTCTCCAGGCCTCTCTATATTCCTCCTGCTGGTCATTTCTTACCGAGCAATAATATTCCATAACCTTCATATACCACAATTTACCCAACCATTCTCCAACTGATGGACATCCATTCATCTTCCAGTTTCTAGCTACAACAAAAAGAGCTGCCACAAACATTTTGGCACATACAGGTCCCTTTTCACTCTTTAGTATTTCTTTGGGATATAATCCTAATAACAGCAATGCTGGGTCAAAGGGTATGCACAGTTTGATAACTTTTTGGGCAGAGTTCCAAATTGCTCTCCAGAATGTCTGGATTCTTTCACAACTCCACCAGCAATGTATTAGTGTCCCAATTTCCCCACATCCCCTCCAACATTTGTCATTATTTGTTCCTGTCATCTTAGCCAATCTGACAGGTGTGTAGTGGTATCTCAGAGTGGTCTTAATTTGCATTTCTCTGATCAGTAGTGATTTGGAACACTCTTTCATGTGAGTGGATATAGTTTCAATTTCTTCCTCTGAGAATTGTCTGTTCATATCCTTTGACCATTTATCAATTGGAGAATGGTTCGGTTTCTTATAAATTATGGTCAGTTCTCTATATATTTTGGAAATGAGACCTTTGTCAGAACCTTTGTTTTTAAAAATATTTTCCCAATTTGTTACTTCCCTTCTAATCTTGTTTGCATTAGTATTATTTGTACAGAAACTTTTTAGTTTGATGTAATCAAAATCTTCTATTTTGTGATCAATAATGATCTCTAGTTCTCCTCTGGTCATAAATTCCTTCCTCCTCCACAAGTCTGAGAGGTAGATTATCCTCTGTTCCTCTAATCTATTTATGATCTCCCTCTTTATGCCTAAATCATGGACCCATTTTGATCTTATCTTGGTATATGGTGTTAAGTGTGGATCCATATCTAATTTCTGCCATACTAATTTCCAGTTTTCCCAACAGTTTTTCCCGAATAATGAATTTTTATCCCTAATGTTGGAATCTTTGGGTTTGTCAAAGATTAGATTGTTATAGATGTACCCTTTTTTGTCCTTTGTATCTAATCTGTTCCACTGATCTACGGGTCTATTTCTTAGCCAATAGCAAATGGTTTTGGTGACTGCTGCTATATAATATAGCTTTAGATCAGGTACACTTAGACCACCTTCCTCTGAGTTTTTTTTCATTAGTTCCCTTGCAATTCTTGACCTTTTATTCTTCCATATGAATTTTGTTGTTATTTTTTCTAGGTCATTAAAATAGTTTCTTGGGAGTCTGATTGGTATAGCACTAAATAAATAGATTAGTTTGGGGAGTATTGTCATCTTTATTATATTCGCTCGGCCTATCCAAGAGCACTGAATGTCTTTCCAATTATTTAAATCTGATTTTATTTTTGTGGCAAGTGTTTTGTAATTTTTCTCATATAATTCCTGACTTTTCTTTGGTAGATGGATTCCCAAATATTTTATACTCTCAACATTTGTTTGGAATGGAATTTCTCTTTGTATCTCTTGCTGTTGCATTTTGTTAGTGATATATAAAAATGCCGAGGATTTATGTGGATTTATTTTGTATCCTGCCACTTTGCTGAAATTTTGAATTATTTCTAGTAGCTTTTTAGCAGAGTCTTTGGGGTTCTCTAAGTATACCATCATGTCATCTGCAAAAAGTGATAGTTTAATTTCCTCATTTCCTACTCTAATTCCTTGAATCTCTTTCTCGGCTCTTATTGCCGAGGCTAGCGTTTCTAGTACGAGTATATACAATTTTCAAAGTATTTGGAGGAGAATATAAAGATGCTTTCATTGAAAGAATATTGGACTTGTGTTGGGTGAAAGTATTCAAATATTAGCCTTTTTCAGTCATATGACCAAAGACAAATCATTTTATCTTTCTCTGAAACTCAACGTTTTAATCTTTAAAATGTGGGTAAATATTTAGAAGCTAGGGGAAGCTAGGTGGATAGACAGTGGATAGAGCACCAGCCCTGAAGTCAGGAGGATCTGAGTTCAAATATGGCCTTAGACACACAACACTTTCTTTCTAGCTGTGTGACCCTGGGCAAATCACTTAACCCCAATTGCCTCAGCCAAAAAAAAATATACATATATATGTGTATATATATATATATATATATATATATATATATATATATATATATATATATATATATACTACATCAATTAAACTGTTACTATAAGGATGGTTGTTCATAAGTCTTACAGTCTTATGTAACTGTGATTGGTTGTTCTTAATGAAATACATGGCATTATAATTTATGTATGAGAAATGTTTGGAGAATAGTGAATAGCCAGGCATGACAAGAACATAAGATACAAGAAGTAAACCAGAACTGAAAAGATTTGTTGGAACTAGATTTTATTGAATCTTGAAGGTAATTCTTTGAAATTAATTCTGTAGTCAAGGAGGAAGCATTAAATTTTTACTTTACTTTCAGAATTTTTTTGTATTGCATGATAAAATCTACTGAATTGCAATCTCGTTGAGAGTGAAATAAATTATCAGTTAAGACATTCAAAGAGTTCAGAATTGATTCATTCATTGTTCATGACTTTGAGTAATATACAAAGTTAGAAAAAAATAACCATAACAACATGACATTTATCCTCATGTATATTAGAGTATAACATGCATTGTTTCTCCCAAGAATATTAATTCAAATGAAAAATTAGAGACAGGAAGAAAGATATCAGGTTTTCGATAGAATGGAGGTCCATTTCAATCAGATTTTAGAGAAGTTCAGCTGTTTATAACATAATCTTCTAAGAAGTCTTAAAAGTAATCCAGGGGAATCTTGGAAGATTCAGCCTTACTAGTGGACCATCTTTATCTTTGCCATATTCCTCAGATATTGAAGGCAAAGGTAGTCACAAAATTTCTCTACTGCTGAGAAAGTCCCCTTCATTGGTCAAAATATGTGTAGATGAAATTTCTCCTGGGGATGCTCCTAAGCAAGTCCAGGATTCCTGAGGCCACCTTAGTAGACTCACTAATAAGCATTTAATTTTCATTCCAATTTTTAAAAATCCCCAGTTTAATCAGGAAATTTATTAACTGGATTTGGTTTTCCTATGAAAAATCCCCAGTAGAAACATGTAAAATCAAGCAGAATATAATTAATGTTATTGGTTTTACTTTCTGCCTGTAAAATAACTTCTATCAACAAAAATGGTTTATTTTATGAAATAGAATACTTATTATCTTTTGATGGGTGCTAATAAAATGTCCACACTACAATCCAGCAACTTTTGCATTTGAAATAGTGTAATTTTAGAAATATATATTTATATGTGTGCATAAACATGCATATATGTATGAATATAATGCATATAGATAACATATCCCTATGGCATATTAACATATCTCATATATTATTAATTTTCTAATTGCAAGGCAATTCACTTATTACATTGTTCTACTAGGTATTATTTCAAATATATTAATTTTATTTGTTACACCTTAATTTTGGTATTTGATTTGGTGATTTATTTTGTCATCATGATAGCAATCAACTCCATATTTCTAAGATATGCAACAAGGAAAGTGGGAAGTCAATTTCAACAGGCATTCTATAAAAATTTACTTCTATCTTAGACTCTGGTATCATCTCTATAAAGACAGTGAAATTCAAACAATTGACTAAGGAGGCATCTATCTGTCTAAATTGTAATAAATATTTACACTGAATCATTTTGTGGTATGAATTGCAACTATTTATCAAAATTTAATGTATTTAAATTTCATGGTACTATTACATCATTTCAGATACAGAGAGCATATGATTTCATAATATGGAAAATAATTGGTAAAAATGTTGTTTAAATAGAAATTTTTTGAAACTAGGTTTTAGTCAACTGCATATTTGAATAGTAAGGGGTGCATTGAAATGACAGTATTTCCATTTGCTGCTAACATTGCTCATTTTCTCTTGTTTATTATTAAATGTGACAACATAAATGCTTATATTTAAATTCTAAACAAGCACATTTTCTTCTTTATTATTATGAGAAACAAATGTCTTTTCTTTTTTTACCCTGAAAGATTTTTTGTTTTAGAGACTGAGAAAGAAAATGTGAAAAATAATGAGTAGCCTTATTTTTGAAACAGTAGATTAAAGGTGTCTAAAATTCAGTTATGCTTTCAAAAATTTAACAGCTTCATAAGAAAATTCACAAAGTACTAATAATAAGCTCATTTTTTTTTCTTGTACACTAGGGAACAGATAGGTTCTATTTATGGAAGGGAGAAGAGCAACTTAGTGACTCTTCCAGAAATTCTGGGCTCAACTTAAGCAATATTCCTGGATCAGAGAACTCTTAATTGTCAACTATCTGCATGACCAAAATCATGTGTTCTTGACTCCAAACTTTATCTTCTATCTTCTTCTTCATGCTAATCCATAAAATTTAAGAAAATAAAATATTCTACATAAAATCTCTGATTTGAACCATATGTATTTTTTTTTTTTTTTGAAACTGAAGCATTCCATTACAAACAGGTCACTCAGTCTTCTACAGTAATTACTTAGATTAACCTTTGCATTCATTATATTTCATATAGGTATGACTATGTTTGGGCTGAGAGATGGTTTTAGAATCATTGAAATATACCTAAAATACTTTACTCTAAGAATCTTGCAAATATGAATTTCCTTTTAAATTCACTTCTGTTTAGGTAGCATTAAAAATCAATATACAATCCAAGATGAAGGGATCTCTGTCCAAGAGTGTTGTTAGTCTTTCTTGATTGATCCAACCATGACTAAATTCTGTATGGAGCACCTGTGTGAAGATCCATGCCCTTTCTCAACACAATTGCATTATCATCATTATTTACTAACTCAGATAATAATTCCATAGTCCCCAGTTCTGTGATTTCAGTAAATTTGTCATGTATGCCTTTTATGTATGTTATCGCTTTCAATAAGCTCCTGCCCTCAAAAGCCTGAAATATGTTCCCAGTAACAAACCTTCCAACTCTAAGCTTTAATTCTCCAGTAAAATAAATTCAGAACAAATCATTCTGTCTCACATAGCAAAAAAAAAAAAAAAAGCATTTACCACATGTGAAACCTCAAGTAAAGTGCTGGAGAAACAACATTGCCCTCAAGGAATCCCTGAGTTTGGTGAGCGCAACATGTAAATATATAAAATATAAACAAGATAAATTAGTAATAGGGGGAGGCAGTAGTAACTGTGGGGATTTTAATGACTATGTAGGGGGTCATATTTGAGCTGAATCTTAAAATAAAGAAGTGATGGTAAGAAGAGCACTATAGATATTTGGGAGAGTCTATGAAAATGTCAAGAAATTGAGATGACATGACATGCTTAGGGAACAACAAGATCAGTTTGCCTGATTCTTAGAATTCATGAAAAATTCTTCAACTCTAAAATTAGCAGTTAAATAGATGACTATTGCATTTCCTGAAAGATGCTCAGTCTTGGTGATTAGTTAATTCTTTAACAAACTTAGATCCTTTGCCTTCTAAAATATGGTATTCTGCACCTGCTGATCTTTCATTGCGGATGCTGCCAGATCTAGTTTAATCCTGTTGTTCCTTGAGTTGCCAATTTGCAGTATTTTTTCCTTGAGATTATAGTTCTGGAGTTTCACTATGATGTTTCTTGAGGTTTTACTTATGGAATCTCTTTCTGAAGGTGATTTATAGATTCTTTCATTGACTATTTTGCATTGTATTTCTAGAATATGGGGGCAGTTTTCCTTAGTGATCTTTTGAAGAATGCTATTCAGGCTCTTTTTTTGATTGTGGCCTTCTGGATCTATCTTCTAGGTCAGCTGTTTTGCAAATGATGTGCTTCACATTTTCTTCTACTTTTTCATTCATTTTTAGTCGATTTGACTTATTCTTTATTGACTTATTCTTTATTCATATCCATGTCCTCTATCACTTCATCTTTAAGAATCGATTACCTTGTGTTTGCCCTATTCTAGTTTTTAAAGTGTGGTTTTTTTCAGTTCAACTTTTGTATCTCTTTTTACATTTAGTTAATTATACTTTTGATGGCATTGTTTTCTTCAGAGAATTTTTTTGGTCTTTTCCCAAGCTGTTTATTTTCTTATGCATACCTCTCATTTCCTTTCTCATTTTTTCTTCTACTCTCTTATTTGTCTTTTAAAGTCTTTTATGAACACTTCCAAGAAACCTCTTTGAGCCTGGGATTAACTTATCTCACTCTTAGGACAAATGAAGTGCAGTTTTCCTAAAACTTAACTCACTTTAGGTTTACTAGATTCCTGAATACATCCATTTCTAATCCCTTGAATTATGTCTTACTTACCTGCTTCTAAATACATCTAGATAGCTTATTTTCCACCACAGATATAGCTTATCTGACAGCTTCTAATTATTATTAATAATAAAAATATCAAATAGGTAGATATGTGTTTGCCAAAACTGTTATTTATTGACATGAAGGAGATTCAGTATGAAGGCTAAGTCAAAGTTACATTCCTTTTATATAGTAGAGCCTTCCACATGATCCTATCTATTGGTAACTGTTTTGAAATAAAAAAATGGAACAATGGTGTATGACATATGAAACTGAAGGATTTCATTATACAGGAGTCACTCAGTCTGCCATAGAGATTACTTAGATTAACCTTTGCCTCTATTATACTTCATGCAAGTTGTTGTGCCACAATTCTCTTTTATTGTTCTGAGTTTCCCTAAATTGTCCTGCCTCAGTTTCCTTGGATTGTTCTGCCTCAGTTTCTAATAGTTCTGGTCAATCCTGCAAAACCACTCATCCCTCCTATGCATGATGATCCAGATAAGGAGAAAGACTTCCTATCTGAGACATCATCAGAATGGTGCCTCTTCCTATTCTGTAATCCCAATTTATCAGAATGCCTCCCCCCACCCTGTCAGAACTGGATTGATAGTCCCATGTTCCTGCTCTCAGCACTCTGACTCTACCCCTCCCTCTATCTACCTCTATAGTTGAGCCAAGTATATATATATATATATATATATATATATATATATATATATATATGTCATTGAGAACTCATAGTGGGGATGGATACTTAGAGAGGATAGTCTCATTCATCCTGGGATCAAACTATGGATTCATTTGGTCCCAGTAAATCTCTCCCTTTCAAATAAAATATTAAAAATTATCTTCTCTCTATTTTGCCTCAGTTTCTTCAGAATTACTTGTATGACTATCTTTGGACTGAGAGATGGTTTTAGAATGATTGAAATATATCTAAAATACTTTACTGTAAGAAACTTGCAAATATGAATTTCCTTTTAAATTAACTTCTGTTTAGGTAATTTAAAAATAAATATACAATCTGAAATGAAGGGATCTGTCCAAGGATATTGTTAGTTTTTCTTGATTGATCTAACCATGATCGAATTCTGTATGGAACATCTGTATGAAGATCCATACCCTTTCTCAATACAATACAATTGCCACTGATTTCAGTTAATTTGATATGTATGCTGTATGTGTGTTATTACTTTTAAAAAGCAATTGTGTAAGACATAATTTATGAGTAACAATCATTTTTTATTAATTATTGTTAGCAAATAATTAATGAAAGTGATTAATGAATTCTTAAAAATCAAGGATGAATCCTGGAAGTTGTTCAATGTCTAAATACCCTTGGAATGTGGGTGTTTGCTCCCAACAAATGGAAATGAATTCCACTTGTTTAACAATTAATGGCAGAATGAGTTGTATAATGAGAGGTGGATTTATTCTAATGAGAGGCTGCAGACTGCTGAAGAAACTATCTTTACACCCAGACCACCCCAGCATAGATAATCTAGACAAAATGAATCCACACAGTACTGTCTATGTAGAACAAAATGGGCTAGAATTCATTTTTGTAAGGTCTTTTAGTTGGATAGGTGTTGGGGTCCTCAGCTAATGCAGACCTGCTGACACTAGCTGGAGTCTGAGCACTTACCCAGAATTATCATTGCCTCTACAACCTTCGGACTTCTCCTGATATGACAGCATAGTCTGACACCACTTATGCAGTTAGAGAAGCTTTATTGCTTGGTTATATCACCTTGTTCCTTCTTCTGCTTTCTCTCTTTCTTTCTGCTGTCCTGTACTTAAAGCCCTCTCATCTCTCTTGCCAATGTGCCCCAACAACAAGGATGTATTTAGCTTGTGTATCCAGGATCCCAACTTCTGAGATGGTGGAAATGATCTCAATTTGGTGCATGCTCCATGCCTGTCCTAGAGTGTCTACAGAGTGTGTCCCAGACCTTTAGCCAAGTGAGGCAGAACTCACACCCAAGACCTCAATATCCATTCCCTAGAGTGAGCTAACTGAGATCCAACCACCCAAAGATCACAAAGGTTAGATCATAAGACTTGTCTTTGCACAGACTTGTTGCCTATGCAAATGGGGTATTGTATTCAAGATACAAGATGAAGAATCTCAAGATTAATGCAGACTCTTGTTATCCTGTTCCCTAGTATTCTTATTGCTAGGTTTCCTAGGAGATAGGGAGAGAGACTATAACTAAACTATAACTGTACTTTGAATGAGGAAATAGAAAAAAATAAAACACAATCCTGGATCTCCCCAATATCAATTTTTTTTTGATGGAAGAGAAAAAAATAATCATTTCTCTCTGTAGAATCTCATTATTGAGATCTATAATCACTATAATGAATTTGGCCTACATATTTCAATACTTGAAGAGAGGCAGAGATGATTCTGTAAAGAATCTTTTCTATACCTTTCCTATAGGAAAGACCATGACATACACTTGGCAAGACATGATACATGGGCAATAAGGCAAGCACAGAATAGAATAGGAATATCACGTAAAATTGCATTTGGGAAATAAAGAAGTGCTTTAATGATTTCAAACATTTCCATAAAATAAAAGCTCTTAAAATTAATATTCCTCTATTGATTATGTATATAAATTCTTCTGATGAACCTGTATGCATAGTTCATGAATAAGATAATCTTGTAATGAAATATACTCATGGACAGCCAAAGGGAAATGAAGTTAGCAGAATATGATTGAGTAGGCTGCAACATATTACCAAGGAGGAATTATACTAAATAAGTTGTATAAAGGATGACATCAGAATATACTATATAAGTGATGAAGTGATGAAGTAAATAGATCATTCATGTTTTTAAAATGAGCATATGTGTATCAACTGGCCTTTACCAATTATCAAGAATTATAGAAAAAGACTGAAAGTGGGGTTGATACCTTGTGGAAGATTTATCTAAAATATGGCCCAGTGTTAAACATAGGGTAAAAAGTAGAGATTGTAAATTGTACTATTAAAGAGAATAACTGCAATGACAATTTAATATCATATATATATATATATATATATATATATATACATATATATATATATATATATATATATATATAAACATATATAATTCATCACTTTAAATAGGAGAATGGCATGATATTTATGCTTTTATTAAATTGTAAAAGGCCTAAAACTGAAATATTAACTAAATAATCTGCATTTCTATTTAGTCAAATCACTTTGCATTTCATTGTTACTGATGCATAATGTATAGCATACAATAAAACTTTGGTTGACATAGTACTAAGCATTTTACATTGACAGCATTTTATTTAGCAATCATTAGAACAGAAGTCCACAAAGAAATAATTTTAGTCAAAGTTTTATTATTATATGTTTCTGTATTGACACATGGGCAGAGCTAGGAGCAATGGCACCTAAAAGAGAGACAAATTGTTCCAATATAGAATAGGCTACCTCAGTGCGTAATGGGATCCTCCTTCAATGGTGGTCTTTAAGCAAAAACTAGAAGAAAACTTGTTGAAGTAATTAAAGCAAGGGTTGTAGGAGGCAATCCTTTAATAATATTGCAAAAGTCAGCTAATTTTGCAATTGTGTAGCATTACAGCATAATTAATTAATTATTTGAGATAGAAAAGAAACATTTGTCTAATGGCTTATTTATTAGCAATGAACTATTTTAAATGACAGAAAAAATGTTGTGATTATATAACTAAATTTATGCAATTTGTGAATGTAAAAGTATTTTCTCATGATCACCAAATTGTACACTATTACAAATAAACTTGATTATTCCACCATCATTCCATTCCTCCCATCTGTATAATTATTTGAATAGGAAGGAGGAAGAAAAAGGGAAGAAATTCATGTAAATGCATACTAAGACCAGAGGGGATTCAGAAGCCAGACCTGTATGTGATTCTCTGGTGAATACTTTTTAGTTTTCCTATTATCCTGGAGAAGCTTTCTTTTAAACAGTTGGGAAAATACCTTCAGGCCACTGCTAGCACATTCTCTGGAATTGCATGATAAAAGGGCCATTTATCCTATACTATCAGAAACATAACAATGACCAACCTACTAGCATGTCTAAAGGGACAGTTCTAACATTAGTCAGGTCTCTATCTGGGACAATTATGAAAACACAAACACACATTTACACAGATACTCACCACCACCACCACTACTACCAACAACAACCAGAACCAAAACCAAAACAAAAACAAAAAAACAACAGCAACAACAGTTACAAAAACAATGATTTAAAAAAAAATCTCATTATTTATTATATTTCATTTTTTCATTTAGGACTTATAAAAAAATGAAAATATTAATGATTGAAAGTCACTTTATTTTTGTACATCTCAAGCAGATCAGGAGAATATTTTTCTTATGACTTAGGTAAAACAACTATTACATTCTAGCTGGTCTCCTTTCTTCAAATTTCTCCTCATGTCTATTCATTCTCCACTAAACTGACAATGAGATTTTCCTAAATGGGAATTAGAACCTTATAACCCTAAATTAATAAACTGTCTTTCAAGGAACAAATATAAATCCATTGCTTAGCTTTTAATGATCCATGATAACTTTGTTTCTCCCAAGTTTTTCATTCTTTTTATATTTACTCTCCTCCATTATTGTAAAATCTAGTAATACTGTCCTTACTGTTCCTTAAACAAGATACTTCACATTCCTAACATTAAATTTTCATTGACTTTTTCCTTCCTTATTTTTACTTCCTGACTTTCCTGGCTTCCTTCAAGTCTTACATAGAAATGTTAGCTTCTCCAACAAGATTTTCCTAGTAACATTTAATGCTGATAAATTCTCTTTGCTGTAATGTTCAATCTGTCCTGGTTGTTTTGTTCACATATAATTATCTGTGTGATTTCCTGTTAGGTCAGAGACATTTTTTTTTTTCTTTTCTTTCTTTCTCTGTATTCTTAGCACTTAACACAATGTTCACACATAGTAATCACTCAATAAATATTTGCAACTCTTATTTTTATTTCAATTTTTTTTCTTTATTTTTATTTCAATATTTGATAGCATAGTACTCACCAAAACTATATCATCGAAGAATTTTCTCAGATATCTTCTCACAGCTTTATATTAACAATATAAAAATATTAACAATAACAACCATTCTTGATGGTCATCTGTACCAAAAAAAAAAAAAAAAAAAAAAAAAAAAATCAATGGCTACACTAAAGGGATGATCCCAACCCACCAGACTTTTTCTTCCTATTGGTTTCCAGGTATAAGATAAACTGTAGGGATATGATGGAGAATTATATGTACTTTTGATGCATATTTAAATTTAATATAAATTTAATCTGAATTGTTTAATTTTTTTGTTAACATTTTATCCAATCTGGGTTTTAAGTCAATTTAATCAACAAAATAATAAATCAAAAATGATTTGTAACATTTATTGATTCCAGGAATAGAATAAAAACTAATACGGAAAATTCAATGATAGATTTTTCTGAGCCTGTTTTTGGTTCCAATGAGCCACAGAATATCTTTCTGAATTTTGGAGAGAATGCCTCCTACAAGTATATCAAAAACTTAGAGGTCATTGATATAAAATCTCATGATACTTATGTTTTCTTCCTATAAGGCTTTATGAGATCTCAAAACAACTGTGTGCTTTCTCAAACACCAGCCATTAAATTAATGACTGTGAATGCACTTTTAGCAGTAATAGGCATAGAAATAGAAGCTAATTTGTTAAGATGGAAAGATTCACCTATGGAGGGAAACCACTGAAAGGAAGAATCATGTTAGTGTTGATCTGTCTATATATAATCAATTCAGGTAGGATGTAAAATAATGAATATCCCTGTTTGGAAATGTCCCAGAGAGGCTTTTTAATTGATTATAATCATTCCATAATTCTCTATTGCTTAGCAATAAATTCTCCTATCTATGTGAGGAAATTGTTTTTTCAATAAACAATAATTCATTGTTTTAACTATTCAATACCCAATTCTTCTCCTAGCTTTAGACATTTTCTCTCATTGTCTCCCATGCTGAGAATCTTCTCACTTTTCCATTCTGATTGCTGACCTCCCTGACTTTCTTTAAGTCCCAATTAATATCTCATCTTCTATAGGAAGCCTTTTCTAACCTCTCTTACTTTTAGTATTTCCCTTATATTAATTATTTCCTGTGTATCCTGCAAAAAGTTTGCTTTGTATTTGTTTGCATGTTATCTCCCCCATTCAAATGTAAGCTCCTTTAGAGTAGAGACTTTTATGCCTCTTTTCCTATCTTCAATGCATTACATAGTACCTGGCATATGGTATACTTATTATACATGTTTATTGATTGATGTGCATTTTGACTATTTTTTTTAAAATTTTTATCCTCTGCTAGACCCTTTAGATTTGAGTGAAAAAATAGAAGCAGTTTTTACTAATCTGAAGTGGGAATGAAATTAAAACAGTGAGAGACTAGTTTCTCTATGAGAAGACAAGCAATCCCAGAGTCATGAATTTAGGACATTCATCAAAGACACATAAAAGGCAGAGCTTGGAGGGGTTATTAACCTTAGTGGCTTTAAAACATTCTGGCTAACATAATGCTTGAAATTTAAGTTATGGGACATATGTTCTCATTTTCAAGGTGGCACTTTCCTGCCCTGCTGCTAGTATTGTTCTACCCTCCAAAGCACCAACACCCATGCTTGAGAGAAAATAAACGATTTATCTCTGATGAGCAAGCATACTTGCTTTCAATCTGACCATTTCCATTCAGGTTTAGTAATTCTATTTGCCCTTCTCCTTACCTCACACTTTCCACATCTTTCTCTGAAAACTATAATCACATCAACAACCACCACTTGTGTTACTGGTAACACTATGTAAATGGCCTGCTCTTTTGATCCATTCTTCTTTACAATTACTTCCCAATCCAAAAACACTCTTGTCTAGCCACAATTATTTTTACTATGCTGTCTCCCCTTACTAGGAGGTAAGCACCTTGAAAATGATTAAAATGATTAATTAATCACAGTTCTTGGCATAAAATAATATTTAACAAATATTATTTTATTCATTTATTCATTTAATGCATTAAATTATAGAATCCTTAATGGCATGTTTTGTCATTTAAAAAAAAAAAAAAAAAAAAGTTGCCCCATACAAGGATCTAAGTTAAAATAGTTTTTCTATTTTTTTTTTTTTTTGTGTGTGTGTGTGTGACATGATGGTATCTAGTACACACTGGACTTGTCCTCCATCCCTGCAGTCTGTCTCACTGGAGGTTCTTCCCTGAACTTTTTTTTTCAAGAAGGAGCCTCAGCTTCACTCCAGACTTTTTCTAAGCAGTTCTGGGAATTTCTTTTATGTGTTGTCTTTCTCCTATTAAAATGCAAATTAATTATAGGCTGGAACTGTCTTTCTGCTTGTATTTTATTCCCAGGCTTTAGCACCATACCTTCTAGTAAGTGTTTAATTAATGTTTGTTGACTGATTAATTACCTTGTTCAACACATTATGATTAATTAACAAGTGTTTGGTGAGTTGAATCAAATCCTAAACAAAATCTTATTAACCTCTTTTTATAACCAATAGGTATTGTAGTTGACTAAAGAGTAGTATACAAAGGAATAATATATAATCTTCCTTAGATAGAGGCTAGATGAAATTGTTCTGTGAAATTCTTTCTAGAATGATCCAAATCTAGAATTACCAAAAGGAACCAATTCAGCTTCTTTATGCATTTTAAACTCATTAAAATATCTTTACAAGAGCTTTTTATGCCTTCTTTCCAATGACAAGGAAGTAAGGAACTGACTTTGTAGCCCAATTGCTGAGACATAAAATTCATAAAATTAGACCAAGGTCAGAAATTCAATTCAGCACAACGCAATTCTTAAACTGTTGAAGTGCTTCATGAATCACATAATCACTTTTTTATTCACATACTCAGCCTGTGTCTCCTCATCTGTAAAATGAGGTATTTGGATTGCATGATTTTAAAGTCTCTGTCAGCTCTTAAAATATACGATTTTTTAGTATTATAGAAAAAATGATGAAATGTATTTCTCACCTCTCATTACAGAGGTGGGGAACTACAGAAGCTGAAAGCTGCATATGTTGTGAGGAATGTTTATTTTGTTTATTAATTTTCTTTAATTTATATACAAAAGTATACAAAAATATATACAAAAATAAACAACACTTGATTCTATTCACATTTTTCCTGAGTATAATGAAGATATTTTCAGATACCTAGCTCCTAAGCAAGAATAGTAATGAAATCATCTAAAAATAGAATTTGCAGAGATTTGTATTTTAACGCTGATAGCAGAATCAGATTACCAGAAATTGAGTATTAGAAAAAACTTAGAAGCAATCTATTCTAAAACTACACATGATATAATAAACCTCCTAAAATATGACTGATAAGTGGTCATGCAGATTATTTGTGAAAATATTTAGTGAAAAATAACCCAGTTATTTCAAGGTAGCCCATTTCAGCTCACATTTCCAGGGACTGTTTTGTTTGTTTCTTTCCACTTGTCCTAAGACTGTTTCTCTGCCACTTCTAAACACTGATCTTCATCCTGCCCTCTGTGGACTAAGCTGATTGATTGAATCCTTCCTCTACATGACAGCCCTTCAAATTCTGAAAAGTAGCTACCTTGGCTCCTCAAAGCTTTTTTCCCTTAGGCTAAACCTGCCCTGGTCCTTCAATTGATCTTCACATGGGTTGATCGCAAAGCCCTTTACCTTTCTAGTAGCTCTCTACTCCAGTTTGTGTTTTATATATTATATATTTATATATATTATATATATATATATATATAATATTAATATTTTTATATATTATATACATATATAATATATAAAACCAGGGAAGAATACATTGGGACTATCCCTTTTCTCATTCTGAATCCTATCCTGGTGCAATCTGTATTTGCATGAACATTTTTGGCAACTGTATCACATAGTTAATTTCTAGAGTTTACAATGCACTTAAACTATGTACATAGTTCATATTAAATGTATTTCATATCATTGTGAAGAATTTTAAAATATGTTTATTAGACTTCAATATTATCTGTCTTCTGAAAAGTGTGAAAACCAGAAGGGTAAAAACCTTAGGAGTTTTTTAGAAATATGATTTGTCATGATATAGAAAGTAATTATGCATGGGATTGTTTTGATGATAAAAAAAAAAAGTTTAGAGCAAAATTGCTCAAATAATAATTATATCAGACTAACTTTAAAATATTTTCTATGACCTGATATCAAAATTTAGATTTTAAATTCAAATGAGAAGCTTGAGAATTATGTAGAATTGGAGACTTTCCAGTATGACTAGTTTTATGTATATAAATTCCTGTTCTGACACTGGGTTCTGTTACTAAATATAAATATCATTATGAAATTGTAAACTTGATCAAGACATGGTTTGAGTATAAAAATATATACTATTATATTATTATTATTATATAAAAAGGATGTTTTCTGGTGGATTCTTAGTAGTCATTAAATCATTGTTTTAAACATTTTGATTTAGGTAATAAAATAGTAAAATAATGGAATACAGGAGAAAATTAAAAAGGAAATATTAAGAGCATGAAATTGCTACCTTTCAGTATGATACTAACATAGTAAAGAGTCTTGCATGGCAGAGAGCAACATGAGGAATCTTAGTATCCAGGATCAAAAGTCAAGAGGGAAGCTTTCTAAGAAAGAAAAATAAATAAATAAATAAAGATAAGCCTTTTTTTTTTTTTTTTTTTTTTTTTTTTTTAATGCTACCCAGTTGCTATCTAGTATGTAAATATGAACCCTGTTCTACTTTTTTTTTTTTTTTTTGGCTCTATGGAATTGAGTCAGAGACTCTCTGGATCTACTCCTATTAGAAGTATAAATGCTATGATTAAAAACATTTTTTTTTTTTTTTTTTTTTTAATACAGAAAGGAGAAACAGTAAATTATCTGACAGCCAAACTTTCTTCTAAGAATTTTATATAACATATAAACCCAGTATTTCACTTTGATGATCATGGAATTGGCCAAGATACATAACATATACACATATAATGGCATCACAGTGAGAAACAATCAATAATTAAAAAGCAATTGATCCCAGTAAGTAGCAAATCATGAAATCAATTTGCCTTTTTTAAGTGCAGTAATTAAAAAAAGGGAAATTTCATTAAGTATCGGAACATTTGGAAACTATGACAATAAATCTTTAAAAACTAGAAGATATCCTAATGAAGCTCTTAAGTCATTTTCAAATGGTAGCAGTGAATTGGAACATTATTATACCATTGAAAAGAGTATGCACACATTACTGTAATAAATCATCTACCACAAAGTACCTGAGTTCAAATTAAAACCATTTATAATTAAGTATAAAGAAATTTTGAACATATTGCTTGACTTGAAAGTAAAACTTGTTTGTTTTTAATTCAATAAAGTAAAATAGTATTATATTTTTTCAAAGAAAGTCTTTCAAATATCATGTTGAAATTGGCATATATTGTGTAAAAGTATAGTTTTGTTGAATTTTTCGAGTTCAAGTAATAGCAATGAAACAATGGTTGTATTCTATCTACCTTTCAAACAGGCCTAACAATAATAAAAAAAAAAAAAATTAAAACATAGAAAGTAAAATAGCAAAATAATATTTCAAATGAACGATTAAGACCATTTCTATATTGAAGGATTTTTTTTTCAACCATTTCTTCCATTTTGATCTGAAATATATTTTTTTGGAATAGACAGCTGCCTACACAGAATGGTTCCAGGTCCTCTCCCTAACCAAAATTATATCATTGCCTGAAATTATTTAAATAGGAGACAAATGTTGTCATTTCACAATGAAATATAAAGCAAAATGGAGTTGGCATGATGTATTGAGTGCTGAACTTGAAGTCAGGAACCCCTGATTTCAAATCTTCTTTTTGACACTTAATAGCTGGAGGACCCTAAAATTTGTCTCTTAACCAGTCTCAATGTACCTGTAAAATAGGGATAATAATGGCACCTCCTTTGTGTAGTTGTTGTGGGGATTAAGTAAGATAATGTTTTGTATAGTTCTTAGCATGCATAGGAAACCATATAAATGTAAGAGAAAGCATATTAAACTAAATGATTATTATTATTTATTGCTAAACATGTGATTTCATTAGTATATGTCAGGATTCTGAGCAGACTCCTGGCAGTACAAACTGCCCCACAATTTGGTCTCTTAAAAAGGTACTTGTTGGAATGAGGGGAAAAGTGACTGGTGCATTCCAAAAGTCAAAAGGTATCAGAAATCAGAATTTGAACCAGAGATTTCCTATTTCAGAGATTAGCTCTCTTTGCTAAGCTACATCACAACATAAAGAATGCTGAGTCATAAATGGCTGACTAATAGTAGATGTTTTTCAGGAAACAGATGGAGGATGCTGTGTATTTAGAGCCGGGGAAAAGAATGGTTAGATACCATAGAAAATCATTAAATATTCAGTTTTTGCCAAGGACTATACTTTAAGAACTCCTACCTTCAAATACCTTGTATTCCAGTGAGCAATACAACATGTAAATAAATAGCTAAATACATGATACATGCAGAATATATAGAAAGAGAACAATATAACAGAGGGGAATTAGGTGGTGTAGTGGATACAGTCCTTGTACTAGTATCAGTATTACCTGAGGTCAGTTCTGGTCTCAGATACTAGTTTATTAATACAATGTTAAATCACTTAACCTCTATTCATCTCAGTTTTTTCAATTGTATAAAAGGAGGAAATAATAGCATCTATCTCACAGAGTTGTTTTAAGGATCAAAAGAGATAATATTTATAAAGTGCTTAGCATATGGCCTGGCATAGAGTTATTTTTAAATTTTCTTCTCTCCTATTATTCCCACTTATCCCCTCTCTTCCCCTCTCCCTTATAAAGTAGACTTAGACTGAATCTTGAAAGAAGTCATGAATTCTAAGATACAAAGGTTAGAAGTAACAGATTGTTTCTTTATGAAAAGAAAAATAAAAAAATATTTTAATGAATATACACATAAATGGACACACCAATTGGAGGAATGAATAAAACACACATACACACACATATATATAAATTATCTTTGTAAATGTATATTTATATATATATATATGTATACACACACATATATATACATTTTGCATATATTAAAGATATATATATATATATTATATTCTAACATTACCATTTTTCCTCTTATCTCCTCTGACTAGCTTGCTTCATACATATTTGTTTTCATCTTCAAGCTTTCCTTCCTCACTATTTCTATCTTCTGTCTCTGACTCAGATCTAAATTCTTCTGGAAAACAAAACAAAACAAAACCTTTTTCCTTGGCCATTTTTTCTAGCATAGTTTTAATTTCACTAATTCCCTCCAAATTACTGGTCCATTAGTGATTAATATCTCTTCTGAAGTTCACTCAACACATATCTGCCACACAATCAAATTATTAGAATTTTTGTCTACTGACCTTTAGGACAATACCCTTCTTTCCTCATTGAGTTAATTACATATTTTACTATATTTCCTACACACTCCTGCCTTTATATTTGAACACTTCAACATGCTTATCAATATTCCCTCAAGCACCTCAATTTCTTATTCTTCACCTTAATTATTTTCCATCACTTAAAATTCTAATTTACCTCAACTATAAAAGCAGAAAGCAAAATGAAATGTAATATGATTGAGAGATAAAATTTATTATACAGGGCAATGGGAAAAGAGGTTAAACAATTAGAGGAGGATTCAAGTAGTAACTAGATCTTTTAAAATGATCAGAATTTACTTAGATGTAAGTTAAATGGCTATTTTAGAAATGAAAAATATATAAAGATATGAATATTCTCTTCTATGGTTTCCATGAAACTGTAAGCTCATAACTTTTTTTTAAATCTCTAACTGTAACTCCTTTCTCTATTAACTCTTTATTTTCTTAATATTTATTAAGTTTTGATATTCATCAAAATTCTGATCATAGTCTGTTTCTCTTCTTTTTATACATTTTCTAGGTTAAAATTTTCATCTACCCCCATGACTTCAGTTATCACTTAAATGCAGATTGTTAAATTTTTTTTTCAATCTGCGTTCTCAGTCTTTCTTCAGAGCTACAATTTTTTTGTTTCAAATTTCCTGATAAAGATATTCATAGTATTCACCACTAAGGAATGTCCAAAACTAAACTCATCATCTTGAGATTCAAAGCTGTATGTTTCCCTAATTTCTCTTTTTCTAATGATTATGTTACTAACTACTTTTTCCTCTGCTTTACACGGAACATAAACTAATTATAGGATGGACATATATGCATAATATGTGGGTATATGTGAATGTAGATATTCATGTGTGTATATATATCATATGACTCCATAACAAATAACCTCATTTAACACCTCATTTTTTCTTATCTAAAATATTGATAGAGCAAACTTGGAGTCATTAAGCCTTAAGGTTATAAACTTACTTTTAATGCTTTAGATACTCATTAGATGATAACTAGGCAGATATCCAACACTTCTCCATTTTAATTCTTCATCAATGAAAGAAGGGTATTAGATTTGTGGGCCTCTGAGGTTCCATCCAAATTGCAATCCAATATTGTTAGTGGTTGGAGTATACTTTTTATGAGTGTTATTTAACATTTCTTATTTTGAAAACTGAAATTTCTTGTGTTTTGACGATTTATCTATTTAGAAACTAGACTTTACTCTTTAATTTACATTGCATACACACATTTATCTATCCATATGTATGTTATTCATTATCTATCAGATTTTTAATCAGAGAAATTTCTTGAAAAACTTTCCCCACCCTCTCAATAAATTATCCTCTTCTAAATCTTCCCTCCAGTGCCCTCTTGTCCTATGTTCTCTGATTGGTGGGAAAATATTGCCCATCTCTACTCTCATAGGAAGTAATATGGAGCCCCAGTTTTACTCTGATTTTCAGAGCCACTGCCCTGTTCCCAATGTTAATTTTTTAAAAAGCCCTCCTAGAAATGGAAGGTAAGATAGAAATGTTTAGATGAGAAGGGACACAATTAAGAATATATTTTGGATAACATAAGTGAACACTTGACTTTACTACCTTGGTACTGCTCCTGTGCCTAAAAACCTTGTCATTTGCTCTATCTTTGTAGTTAGATATCAGTTCCTTGTTAGTCATTTTCATTCTGACATTTCCAATAGAAATGGCATTCTCATGGGCATAGAAAAGAGAAGAATCATAAAATGAAATAGCTGAAGAATGATGGATATATATGAAATATATATATAATAGAGGCTTACAGGACTATATTTTTTGCATCTCTTGACAAATGAATGAAAAGAGTTAAAAAAAATACATATAAAAAAGACTTGGCAAAGTATTTAATATGTAGTAGGTGCTTCATAAATGTTGACTGATTTATGGATTCCCCAAATTAAATGCCAAAGAGAGTAGCTACAAAGAAGGAAGATTGTTAACAGTTGAAATCCCTGAAAGTTCATAGAACACAAAGTCTGAGTGTAGGAACCAGAAAACCAACCCTCTCAAATATTTATGCAGAACCCTCTAAAGATTGGCTACAAACAAGGAAAAACTGGAGAGCATAATACAAGGAAGTAAATTTAAGCTTATTGTTATTATTAAACTAGATAAGAGAAATACAGACTAAAGTATCATTCTAGTATGGCATATTTTATTTTATAGAAACAGAATCTGTAAAGCCATGCAAGCTTTCTAGTTTAACAAGATATATTCATGTGAGGAAATCCAGGTACCAGGTCAGGGAAATCTATGTGACTGCAATTTTGGTCAATGGAAGATTAAAAAAATTAAGAGTATTCATTTTCATCTTTGCTACATACTACACACTACATGGACAGAAAATGAAAATATAGATATAGACTTTATGACCTTGATCACAAGTCTGGCTTTTAAATGGAGAGGTGCTGAATATACCTAGTTACTACCTAGTGAGTATAGTTATGGAAAACTCTAATTACCCCAATACCTCACTCTGTCAAAAACAAAGTTACAATAATATCTTGATTTACTTTAGTGCAAAAATCATCCCTCCAATGATGGAGGAACAAACAAGCAGAAATTCTAATCTGAATCTGATTTTTATTAATTGGTTTCTGGGGAAGAAAAGATAGGAAATCTGGGGAAAAAGGAACTGCTTCCTCCTAGAGTATATAATAGTAAAGGACAAAAATTAGGGAATAATATGACATGGACCCTGGATTTGGGTAATGTATATTTCAAAAGTTTCAAAGGAAAGATAGGCAGGGATACAATATATTAGAATATAGGAAAAATCTTTCTAAGTGGGATAATAATATTCAAGTATTTAATTTGAAAAAAAATTCCTGGTATTTTTCTTACTTATTGTTTTCTTAGGATCATGATCTATTTTTAGATCTATCTTTCTTCCTTGGGACAAGCTTTCTATCTAGGAATAAACACAATGATATACTTATTATAACAATCTATGAAAGGTATATTTAAATAAATTTAATTGAACATCATCTTCATGGGACATTAAGAAAAACAGCTTTGCTGGTGAGAAGAGTCTATGTTGAAGTCTTAAATACCATGGAGAAAACAACACATAGCTTCATCTTGAATTCTTCTATTTAGATATTGATTGATTCAGGTTCTTGATTCCATTTGAGGTTTTCTTGGCAAAGATATTGAAGCAGCTTATAATTTCCTTTTCCAATGTATTTTACTTATAAGGACGCTGAAGTAAATAGTGTTAAGTTATTGCCCGTGTTCACACAGATAACAAATATTTGAGTTAGATTAGAAAACAGGAAGACAAGTCTCACTCTCAATCTACCTTGCCACCTAGCTAAACTATTAGATCTCTAAATTCCCATGTGTTTAGATAGTTCATTACCAGTGCAGGAATGCCACAGATGACCATCAAACAATTCCATATAGACAAAAGAGATTTCAAAAATTACTTAGTCAGTGATTTATTTTTAAGAAATGGATTTTTTATTAATATATGTATTTTATTTTATGTAGCTAATAAAGTATTTCAAGTGGAAGGTGTCAATTCACATTAAAGTTTTTTTTTTAGTTCTTTGTAGTAAAAATTTGAAGCAAAAAAATGCATTTAATTGCTTTTTCCTCCTTTCAACATGCCTCATTTAAATATACATACATACATACATATATATATATATATATATATATATATATATATATATATATGAATGAGGGGTAGAGCCCAGATACTGAAGAGTAGAAAAGTATTTGTCTAAGTTCCTCCTGGCTTCCCTCAGATCAAAACCAGATCAAGCCTCTGAATTGGCTTTTGAGTGTAAAAACCCATAAGTATTTGCAGTATAACACATTTCCAGTAGAAAATGTTTTGGAAGAATTTCAAGAAATGACTATTTCAATTAGACACAAGGGAGGCAGCCCAGTATAAGGTAAGTGCAAGGACCCAGAACAGAGTGGCCTCTGTACAGCAAGGAAATCTACTGAGTGGCTCTTAACCAAAATATAACAACAATGGCTACTCTGTTCTGGTTCAGAAGCCAGTGGATCAGCAGACTAGCTATGATACCTCCAAAATAACCACAGAAAACAAATAGTGAGCCCATGGACTCTAGCATAATGAGGTACTTGGTCATGTCCACTTAGCATGTGAAGGAGATTAGCAGCATTAGCCCCAGGACAGCATGAAATCAGTGTTACCTATAGAGAAAGGTTGGCACAATCAACCCTTTTCCCTGTGAGCAGACCTCAACCTTTAAAAAAAAGCAAAAAAGCAAAAAGAGCTCTGACCAGAGATAGATAGCTTTTATGGAGACAGGGAAGAACAGACCCGAAACCCTGAGGTCACTGAAAGCAAAACATCTCCAGATGAAGCCTCAAACAGTGATATGAGTTGTTCTTCATCTCAAAAGGCTCTGGAAGAATTCAAAAATAATCATAAAAGAGTGTTAGAAGAAAAAGAGGGAAAAGGAAAGGACAGCTTTGCAGGAGGGTTTAAAAAAGGAAACAGAAATTGTCTGAAGAAAATTCCTTAAAATAGATTTGGTGAAAAGGAAAAAGACTATAACTTCTAAAAGATAAAGATTTGAAAAATGGAGAAAGAAAACAACTGATTAAACAAAATTTGTTAATGGAAAAAAATCAATGAACAAAACAACTTATTTAAATGTCCAATTTTCCAAATGTAAAAGGAAAATAAAAGAATCAAGTTCATCTGGAGAAAAAAAGGTAAAAAATTTAAGGGAATTAATGCAAATGAAGGTGGCTTACCCATTCCAGATTTAAAAGTTTATTATAAACCAGTAATCATCAAAACCATTTAGTACTGAAAATAGAGATGTCAATCAGTGAATAGATTAGGTTCATAAGACCCAGTAGTCAATAATTATAATAGTCTAGTGTTTGCTAAACCCAAAGACCCCAGTTTCTGGGATAAGAACTCACTATTTGACAAAAATTGCTTGGAAAATTGAAAATTAGTATGGCAGAAACTAGGCATTTCCCCATACCTAACACCCTGTACAATGATAAGATCAAAATGGATTCTTGATTTACATAAAAAGAATAATACTATAAGCAAATTAGAAAAAAAACAAAACAAAAACAAAGGATAGTCTACCTATCAGATCTGCAGAGAAAAAAGGAATTTGTGGCCCAAAAGTCCATTATAGTCCAAAATGTCTAATTTTGATTATATTAAGTTAAAGAGTTTTGCACCAACTAAATCAATGTAGATAAGATTAGAAGGGAAGGGGAAAACTGAGGAAAATTTTTATATCCAAAGGTTTCTATAAAGGCCTAAATTCTTAAATATATAGAGAATTGACTCAATTTTATATGTATACTTATATTTATTATGTATTAATATGTATGTATTATGTATTCTTATAAGCCATTGATAAATAGTCAAATGATATATACAATTTTCAGATGAAGAAATTTAATCCATTTCTAGTCATATGGAAGAATTCCCTAAATATCTATTGATCAGAGAAAGGCAAATTAAGACAACTCCGAGGTACCACTACACGTCTCTCTGATTGACTAAGGTGACAGGAAAATATAATGAATGTTGGAGGGGTTGTGGAAAAATTGGGACACTAATACATTATTGATGGAGTTGTGAACTGATCCAATTGTCCTAGAGAGCAATATTGGAACTATGACCAAAAGCTTATCAAATTGTGCATACTCTTTGCTTCAGCAGTGTCTCTACTGGACCTGTATCCCAAAAATAATATAAAGGAGGGAAAGGATATACATGTTCAAGAATATTTGTAGCAGCCCATTTTGTAGTGACCAAGAATTGGAAACTGAGTGGATGCTCATCAGTTAGAGAACTGCTAAATAAAATATGGTATATGAATATTATAGAATATGATTGTTTTACAAAAAACAATCAGCAGGATGATTTCAGAAAGGCCTGGAAAGACTTATATGAACTGCTGCTAAGTGAAGTGAGTAGAACCTAAAGAACATTGTACACAGCAATTACAACATTATGTGATGATCAATTCTGATGAACATTACTTTTTTCAAACACACAATATGATTCGGGCCAATTCCAATGAACTTTTTTGATGGAGAGAGTCTTTTGCACCTGGAAGGAGTGTTGTAGAGATTGAGTGTGGATGACATTTTTTGTTTGTTGTTTTTGTTGTTTGCTTTTCGTTTTCTTTCTCATTTTTTCCTCTTTTTTGATCCGATTTTTCTTGCACAGCAAAACATTGAGGAAAATATATAGAAGAATTGCATATGATTAATATTTATTGTATTACTTGCCACCTAAGTCAGGGGTATGGGGAAGGGAATGAGACTAAAAATTGAAACAAAAGATTTTGCAAGGTTGAATATTGGAAATTATCTATGCATATATTTTTAAAATAACAAGCTTAGGGACAGCTATTTGGCACAGTGAGTAGAGAACCAGACTTAATGTCAGGAGGACCTGATTTCAAATCTGGTCTCACTTAACACTTTCTAGCTACGTGACCCTGGGCAAGTCACTTAACTCCAATTGCCTCAGCAAGAGAGAGAGAGAGTGAGAGAGAGAGAGAGAGAGAGAGAGAGAGAGAGAGAGAGAGGAGAGAGAATAAAAAGCTTAAAAATATACCATATAAGATCACACAGAGTCAAACATGAGTGAACAGCAACTTGACACTCATGTCATATCATGTATGTTCATATTCTTTCTTAGGGATTTCAGTTCCATGTTTGGAAAGTCCTGGCTGTTAGGAATCCTGAAATCCTAAATTGGTTCTTTGTTGACATGCACACATTGCTTTTAGTTCTGTCCTATTGTTAAAGGCTGAACATACTATATGATGATATTATCTGGAAAGATGAATACATCCAGGTCTTGGTACTGTCTTTTTCCCTCCCCCTCTTCTACCCAAATGACACTTTATTTTTAAGAGGTTTTTTTATTACATTTTTTGTGTGACAAAGGACTTATCATAAAGATGTGCTGAATTTTTGCTGATTCAAAGTTCAATATATTAGAAGGTTTAATATAAAGCCTGTCAATGTGAGAGGAATAAATATTCTGTTCACTTTAGTTGTTGGGATGGAAATAAAGTGTCAGAAATATTTGCTTCCTTGCTGCTCATGTATGGAAAAAAAAAAAAAAAAAAAAAAAAAAAAAAAAAAAAAAACATTTACTAATTAAATTCTAATGTTCCAAATTAAAAAAAAAACAAACAAACAAATAAATAATGAAATTATAAATTATAATTGTTTAAACTTCTTTTATACAACACAAAGTTAATTGACACCCTAAATAGCAACTCTGCTATTAGTTAGCAGAAAATAGTTAGCAAAATTTACAAAAATAAATAATACCAATGAGGCAAATGGCAATACAAATGAAATAATTTAATCCTGATTTATTGAATATGATTGTTTGGTTGACTGTTGACCTTCAGCCTGAATTTTTTTTCAGTAGTTTGAAGTTATGTTTGCACATTGAAGGAAGGTAAGACAGGTATTTAAGATTTAAATAAAAGATAATAAAATTTACAACTACCACTATGATGAATCTGATAGAGAAACAATTAGAAAACTTTGTGCCACAGTTCTCTTTTAATGTTCTGATCCAGTTTCCCTAATTGTCCTATTCAGTTAACTCTGCCTCAAGTTATAACCATTCCCTCTTAATGTTTGATAGGATAAAGGTCTTATATTTTAGACCTTAGGCTATACTTATTCCCTCTTAATGTTTAATGGGATAAAGGTCTTTATCCCTTTTAGATATCATTAGAATATCAGGAGTTTCCCTCACTATGTCATTGTTCTTGTTACCTTTAAAAGAATGCTTTATCCTATATTCATGGCTGGATACCTTGAAATTAATCCTGATCCAGCCAATTGATTTACTCTCCAATAAATTAATAATCAAATAGTTCTCTAATGTCTATCCTGCCTCAGTTTCTCCAGCATTACATTTTGGAGGGCCCAGCTAGATATTAGAAACTGAGAACGGGACTAGGGGTTAGAGACAATTCATATCTCCACTTATGGGCCTGGAGACAGTTGGGGATCTGGGTTTTCTTTTTGGGAAAGGTTAGAAGCTCCAGGAAGAGAGCAGTTCACCAGCTGTGGCCACACCAGGCAGTGGATACTTTTGATTCAGCCAGGGGAGAGTAAGTCCAAGTGTTGGAAGACACAATCTGATCTCTTCGTCCAATCTGATCAGTTTGTCTATTCGTCTGTCCCTCTGTGTTAGTAACTGGATTCTCAGAATAATAGAATGCTGACGGGCATTGAATTCTGAGAAGGGTATTATTCAGGACACTGGATAATACCCTCTGTTTTTGTGTCTCCTAAGACACATGGTCTGATCTGATTCTGAGTACCTTTTTGGGCACCTGCTTGGGCTAACACTTGGATTCTCAGAATAAAATTCTGAGAAGTAGTGTCAAACTGGATGCAGTTGGTATTACCTGAGTGTCTCTTAAAATACATCTGGTTCTGTGTGCCAGTTGACACAACTCTGGGCATTCCAGAGTATAAATCTGGGTGTCTTTTCAAGACACCATCTAGCTCTGGTTTTGATGTCTATGTCTTACTGAATGTTGTAATTGTGCAGTCTAAGTATGATCAGTGTTCTGTATGTCTTGTATGTTATTGCCTGTATTGTGGCTTAAGGTTTAAAAACAAAAACAAAAACAAAAAAAAAAAAAAACTGTGAGAAAGGGACAGAAAAGTCTTGGCTATTCTGTCAAAAAAAAAAAAACTGTTAAAAAGATATTAGGAGGTCTAGTAGTATACAGTATAGGGCCACTTTATTATGGGAAAATCTGTTTCAAAACCAAAAACTCCACTAGATTGTCTTCTTAAACATTTTTATGAGACATTTAAATACCATGATTATGGAATGTCATGGAAAAAGGATAAACTAAAGCTGTTTTGCCAAAAAGTGTGGCCTTCCTTTGCGGTGGGATGGTCACCAGAAGGAACATTTAATAAAGAAATAGCACCAGCGGTGTGCCAGATAGTTACTGGTGAACCTGGCCATCCAGATCAGTATCCCTATATTGATATCTGGCTGCAAGTTTCTTACCCTCCTTCCTGGCTGAGAGCAGTGTCCATGAAAAATGCTATTTGCATTTTGGCCACCCAGTCCCCAAGGACAGATAAGAAAGGTTGTAGACTGCCAGTAGCTCAAGCAAAACCAGAGGAGAAAGTCCTCCTGGAATCTCCTGAAGATCCCTCAGAAAATCCCCCATCCTATTGGGGGTTGAGCCTATATCAGTCTTTACCTGGAAAGTCTCTACTTCCATCCCTACCTGAATTACAGCCTGAAAGATTAAAACCTGTGTCTTGCTCTTCAGCACTTAACCTTTTATCAGCCTTCCCAATTTCCTCCTCTCTTCCTCCTAGTACACAGGGGCTTTGAAAAGCCATGGGGGAACTGGCTCGTGTTCCATTACCTCCTGCCTCCTCTGTTCCTCCTGTCCCTTTTCCTACCCTGCCTTCCCCTTTATCTCCTCTGTCTCTCTCTCCTTCTTGCACCCCAGATGGAGTGTCATACAATGCTTCGTAATCTGTCCAGCCACTCCCAGTTCTTCCAAAAACTGTTCTGCCTCTAAGGGAAATAGTGGGCTCAGAAGGAGTTCCCTTCTTAGTTTATGTCCCCTTTTCCACAAATGACATTTATAACTGGAAAAGTCAGAATCCCTCTTTCTCTGAGAAACCACAAGCTTTGATCAACCTTCTTGAGTCTACCTTTCATACCTACTGGCTCACGTGGGATGACTGTCAGTCCCCACTACTAAAATTCAGGTTCAAGAATTCTTGGGGACAACTGAATACTGTAGATTGTGGATTCCCTCTTTTGTTGAGGTAGCAAAACCCCTTTATTCTGACCCAGACAGGGTACTTTTATATGCGGCTCTGCAGAGCAAGCTGCCTTTGATTATCTCAGGACTGCCTTTACCAAGGCCCCCACCCTAGCACTTTTCAATTTCACAAAGCCTTTTCATCTTTTTGTGGAGGAAGCTAGAGGTATTGCAAAGAGTGTTCTGACCCAAATGGTTGGCCCCTGGCATTCGCCTGTGGCTAATCTCTCCAAGTCTTGGATTTGGTAGCAGTTGAGTGGGCCCCGTCTTAGGGCCATATCTATGACCATCCTCCTGGTAAAGGAAGCTGACAAGCTTTCCTTGGGCCAGTCTCTCTCTATCTCTTCACCTCATTCTGTTGAGGCTCTGCTCAGATCCGCCCCTGACCAGTGGCTCTCTAATGCTTGCATTACCCACTATCAGGCCCTGCTTCTCCACTGTCCCCACCTCACTTTCAACAAATCGACCACTCTGAACCCTGCCATCTTGCTCCCAGATCCTAGTTGTGACCCAGTCCCTGTATGTAACTGCTTCCAGCTCCTTGAGGAGTCTCAGTCAGCAAGGCCTGACCTTTCTAACATCCTGCTGAAAAACCCTGACCTGATTATTTTTACTGATGGGAGCAGTTTTGTTGTGGGGGACACCCATGTTTCTGGGGCAGCAGTGGTGGACTATCCTTCCCTCTCTACCCTGTGGTCTTCTCTCCCCTCTGGGTCTTCGGCTAAGAAAGCAGAGATTGTAGCTTTGACTCAGGCCTTGTGCATACCAGAAGGGAAATCAGCTAACATTTTTATGGACAATCATTATGCCTTTGCTGCAGCTCATGTCCATGTCTCTCTTTACAAAGAAAGGGGCCTGCTGACATCCACTGGAAGGGAAATTAAGAATAAGATAAAGATACTTTCCTTACAAGACTCTATCTAGTTAACCCTCTCTGTTGCTATTATCCAATGTTCAGATCACCAGTCTGATGAGATGATGGAGGCAGTGGGGAATAGGGTTGCAGATGTAGCTGTTCAACAAGCTGCTGCTTCCCCCCCTTCTTCCCTGCCTCTGGCGGGTTCCTCCCTTCCTCCCATACCTACAAACTCCCCTTCAGAAGATTCTTTTGCATCTCGGAAGGGAAGACAGAGGGAGCGACTTTGGTGGTACATAGAGGACAAAATTTTTATTCCTCAAGCATTATGTAGAATGCTGGTAAAGGATTTGTGGATTTCACTCATTTGGGTGAAAAGAAAATTCATCAGTTATTGAGCAGATATTACAAAAAGGATGTTAGCCAATTGATCAGAAGTTATATTCATAGATGTAACATGTGCTAGAGTAAATATAAAAAGAATTAAAGAGGCCCATGTGGGAATCAAGCTTAAGGGACATATCCTAGGGGAGAGATGGGAAGTAGATTATACTGAGATACAGCCATCCACAAATAGGTACAAATACCTGTTTGGTTTTGCGGATACCTTCTCAGGGTGAACAGAAGCCTTCCGGACAAAAAATGAAACGGCTCTCACAGTGGTCAAAAAGATACTAAATTAATTAATATCTCACTTTGGTCTTCCAATAGCCCTTGGATCTGATAATGGCCCTATCTTTGTTGCCAAAATATCACAAGGCATTAACAAGGCCCTGGGCATTGATTGGAAACTCCACTGTGCATACAGACTGTAGAGCTCTGGGCAAGTTGAAAGAATGAATAGAACACTTAAGGAGTTCCTTTCAAAGCTTGTCTTAGAGACCCAGAGATCCCGCCATTAGCACTACTGAGGAGTAGATGCACCCCCAACAGATTAAGTTTAACCCCTTTTGAAATTATGTTTGGGAGATCACCCCCAATCCTACCCTTGGTCAGGGAAGACATAATCGCTGAAGTCTCTAACTCCTCCCTTATCAAGTTCCTACAGGCTCTGCAGAAAACCCAGAAAGGCATCTCACACCTTGTCTGAGCCGACCACTGTAAAGGTTGAGTCGTTCCCCTCCTGGATTCACTAAAGCAGAGTGAAGCCAGCCTGTCATCACTGAGTGGAAGGCAGAGATGTGTGACAAACATCTGAAACTGAGACTGATGTGGTCCTTGATTTCTCCTGAAGACATTGGGTGGGAAAATCCTGGGAAGATTAATCCTTATATTTACTTTGTTACTGTTTGTGATTGCCTTAATTTGTCTGTATATCCTCCCCTAGGGGCCCTTTCCCCCTTTCTGCTGTTTCTCCAGGGGTGTGGTGCCATCATGGGATTTTCCTTAGTTGTTCTCCTCATCCCTTTGTTTTCCCACACCCCCAAAGCTCACATGGAAAATGACCTTTAGGGATCTTTTGTCTTCAAAGGTGATGATTTAAACTCGACCCCCCCACTGCTCTCTGATATTTCAGGTCTGCAGCCTGGGCTGCAGTTTAGTTCGCCTTTCCTTCCCCCCCTGCCTCTTTGGAAGTGGAGGGGGGAGAAGGCCAGCCACGTGGAATCCTTTCCTTCTCCTCCTCCCTCTAAACTGAGTTGCAGGAGTTTTCTATCAAGTTGTAGCCACCTTTGCTAAAAGGAGCAAACTGATTCGTATAAATATAAGATTATGGTAAATATCTGTTTAGGATTTATCCAAAACTGTGGTTATTGGAAATTATTGAAACTTTTTATTGGAGGTTAAATTTCTTGGGTTTGTAGTTAATAAGAATCCCTCCTGTAACTGATTTCTATAATCAGAGCAATGGTCAATAAAAAACTGTTAAAGCAATTCAGTTATGTCATACCTTGCTATTACCAATCTGGTTATATGTTACACCTGGTTATCTATAATCAATACTTGAGGAAATAAGTATTTATTCTGTTCATCTATCAGTTACTAGATATGGTGTCTAGATTTTTTTAAGGTTCATAATTAATGAGAGGCCACATCTTGTAGCAGTCCTTGTGGATCAGTCTTTCTATCTATCTCTGTTCTAACTTTTCTTTGTTAGATTTATTTTTGTTTCTAGATTTGGACAAATTACAGATATTGACTTGCTTCTGGGACCTAGATCCAAGCTTTGATTGTCAGCATGCCACACTACATTCATCCCCCTCCCTGGACTGAGCGTCTCTGTCCATCTTCAGCAGAAACCAATTTTGAGAAAATCATCGCCCCTGCTCCTGATGTAATTTGCACTGATATGGGGGAGTGGGAAAGTGGTTGAATTGCTAAAATTTTAACTGTATTACTATGTTTAAGACTTGGATTTGGATTGGAAATTGTTATATTTGTGTAATTATTGCTATTATGTTTGAGGGATTTTTAGTCTGTTATGTATATATATATATATATATATATATATGAATTTTGATTTGCTCTTGGGATTTATATATGCAATGGTTATTTGATAATTCATTTGCATAAGAAAAAAAGGGAGGAAGACATAGGAAATTGGGGAAACTGGTGTATTTTCTTAGGCACTTCTGCCCTACTCCCTATCTCACTAGTTCAGATTGAATTGGATGTCCTTAAATTTACTGGACTATGATTTGTTGGTTATGCTATAACTTTGAAATCCCTTATTCTGTTGAATTGCCCTGGCAAACTCAGTTTTTTCAGAAACAACCAAAAGTAAGACACCTGGCAATCTCTCTGATCTGTTTTTCCAGTTCCTTAATTAGTATTTCAGCATTCTCAAAGAACCTTGCAGCAAAGAACCTCTAAAAGTTTGGGGTTGCTTGCCTTGCTCTAACTGCACATGCACTACTCAGAAATCTGGATCCTAGTAGCAGCTCCTGTTCAATTGAGGGACAGGTGGAGCTACACTAGGCCTCATTTTTCCCCCTAGGATTAGGAGTGCCCCTCTTGGGATGGGCATCAAATTTAGGACTGTTTTGAGCCCTGCTGCTCTATAAACAGAGGCTGAGTTAAATATACAAATGACCACAGACCTAACTCACAATGTGAATTGTCCATATGCTCCCCAACAGCAGAGGACCTGACGGGAGGAGCTTTGTGTATTGCTGATTAACTCTAGGGTTATCAAGGAGAGACTTGCCTTTACCATAAGTCCTTGCATTGTTCTAGCTTTATTTTAATTTTAATTTGGTTTATTTACTTCACTTAGGGTTGGTCAAAATTATGCATCAAGACCTTCTAGAGGAAGGTTATTCAAAATATTTGAATAGTTAGAAGAGTGTGTGGAATGTTGTGCCACAGTTCTCTTTTAATGTCCTGACCCAGTTTCCCTAATTGTCTTATTCAGTTACTCTGCCTCAGGTTAAAATCATTCCCTCTTAATGTTTGATAGGATAAAGGTTTTATATCTTAGACCTTAGGCTATACTTATTCCCTCTTACTGTTTAATGGGATAAGGGTGTAAAGGGCTGAAACTCTTGAGACAATGCACTGGGGTAAGACTTGAGGCTTATTACCAATTGGACAGTACTCTATAAAAATATGCTTGGAAAATGGCCCTTCCCACTATCCTGTGCTGGCCCAATCTTTTGGTATATACAGAGAATTGTGGGAGGGACTAGGAGCTTCAGTGAGACTAGTAGGGTCACTTTGGTGAGAGAGATGTAGAGGTGAGGTCACAGAGATCCTAGTGTCCACTCTCTTCACTTCTACCACTAAAGACCAAGAATAAAGACTTTTGCTTATCCTGACTCCAGCTGACTCTAAGATATCCAGGGTGCTAGCTCAATTGCCACATAAAGGTCTTTATCCCTTTTAGACACCATTAGAATATCAGAAGTCTCTTCAGTACCTCCCTTATTTGATCAGCCCCATCCAGGTACCTCCCCCACTATGTCATTGTTCTTGTTACCTTTAAAAGAATGCTTTATCTGATATTCAGTGCTGGATACCCTGAAACGATACTGATCTAGCCAATTGATATACTCTCCAATAAATTAATAATCAAATGTTTCTCTAATCTCTATTCTGCCTCAGTTTCTTCAGCATTACAAAAAGAGTAAATGTATTGCCTTATTGCATTGAAGATCTAATTAAATTTAATAATTTAAATCAGTAATGGGCCTAAGCAATGTTTTACAATCTATTCAGCAACAAATGAATAGAAACCAAGAAATTCAATAATCTAAGCTAAGAGTTTGGAAAAAGTATGATTGACAAGAAGATAAAATGATGTATGTGTGTAGTAAAATTATATGGAATACTAGACCATGAGAACTGAGTAGACAGAGAAAATGGGAAATTATATATTTGATGAAATTTCAAAATTTATATTTGAACTTTGTTAGATTCCTTACTAAGTGTCAAGTTGGTACTTAACAATTCTTAGCTCAGAGTTCACACCTTTAGTTCAAACTAAAGGAGTTTACACCTTTAGACTTGTGAAAGGAGTTTACACCTTTAAAAGGAGTTTGCTCATTGGTATGTAAGGAGTTCCTACAAGCCCATGGATTACCCACAAGCCCATTCTCTGGGAGGATTTAAGGAGCCAGGATTCTGGAAGAAGAGGATTTGAGATTCTACTATGGTGCTGACTGGGGACACTCGTATAAGAGCAGATTCACAAGAACTAAAGGAAAAGACTGCTCATGGAGATTCACAACTAGGATTGAGTTCTGGGAAACCCCAAATCCCACATTTGAAGGCAGAGTTTGATTCATTCCCACGTCTACATTCGCTCTGGCTGGAGGCCCTAAAAGCCTCCCAAGAAACCTGCTCCGAGAGAAAAAGGATTTACAGAAAAGAAACCCCCTCCCAGAGAAGGATTATAATTGAGAAAAAACAGAACTTCACAGAACTTCCCTAGTTTGAAGGCACAGAACAGTTTTAATAACAAGAAAGAACATTTCCTGAGAATTAGTATAAGATGCACACCAGTATCTGAATTTGTACATATATTTGGATGATTTGAACATGATGGTAGAAAATATCATTGAATGATGTTTATTGAATGAAAAAAGGGGGATCTAGCAGTATAAATTAGAGTTAGGAATATACTCAACTCAATCTGTGATTCAGTTTATGTGAAACAAAAAGTGGCCAATGTTTTATAGCACTGTGCAGCAACATAGTATTGAAGATATGAAGTCTAGTTTTGGGGGCTCCCAGTATGAGAATCAAAAATATGATGAGTTTCAGGTTTTTGGGTTCCCCCTAGTAAGGAACCAAATTAAGATCTAGATTTACAGAACCAAAATGAGATTAGGGTTTCTTGTGGTCAGGGAGTGAAATGAAAAGATCTAGTGGCAGGTTCAGAGTTCAGGGAACCAAATGTTTGGCTCTCCTGCACCCTTTGGGATTTGGCGCAAGGGTAGGGAGTTTGAGAAACCCCCCTTCTGGCAGTGCAAGATTCTCTGTAAAGGAATTTACAAACTGGAAAACTTAGATTGATAATAAGAGGTTTATTCTAGGGATTGGGAAGTAAATTTAGAAATCCCAACAGAGAGGCATAAAGTCTCATTAGGGAAATAGGTGAAGGTAAAGAGAGGGTAGTGCCGGAAAAGAATATTATCCAGTGGGCAGAGGCCACCTTGGCATAGCATGGCATGTTTAGAATCTTTGCAAAGAGATTTTAGATTGGTTCTTTTATGATAAGAGCTTTGGCTACAAGCTGAAGGGGGCTAGTAGGTGGAATTCTAAGTTGGCTCTATCTACAAATTGGGTTTCAGCTTGAGCTGGAATTTGAATAGAATTGAATGAATTTCTTTAAATCAATAGGGTTGGAATTCTTTTGCTCTAGACTGAATCAACCACATCTAGATAACAGAATGAAGCTGTTTATCTTGTTTCCCTTAGGCAGGGTCCCTCATAGAGGCAGAGTCCAAGATTTTCTCCTTCAAGCAGTTTTAGAGTTCAGTGTCCCTTCTTCATTCCCCCAACCCCCAAGCAGTCACTTCCAAATTAATTTGGAATAAAAGGGCAAAGATTTCTTCTTCATGTAACTGCTTCAAGGTGGCAAGAGTTGTAGAGATTTTGGAGGGTTCATGCCAGGAGGTGAGGCGTGAGGTGTGAGGTCTGCAAACTGCAGCAAGGGCATCTAAAGAGTGTTTGTCCCCAATCAGTTGTCCCTTGTTCTCCTGGCTGAAGGGCAGTTGAAAATCCAAAACCTGAAACCTAGAGCAAACAGATCTCAGGAGCAGATTAAAAGCAGGGTTGAGATGGTGATATTAGGTGATATTGGGGAATGGGGCCTTTTGTAGGAAATGCATCAGGTCTCCTTTGTGGGCTGCCTTTATGCTGATTGCCCATCTAACAATACCATATACTAAGGAAAAGTAGAAGAGAAAATGCTAGGAGAAAAAGATTCTTTGTCTATAGTAAAAGTGTTAAGTAGCCTAGAGTTTAGCCCTTTCACCCCAATTTCCAGAAGAGCTAATTTCTCCTGGGGTTGGGTCAGGATGGCAGGGATTAAGGGTGTGAGAACTCAAAGAGTCAGGCTAGGTAGGGGGCTTTGATATCTATTAGGTTTCCAATAAGCCGCTGATGTCCATTGGCTTTTTTTTTAATGCTCTGAACCCCTGGGATTAATGGCTATCCCAGGGTTAATTTTTAGATCTCTTCAATTAAGAGATTTTTTCAATTAAAAACAGCCTTTTTTTTTTTTTTTTTTTTTTTTTTTTTTTTTTTTTTTTTTTGGTGATCCAGGGTCTAGTGTCCCTTCCTGTTAAGGCTGCAGATCAAGATAATGATGCAGTTTAACCTTTTCCAAATCTCTTGTCTGTGCTTTTAAAAATAATTAGTTTTGGAGGCTTGAGAAGAGAGAGTTGGCTCCTCAATCTCACCATAAAATCACCAAGATGGCTTAAGCAAAAATTCTGAGCCTCCCCCCTTCCTTCTAACCCCACTCTTATGGAGGAGGAGTGGGAGAGACCAGAGGGCCAGAGTAAGAGCAAAGTAGCAGTTCTACCCCAGCTTACCGGCCATGAGGTATTCAGGTTGTCTGGTGGAACAAGGCAAGGGAGAACTGGGCCAAACCCCAAATTCCTACCAGAGAGCAGGATGCTGGAGGAGGGGGGGGCAGTTCTACACCTGTTGTGTTCACTGTCATGGTGAAAAGGCAGTCCCTCCAGTGCTTCTCCTGCTCCATCTCAGGATAGGGACTGGGGTCTCCTTGGACAGTTTCCATGACACTTACAATACAAACCTCTGGGGTTCCCAGTTTAAGTCTGGGAGGGATTTGCATTAAAAAAGCACCTCTGCTCTGAGTATCTTTCTCATGAGGCAGAAGTAACAGTGAGAAGAAAAGAGCTAGGAGTCTCAGGTTTTAGTTTAGGTGTGAGAGAGTTTAAAAAACCACTAACTGTTTATAACAGCAGAGTGGACTGAAAATGGGCTCCTCCAGTTTTGGCTTTAGTATATTGGCCTTGGACTCCTGAAAAGGTTGGGGATTGGGTCCCAGGTTTCTCATTAGGCTGGGAGGGTTTTTGACTTTGAAAGAGACACTTCCACTGGGTGTGTCTGGATCAGCCACTTCTGCCTGAGGGCAGAAATCAGTCCCAAGATTTGAAAGAAAAAAGAAGGTACTTTAAGAGTGCACTGAAATATTGGTGGGTGGAGGGAGATTGGATCACAATTCAGCCAATCTAATAAGTTTTCAAGTTTTTACATTTTGAGATTTTTCTCAAGCAGAATGTCTCAGCTGTTTTTAAGAGACAGCCTAAAGGTGAGTCTTTAGGGGTAGGGAAATAGATCCCAAGTCCCAAGCTTTCCCAATTCTATAGCTTTCTGTTCTCTAAAGGCCTCCTTAAAAGAGAGAAAGATATCAATTCTCACTTTTATGCCATGAGTATCCTCAGACAAACTCTGCTGAGAGTAAAAAGCTCCAACAGCTCAATCATGGCCCCAGGGAGTTGTTGTCCCCTCACTATAGAAAGTGTTGGGTAGTGGCTTACCAGAAAAAACCTCATGAATGATTACCAAATGGGAAATCAGCCTTCACTAGAAAGACTGAAATCCTTGACTTCTAGGGAAAAATTTTTAGTGTTCTCAATTCAATAGCTCCTCCACTGACTTTATTCAGAGTGTCCCCAATACCATAGCACCTCGTACTTCTCCAAAGAAGGAGATCGACAAAATGCTCCCTGAGCTAGGGAGAATTTGTCAGAGACTAGCTATAGAGTAGAAAACAAGTCTAGAGAGAGAGAGAGACCACAGGAATACTCATAAGGGAATTCTGTCTGCAAGCTAGAGAAAAGGTAACAAGAAAGGCTTTTTTTTTTTACACCTTATCCAGAGGTTTTTGGGATTCTATTTGATCAGGGAACCAAAAATATGATGAGGTGACATCTAGTTTTGGGGGCTCCTGATATGGGAACAAAAAATATGATGAGGTTTATAAGTTCCCTTTAGTAGGGAACCAAATGATAAGGTCTACATTTAGGGAACAAAAATGAGATTAGGGTTTCTGATGGTCAGGAGTTAAATGATAAGTTCTAGTGGCAGGTTCAGGATTCAAGGAATCAAATTGAGAAGTTTGGCTCCTCTGCACTCCTTGGGATTCGGCACAAGGGTAGGGAGTTTGGGAACCCCCCCTTCTGGCAGTGCCAGAATTCTCTGTAAAGGAATTTACAAACTGGAAAACCTAGATTGATAATAAGAGGTTTATTATAGGGATTGGGAAGTAAGGTTAGAAATCCCAACAGAGAGGCATAAAGTCTTGTTAGGGAAACAGGTGAGGATAAAGAGAGGGTATCACTGGAAAAGAATATTATCCAGTGGGCAGAGGCCACCTTGGCATAGCATGGCATGTTTAGAATCTCTGCAAAGAGATTTTAGATTGGCTCTTTTATGATAGGAGATTTGGCTACAAGCTGAAGGAGGCTAGTGAGTAGAGTTCCAAGTTGGCTCTATCTACAAATTGGGTTTCAGCTTGAGTTGGAGTTTGAATAGAATTGAATGAATTTCTTTAAATCAATAGGGTTGGAATTCTTTTGCTCAGGACTGAACCAACCCCATCTAGATAACAGAATGAAGCTGTTTATCTTGTTTCCCTTTGGCAGGGTCCCTTACTGAGTCTGAGTTCTAGAAGATTTTCTCCTTCAAGCAGTTTTAGAGTCCCTTCTTCAATATTATGAGAAGGTACTCAGGTTTCAGTAAAAGCTAGAAGAGAAAAGGAATGATAAAGGAAGATGAATTTATTTGTTATGAAGTAGTCATACCAGAAGATATAATGGAAATTTCAAACAGATTTCAATTGGGGAATTGAGGGAAAAACTGCTTTAGAAGGGGAAAAAAAGAAGTGGACACCTGGGATTGGGGAATCAGGTTCATTCATTGGGATTCATAATCACTTAAATAGAGAGGATATAATGGGATAGAATCATGATCACCATTTAGAAATTATTCTAGGCTGAGAATCAATGAATTGATGAAAAAAAAAAAAAAAAAAAGGGAGTAGTTTAATGCTCAAAAGTCACAGCAGGTGGTGCTATTGTATTTGTGAAGTAGAGTAGAGCAAGAAGAGCTATTGATAATGGATTGATAATGGAGCTGCAATGATTCTGGGGCTTCCCAAAAGATGAGAGAAATAATTTGGACTAACCATCCACAAAGAAAAAAAATTGGAGGAAGGAGTTATATTTTTCCCACATTATGAAGAGAAGTTAGATAAGCCATCTAGAAAAATCTTAAATCAGTATGTCTACCTGAAAAAGACAATAGCACAAGTTGGAAAATAAATGTGTACACACATAGACACACACACACACACACACACACACACACACAAACACATAACATCATTTATTATCCATTAGTAATTTCTCTTTACATTGATATAGTCAATAATTTATATTGCTGACACAATTGTATTGTTTTTGTAATTTTCTTAAATCATTTTGCATTTTCTAATATATATTTCTATTTTATTTATATTCACCATGTTCATGAATTTTTATAGCCAGTAGTAATCTATTATATTCATTTAAGCCAAGCAATTATCAAGTCCTACTACTTGCCAGACAATGTGCTAAATTCTGGGGATACAAAGTAAAGCAATGGGCATTGTCCCTGAGGAACTCACAATATAGTCAGAGAACATGGAAGTAACTACTTACATAGAAGCTATATACATTATAAATAAGAAATAACACAAGGAACAAGCTATGTTCATAATAAATAACAAATAATCAACAGAGGGAATTAAGAGGAACTAGGAAAAGAAAAGATTATAGAAGGTGAAATTTTTATCTATAATTTACAGCAAACCAGTGACACCAGTAGGCAGAGGTGAGAAGAGAGAGAATTAAAGACATGATAAATATTCATTGAAAAATGTCCAGATGTAAGCTTTTATGAGGAAAAACAAAGAGTTCATTGTCATTGGATTGCAGTGTACTTGGGCAATGGGTGAAATGTCTCAGAAGACTTAAAAGGCAGTGAAAGTGCCTGAATGCTTAACAGGGATTTATGTGTTATCCAGGAGGTCTTAGAAAACCATTAGATTTTATTAACTATGGGGTTAAGATGAACAAAACTGAGCTTTGGGAAGATTACTTTGATAGATGAGTAGAGGAGGATTGGAGTGGTTAGAGACTTGTGGCAGAGGAACTGAAGTGATGAAGTGCCTGCATCAAATTGGTGGCAGAATCAGAGGAGAGAAGGGGGCCTAAGTGACAGATGTTATGAATGCAATATAAACAGAGATAAGAGAAAATCAGGAATCTAGAAATGATTGCACATTGTGAACTTGGGAACTAGGAGGATGGTGGTGCCTTTGACAGTAATAAGAAAGTTTGGAAAGGGAAATGGTTCTAGGAGTACAGAAAGATAATAGATTAAGTTTTAAACACATCAAATTTATTTTTTACATATATATATGTATATATATATATTTATTATAGCTTTTATTTACAAGATATATGCATAGGTAATTTTTAAACATTGTAAGTTGCAAAACCTTTTGTTCCAACCTTTCCCCTCTTTCCCCTCATCCCTTCCCCCATATGGCAGGTTGACCAATACATATTAAATATGTTAAAGTATAAGTTAAATACAATATATGTATACATGTCCAAAAAGTTATTTTGCTGTAAAAAAGAATCAGAATTTGAAATAGTGTATAATTAGCCTGTAAAGGAAATCAAAGATTCAGGCAGACAAAAATAGAGAGATTGGGAATTCTATGTAATGGTTCATAGTCAGCTCCCAAGAGTTCTTTCCCTTGATGTGGCTGATTCAGTTCATTACTGCTCTATTGGAACTGATTGATTCATCTCATTGTTGAAGAGGGCCACACCTATCAGAATTGATCATCATATAGTATTATTGAAATATATAATGTTCTGCTCATTTCACTCAGCATCAGTTCATATAAGTTTCTCCAGGCCTTTCTAAAATCATCCTGCCAGTCATTTCTTACAGAACAATAATATTCCATAAAATTCATATACCACAATTTATTCAGCCATTCTCCAATTGATGGACATCCACTCAGTTTCCAGTTTCTGTCCACTATAAAGAGGGTTGCAACAAGCATTCTTGTACATATTTCCATTCTTTAAAATCTCTTTGGGATATAATCCCAGTAGTAACACTGGGTTTGATAACCCAGTTTGATAACGCTTTGAGCATAGTTCCAAGTGGCTCTCCAGAATGACTATATGTATTCACAATTCCACCAACAATGTATCAGTATCCCAGTTTTCCCACACCCTCCTCTCCAATATTCTGCATTATCTTTCCCTGTCATTCTACCCAATCTGACAGGTATGTAGTGATATCTCAGATTTGTCTTAATTTGCATTTCTCTGATTAATAATGACTTGGAGTATCTTTTCATATGGAAATAGTTTCAATTTCTTCATCTGAGAATTGTCTATTCATATCCTTTGAACATGTATCAATTGGAGAATGGCTTGGTTTTTTATAAATTAGAGTCAATTCTCTATATATTTTGGAAATGAAGCCTTTATCACAACCTTTGACTGTAAAAAAGTTTTCCCAGTTTATTGCTTCCCTTCTAATCTTGTCTGCATTAATTTTGTTTGTATGAAAACTTTTCAATTTAATATAATCAAATTTTTCTATTTTGTGATCAATAATCACCTCTAGTTCTTCTTTGGTTATAAATTCCTTTGTCTTCCACAGGTAAGCTATCCTATGTTCTTATAATTTATGTATAATCTCATTCTTTATGCCTAGCTCATGAAACGATTTTGACCTGATCTTGGTGTTCGGTGTTAATTGTGGGTCATTGCTTAGTTTCTGCCATACTACTTTCAAATTTTCCTAGCAATTTTTGTCAAACAGTGAGTTCTTATCCCCAAAGTTGGGGTCTTTGGGTTTGTCAAACACTAGATTATTAACCTTATCAGCTGTTTAGTCCTTTGAACCTAACCTATACCACTGATCAACTAGTCTATTTCTTAACCAATACCAAATGGTTTTGGTAACCACTGCTTTATAATATAATTTTAGATCTGGTAAAGCTAGGCCACCTTCATTTGATTTTTTTTTTTTTTTTTCATTAATTGCCTTTAAATTCTTGGACTTTTGTTTTTCCATATGAACTTTTTTGTTCTTTTTTCTAGCTCATTAAAATAGTTTTTTGGGAGTCTGATTGCTATAATGCTAAATAAATAGATTAGTTTAGGTAGTATTGTCATCTTTATTATATTTGCTTGTCCAATCCAAGAGCATTTAATAATTCTCCAATTGGTTAGATCTGACTTTGTGTGGAAAGTATTTTGTAGTTTTGCTTATATAGTTTCTGATTTTCCCTTGGCACATAGATTCCTAAATATTTTATACTATCGATAGTTACTTTAAATAGAATTTCTCTTTATAACTCTAACTATTGGATTTTGTTAGTGATATATAAGAATGATGATGACTTATGTGGGTTTATTTTGTATCCTGCAACTTTGGTAAAGGTGTGGATTATTTTCTAATAGCTTTTTAGTAGAATCTCTGCGGTTCTTTAAGTATACCATCATATCATCAGCAAAGAGTGTTAATTGGTTTCCTCATTACCTACTCTACTTCCTTTAATTTCTCAACTCTTATTGCCAAAACTAGCATTTCTAATACAATATTGAATAGTAATGGTGATAGTGGGCAACCTTGTTTCACTCCTGATCTTACCGGGAATGGTTCCAGTTTATCCCCATTACATATGATGCTTATTGATGGTTTTAAATAGATGGTACTGATTATTTTAAGGAAAAGTTCACTTATTCCATATACTCTCAAGTGTTTTTAATAGGAATGGATATTGGATTTTATCAAATGCTTTTTCTGTATCTATTGAAATGATCATATGGTTTTTGTTAATTTGGTTATTAATATAGTCAATTATACTTCTAGTTTTCCAAATATTGAACCAGTCCTTCATTCCTGGTATAAATCCTACTTGATCATGGTGTATTAACCTGGGGATGATTATCTGTAGTCTTTTTGCTAATATCTTATTTAAGATTTTAGCATCAATATTCATCAGGGAGATTGGTCTATAATTTTCTTTCTCTGTTTTCAGCCTACCTGGTTTAGGAATCAGTACCATGTCTGTTAAAGACAGCAAATTTAAGATATCTGTAAGACATTCAGTTTTAGATTATAATAATCATTTGAAGATACAAAATTGGAGGTGTGTAGAATATTTGAGATGGATAAATTGGTTTGAAAATCATGAACATTAAAAGGAGAATTGATAAGATCACCAAAAGAAAGTATAGGGGGAGAAGTGTTATTCTACAATGTGTTTGGGTGTATTTGTTACTCAGTGATTCATAGAAAGTAATTCATCCTTTTTTATGAATTAATGACTTTTTAATATCCATGAATTTTTATATTTGTTGCATTTTTTTAATTAGTTAAGTTTTGGGGTACATAGTTATTAAAAACCAACTGACTATTTCTTGTTAGGAGAAATATTATTGGAAAAATTTCCATGCTAGCTAAATATCATTTTCAGTCTGCATTCAGAACTGATTGGAATATTTGTTCTGCCTATCTGAGCAAACAAATATAGACCTCCTTTTGAAGTTGCCCATATTCAAAGAAAAATTAAACATTGAAAGAAATATAACCATATTCCCATCAAAAATCAACCAAATTCACACACATAAAATTTATATGAATAAAATTTACACATATTTATGTCAAATATTAATGGAAAATTATATATTTCCATATAAAAGAAAGCCTAACAGAACACATAGAGAAGCACTTCCTTCATGTCTTCCTTTATTGGCAACTGAAAAGAGAAAAAGAACAAAGGCAGTGAACCATGTTCACTCACAAATTCAATGGTAATCATCATATATTTATTTCATTTCTACCAATGCCCAGAAAATAAAGTTGAAATTTTTGTATCTTGGTTTGCATATGAATATATCTCCTCATTGTTTTAAAACTATATATTACCCAATCTTGCTTCAATGATATAACTTCATTCATTTCTAAAATGTCTTCTCCTTATCTTATTCATTTCTACCTGTCTAAAATGTACTCATACTTCAGTCTTCTTCAGATACTGTTTCTGTGAAGCCTCCCTTGAACATCTCAAGTTTTTAGTATTATCTCTTTCTCTTTTAGACATCTTTACTTGTCTGTGTCATTCATTTCCTGTTGTTATATTGGCTTGGCCAGAGTAATGATATTTATTGAGAAAAGGGATCCTCTTCTGACAAGATCACAATTTGATTGAAGTATTGTTATTTTTTTCTCTCTGGTTTTCTTATAAAGTATGGGAAAATAAGTGAATGAATTTAATTTTTTTTTTTATATCTATAAAATTTAAGAATGCATATAGTCCTTTATTGGCTGGAATCACTAGTTTTATGTGGTTTGACCTTGAATGTATAAGAGAAGCTGATACCTTTTAGGGATCTTTCAGCTATTCCCATTTGCCAACAAATTCAGGTATTAAGAGGAAAGGGTGTATGCCTTTAAAAATGGTAAAAGTAGGATAAGCCTTTCATTATAATCAATAGTACTGCTCAGTAATTAATTGTTGAATTAAATTATACATAATTTCCTAACTTTCCTCACTATAAGTACTCTGAAAGGACCTGTTTCCTGAGGCTTCACTTATTTCAGATGTTTCCAGTTTTCTTTCCTCAGTTAAATCTTGCTTCTCCTAACCATCACCCTCCCAAAAGCCTTGTTGTTAACTAATCTGATGCTTAGACATTAATATTTCACAGATCTATGATTTAATCTTTATAAGTACTTCTATCAATTAGGGTCATAATCTTTCTATGCATTAATAGACAGACTTTGTATATTATAGCAGCTCACAAACAAAAAAACCCCAGCAAAACAAAACTTTTGCCCAATTCGCTGGAGATGAGTTTCTCTAGATTGAGCTTGGTTGAATTTCCAAGAGAATTATAATTCATCTCTGTATTTATACTTAAAGACTCTTTGTTTAGATCTACCAAACATTCATTCCCCTAGTACTGTCTTCTAGAACCTAAGGTCACCAGAACAGTATCCTGAATAACCAGAGTAGAATGTTAGTGCAGAAACTAATATGATTCATTTTTAATTTCCTGGTTTCAGGGCCTTTTAACAGGTACCTTCAATTCTTCCCCTCAGCAGAGTACTTGATATAGTTAGGGACCATGTTAAGGGAGATTATTTTCATTCCTTTGGCAGAAGGACCTTCCCCATTACCTTTCAAATCACAGAATACTTACGTTCAAATCAACCTTGAATGAAGCCACACTTCTGCCAAGCATCAGGATAATAATAGAAGTAGTAACAATAATAACCACCACCACCACAACAACAATGATAATAGTTTTACTTATATAACTAGTTTTATAGTTTTACTTATCACTTTAAAGTTTGAAAAGAGCTATTATCTCAATAGATCCTCATAACAATTCTAGGAAGAAGGTGCTATTTTGACCCCCATTTTACAGCCTTTCAGATGGGAAAACTGAAGCAGAGATTAAGTGATATGTACAAGATTACAGAGTCAGTAAATGCCTGATGCTACATTTAAATAGGTTTTCCTCACTCCAATTCCAGTGCACTGTGATACCAAGCTACCTCTCTAGACAAGAGCAGAGAAAAGAATTGTCTCTTGAATATGATCATTTACCCAATTTTTTATTCATGGTTTTGATGAGTAAACTAAGCAGAGACACATTCTTTTTAGACACAATAGATTTTCTTTGGGGGTGCTGTAAAAAAGGAGAAAAAATATTGACTTAAAAATCAGATGAAATGGAGGATAAATAGAGCAGGGCAACTTATCTCTACAAGTAGAAATGTCTTCTGTACATTGAATTGATTGTTAGTAATAGTAATAAACAAAGGACCAGAAGATGAGTTAGATTTATAAGATCATAGATTTAGAACAAGAAGGAATCTCACAGCTAATCTGCTCCTGGGATCATAGACTTTGAACTAGAAATTCCCTTTTATCCCATCCAGGCTGAGCAGTTTACCTAACAGTTACCTCCTTCTTTCTACCTTTATCTCTCATTTTGTATATCAGGAAAAGGGCCTTAGAGGACTTTTGTGACCTGCTTATGGTCACAAAGGTAATGTTTATTTAGGTTTTGTGTGTGTGTGTGTGTGTGTGTGTGTGTGTGTGTGTGTGTCCAACTTTCTGTGACCTCATGGACTAGCAAGCCAGTATTGTTCATTTTTTTTTTTTCCTTAAATTTGTTTGTTTTGTTTTGTTGTTGTTGTTGTTTTGTTATTTGTTTTTCAAAAATACTGGAGTGGGGTGTTATTTATTTCTCTTGTGTATTAATGCAAACAGAGATTAAGTGACTTTCCTGGGATCACACAGCTAGTAAATAGTAATAATTGAACTCAGATTTTCCCTACTTCAGGCCCAGAGTTCTATCTACTGAACCACCTACCTGCCTAAAAATGGATATTAAAACTTAAATTTTAATTCCTATTCTCTGATTTCAAGTCAAGTGAGCATTTCAGTGCCAAAAGTTGAGTGACAATACAAAAATAAAAAATAAAATCCATATGTAGATCTTTATTCTGATGCTTGATGCTTGATAGTATTAGGAAAACTATGCAGTATGGGGTGGTTTTGGGAAAAAAAAAAAAAAATTGATAGTTACTGTGGGAGCTTCCTCTGAAGAACTAACCAATTAAAGGATAGTATCAGTACTTCTGTGCTTATCTCACCACCTTCTTTAATGTTCAGCCATGATCTCAATTGTGGCTTCACTCTACGTTGAAAGGTTCAGCTACCAAAAAGAAATGATATCATCTTGTATACACACACACACACACACACACACACACACACACACACGCACGCAAAAAAAACAAAACAAAACAAAAACATACATATGTATATGTATACACACACACATATATGCATGTATATGGATATACCTAAATTTGGTTGGGAGCTAATAATGAGACACATAAAAGGATTAACTGTAGTACATTTTTCCATTTAAATGGGGTAGAGCAGAATTAATTATGTAAAAATGAGTTAAATAATTCAACTTTATGTATTCTTAGTAAATATTCAGTAATTTACTATAATTGCCATAATAATTATTTTAGCTTTCTTTAAATGTCAAAGGAGAAGAGATAAAATGGAATTTGAGTTGATGGAAGGCTTGCATTTTTCCACTACATTAAAGAAATATTTCAAAATTGCTTATCCCAGCCAGAAAATGACCCATATAATGCTTCTAGATTTAGTGTGATTTAAGATCTTCAGCTGAATTTTAGATGTTATGGTGGAGTTTCAACTCAGTCACTCAATATTTCATGATATATTCTATCATTTAAAAAAATGAATATTCCTTACTTGAGTTATTGATTTCTCATATTAAAGTGCTATCTTTATAATTTGTATAAAAGAGATTATTGTGAGAATTATAAAAAGGATTATAAATTTCCCCATTCCCCTCTCTGAATGAAATTTATAGAAAATAATCTATAACTTGAAAAAGTAGCTTTTTTTCCCCTAAATTTCTATGGTTAGAACATATTTCTCTGGTTTCTGAAAATGTTTTCTCCTGTCTCTTATCCTTTTGTAGTATTTAGTTAGATTATATCATTTTACTGACCATATTTTACCATGTTTATCAATCAACTGTATAAATGTTCTTCTACAAAAGTCTTATTTAGTTCATCAATTTTGTTATACCATTGACCCTGGGTTTTCAAAGATTATGACAAAAGAAGTGTGCAAAATATGAAAATATCCTGACAGGGTAATGGTTAAAATATATAACAATGAGTCTCATTTAATTATGAGTTAACTCAAAGTTAATAATTCAGTCTGATTTATTTTCTTAGAGTTCTCTATGTTGATAGAAGATAAGTGATATGATGAATAGATCCAACCCTGGAAGCAGATATTTTGTGAGGTCAACTCTGGCTTCAGATATTTACTAGGTATGAGATCCTTGGTAAGTCATTAAAACCTGTTTGCCTCAGTTCCTCATTTGTAAAATGAGCTAGAGAAGGAAATGGGGAACTACTCCAGTACCTTTGCCAAGAAAACCCAAAATGAGGTCATGAAAAGTTGGACATGACTGAAACAAACAATAGACTTTCTGTTGCTTATCTTAATCCAATAAAAACTTGATACCAAATTTACAAAACCTTAAAGTATTATAGAAGTATATATTATGTTTTTACACTACTCCCATTATATGGTAAACTTTTTAAGGGCAGACAGCATTTAAAGCAATCCTATATAAATGTATGCATATGCATATACATATATATGAGGGTGTATGTATGTTTGTGAGTGTGTGTATGTGTGGGAATATTAGGTTCTTTTTACTTTTTCATGATTTCTTTTGTATATAGACCTTTTAGTGGTATACCTTGATCAAAGGCATGCCTATTTGGATTGCTTTTTGACCATAGCTTCAAATTGTTCTCCAGAATTGTTGGATCAGTTTACAATTTCACCAATAGTGCATTGGTATTCCAATTTTTCCATATCCTCTCCAATAGTGATAATTTTTTTTTTCTGTCATATTAGCTAATCAGGTAAAAGATAATATAGTGCATTAGAGTTGTTTTAATTTCCATTCCTCTAATAAAAAATTATATAGAGCATTTCTGCATATGACTATATGTATATATAGATATACATACACATAGACATATACATAGTTTATATATATATATATATATACATATATATATATATATACACACCCATACCCACCCACCCACACACCCACACCCACACCCACACACCCACACACACACACACACACACACACATATATATATATATATATATATATATATACACATATATACAGATGCACACCTATTTTTCTGTCTCTATCTATCTATCGGTCTATCTATCTATCCACACAAATATCCACTATTAGAGGTCAGATTCTCAGTGTTTCTGGTAAAAACAGTAACAATAGCTATTTACATTCATTTAAGCCAATCAGAGCCCAAACAGTGACCAATAAGGCTTACATTGGGGCATACTATTGGTCAAAGCCAAAATAATTTGGAATTAAGATATTGTGCTTAAGAAAGAAATCTAACCCCAACTTCTGGGATTTGGATTCAAGATGGGGAGTAAAGCCAGGTGGCCACTTGAGCTCTCCCAGTTTCCATCAAAAACCACAAGAAATCAAGCCTCTGAAGAATCTGATGGAATGAAACCACTCTCCAATTCAAGATAGACTGTGAAAACTTGGCTTTTATTTCACAGGATCCATAGGATACTTACTTCAAGTGCCATTTGATCCAACCCATATATAAATAAAAATCACCCTATAATATATTTGACCAGCCTTTACTCGAAAATTTTCAGTGAGGGAGCAGCTAGGTGGCCTAGTGAAGGACCTGAGTTCCAGTCTGGTCTTAGACACTTAACACTTCCTAGTTGTGTGACCTTGAGCAAGTCATTTCATTTAAATCCAATTGCCTCAGGGGGAAAAAAATTAGGGAGAATAAGCTCATTATTCCCTGAAGCAATTTATACCTTCTTTATGTAGCTCTAATTTTATAAAGCTTATAATTAAAATTAACAATAAGAAATAGTAGAAGAAGAACATGTGGAACTATGAGCTTACAATGTAATTAATCTATATGACTTCACTTTATCTTTACAACAGCCCAGGGAGGGCAATAAGTATTATTGTTTCCATTTTACTAGAATATAGTAGGCATAGGTTAAGGAACTTGACAAGTGTTGCACAGCTAGTAAGTGTCAGGGGCTGGATTATACTTCAAAGTATAAATTTATAAGGTCTTTAATAGATCTCAATTTTATTGAGACAACACCAATCAGTGATTAAGCTAAAAAATGAGGCAAAAATGTTTTCTTTTACCTTAAAACAACAACAATAACAACAACAACAAAAAACCTTAAGCAAAGGTCTCCCACTACATCCAGGGGTCACTCCCAGTATTCCTAAACTATATCTAGCATCTGAACCCAGATGGCTTCAGAGGAATAGGTGAGGCTGGTTACTGAATTCCTCACTTAAATTCAATTAACTTGTATATCATGATATTAACAAATATCAATTTAAGAAAGTATATATATATATATATATATATATATATATATATATATATATATATATATATATATATATACATATGTATACATATCTATATATATCTATATATATGGATATAGATATGTATATATATCTATATATATAGATATATATACACACACATATATATATAATCAGTAAAAGAAATTATATTCATACCACACTTAATACTGTATACCAAGATAAGGTCAAAATGGTCTCATGATTTAGGCATAAAGCCCGACATTATACTCAATTAGAAGAACAAAGGATAGTTTACCTCTCAGATCTGTAGAGAAGGAAGGAATTTGTGGCCAAAGAACCAGAGAACATTATTGAATACAAAACGAATAATTTTGATTATATTAAGTTAAAAAGTTTTTTGTACAAAAACAAACAAACAAATAACCAAACAAAAACAAAACAAAACAATGGAGATAAGATTAAAAGGTTTTGGTATCTTGTCTCATTATTGTAATTCTCTTGGATGAACTTTTAAAAATTTAGATTATTTGATTTCAATTTTGGTTTTTAGTGTATTGACCCCTCTGTTTCTAGAATATTGGGAAAATTTTCCTTAATAGTATCTTGAATATTGTTATCTAGGATCTTTTTATTTGTTTGTTTGTTTGGGTTATTACTTTCAGGTAGACCAATAATTTTTAAATTGTCTCTTCTGAATATATTTTCAAAGTCAACTGTTTTTCCAATGAGGTATTTCACAATTTCTTCCATTTTTTTAAAAAAATATATTTTTAGTTTGTTTCGCTTTTTCTTGCTGTTTCACATTGTCATTAGCTTTCATTTGCCGCATTCCAGTTTTTAATGTATGATATTCTTTAGTTAGCTTTTGTATCTGTTTTTCCATTTGGTTAATTCTACTTTTGAAGTTATTTTCTTCAGTTTTTTTTTTTTTTTTTCCTTCATTTTCCAAGCTGTTGATTCACTCATGCATACCTTTCATTTCCTTTCTCATTTTTTCTTCTACTTGTCTTATTTGCTTTTTCAAGTCTTTTATGATCATTTCCAACAAGCTTCTTTGGGCTTAAGACCAATTCATATCACTCTGAAATTTCTTCTGTGGACATTTCTTGCCTGAGTTTGTGTTTTTGTCTTCCCTATCACCAAAGTAGCTTTCTTTGATCAAGGTTCTTTTCTGTTTCTTGCTCATTTTCTTTCCTTTTTTTTCTGTTTCCTCTTTTTTTTTTCTTTTAATTTTTTTTCTTTTTTACTTTCCTCTATTTCTTTTTTATTTTTTATTTTTGAACTTTGCTTCTAGGATAAATGGGGCAGTTCTGAGATTTGGTTTTGAGTAAAATCCCCTCCTTGCTCCCCTCCTTCTTAGCTTGTAAGTGTCCTTGGAAGTGTTTTCAGGAAATGGAGTGGTTCCCCAGAATTTGCCTTATGAGCTGAAAGCAGAAGCTGCCCCTCTGATTTAAAAACAGATATTGTCTATTTATTACCCTGCTATATAGTATGCCTGCTGACCACTTCTTAAGAGAAATTAAATTTCTTTGGTCCTTTATTTCTTAGTTCTTTCCTGCATATACAATCATCCATTTATTTCTTTCTCTCTTAATTTCTAATATTAGATAGAATGCTGCTTTTCTAGCCTGGAAAACCTGAGTTTGAATAATGCCTCAGACACTAATTGTGTGATATTAGGCAAGTCATTAAACTTCGCTTAGCCTCAGTTTCCTTATTAGCAAAATGAATACAAAAATACCAAATAGTTGCCAGAGTTGTCAGGACGATTTAAAAGAGATATTACTTGTAAAGGTACTTTGTACAAATTAAGGTGCTATATATATATATTATGTTAGCTATTATTATCATTATTATTAACTGTCACATGAAACACTCAAAGACATTTTAAAAAATGATCTCCTTAGTTAATTTTTCTTGTTAGGTGTTGTGAGATTTAAACATAGGTTAAATTTTAAATTTTGAAACAATCACAGAATAGCATGACAAATGAAGTAAACATGATAATACATGTAGTCACAAAGTCACAGAGATAAAAATTATGACATCTGGTAAAGGCCTTAACAAGATACATAAGCTAATTTACTACACAAATCAGATTTTTTTGTAAAATGGGAATAATAATAATGACATGAGAAAATGAAACTCTCAATTGTTGTCAGAAATGTGCTTCATAAGTTTTTAAGCACTATGTAAATGTTATCTTTTGCATTTTAATGTGTTAGGTTCGTTGGAGAAAAAAGTGGCTCAAATTAGTTACGTGACTGGAATGTTCAGTGAATAATAAGCTAATTTCAGTGAATAATTATAAAATCTAGCACTCTGGAGGGCCTCAGGATCAGCCCAAGTCCTTGGGCTTAGTGGAAGAGTGAAGGAGGCAGGAGAGCCACGTCAAAGATGGAGTCTGGAATCTGATATCTTCTCTTGTGTCTGTGGCTGAGAGCTGTGGCAGAGAGACCATTCTGTGTCTGAGGGTCACTTAAATACCTCAGTATGATAACAGTACTACAACATACTAAGTCTGCATAACCATTACATCACCATACTAAGTATTAAGTATATATACTTAACTATAAGTACATTGCTGACCTAGATCTAAGTACATTTTTTCAGAGTTGCAGGCCTTTATGTCTCCCACTTTGTTTTAGAACACAGGTGGTCATGGCCTCCCCGATTTCTCAGAAAGGGAGGTGAAAAGACCAAAGAGAAATGGGGAGTCAAATAAGGTAATGATAGCAGGTTTCCTCTGGGCTGAAATTGAAACAGGTATATATAAACCTATCAGCAAAGAAGGTATTACATAAGTAATATAACTCAGGCTACTAATGATGTAACTAACATGATTCAACATAGTGATATAACAAACAATATGAATATACATATCCATAAATCCTAGAAGGAGGGTTTATAAATAACAATCAAACATACACCTCTTTCAGCAGCCAAGAGATAGTGCAAAACCAGTCTATTGTCCATTACTTCACCTGTCAGGGAATCCAATGATTCCTGCAAGTTTTGAAGTCCTGGAATAGTCTCATTATGTATGGGAATCCAGTGATTCCTGAAGGTTTTGAAGTACTGCAATAGTCTTATCAACAAATTTTTGGTGTCCATGAATCAATTGCCATAACTGCCATGCTCTTCCAATGGTGAGCACAATCAGCAATGGAACCAAGTGATGTTTCTTGTGTTTTCCTCCTTAGTTTCAAAGGCCTTCTCCATTTCTTTCTGATGGGTATGGCAAATATGGGTCATTGGTACCCATCTGATTCCTTCTCCATCTGAAGAAATACAAGCAAACCCTCTCCCACAAGCAGTTAACCTATCTGGTCCCTTCTATTCACCACTTTCTGGGTCTCTACACATTACATGGCAATTATCTAAAGATAGTGGAACTGCTCACACTGAACATTGCCCTTTCAGGGCAAACCTGTCTGCAGGAGCCAGTGCATCTTTATCAAAAAACAAAAAATTAATAGTGTAGAGAGCAATATTTAGAAGTTCTCTAGGGTTACCTGTGGCTCCCCCTTTCTTTTGTTTTTAGAGGAGCTTCTTAATGTCTCTGCTTTTCCTCTCTAATATTGCCTGTCCTTGGGAATTTAAAGGTATGCCAGTGGTGTGCAAAATCCAATATTGTGCACAAAAGTGTGCAAAATGTTTGGAAATATATGCAGGTCCATTACCTGTTTTAATGCTTGTGGAACATCAATTATTGCAAAAGCTTGTATAAGGAATTCATTGAGTACTTGGGTTGTCTCTTTTGCTGTATTGCAAAAGTAAATCCTGAAAAGGCGTCTATTACAACATGGATAAAAGACAGATGAAGAAAAGCTCTATAGTATGTCACATCCATTTGCCAAATTTGATTGGGTCTCAAACACGAGGATTTTTCTCAGGAGGGAGCATAGGACCGTGGAAAGGAATGCAAGCTGTACAACCTTTAACTATGCTCCTAGTTTCCTGTTTTGTTATCTCAAATTATAAACATAAAGCTTGAGAAGCCTGATGATATTTAGAATGAGATACTTGGGCTGCCTGAAATAAAGGAGTATTGGCTACTATTGTTACAAGGTTATCTGCCTTTGAATTTCCATAAAAAATAGGATCTGGAAGTCCACTATGAGAGTTAATATGCAAGACAGAAGTCTTACCTGGATGTTTTTTCACTTGCTCTTGAAGTTCCTTAAAGAGCTGATATATATTAGAGGCTACAGATTTTATTTATTTTATATAATGGTTGTAATTAATAAGTAGTTAAGCCTAACACTGTACACATACATTGGATATCTCTTATCAATTTCTGAAAGTCATTTAAAATGTTCAACTTCTCTGTTCTTAAAGAAAGTTTTTGTACTGTAAACACCTTAGGATATAATCCATGTCCTAAATATTGAAAAGGAACATGCCTTTGAATATTTTGTGGAGCTCTATACAATTTGTATCTCTTTAGTGCTTCTATAGTCTTTTGTAGACATGCTTCTAACATTTGCTCCTCAGGTAAACACCTCAAGATGTCATCCATGTAATGTAACAACATAACTTTTAGAAATGATTTTCTTACTGGAATAAGAGCAGCAGCCACATACATTTGAGACATAGTAAGGTTATTTTTCATCCCTGTAACAAAGCTGTCCATTCATATCTTTTATAAGGGTCAGCTAAGGTAATACTGGGCACTGAAAGACACATCTTTTCATATCCTCCTTATCTAGAGGGATAGAATAGACATAATTCTTAATGTCTATAACCAAAAGAGGCCATTCTCTAGGCAATGGAAGTTCAGGCTAAAGACTTCCCATAGTTTCCATCTGTTCATTTACTTTTCTTAAATCAGTCAACATCCTACATTTTCCAGATTTCTTTTTTTTTTTTTTTTTTTTTACAACAAATACAGGGGAATTCCAAGGACTTAGAGAAGATTGTAAGTGTCCTTGGTCAAGTTCCTCTTGTACTATATCTGATAAGGCCTGAATTTTATCACTAGCTAAGGGCCACTGTTCCACCCACACTGGTGTATCAGTTTTCCATTGAGTGGGCAACAGGTGAGAGTGCAGGGAGACCTTCAACAACAGCCCTGCCTAAAAAGCCAAAGTACTCAATTGTAATACTAACTGTTATAAGATGTCTCTTCCCCACAGATTGATGGGGATTTTTTCAAGTACAAAAGGAGTTAAAAACTCCTGTTTAACCTTCACGTATCCATCTCAAAGGGGTAGCACTAACTTCTGCTGTTATTGATCCTACTATGTCAGACATATGGGTGTCTGTCTTAATCTTAAGTCTATGACTGGGCCAATTGGCACTTCTAATGATTGTATTATCTACACCTGTGTCTACCAATACTTTTCAATGCTATGATATATACATAGATAGTGAGCATAGTTAGGTCAGTTAAATCAGCTGCAGTCTAGAATATTCCTGGATTCTGTTTTGGGGAGTCAAAATCTGGATAAATATCACCAAATTGCCTTTTAAGTGTCTGTATCAGTACACCTGATGCTACTACTTCTCCTGGGTGATATCACTCATCATCTACCTATATTAGTGACTGGAATATTATCTACACATTTCCCAAATCAGTGTGTGGATGAACACTGTTTTGTAAGCACTCTGAGGAGGTGAAACGGTCAAGGCTACTGTGCCTGGAGGCAAAGGATTTATAGTCTAGATAGGGACAAATTTTACCTCTCCAGGGGATAACTCTATTCTCCCCAATTGTAATTCCATTTTTTAAAGATTGTTTCTCAGCTGATTTATCTTGTCTGAGAACTGAACTTCTAGAGACTCTCTGGGTATAACATCAGCTGTCATCATGCTCCAAGTGTTTTTTGCCTGGGGCCCTGGAGCTGGGCCCCACTTCCCATTCCCTGAGTCAATCTACATTCTGATGCCCAATGGAAACCTCCATTTCATTTTGGACATTTGGTTTTGGGTCTTGTTTTCCCACCCTGTCTTTCCCACCCAACATTAAATTCAAATGCCCTATTTTACCACATTGAAAGCATTGATTAGTCTCTCTGGATGTGCCTTGCCAAAAATGACCCTGTCTTCCCATGTTTAGATCTTGAGAAGTCTGCATCTTAGCTTGGTTATGAAAGGTATTTGTGCCCACTGTGGCACAGTGTCTTATAATTTCATCTAAAGGAGCATCCTTGTGTAGTCCTGTTATAATCTTCTACAAATCTCATTAGCATTTTCTTTAGCAAGTTGTCTTATCATAATTTCTGGTGCTACATTTTCACCAATAATTCATATGACAGCTGTCTGTAGATGTTCCAATTGGTTCATTTGAACCTTGTGCTATTTTTGTGAAGGCTTCCCCTCTATCTTGTCTTCCTGGCAGAGTCTCCCATGCTTTGATAGCAGTAGAAGCAATTTGTTCATATGCTGTCAAAGGGTAATTAATCTGCACTAAAGTGTTTGCATAATGACCTATACCCATTAGATGGTCAAAGGAGACTAGTATATTAACTCCAAGTCGTCTATTGTGTTGGGCTTGTATTCTACAGAATTCCACAAGTTTTTATCCAGGTTCTAAACATGTCCTTGCTGTAGATTTCCAATCATTAGGGGTTAAAATTTCAAAAGACAAATTCTCTAATATCATCTTAACATAAAACGATGTAGGCCCATAAAGAGTGCAAGATTTTTTCAGATATTTAATAATTTCCAAATTAAACAGAGTATATTTTATTTTTTCTTGATTTGAAGAGTTAAACTTATCAATCACAGATTATGCTTCTATTTTAAAATCAGATATATCCTGTCTTTAATTTTTAGCTTTAATTAGTGCTTTTTGTAGTCATATCATAGGGTATGGACAAAGCTCTTATGCTGATGGTGTCACTGCCCTTCCCCCTCCTTTTCTTCCCTCCAACCAAGAAGTTGAAATTTAGTGGGGAGTGTCTGGAGATGTACCTGCTGGGTGTAACTGAGTTGTGAAAGTGAGAAGCACCACACTCTTCAACCTTATCAGCACAGTACTTAACTCGGTCTGACTGGCTATGCCCTCCAGCTGTATTGTCAGTATTATACCCCTCCTTTTTTTTTTAGAACTTGTGGGAGTCTTAAAAGACAATTATAATTTATTGTATATAAGGAATTAATATATGTATATAAGGAATTGTATTTTATTTTATATAAGGAATGTTTGCTCAAGAATTGAATCAGGAACCATAGCTTCTCAATATTCAATTAGTTGCTCTCCCACTAGTTCCCACATATTTTGCTCTCATTTTTCTTCCTTAGGGAACCAAGGAAATATGTACTCTAATATATTTAAGAGTCCATTCATCTGCTTCCATGTTACCAACAAACCTTCCTTCTTTATTAATCTAAATATGTGTTCTATATGCTTCCCTTGCCGTAGGAGAGATTTTCTTAGTATTTTCCCCATTTCACCTAAAAAAAACCAAAGTAACTAGTTTAGCCCTTACCTTTCCTGTTTGTTTATTTTTGTACTCATCCTATTGCTGGGTCACAGGGGGCTTCTCCATTGAACTCGGATATTGCATCAGTCAAGTTGATTTGTGCCCTGCTTTGCAAGGCCCTGCATTTCTGATTAAAATTGAACTGATTTGTATAGGATCTCACCTAGAGCCCTAGAGATTGATTTGGGCACCAAAATGCAAAGTCTGGACTAGTAGTCTGGAGGACCTCAGGATCAGCTCAAGTCCTTGAACTTAGTGGAAGAGTGAAGGAGTCAGAAAAACCACATGACTGGTTAAAGATAGTCTGGAATCTGGCCTCTTCTCTTGTGTCTGTGGCTGAGAGCTGTGTCAGAGAGAGAGTTCTGTGACTAAGGCTCCCTTAAATACCTCAGTACAATAACATCACCACAACACACTGAGCCTGTGCAGCCATTACAAAACCATACAAAGTACTAAGTATATACTATAATAAGTACCTTGCTAACCTAGATTTAAGTACATCTTTTCAGAATTCTGGCCCTTTCCAAGTTATATAACTAGAACAAAACCAAAAAAAGCTTTATTAGTTATTGGTTGTTATCCTTTGTGTTTGAAGAGGACCAAATTCACAACATATTGGGGTCAAAGTATAGGGTATGAGATTGTGAATGATCAGACCAACATAAGCTTAAATTCCTCTAATACAGGTAGAGCACAAGTAAACTAAATGAATATTTTGAATGGATATGTTTTCAAATGTGTACACCTTATCTGTCTTTTGAGCTATTGCAATTCTTCTTTGCTAATAAAGCACAACATCTTCTTTGGTGTGGCTATGCCATGGTCAGTGGTTCTGTGCCAACATTTTTCCATGCTTCATAATGGAGTCCGAAGTTATTCAGAGATTTTTTGAGAGTACCCTTGTAACACCTCTGATCTTTGAATCAACCAAATCAAAACAACACCAAGTCCATGAAAACAGTTAATCCAGAAACCCCAATGTATTCATTGTCCATATTTTCAATACAAGGAAAAATTAAGATGATCAATTAGTAGAGTACAAGTCAGCATAGCACTAAAATTAAATTTTCTATTTGAGGGATTTCAAATCCAAGATGCCTGAGAAAAATCTGGACAAGCATGTCATTTTTCAAAATGGAGTATAATGCTGTTGTAATTGAGAGTAGATTAGCCTAGAAGTTAAACCTATTCTAATTGATACATGGAAAGTTTCTAGAAAAAAATATATATATTTCCCAAGAAAATAACTAACTTCAGGACTCAGATTTTTTTTTTTTTTTTTTTTTTGTTGACCCCATTGTTGTGAAGCAGCAGATGCATCTGTTACTGCTAATAGCAGAACATGTTTACCACTTAATGCTTTGGTATTCTTTCCTTGGGTCACCTGAATACCATGTTTTCTATTTTTGTTTTTTTGTTTTTTTGAACATACTTACTTGAAAAAGTAACTTAGAGATATTCTTAAAGAAAACTCTGTAAAAAGAAGAGTTCAGAGGGGATTTCTCTCAAACAGTTGAAATTGTCTTGAGTAGGTTGTTTTTGCAGTTAGGTATCTAATAATTACAATCCTTAAATTCCATCCTCATTATCTGGCTTTCAGCTACATCTTTCAATCTCTCCCTTGACTTTCACCTTTGCCTTCCTATGATCACCCTTCATTATAAAACAGTTTCCTTCTGGTCCTCATGCTGCCTCACTACTAAGGAGGTCAAGATAATGAGAACAGAGTTTATTTATTCAATTGTTTACATAAATTATGCAAAAAAAGCTTTGCTGAGTTTTCAGCAAAACTAGACACATAGCTTTTAATACTAGTTTGTGGATGAAAAGCTAATAAAGGCAACCCCAATGGCCTTTCTCTGCCCTCAGAATGGTCTCATCATATGCAAATTAGATATTTGGCCCAAGAGGAATTCCTAAGGAAAAGTTACATTTTTTGCCTAGCTGACCACTATTACACATATGAGTAATAATTACTATTCTCTCCCCTAAGATTCTGAGCAGTTTATATATAGAAAAAAGCAGATTGTTTCATCTTCTACCTTATTTTTGAAATAGTATCCCACAAAAGCAAACAGGTAATGTATTATTATGTACCTTGCTCTCTCAGATAACCTTCCATCCATTTTACATTTACCTTTTTTGTGCCTAGTGATTTTCTATTTTATCTTCCTCTTAGAAAATTAGCTCCTTTTGGACAAGGGATTTCTCACTTTGATTTTTTTTTTTTTTAAAGCACCAATATTTAACATTATGTCTGAAATATTTTATGACAGTAATAAATGAGTTATTTATTTATTTGTCATTTTGACTTGACACTGCATAACTTTAGCAAAGTTATTGGTCTTGTGTTCCTTCATTTTTAAAATAGTAGATTATACTTTAAAAAATTATTATTATTATAGCTTTTTTTTTTTTTTACAAGATATATTCATGGGTAATTTTTTAGCACTCATCCTTGCAAAACCTTCTGTTCCAGCTTTTCCCCACCTTCCCCCCACCCTCTCCCCTAGATGGCAGGTAGACCAATATATGTTAAATATGTTAAAGTGTATGTTAAGTACAATGTATGTATACATATCCATACATATCCATTATTTTGCTGCACAAGAAAAACTGGACTTTGAAATAAGAGAAATTACCTTGAGAAGGACATAAAAAATGTGAGCACACAAAAACAGAGGGAGTGGAAATGCTATGTTGTGATTCACACTCATTTCCCAGAGTTCTTTTTTCTGGGTGTAGAGCTGGTTCTCTACATTATTGAATAAATGGAATTGATTTGGTACATCTCATTGTTGAAGAGAACCAGGTATAATATTGTTGTTGAAGTATATAATGATCTGCTCATCCTGCTCGTTTCACTCAGCATCAGTTCATGTAAGTCTTTCCAGACCTTTCTGAAATCATCCTACTGGTCATTTCTTAAAGCACAATAATATTCCATAACATTCATATACCATAATTTATTCAGCCATTTTCCAATTGATGGGCATCCATGCAATTTCCATTTTCTAGCTGCTACAAAAAGGTCTGTTACAAACATTTTTGCACATACAGGTCCAATTCCCTTCTTTAAGATCTCTTTAGGATATAAGGCCAGTAGGAACACTTTTGGATCAAAGGGTATGCACATTTTGATAACTTTTGAGCATAGTTCCTAATGGTTCTCCAGAATGGCTGGATATATTCACAATTTCACCAACAATGTATCAGAGCCCCAGTTTTCCCACATCCCCTCCAAAATTCAGCATTATTTTTTCCTCTCATCCTAGCCAATATGAGAGGTAGTGGTATCTCAGAGTTGCCTTAATTTGCATTTCTCTGATTAAAAATAACTTGGTGCAATTTTTTCATATGGTTAGAAATAGTTTCAAATTCTTTATCTGAAAATTGTCTGTTCATATGCTTTGACCATTTATATCTCTAACTATTGGATTTTGTTAGTGATATATAAGAATGATGATGATTTATGTGGGTTTATTTTGTATATATATATATTATTTTGTATATATATATATATATCATCAGCAAAGAGTGATAATTTGGTTTCCTCATTACCTCTCTTTATCAGCTCTTATTGCCAAAGCTAGCATTTCTTATACAATATTGAATAGTAATAGTGATAGTGGGCAACCTTGTTTCATTCCTGATCTTATTGGAAATGGTTCCAGTTTATCCCCATTACACATCATGCTTACTGTTGATTTTAAATAGATGCTACTGACTATTTTAAAGAAAAGTTCATTTCTTCCTATACTCTCAAGTGTTTTTAACAGAAATGGATGTTGGGTTTAATCAAATGCTTTTTCTGCATCTATTTAGAGGATCATATGTTTTTTGTTAATTTGGTTATTGATTGAGTCAATTATGCTATTAGTTTTCCTAATATTGAACCAGCCCTGCATTCCTGGTATAAATCTTACTTGGTCATAGTGTATTATCCTGGAGATAATTTTATGTAATCTTTTTGCTAATAATTTATTTAAGATTTTTTCAACTAATATTCATAAGGGAAATTGGTCTATAATTTTCTTTCTGTTTTAAACCTACCTGGTTTAGGTATCAGTGCTATGTCTGTGTTATAAATGGAATTTGGTAGGAGTCCTTCATTCCCTATTTTTTCAAATAGTTTATATAGCACTGCAGTTAATTGTTCTTTAAATGTTTGGTAGAATTTACATGTAAATCCATCTATTCCTGGAGATTTTTTCTTAGGGAGTTGATTAATAGCTTTTTCAGTTTATTTTTTTCTAAACTGTGACTGTTTAAGCAATTTACTTTTTCTTCTGTGAATCTGGGAAGCCTATATTTTTGAAGGTAGTCATAAATTTCACTTAGGTTTTCAAATTTATTGGCATTAAGTTGGAAAAATAACTCCTAATTATTGCTCTAATTTCCTTTTCATTAGTATAAAGTTCTCCCTTTTCATTTTTAAGACTAACAATTTGATTTTCTTCTTTCGTTTTTCTAATCAAATTTACCAAAAGGTTTATGTATTTTGTTGTTTTTTTTTCATAAAGCCAACTCTTACTTTTATTTATTAATTCAATGTTTTTTTTTTTTTCAGTTTTATCAATTTCTCTTTTTAATTTTAGAATTTCAAGTTTAGTATTTGATTGGGGGTATTTAATTTGCTTTTTTCTACTTTTTTAAGTTTCAATCCCAATTTATTGATCTACCCTTTCTCTATTTTATTCAAGTAAGCCTCTAAAAATATAAAATTTCCCCTTATTACTGCTTTGGCTGCATCTCACAAATTTTGGTATGTTGTCTCATTGTTGTCATTCTCAAGATAAATTATTAATTGTGTCTATGATTTGCTCTTTCACCCATTCATTTTTTAGGATGAGATTATTTAGTTTCCAATTACTTTTTGGTCTATTTACCTCTAGCTTTTTGTTGAATGTAGTTTTTATTGCACCATGATCTGAAAAGAATGAATTTACTGTTTCTGCCTTTCTGCATTTAATTTTGAGGTCTTTTTGTCCTAATATATGGTCAATTGTTGTATAGGTTCTATGAACTGCTGAGAAGAAAGTGCACTCCTTTCTGTTTCCATTCAATTTTCTCCAAAGATCTATCATACTTAACTTTTCTAATATTCTATTTAACTCTTAACTTCTTTCTTTTTTGTTTTGTAATTTGATTTATCTAATTCTGAGAGTAAGAGATTGAGACCTGTCTATTTCTTCTTTTAACTCTCTAACTTCTCCTTTATTAGTTAGATGCTATACCACTGGGTGCATATATGTTTAATATTGATATTGCTTATTTATCTACATTACCCTTTAGCAAGATATAGTTTCCTTGCTATCTCATTTAATTAGATCAATTTTTGCTTTTGCTTCATCTGAGATAAGGATGGCTATCCATGCTTTTTTTACTTCACCTGAAGCATAATATATTCTGCTCCAGACTTTTACCTATATTCTGTATGTATTATCCTGCCTTAAGTGTGCTTTTTGTAAACAACATATTGTAGGGTTCTGGCTTTTGATCCAGGCTGCTATCCATCTCAACTTTATGGGAGAGTTCATTCCATTCATATTTAGAGTTAAAACTACTAATTCTGTATTTCCTGCCATCTTATTATCTTCAAATTATCCTTTTCTTTTTCTTCCACTCTTTATCTTCCTCCCCAATATTAAACTTATGGGCACACTACTTGCCTCACATATTTCTCCCTCGTTAGAATCCCTCCCACCCTCCTTGAGTTCCTTTCTCTTTCTTATACCATTCCCTTATTACTCTTTCCTTTTTCCATTTTCCTCTCCTACTTTTTAATGAGGTGAGAAAAGTTTCTCTGTAAACCAAATATGTCTAATATTTTCACTTTGAGCCAAATCTGATGAGAGTAAGATTCAAACAATGTTCCTCCCCCTCCATAAATTCCCTCAGATATCATAGTTTTCCTTTGTCTCTTGGTAGGATGCAATTTCCCTCTTTTTATCTCCATTATTCCCTTTTTCTGATACTATTCCCTTTTCACTTCTACTTTTCTCTCTCTTTTTTTTATATTATAACAATAAAATCAAATTATACATGTGCTCTTTATGTATGCTCCTAACATAATACAATTCTCTAGAGTTCTTTTTATCTTTTACACTTCTCTTGAGTTCTATATTTGGAGGACAAAATTTTGTTTAGCTCTGGTTTTTTCATTAGGAATAAATGGAATTCACTTGTTCCATTGAATGTCCATCTTTTCCCCTGGAAGAAAGTGTCCTCTTCGTTGGGTAGTTTATTCTTTGCTGCATTCAAAGTTCTTTTACCTTTCAGGATATCACATTCCAGGCCATTCATTCCTTTAATGTGGAGGCAGCTAGATCCTGAGTGATTCTTATAGTGGCTCCTCAGTATTTGAATTTTTTTTTTTTTTCCTAGCTGTTTGTTGTAATGTGCTCTCCTGGCAGTTACAATTACTAGTCTGTCCTAGACCCACCAGAGCACCTTTGACCACTGTCCTTTGCAGTGTGAGCTCTACCCGGCTCGCCTCCTCTGAGGCCTTCTAAGGTCTCTGGCCACAATCTCTTGAATCTATAGCTTAGTAACCGGTAGCGCACTCAAGAACAACCACATGTAATCTTAAAAGCCTTTATTATACCTACTCACATAATGCCCTAACTGATGCCCTGACTTGTTGGTTCCCTGGTGAACACCTGGTCAGAAGACCCATGTGTTCACTACCAAAACCCTTACCTCTTTTGGCTACCCATCTTGGCTTGGCCACCCAGGCTAGGAGCCAGGGTGAACAGCAGGAGGTTAAAGAGGGCGGTTGCTGCCTGCAGTGGGCTTATATAGGGCCTGTGAGGTCACACACACAGCCAATCAGCGAGAGAGTCACCCATTACGAAGCTATCTCAATATGGCCAGGATCCCGCCCAAGGGCAGTCCTAATATCCACAGAAATTATTTCTGGGCCTCAATCCCGATGCACTGTGTCCGCCCATTTAAAGGGCCCTTACAGTTTGTAATATTTTTTTCCTAAGTCTAATACTTCTGAAATTTAGCCACACTATTCCTTGGAGTATTTATTTTGGGGTCTCATTGAGAAGGTGTTTGATGAATTCTTTCAATGCCTATGTTATATTTTGATTCTATTACATCTGGCCAGTTAACTTTGATGATTTCTTGTAAAATAGTGTCTAGGCTCTTTTTTTGTAACTTTCAGGAAGTCCAATAATCCTCAGATTATCTCTCCTAGACCTATTTTTCAGGTCTGTTGTTTTTCAAAGTAGATATTTATTTTTTGTCTATATATTTTTGTGTGTGTGTGTTTTGCTTGATTGATTATTGGTGTCTCAATGGGTCATTTATTTCTATTTGTTCAGTTTTGATTTTTAAGGTGTTATTTTCTTCATTAGCTTTTTTACCTTTTTTTTGTATATGTCTAATTGAGTTTTTAAATAAGCTGTTTTGTTCTGCGGATTTTTTTTTTTCCATTTCACTGTTTTTTTTTTTTGTTTTGTTTTGTTTTGTTTTGTTTTGTTTTGTTTTGTTTTTTGTTTTGTTTGTTTGTTTTTTTTTAATTTTATAATTATAATTTTTTTGACAGTATATATGCATGAGTAATTTTTTAATATAATATTATCCATTGTATTCAATTTTTCCAAATTTTCCCCTCCCTGCCTCTACTCCCTTCCCTAGATGACAGGCAATCCCATACATATTTAATGTGTTACAGTATAACCTAGATACAATATAAGTGTGTAAATCCAATTTTCTTGTTGCACGTTAAGTATTAGATTCTGAAGGTATAAGTAACCTGGGTAGAAAGAAAGTAGTGCTAACACTTAACATTCACTTTCCAGTGTTCCTTCTCTGGGTATAGTTGTTTCTGTCCATCATTGATCAACTGGAAGTGAGTTGGATGTTCTTTATGTTGAAGATATCTACTTCCATCAGAATACTTCTTCATACATTATTGTTGTTGAAGTGTATAGTGATCTTCTGGTTCTGCTCATTTCACTCAGCATCAGTTCATGTAAGTCTCTCCAAACTTGTCTGAATCCATCCTGCTGGTCATTTCTTACACAGCAATAATATTCCATAACCTTCATATACCATAATTTACCCAACCATTCTCCAATTGATGGACATCCATTCATCTTCCAGTTTCTAGCCACTACAAAAAGGACTGCCACAAACATTTTGGCACATACAGGTCCCTTTAACCTCTTTAGTATTTCTTTGGGATATAAGCCCAATAGTAGCACTGCTGGATCAAAGGGTATGCACAGTTTGGTAACTTTTTGGGCATAATTCCAAATTGCTCTCCGAAATGGCTGGATTCTTTCACAACTCCACCAACAATGTACTAGTGTCCCAGTTTTCCCACATCCCCTCCAACATTCATCATTATTGCATTTCTCTGATCAGTAATGATTTAGAAAACTCTTTCATATGAGTGGATATAGTTTCAATTTCATCATCTGAGAATTGTCTGTTCATATCCTTTGACCATTTATCAATTGGAGAATGGTTTGATTTCTTATAAATTAGGGTCAATTCTCTATATATTTTGGAAATGAAACCTTTATCAGAACATTTTACTGTAAAAATATTTTCCCAAATTGTTACTTCCCTTCTAATCTTGTTTGCATTAGTATTGTTTGTACAGAAACTTTTTAGTTTGATGTAATCAAAATCTTCTAATTTGTGATCACTAATGATCTCTAGTTCTCCTCTGGTCATAAATTCTTTCCTCTTCTACAGGTCTGAGAAGTAGACTATCCTCTGTTCCTCTAATCTATTTATTATCTCATTCTTTATGCCTAAATCATGGACCCATTTTGATCTTATATTGGTATATGGTGTTAAGTGTGGATCCATATCTAAATTCTGGCATACTAATTTACAGTTTTCCCAACAGTTTTTTTCAAGTAATGAATTTTTATCCCAAATGTTGGTATCTTTCAGTTTGTCAAAGACTACATTGCTATAGATGTACCCTTTTTTTGTCCTTTGTACCTAATCTGTTCCACTGATCGACTGGTCTATATTTTAGCCAATACCAAATGGTTTTGGTTACTGCTGCTACATAATATAGTTTTAGATCAGTTACACCTAGACTACCTTCATCTGACTTTTTTTTTTCATTAATTCCCTTGAAATTCTTGACCTTTTATTCTTCCATATGAATTTTGCTGTTATTTTTTCTTTTTTTAAAAATTTTATTAATTTTATAATTATAGATTTTTGACAGTATATATGTATGAGTAATTTTTTTAATAATATTATCCCTTGTATTCATTTTTCCAGATTTTCCCTTCCCTCTGCTCCCTTCCCTAGATGACAGCCAATCTCATAAATTTTACATGTGTTACAGTATAACCTAGATATAATATATGTGTATAAATACAATTTTCTTTTTGCAGGTTAATTATTGGATTCCAAAGGTATAAGTAACCTGGATAGATATACAGTAGTGCTAATATTTTACTTTCAATTCCCAGTGTTCCTTCTCTGGGTATAGTTATTTCTGTCCATCATTGATCAACTGGAAGTGAGTTGGATCTTCTTTGTGTTGAAGATATCCACTTCCATCAGAATACATTTTCATACATTATAGTTGTTGAAGTGTATAGTGATCTTCTGGTTCTGCTCATTTCAGTCAGCAACAGTTGATGTAAGTCTCTCCAAGCCTTTCTGAATTCATCCTGCTGGTCATGTCTTACAGAGCAGTAATATTTCATAGCTTTCATATACCATAATTTACCCAACCATTCCCCAATTGTTGGACATCCATTCAAATTCCAGTTTCTAGCCACTACAAAAATGATTTCCACAAACATTTTGGCACAAACAGGTCCCTTTACCCTCTTTAGTATTTCTTTGGGATATAAGCCCAGTAGTAGCAGGCTGGATCAAAGGGTATGCACAGTTTGATAACTTTTTGGGCATAGTTCCAAATTGCTCTCCAAAATTGCCAGATTCTTTCACAACTCCACCAACAATGTATTAGTGTCCCAGTTTTCCCACATCCCCTCCAACATTCATCATTATTTGTTGCTGTCATCTTAACCAATATGACAGGTGTGTAGCAATATCTCAGAGTTGTCTTAATTTGCATTTCTGTGATCACTAGTGATTTGGAACACTCTTTTATATGAGTGGATATAGTTTCAATTTCATCTTCTGAGAATTGTCTGTTCATATCCTTTGACCATTTATCAATTGCGGAATGGTTTGATTTCTTATAAATTAGAATAAATTATCTATATATTTTGGAAATGAGACCTTTATCAGAACCTTTAACTATAAAAATATTTTCACAGTTTGTTACTTCCCTTTCAATCTTGTTTGAATTTATATTGTTTGTACAGAAACTTTTTAGTTTGATGTAGTCAAAATCTTCTATTTTGTGATCAATAATGATCTCTAGTTCTCCTCTGGTCATAAATTCCTTCCTCCTCCACAGGTCTGAGAGGTAGACTATCCTCTGTTCCTCTAATCTATTTATGATCTCATTCTTTATACCTAAATCATGGATCCATTTTGATCTTTTCTTGGTATATGGTGTTAAGTATGGATCCATATCTAAATTCTGGCATACTAATTTACAGTTTTCCCAACAATTTTTTCAAATAATGCATTTTTATCCCTAATGTTGGTATCTTTGGGTTTATCAAACACTAGATTGCTATTGTTGTACCCTTTTTTGTCCTTTGTACCTAATCTGCTCCACTGATCGACCGGTCTATTTCTTAGCAAATACCAAATGGTTTTGGTGACTGCTGCTATATAATATAGTTTTAGATCAGGTATACCTAGATCACCTTCTTCTGACTTTTTTTTTTTAATAATTCCCTTGAAATTCTCGACCTTTTATTTTTCCATATGAACTTTGTTGTTATTTTGTTCTAGGTCACTAAAATAGTTTCTTGGGAGTCTGATTGGTATAGCATTAAATGAATAGATTAGTTTGGGGAGTATTGTCTTTATTATATTTGCTTGACCTATCCATGAGGACTGGATGTCTTTCCAATTATTTAAATCTGACTTTATTTTTTGTGGCAAGTGTTTCATAATTTTGCTCATATAATTCCTGACTTTTCTTTGGTAGATGGATTCCCAAATACTTTATACTCTCAACATTTGTTTGGAATGGAATTTCTCTTTGTATCTCTTGCTGTTGTATTTTGTTGGTGATGTATACAAATGCTGATGATTAATGTGGATTTATTTTGTATCCAGAAACATTGCTAAAGTTTTGAATTATTTCTAATAGCTTTTTATTAGAATCTCTGGGGTTTTCTAAGTATACCATCATATCAACGGCAAAGAGTGACAGTTTGATTTCCTCATTACCTACTCTTATTCTTTTAATCTCTTTCTCGACTCTTATTGCCGAGGCTAACATTTCTAATACAATATTGAATAGTAATGGTGATATTGGGAAACCTTATTTCACTCCTGATCTTACTGGGAAAGGTTCCAGTTTATCTCCATTGCATATTATGGTTACTGACGGTTGTAAATATAAGCTCCTGATTATTCTAAGGAATAGTCCATTTCTTCCTATACTCTCAAGCGTTTTTGAGTAGGAATGGATGTTGGATTTTATCAAATGCTTTTCCTTCATCTCTTGCGATGATCATATGGTTTTTGTTAATTTGGTTAATAATATAGTTAATTATACTAATAGTTTTCCTAATATTAAACCATCCCTGAATTCCTGGTATCAATCCTACTTGATCATAGTGTATTATCCTGGGGATGATTTTCTGAAGTCTTTTTCCTAATATCTTATTTAATATTTTAACATCATTGTTCATTAAGTTAATTGGTCTATAGTATTCTTTCTCAGTTTTCGATCTACCTGGTTTAGGTATAAGTACCCTGTCTGTGTCATAAAAGGAGTTTGGCAGGACTCCTTCACCCTCTATTTTTTCAAATAGTTTATATAACAATTAGGCTAGTTGTTCTTTAAATGTTTAGTAGAATTCACATGTAAATCCATCTGGTCCTGGGGATTTTTTCCTGGGGAGTTGATTAATAGCTTGTTTTATTTTTTTTTTTTTCTGAAATGGGACTATTTAAGCAGTTTACTTCCTCCTCTGTTAATCTAGGAAGCCTATATTTTTGGAGGAAGCCATCCATTTCACTTAAGTTATCAAATTTATTGGCATGAAGTTGGACAATGTAACTCCTTATTATTTCTCTAATTTCCTCTTCATTGGTGGAAAGGTCCCCCTTTCCATTTGTAAGACTAACAATTTTATTTTCCACTTTCCTTTTTCGGATCAGCTTTACCAAAGGTTTATCTATTTTATTGGCTTTTTCACAAAACCAACTCTTGGTTTTATTTATTAATTCAATACTTTTTTTTTTTACTTTCAGTTCTATTGATTTCTCTTTTTAGTTTTAGTATTTCAAGTTTAAGTTTTTGTTGGGGGTTTTTACTTTGGCATTTTTCTAGAATTTTTAAGTTGCAGGCCCAATTCGTTAATCTTCTCTTTCTCTATTTTCTTCAAATAAGCCTCTAAAGATATAAAATTTCCTCTTATTACCGCTTTAGCTGTATCCCACAGATTTTGGTATGATGTCTCATCATTGTCATTATCTTGGGTGAAATTATTAATTGTTTCTATAATTTGATGTTTCACCCAGTCATTCTTTAAGATGAGATTATTTAGTTTCCAATTACTTTTTGGTCTATTTGCCCCTAACTTCTTACTGAATGTAGCTTTTATTGCATTGTGATCTGAGAAGAAGGCATTTATTATTTCTGCCTTCCTACATTTAATTTTGAGATCTTTATGTCCTCATATAGGGTCACTTTTTGTATAGGATCCATGAACTGCTGAGAAGAAAGTATATTCCTTTCTATTGCAATTCAGTTTTCTCCAAAGGTCTATCATACCTAGTTTTTCTAATGTTCTATTTACTTTTTTAATTTCTTTCTTATTTGTTTTGTGATTTGATTTGTCTAAATCTGAGAATGCAAGGTTGAGATCTCCCACTATTATAGTTTTACTGTCTATTTCTTCTTGCAACTCTCTTAACATTTCCTTTACAAAATTAGATGCTATACCAAATGGTGCATATATGTTTAATATTGATATGGCTTCATTGTTTAAGCTACCTTTAATCAAGATATAGTTTCTTTCCTTATCTCTTTTAATTAGATCAACTTCTGCTTTTGCTTGATCTGAGATAAGGATGGCTACCCCTGCTTTTTTTGGATTTACCTGAAGCATAATAGATTCTTCTCCAACTTTTTACCTTTATTCTTTATGTATCTCCCTGCTTTAAGTGTATTTCTTGTAAAAAACATATTGTAGGGTTCTGACTTTTGATCCAGTCTGCTATCAGTCTCTGTTTGATGGGAGCGTTCATTTCATTCACATTTACAGTTAAAACTACTAATTCTGTATTTCCTGCCATCATATTATCCCCAGATTATGCTTTTTTCCCTTGACCCCCCTGAACCCCTTCCCCAATCTTTAATTTCTAGACACCACTTGTGACGCGCAGCGCTACCTTTTTAGTATCCCTCCCCCCTCCTTCCAAGTCCCTTCCCTTATTCCCCTTTTTCTTTTCCTTTTCCTCTTCCCTCTTTTAATGAGGCGAGAGAGAATTCTCTGAAAAACAGATATGCCAATTATTTAATCTTTGAGCCTATTCTGATAAGAGTAAGATTCACACAATGTTTCTCCCCCTCTCTAAATTCTCTCATATATGGTATATTCTCTATGCCTCTTCCTGGTATGTAGTTTCCTTCTTTTTATCACTCCTTCCCCTTTTTCTGATACTACCCGCTTCCCTTTACTACTCCCCACTTTTTTTTTATATCAGTAAAATCAAATTATCCATGCAGACTTTCTATATATCCACTACAGAGATACAATTCTCAAGATTTCTGTTTATCTTTTTCTGTTTCTCTTCAGTCTTATGGATGTAGATCAAATTTTTTGTTTAAGTGGTTTTTTTTTTTTTTGTTTTTTTTTTTCTTAGAAACAAATGGAATTCCTCTATTTAATTGAATGACCATCTTCTTCCATGGAAGAAAATGCTAAACTTAGATGGGTAATTTATTGTTGGTTGCAATTCTTGATCTTTTGCCTTTCAGAATATCAGGTTCTAGGCCCTTTGATCTTTTAATGTGGAGGCAGCCAGATCTTGAGTGACCCTTATTGTGGCCCCTTGATATTTGAATTGCCTTTTACTTCCTGCTTGCAATATTTTTTCCTTTGTGTGGTAATTCTGCAGCTTCCTCATAATGTTTTGTGGAGTTCTTTTTTTAGGATCTTTTTCAGAAGGTGTTCAATAAATTCTTTCAACGCTTCTAAAGATATAAAATTTCCCCTAATTACTGCTTTACCTGTATCCCAAAGATTTTGGTATGATGTCTCATCATTGTCATTATCTTGGGTGAAATTATTAATTGTTTCTATAATTTGCTGTTTCACCCAGTCATTCTTTAAGATGAGATTATTCAGATTCCAATTGCTTTTTGGTCCATTTACCTCTAACTTCTTGCTGAATGTAGCTTTTATTGCATTGTGATCTGAGAAGAAGGCATTTATTATTTCTGACTTCCTACATTTAATTTTGAGATCTTTATGTCCTAATATATGGTCTATTTTTGTATAGGATCCATGAACTACTGAGAAGAAAGTATATTCCCTTCTATTGCCATTCAGTTTTCTCCAAAGGTCTATCATACCTAGTTTTTCTAATGTTCTATTTACTTTTTAAATTTTTCTTATTTGTTTTGTGATTTGATTTGTCTAAATCTGAGAATGCAAGGTTGAGATCTCCCACTATTATAGTTTTACTGTCTATTTCTTCTTTCAATTCTCTTAATTTTTCCTTTACAAAATTAGATGCTATACCACTTGGTGCATATATATTTAATATTGATATGGCTTCATTATTTATGCCACCTTTCAACAGGATATAGTTTCCTTCCTTATCTCTTTTAACTAGATCAACTTCTGGTTTTGCTTGATCTGAGATAAGGATAGCTACCCCTGCTTTTTTGGCTTTACCTGAAGCATAATAGATTCTGCTCCAACCTTTTACCTTTACTCTATATGTATCTCCCTGCTTTAAGTGTGTTTCTTGTAAACAACAAATTGTAGGGTTCTGATTTTTGATCCAGTGTGCTATCTGTCTTCGTTTGATGACATTATTCATCCCATTTACATTTACAGTTAAAATTACTAATTCTGTATTTCCTCTAATCATATTATCCCCAGATTATGCTTTTTCCCTTGACCCTCCTGAACATCTTCCCCGAAATTTAATTTATAGACCCCACTTGTGATGCCCAGCCCTTCCTTTTTTATTATCCCTCCCCCATCCCTTCAAAACCCTTCCCTTATTCTCCTTTTCCTTTTCCCTTTTTCTCTCCCCCCTTTTAATGAGGTGAGAGATAATTCTCTGAAAAAAAATGTCAATTATTTAATCTTTGAGTCTCTTCTGATGAGAGTAAGATTCACACAATGTTTCTCCCCCTCTCTAAATTCCCTCATTGATGGTGTATTTTCTATGCCTCTTCTTGGGATGTAGTTTCCCATTTTTATCACTCCTTCCCCTTTTTCTGATACTACCCCCTCCCCATACAATACCTCCCCTTTTTTATATCAGTAAAATCAAATTATCCATGCGTACTTTCTATATACCCACAACAGCGATACAGTTCTCAAGGCTTCTCTGTACCTTTTTCTGTTTCTCTTCAGTCTTGTTGATGTAGATCAAATTTTTTGTTTAAGTCTTGTTTTTTTTAATTTTTTTTTTTTTTTCGTAGAAATATATGGAATTCCTCTATTTCATTGAATGACCATCTTCTTCCATGGAAAAAATGCTAAACTTAGCTGGGTAGTTTACTCTTGGTTGCAATCCTTGATCTTTTGCCTTTCGGAATATCAGGTTCCAGGCCCTTCTATCTTTTTATGTGGAGGCAGCCAGATCTTGTGTGACCCTTATTGTGGCACCCTGGTATTTAAATGTTTTTTTCTAGCTGCTTGCAAGATTTTCTCCTTTGTGTGGTAATTCTGCAACTTAGCCACAATATTCCATGGTGTTCTTTTTTTAGGGTCTATTTCAGAAGGAGTTTGATGAATTCTTTCAACATCTACTTTCCCCTCTGTTTCTATTATCTCTGGACAGTTCTCTTTGATAACTTCCTGTAAAGTAGAATCTAGGCTCTTTTTATTGGTCATAGTTTTCTGGAAGTCCAAGGATCCGCAGATTATCTCTCCTAGATCTATTTTCCAGGTCTATAGATTTTCCCAGTAAGTATTTGACGTTATTCTCCAGCTTTTCATTTTGTTTTTTTGTTTTTTTGTTTTTTTGTTTTCTTTGACTGATTCTTGGATTCTCAATGAATCATTCATATCTATTTGTTCTGTCCTGAATTTTAAGGAGTTATTTTCTTCATTCACAATTTTTAGTTCTTTTTGTAAATGCCCAATTTCGTTTTTAAATGAATTATTTTGCTCTATTGATTTTTTTCCATTTCCCTAATCTTTTTTTTTTTTTTTTAGAGAATCATTTTCTTTTTCCAATTCAGAAATCCTATTTTCTTGAGACTTTTGTATCTTTTCCAATTCAGAAAATCTACTTTCCTGTGATTTTTTAAACTTTTTCTTATTCACAAATTCTTTTTCCCTGCATCCCCTGTGAATTCTTTATTTTTTCCAAATGCAATTTCAGAACGTTTTCAATCTCTATCATAGCTTCTCTTTCCTTTCCCCATTTTTCTTCAAACTCTCTTAATTTTTTAATAGTCTTTTCTAGGAGAGAGTTATGTGATGGGGTCAGGAATTGTTCCCTTTTAGGCTGTTATCTGCTGACTCTCTGCTGTTAACTTCCTCGGGGTTGGATACCCGCTCTTTCTCTGTGTAGAAGGAATCGATGGTTCTTCTTTGCTTTTTACTCATATTTAAAAAGCCTTTTGGGGTCCCTCCTTGGGGTATGAAATTATTTATTTATTTATTTACCAGCTTCCTCCTAGACTGGATGGATGCAGTGTCTCCTGCGCCTGAGCTAAGATAGAGCTCTGGGAGAGAGTTCCCCACCCCCTCCCTGGAAGTGCCTCAGAGGTGATTAGCACGGCAGTGCTTTGAGTGTGCTGTGTGTCCTAGCGACTTTCCTGAGGTTTAAGACTGAACAGTAAAGGCGACACAAAGCCCAGCCAATGCATCCCGGTGGGGCATGGATGTCAGCAGCAGATGACATGAAAAGCCCCTTGCACTCAAACTGGAACTGTCTGCCCTGAAACCACGGTCCCTATTTCAAAGGTTCCGCTTCTCTGGGATTTCCGGAGCTGAGTTCCACAGCCTCCAGAGGAGCAAGGCACTATGTGTTTCCTTGGGCCGTATTTGCCCTGCTTTTCAATCTCTTAACTACTCCAGGTGAAAGCCTGGACAGCCTAAGTTGGCCACACCCATAGTAATGAGATCTGAGTCACTTTCAGATTGGGGTGGTTCTAGTATCTGGCTTTATATTTTAAAGTGCCTTGATTTCTCTTCTGAACTGCTGTTTTATAAGCAAAGAAGAGCCAACAGCCTGTGCTACATTCTTCTATCTGACTGGCTTCTCTGATCCCAGAGCCCTCCACAGTGCAATTGGTGCAGTGTGCCACCACCCAACCGTCTGTGATTTTTCCTAACCTTGGAACTGATCTTTTCTATTGAAACTCCAGATTCTCTTCAGCTGGTAAGTCGTGCTTCCAGTCCTTGTGGTTTCTATCAGTCTAATGCTATTCTTTTTTTTTTTTTTTTTTTTATGGTAGAACAATTATTTTATTTATGGATGTTGTATCTCAGTTGCAACAGTTTTACATCACATTGTTTTTTTTTTTTTTTTTTTTTTTGTTTGTTTTGTTTTTAATTAATAATTTTTTATTATATATATATTTTTTATAATATTATCGCTTGTATTCATTTTTCCAAATTTCCCCCCCCCCCTATTCCCTCCCCTCGATGACAGGCAATCACATACATTTTACATGTGTTACAATATAGTCTAGATACAATACATGTGTGTGAATATCATTTTCTTGTTGCACAATAAACATTAGATTCCGAAGGTACATGCAACCTGGGCAGACAGATATTAGTGCTAACAATTTACATTCACTTCCCAGTGTTTCTTCTCTGGGTGTAGCTACCTCTGTCCATCATTGATCAACTGGAAGTGAGTTGGCTCTTCTTTATGTTGAAGATTTCCACTTCCATCAGAATACATCTTCATACAGTATTGTTGTTGAAGTGTATAGTGATCTTTTGGTTCTGCTCATTTCACTCAGCATCAGTTGATTTAAGTCTCTCCAGGCTACTCTGTATTCCTCCTGCTGGTCATTTCTTACAAAGCAATAATATTCCATAACCTTCATATACCATAATTTACCCAACCATTCTCCAACTGATGGACATCCATTCATCTTCCAGTTTCTAGCTACAACAAAAAGAGCTGCCACAAACATTTTGGCACATATATGTCTCTTTCCACTCTTTAGTATTTCTTTGGGATATAAGCCCAGTAGTAGCGCTGCTGGGTCAAAGGGTATGCACAATTTGATAACTTTTGGGGCATAATTCCAGATTGCTCTCCAGAATAGCTGGATTCTTTCACAACTCCACCAGCAATGTATTAGTGTCCCAGTTTCCCCACATCCCCTCCAACATTCATCATTATTTGTTCCTGTCATCTTAGCCAATCTGACAGGTGTGTAGTGGTATCTCAGAGTTGTCTTAATTTGCATTTATCTGATCAGTAGTGATTTGGAACACTCTTTCATGTGAGTGGATTTATGTGGATTTATTTTGTATCCTGCCACTTTGCTGAAATTTTGAATTATTTCTAGTAGCTTTTTAGCAGAGTCTTTGGAGTTCTCTAAGTATACCATCATGTCATCTGCAAAAAGTGATAGTTTGATTTCCTCATTTCCTACTCTAATTCCTTGAATCTCTTTCTTGGCTCTTATTGCCGAGGCTAGCGTTTCTAGTACTATATTGAATAGTAATGGTGATAGTGGGCAACGTTGTTTCACTCCTGATCTTACTGGGAAAGGTTGCAGTTTATTTCTATTGCATATTATGCTTACTGAAGGTCTTAAATATATGCTCCTGATTATTCTAAGGAATAGTCCATTTATTCCTATACTCTCAAGAGTATTTAGTAGGAATGGATGTTGGATTTTGTCAAATGCTTTTTCTGCATCTATTGAGATGATCATATAGTTTTTATTAATTTGATTATTAATATGGTCAATTATACTAATAGTTTTCCTAATATTAAACCAGCCCTGCATTCCTGGTATCAATCCTACTTGATCATAGTGTATTATCTTATTTAAGATTTTAGCATCAATATTCATTAAGGAAATTGGTCTATAGTTTTCTTTATCAGTTTTCGATCTACCTGTTTTAGGTATCAGTACCATGTCTGTGTCATAAAAGGAGTTTGGTAGGACTCCTTCATCCCCTATTTTTTCACATAGTTTATATAGCATTGGGGCTAATTGTTCTTTAAATGTTTGGTAGAATTCACATGTGAATCCGTCTGGCCCTGGGGATTTTTTCCTGGGGAGTTGATTAATAGCTTGTTCTATTTCTTTTTCTGAAATGGGACTATTTAAGCAACTTATCTCCTCCTCTGTTAATCTAGGGAGCCTATATTTTTGGAGGAAGTCATCCATTTCACTTAAGTTATCAAATTTATTGGCATAAAGTTGGGCAAAGTAACTCCTTATTATTTCTCTAATTTCCTCTTCATTGGTGGAAAGATCCCCTTTTTCATTTGTAAGACTATCAATTTGATTTTCCTCTTTCTTTTTTCTGATCAAATTTACCAAAGGATTATCTATTTTATTGGCTTTTTCACAAAGCCAACTCTTGGTTTTATTTATTAATTCAATAGTTTTTTTTTTTACTTTCAATATTATTGATTTCTCCTTTTAATTTTTGTATTTCAAGTTTAATTTTTTGTTGGGGGTTCATAATTTGGTCTTTTTCTAGCCTTTTAAGTTGTAAGCCCAATTCGTTAATCTTTTCTTTCTCTATTTTCTTCAAATAAGCCTCTAAAGATATAAAATTTCCCCTTATTACTGCTTTACCTGCATCCCAAAGATTTTGTTATGATGTCTCATCATTGTCATTATCTTGGGTGAAATTATTAATTTTTTCTGTAATTTGCTGTTTCACCCAGTCATTCTTTAAGATGAGATTATTCAGTTTCCAATTACTTTTTGGTCTATTTACCCCTAACTTTTTACTGAATGTAGCTTTTATTGCATTGTGATCTGAGAAGAAGGCATTTATTATTTCTGCCTTCCTACATTTAATTTTGAGATCTTCATGTCCTCATATATGGTCTATTTTTGTATAGGATCCATGAACTGCTGAGAAGAAAGTATATTGCTTTCTATTGCCATTCAGTTTTCTGCAAAGGTCTATCATACCTAGTTTTTCTAATGTTCTATTTACTTTTAAAATTTCTTTCTTTTTTTTTTGTGGTTTGATTTGTCTAAATCTGAGAGTGCAAGGTTGAGATCTCCCACTATTATAGTTTTATTGTCTATTTCTTCTTGCAATTATCTTAACTTTTCCTTTACAAAGTTAGATGCTATACCACTTGGTGCATATATGTTTAGTATTGATATGGCTTCATTATTTATGCTACCTTTTAGCAGGATATAGTTTCCTTCCTTATCTTTTTTAAGGAGATCTACTGCTTTTGCTTGATCTGAGATAAGGATAGCTACCCCTGCTTTTTTGGCTTTACCTGAAGCATAATAGGCTCTGTTCCAACCTTTTACCTTTACTCTGTATGTATCTCCCTACTTTAAGTGTGTTTCCTATAGACAACATATTGTAGGGTTCTGATTTTTGATCCAATCTGCTATCCATCTCTGTTTGATGGGAGCGTTCATCCCATTCACATTTACAGTTAAAATTACTAATTCTGTATTTCCTCTAATCATATTATCCCCAGATTATGCTTTTTCCCTTGACCCCCCTGATCCCCCTCCCCTATATTTAATTTACAGACCCCCCTTGTGATGCGCAACCCTCCCTTTTTTTTTCCTGAGACATGTACAAAATTTTTTGTTTAATCTGCCCTGTTTCTCTTTGTTTGATATACATCACAGTGCTCTAAACCAACTCTCACCCCAGAATGGCACTCCTAGGCAAATTACCCTCTCCTCATTCAACTTTGGTTCCATGAATTAGAACAGGGTAGTGTGGAATAGATTTTCCAGTTGGCACCTCTTCCAAAAAGCTATTTATACAAGTTCAGGTTCCTCTATGATCAGTCTGTGACCTTGTCTTACCCTGGTTCATCACTTGTTTTTGTAAAAAAATGTTCCATGCTATGTACTCTGGACCATATTTCAACTCCATGTTCTACAGGAATATCTATCTTCATATGTTGAACAAGGGTAGAAAAATGGTCCATTATGACTTTTTCTTGAATTTCTCAATTAGAATCAAGCCCAATATATTGTATAGATCTATAAAGAAGAATTTGGAGTTTTAGGAGCATCAAAGTTCTTCCTGCTTTTCTTCTATTTTAACTCATCCTCCCATGGACATTATATATATACTATATATATATATATTTAATGTTATTTGTTCCTTGACTATATTCTTTTCTACTGTAAATTAAAAGTGATTCACAACCCCCTCCCCCCAATTCCATTGAAGAATTGCCATCAATATCCTTTGCAAACGCTTTATTTATTGAGAAGATAGAAGGAAATAAAAGTGTAGCATGTATCCTCCTTCTCTCACTGCCCATTCTTGGATTCATACTCTCACCTATACCACTTAGTCCCAGGGAAAGAATAGGATCAACCTCAAAACATTGTCTATGTAATAGTGCCCCTGTGATGAATGCTTATCTCTGTGATTGCTGAATAACTCATGGAGTTCATTCTCTCTCTCTCTCTCTCTCTCTCTCTCTCTCTCTCTCTCTCTCTCTCTCTCTCTCTCCCTCTCTTTTTCTCTCTCTTTCTTTCTACCCCCTTTCCTCCTTCCTCCTTCTTTCTCCCCTAGATAGCAAGCAATATGATATAAATCAACCACATGCAATTCTTCTAAACATATTTCCATATTCATCATATATTTATATATTTATATCAGTGTCAGATGTTTCTTAGATTTTCTCCTTTGTTTTGAGGTCTTTCTCTTTTTCTGTCTCCATCTGAAGAAATACAAGCAAACCATATCTCCCAGGCAGTTAACCTATCTAATTTTCTTCTATTTAACACTTTCTAAATCTCTTCTCATCATCTGGCAATTACATTGGAGTTGTTTGCACTGGACACAGCCTTGTTGGTTTAAAAGGCCTGTATTCTCCCCAAGTGTAACCCATTTTTGCAATCTGATTGCTTTTTCCCCTGACTAATCAGGTAATCCCTTTCTTCCATGTGATTGCTTTTCAGCTGATAGACCACATCAGAGTCCTGACCTTCTAAAGACTCTTTGAGTGTAACCTCAGCTGCCACCATGCCCCAAGTCTTTTTTTGCCTGGGGCCCTGGACCTGGGCCCCTCATCCCATTCCCCTGAATTATTCTACACTCTGATGCCCAATGGAGTCTTCTGTTGCATTTTGGACATGGGATATTGGGTCTTGTTCTCCCACCCTGTCTTCTCACTCTATCTCCATAATTACACTGACCTCTCAGATGTCCAATTTTTCCACATTGGAAACATCAACGAATTTCTCTAGTAGTCTTTTGCCAAGAGGGACTTTGTCTTTCCATATTCATCATAGTCCGGGTGTAAAAAGCATTTATTCCCACTGAAGCACATCATCTCATCTAAAGGAGCATCTTTGTCCAATCCCCCATATAATTCTTTTGCAAATCTCATTGGCATTTTCCTGGTCATTATTTATGTAGCTGTATTTTCTCCAATAGTTCTTTTGATAGCAGTTTGCAAATGTCCCACAAAATCTGCAAAAGGTTCATTGGGACTTTGCTCTATTTTAGTGAAAGCCTTCCCCCAATCTTTCTGTCCAGGGATGGAACCCCAAGCTATTTTTTTTAATTCATTTTTCCAAATTATCCCCTCCCTCCCTCCACTCCCCTCCCCCCGATGACAGGTAATCCCATACATTTTACATGTGTTACAATATAACCTAGATACAATATATGTGTGTAAATACCATTTTCTTGTTGCACATTAAGTATTAGATTCCGAAGGTATAAGTATCCTGGGTAGATAAATAGTAGTGCTAACAATTTACATTCACTTCCCAGTGTTCCTTCTCTGGGTGTAGTTATTTCTGTCCATCATTGATCAACTGGAAGTGAGTTGGATCTTCTTTATGTTGAAGATTTCCACTTCCATCAGAATACATCCTCATACAGTATTGTTGTTGAAGTGTATAGTGATCTTCTGGTTCTGCTCATTTCACTCAGCAACAGTTGATGTAAGTCTCTCCAAGCCTCTCTGTATTCCTCCTGCTGGTCATTTCTTACAGAGCAATAATATTCCATAACCTTCATATACCATAATTTACCCAACCATTCTCCAATTGATGGACATCCATTCAACTTCCAGTTTCTAGCTACAACAAAAAGAACTGCCACAAACATTTTGGCACATACAGGTCCCTTTTCACTCTTTAGTATTTCTTTGGGATATAATCCTAATAACAGCAATGCTGGGTCAAAGGGTATGCACAGTTTGATAACTTTTTGGGCAGAGTTCCAAATTGCTCTCCAGAAGGGTGGATTCTTTCACAACTCCACCAACATTTTATCAGAGTCCCAGTTTTCCCACATCCCCTCCAACATTCATCATTATTTGTTCCTGTCATCTTAGCCAATCTGACAGGTGTGTAGTGGTATCTCAGAGTTGTCTTAATTTGCATTTCTCTGATCAGTAGTGATTGGGAACACACTTTCATATGAGTGGAAATAGTTTCAATTTCATCATCTGAGAATTGTCTGTTCATATCCCTTGACCATTTATCAATTGGAGAATGGTTTGGTTTCCTATAAATCAGGGTCAGTTCTCTATATATTTTGGAAATGAGACCTTTGTCAGAACCTTTCCTTTTAAAAATTTTTTCCCAATTTGTTACTTCCCTTCTAATCTTGTTTGCATTAGTATTGTTTGTACAGAAACTTTTTAGTTTGATGTAATCAAGATCTTCTATTTTGTGATCACTAATGATCTCTAATTCTCCTCTCGTCATAAATTCCTTCCTCCTCCACAGGTCTGAGAGGTAGACTATTCTCTGTTCCTCTAATCTATTTATGATCTCATTCTTTATGCCTAAATCATGGACCCATTTTGATCTTATCTTGGTATATTGTGTTAAGTGTGGGTCCATATCTAATTTCTGCCATACTAATTTCCAGTTTTCCCAACAGTTTCTTCCAAATAATGAATTTTTGTCCCTAATGTTGTTATCTTTGTGTTTGTCAAAGATTAGATTGCTATAGATTTACCCTTTTTTGTCCTTTGTATCTAATCTGTTCCACTGATCTACCGGTCTATTTCTTAGCCAATACCAAATGGTTTTGGTGATTGCTGCTATATAATATAGCTTTAGATCAGGTACACTTAGACCACCTTCCTCTGACTATTTTTTTCATTTGATCCCTTGCAATTCTCGACCTTTTATTCTTCCATATGAATTTTGTTGTTATTTTTTCTAGATCATTAAAATAGTTTCTTGGGAGTCTGATTGGTATAGCACTAAATAAATAGATTAGTTTGGGGAGTATTGTCATCTTTATTATATTCGTTTGGCCTATCCAAAAGCACTGAATGTCTTTCCAATTATTTAAATTTGATTTTATTTTTATGGCGAGTGTTTCCTAATTTTTCTCATAAAATTCCTGACTATTCTTTGGTAGATGGATTCCCAAATACTTTATACTCTTAACATTTGTTTGGAATGGAATTTCTCTTTGTATCTCTTGCTGTTGCATTTTGTTGGTGATATATAAGTGTGCTGAGGATTGATGTGGATTTATTTTGTATCCTGCCACTTTGCTAAAATTCTGAATTATTTCTAATAGCTTTTAAGCAGAGTCTTTGGGTTTCTCTAAGTATACCATCATGTCATCTGTGAAAAGTGACAATTTGATTTCCTTGTTTCCTTCTCTAATTCCTTGAATCTCTTTCTCGGCTCTTATTGCCAAGGCTAGAGTTTCTAGTACTATATTGAATAGTAAAGGTGATAGTGGGCAACGTTGTTTCACTCCTGATCTTACTGGGAAAGGTTGCAGTTTATTTCTATTGCATATTATGCTTACTGACGGTCTTAAATATATGCTCCTGATTATTCTAAGGAATAGTCCATTTATTCTTATACTCTCAAGAGTTTTTAGTAGGAATGGATGTTGCATTTTGTCAAATGCTTTTTCTGCATCTATTGAGATGATCATATGGTTTTTATTAATTTGATTATTAATATGGTCAATTATACTAATAGTTTTCCTAATATTAAACCAGCCCTGCATTCCTGGTATGAATCCTACTTGATCATAGTGTATTATCCTGGGGATGATTTTCTGAAGTCTTTTTGCTAATATCTTATTTAACATTTTAGCATCAATATTCATTAAGGAAATTGGTCTATAGTATTCTTTCTCAGTTTTCGATCTACCTGGTTTATGTATAAGTACCATGTCTGTGTCATAAAAGGAGTTTGGTAGGACTCCTTCATCCCCTATTTTTTCACATAGTTTATATAACATTGGGGCTAATTGTTCTTTAAATGTTTGGTAGAATTCACATGTGAATCCATCTGGTCCTGGGGATTTTTTCCTGGGGAGTTGGTTAATAGCTTGTTCTATTTCTTTTTCTGAAATGGGACTATTTAAGCAATTTATTTCCTCCTCTGTTAATCTAGGAAGCCTATATTTTTGGAGGAAGTCATCCATTTCACTTAAGTTATCAAATTTATTGGCATAAAGTTGGGCAAAGTAACTCATTATTTCTCTAATTTCCTCTTCATTGGTGGAAAGATCCCCCTTTTCATTTGTATGACTAACAATTTGATTTTCCTCTTTCTTTTTTTTGATCAGATTTACCAAAGGTTTATCTATTTTATAGGCTTTTTCATAAAACCAACTCTTGGTTTTATTTATTAGTTCAATAGTTTTTTTACTTTCAATATTATTGATTTCTCCTTTTAATTTTTGTATTTCAAGTTTAATTTTTTGTTGGGGGTTTATAATTTGGTCTTTTTCTAGCCTTTTAAGTTGCAAGCCCAATTCGTTAATCTTCTCTTTCTCTATTTTCTTCAAATAAGCCTCTAAAGATATAAAATTTCCCCTTATTACTGCTTTAGCTGCATCCCACAGATTTTGGTATGATGTCTCATCATTGTCATTATCTTGGGTGAAATTATTAATTGTTTCTATAATTTGCTGTTTCATCCAGTCATTCTTTAAGATGAGATTATTTAATTTCCAATTGCTTTTTGGTCTATTTACGCCTAATTTTTTACTGAATGTAGCTTTTATTTCATTGTGGTCTGAGAAGAAGGCATTTATTATTTCTTCCTTCCTACATTTAATTTTGAGATCTTTATGTCCTAATATATGGTCAATTTTTGTATAGGATCCATGAACTGCTGAGAAGAAAGTATAATCCTTTCTATTGCCATTCAGTTTTCTCCAAAGGTCTATCATACCTAGTTTTTCTAATGTTCTATTTACTTTTAAAATTTCTTTCTTATTTGTTTGTGGTTTGATTTGTCTAAATCTGAGAGTGCAAGGTTGAGATCTCCCACTATTATGGTTTTACTTTCTATTTCTTCTTGCAACTCTCTTAACTTTTCCTTTAGAAAGTTAGATGCTATACCACTTGGTGCATATATGTTTAGTATCGAAATGGCTTCATTATTTATGCTACCTTACAGCAGGATATAGTTTCCTTCCTTATCTCTTTTAACTAGATCATCTTCTGCTTTTGCTTGATCTGAGATAAGGATGGCTACCCCTGCTTTTTTTGGATTTACCTGAAGCATAATAGATTCTGCTCCAACCTTTTACCTTCACTCTATATGTATCTCCCTGCTTTAAGTGTGTTTCCTGTAAGCAACATAATATAGGGTTCTGATTTTTGATCCAGTCTGCTATCCATCTCCATTTGATGGCAATGTTCATCCCATTTATATTTACAGTTAAAATTACTAATTCTGTATTACCTGCCATCATACTATCTCCAGTTTATGCTTTTTCCCTTGACCCCTCTGAACATTTTCCCCAATATTTAATTTATAGATCCCCCTTGTGATGCTCAGCCCTCCCTTTTTTTTTTTAGTATCCCTCCCCCCTCCCTCCACATCTCTACCCTTATTCTCCTTTTCCTTTTCCCTTTTCCTCTCCCCCCTTTTGATGAGGTGATAGAGAATTCTCTGAAAAACAAATATGACAATTATTTACTCTTTGAGCCTCTTCTGATGAGAGTAAGATTTACACAATGATTCTCCACCTCTCTAAATTCCCTCAGATATGGTGTATTTTCTATGCCTCTTCCTGGGATGTAGTTTCCCTTTTTTTATCACTCCTTCCCCTTTTTCTGATACTACCCCCTTCCCTTTACTACACCCCCTCCCTTTTTTTTTTCTTTTATATCAGTAAAATCAAATTATCCATCGTTACTTTCTATATATCCACAACAGAGATATAGTTCTCAAAGGTTCTGTGTACCTTTTTCTGTTTTTCTTCAGTCTTGTTGATGTAGATCAAATTTTTTGTTTAAGTCTGGTTTTTTTCTTAGAAACATATGGAATTCCTCTATTTCATTGATTGACCATCTTCTTCCATGGAAAAAGATGCTAAACTTAACTGGGTAGTTTATTCTTGGTTGCAATCCTTGATCTTTTGCCTTTTGGAATATCAGGTTCCAGGCCCTTCTATCTTTTTATGTGGAGGCAGCCAGATCTTGTGTGACCCTTATTGTGGCACCTTGGTATTTAAATTGTTTTTTTCTAGCTGCTTGAAGGATTTTCTCCTTTGTGTGGTAATTCTCTAGTTTAGCCACAATATTCCATGGTGTTCTTTTTTTAGGGTTTATTTCAGAAGGAGTTTGATGAATTCTTTCAACATCTACTTTCCCCTCTGTTTCTATTATCTCTGGACAGTTCTCTTTGATAACTTCCTGTAAAATAGAATCTAGGCTCTTTTTTTGGTCACAGTTTTCGGGAAGTCCAAGGATCCGCAGATTATCCCTCCTAGATCTATTTTCCAGGTCTATAGATTTTCCCAGTAAGTATTTGACGTTATTCTCCAGCTTTTCATTTTTTTTTTTTTTTGTTTTGTTTTGTTTTGTTTGACTGATTCTTGGGTTCTCAATGAATCATTCATTTCTATTTGTTCCATCCTGACTTTTAAGGAGTTATTTTCTTCATTCACAGTTTTTAGTTCTTTTTGTAAATGCCCAATTTCGTTTTTAAATGAATTATTTTGCTCTATTGAATTTTTTTTCCATTTCCCTAATTTTTTTTGAGAATTATTTTCTTTTTCCAATTCAGAAATCCTATTTTCTTGAGACTTTTTTATCTTCTCCAATTCAGAAATCCTATCTTCCTGTTATTTTTTTACCTTTTCTAATTCACTAATTTTGTTTCCCTGCATCTCCTGTGAATTTTTTTATTTCTTCCAACTCCAATTTCATAGCTTCTCTTTCCTTTCCCCATTTTTCTTCAAACTCTTTCAACTTTTTAATAGTCTCTTCAAGGAGAGAGTTATGTGATGGAGGGCAGGAATCGTTCCCCTTTAGGTTGTTATCTGCTGACTCTCTGCTGTTAACTTCCTTGGGGTTGGATACCCGCTCTTTCTCTGTGTAGAAGGAATCTATGTTTTTTTTGGCTTTTTACTCATACTTAAAAAATCTTTTAGGGTCTGTCCCTGGGGTAGGAAATTATTTATTTATTTCTTTACCAGCTTTCTCCCAGAGCAGATGGATGCAGTGGCCCCTGTGCCTGAGCTAAGAGAGAGCTCTGGGAGGGAGTTCCCCACCCCCTCCCTGGAAGTGCCTCACAGGTGATCAGCACTGCTGTGCTTTGAGGGCGCTGTGTTCTAGCGGCTTCCCTGAGGTTTGAAACTGAACAGTAAAGGCGACACAAAGCCTAGCTTAAGCGTCCCGGTGTGGCGTGGATATCAGCAGCAGGTGATGTGAAAAGCCCCTGCACTCAAACTGGAAGTGTCTGCCAGAAAATGCGGTCCCTAGTTCAAAGGTTCTGCTTTTCTGGGACTTCCTGCGGCTGAGTTCCACAGCCTCCAGCCTGAGCCAGGCACTTTGAGTTACCACCCGCCCACTTTTCAATCTCTTAACTACCCACAGCTGAAAGCCTGGATTGCCTATCTCAGCCACACCCACAGTGCCGAGATCTGCTGAGTCACCCCCGGATCCGGGAAGATCTAATCTGGTTTTAAATTAAGTTGGCTTGTTCTCTTCTGAACTGCTGTTTTATAAGCAGAGAAGAGCTAACAGCCTGTGTCAGATTCTTCTATCTCAGTGGCTTCTCTGATCCCAGAGCTCTCCCCAGCGCGATAGGCGCAGTTTGCCATTACCCCACTGTCTGTGCTGGCCTTTCTTCTTCCTCCCCTGGGAGTTGACCTTTCCTGTTGAAACCCCAGATTCTCTTCAGCTGGTAAGTCATGCTTCCAGTCCTTGTGGATTCTATCAGTCCAGCGCTATTTCTGAGGCTGATTTTATCTAGTTAGTTTTGAGGGAAGAAAGGAGCTTAAAGAATTGCGTGTATCTTCTCTACCACCTTGGCTCCGCCCCCCGTTACCCCAAACTTTTATTGCAGTCTTAGCAATTTGTTCATACACTGTCATGGGATAATTAATCTGTTCTGAATTCTCATCATACTGACCTTCACCAGCTAAGTGCTCAAAAGTGAATTGCGTGTTAAATCCTATTTCCAAATTGCATCTGACTTGGATTTTATATAATTCATGAAACTCCACAAGTCACAACAGATTTTGTCCAGTTTCTAAACATGTCCTTGCTATGGATTTCCAGTCATGCAGGGTTAGGACTTCATAAGACAAACCATCTCGTAAAATTTTAACATAAGCTGATGTAGCCCCATAAAGGGTACAACCTTTTTTCAAATCTTTAATTTTATTCAAATCTAAAGGTATATATCTCCTCCTTTTTTGACCTATAAGTCAATATCTTCAATCATAGGATATGCATGTATAAAATTACTTATATCCTGTCCTTCTCTCTTAGCTTTAACCGATGTTTTTTATAATCTTGTCATAGGCTGCTTCACAGGCAATTCTGTTTGTGTTTCTGCCTCTTTGCCTCCTCCTTCTTGCTCTACCCCTGAAGGGTTAATTGAGGGAGGAGATGGAAAATGCTTCTGTTGCTCAGAATTGTACTTAACTCCATTGTTTTCTGATTCATCCTCTTCATCTAGTTTAGTTGGATCCTCCCCCTCTGGCTCCTGTAGTCTAACAATTTTTAAAGCCCCTTGGATTAAATTGTAGGTATGAAGTGTGTCTTTGGAAATTGAGTTTGGTTTGGAATTGTAATGTTCAACTAATTGCTCTCCTACTAATTGCTACTCATCTGCATCCAATTCTTTTTCCAGAGAAAAACAAAGACATATGACCTGCACAGTTTTTAAAAGTTCATTAATCTCCTCCAAAATTAAAATCAATCCTTGGCTTTTCATAACCTTGATAATGTTCTCTAAACCTTTTCCTTGAACAGAAGGCATTTGCCCCATTTCACTGAAATTCTACTTTAGCTCTTTAATGAAGTCAAACAAAGTTTAACAAAAGTTTAAAAAAAATTTCCTTTTTACTCACTCTTTTGGGTGAGAGAGACTTTTCCAATGGAATCAGGATCTTGTCTGTCTGAAGATCCCTGTTTGGGCGCCAAAATGCAAAGGTCTGGGCTAGCTCCTCTGAAGGGCTCAGAATAAGTCCTTGTCAGGATAAGCAAAAGTTCTTGACCTACATTGTGAGCGCCAATATGTAAAGTTGTGATTGTCTGTCACTTGTAATCCTTCTCCGGGAGGAGGTTTCTTTTCTCTGTGAATCTTTTTCTCTGTCCTCTTCACTTGTGAATCCATGGGACATCTTCTCCTTGTTCCAATCCAAAACTGACTTTCCAGACTCTAACTTCTTCTTTTATCCTCGTAGAGAATGAGTGTGAAATAACTCAGGGGCTTGTGGGAGAAATACTTCAACCAATGAACTTGTTCCTTTTAAACATGTAAGCTCCTCCCCAGAAGTTCAAAGGGGTAAAACTCCCCTTAAAGGCCAGAATCAAAAGGTGTGGACTAGAGAATTGTTAAGTATCGACTTAGCACTTAGTAAGAACCTAACATCTTCTCACATCATTTAGGATCAATTCATGTAAGTCTTTCTAGGTTTTTCTAAAGTCTTTCTGATGATTGTTTTTTATAGAAAAGTAATATTCCATTATATTCATATGCCATAGTTCACTTATCCATTCTCCAACTGATGAGCATCCATACAATTTCCAGTTACTTGCAATTATAAACATTACATACACTATAAACATGTTAGCACATGTGGATCCTTTCCTCTCTTTCTGGAATCTTTTGCTGATACAGACCTAGTAGTTTCATCAAAGAGCATGTACAGTTATATAGCTCTTTGGCCATAGTTCCAAATTATTTTCCAGAATGTTTGGATCATTACTGTTCCAGTTTTCCCACTTCTTTCTGACATTTGTCATTATCTTTTCTCACAGTCTTAGCTAATTTGAGAGTTGTGAAATGATACCTCAGAGTTGGTTTAAATTTTATTTTTCTAATCAAGTGATTTAGAGCACCATGGAGATCTCTTGAGACTTTCCCCTTATAGACTGGCTTCCTGAAAATCCAGAATGGATTTGACTGTAGCATCTCAAGTTCTTGTAGTTTATTCTCCTTATAATTTGAAGCTCACCAAATTGTAGCCTCTCATTTATATTGCACCAATCATCAGGGGAAAAATGCATAACAGAGAAAGAAATAATATCAGTACTATGTTCTCTTAGATTAGTGTTATTCAGGGGAGAGGGAACTTATGATCTCTTATCCAAACTAAGGTCAGAATAATTCATCTTTTTTTGAATGACTGCCAGTCAAGAATTAATTATGACAAAACTCATTTTAAATGGGTCATGCATTTTAAATAAATAATGGGAACATATTCCCCAATTTTATTTTTTTTCAATTTTGTTACTGAAGGAGAATCGGTTAAAGAATGCCTGTGCATTCCCAAAAGATGATGTATAGATTACATCAACTGAACATGCTGAGCCTACTCACTGACCTTTTATTTCATAAAAATCTGGATCATATCATCTCATAAGAACCTAGAATACTGAAGAAAATCAGGTCAAACATAGAACACATGTAGCAAAAATGCCATTCATAACTATTGATTATTGAAAGTTCTTTACTCTCCTTATAGATCATGGTGGGATCAGTTATGCCACTGGCTATCCTGTTTTTAGAACTCAGAATCTGAATTTACATTGTATTATTTAAGCTCCGCAGGATGCTATTTCTCTTTAATAAACCAAAAGACATTTCTTGCGTGATTGCATCTACTTTCATTCAGATTGTACTGTTTTTACCTTTGGTCGGTTAATTCAGTATTAGTATCTAAGAATTGGTCACACATAGTTTGCACCTTTCATTTCTTGATTCTGTAACAATCAGAGATATCATTTGATTAGTATATAGAAAATCTTAATTACATTAATTGTGATTGAGAAATGGAATAATGGAAAAAATATGCTCACATTCAGTACAAAACATAAAGAACTTGTAAAAAAGAAGAGAAAATGATAGGAATAGTGGAAGAAAATAATCTTACAATATTTTTATTTCATTAATTTTTCTCAATTACATGTAAAAGTTTAATAATCATTGAAAAAATATGTTCCAAATTCTTTCTTTCCTTCCCATCCCTATTGCCTCCCTGAGAAGGCAATTTAAAAATGTTTATTCATGTGAAGTAATGCAAAACATTTCTACATTAGCTATGTTGCAAAACACAGATTTCAAAAAATACATTTTTTAAAAACATAGACTTCAATGAGAATTTAGAGTTTATTAGTTCTCTCTGTGGAAGTAAATAGCATTATTTTGTTTTGTTCCTTTGGAATTTTCTTGACCAGAACAGCCAATTCTATGACAGTCAAGCATTGTTATTATATTGCAGTAATTGTGTATAGTGATCTCCTGATTGTGCTCCCTTAATTTTGTTTGAGAGTTCGTATAAATGTTTCCAGATTTTTATGAAACCAGCACATTTGTCATTTCTTATAGCACAATAATATTCCAATACAATCTTATGCCATAACTTGTTCAGACACTCCCTATTTGATGAGTAACATTTAAATTTCTAATACTTTACTACCACAAGAGAGCTACTATAAATATTTTTATACAACTAGGTCATTTTCTTTTTTCTTTGATTTTTGACATATCTAGTAGTGGTATTATTGGTCGAAAGATATGTATAGCTTTATAGATTGTGGATATAGTTAAATTGTTGTTTTTTATATTTAAATAATAATTGTATAAATTATTATCTGTATTTTCTTCACTTTATTTTACATTAGTTAATTTTCTTAAGATCATTTTCCATTTCTTCTGATTTAACATATTGTATCACATGCACATAACATAACTTGTTAACTCTTTCCACTTTAGTTTTAGTTCTACCACAAATATTTTTGCATATATTGTTGCTTTCCTTTTATCTTTAAGTTGTTAATGTTATATACCAATTAATGGTATGACTGGGTCAAAGAATATGTTTACTTGGGATGGAGTTAACAAATTGTTTTCCAGGATAATTAAACCAATTCATAGTTTCAACAAAAGTGCATTAGTACACCTATTTTCCCAGAATATGTCTGCTAATTTCACTGATTTTTCTGTCTTTACTAATCTGATGGGTGATGGGAATTTTGTAGGTGTTTTAATTTTCATTTTTCATAGCAGTCATTTTTGATGACCACTTTTTCTTTTTTCTTTGCTATTTCTATTTTTAAAAGTTATTCATATCAAAAAAATCATTTTCCCACTAAAAAGGCAGAACAAAAATAAATGGGTAAGAACTCATTTTGTGAGAATTGAATCTACCTGTAAGAAATGAGTCAAATAATTTGGGATATGCAAATTAGTTATCATATTGAATTAATTGGGGGAATTGGGAATGTTAAATATGTAGTTGTCTTAAATAGTTGGCAATTGTCAAGTCAAAAGACAAGTATTAATTTTGACTCTAAAGAATAAAAGTAGGAGTAATAGGTAAATATCACAAGAAAGAAGATGTTACTCCCTTAATTTAAGGAAGCATTTCTAAATAATTGCAGTTGTTTCAAAATAAAATGGTCTGACTTAGAAAGAGCAAATTCCTTGTCATTAGAAACCTTCAAAGAGATGCTAGTTACATTACATAGTTGCCACAGAGAGGATTTCATATTTGGGACTGAAATATGTCCATAATTATTTTCTCAATTAAAGATTCCATGATTTTAAGCACCAATTCTAGTCCTTCCTTTTACAAGATCTCACATTTGGAAAGTATATTGAAGGCCAGCTTTACCAACTTATGTTTGAATGAGCCTTTCTTGTACAACAAAATTGAGATATAGACATCCAGCCTTTGGTGAGATCTACTGAGCCATAATTTAGTATCTGCTGAACCATGTCTTTATGATAAGTACCTACCATTGCTACTTCTTTTTCTACTTATATCAGGCTCAATTTACATTTTTGCAATTTCTTCTCATTGCTCCTAATTCTATAACAAGTAGAGTAAGTAAGTATAACAATGTCTGTTGCTAATGTGGGATTAGCAAATTTCCTATGTCAAAACTTAAATATACTTGTAATGCCAGTATAATAGCTGTAACACTATTCTCCAGATACTTATTCCTAGTTACTTCAGATTTTAGGTTGCAAGTTCTTTAAGCTTTTATTAGGAGAGGAAGTGGGGCAAGGCGAGATGGAAGAGAGGACACACATCTCTTTCTGACCTCTTCATGTATCTCTCAAACTAATTAGGAAATCCAGCCTTTGAATTAATTCTAGTAATCTCACAAAGAGCCAAAGAATACCTTTTATAATTCAGGGAAATAGGAAGGAGCGAACATTGTATGAATCTTACTCTCTTCAGATTTGTATTAAAGAAAGAGTATTAGGCATAATTGGTTTCACAAAGAAACTTCTCTCGCCTTATAGAAAAAAGGGAGGGGTAAGAGGAAAAGGTAAGAGACAGAATTAATAGAAAGTAAAATAGAAATAGAAGGGGAAAGGTAATAGAAAGGAGGAGTGACTAAAGGGAGAGGGCTGCTTGAGGCAAATGGTGCTCAGAAGTAAAATACTGGGGAGGAGAGAAAGAGAAAGGGGAAAAGGAAAAAGAAAAGTTTAATTAGGAGCAAATAAGATGACAGGAAATACCGAATTAATAGTTTTAACCATAAATGTGAATGGGGTGAACTCTCCCATAAAGAACAAGCAGATAGCAGAATGGATTAATAACCAGAAACTCACAATATGTTGTTTACAAGAAACACATTTAAAGCAGAATGATAAATATGGAGTAAAGGTAAAAGGCTGGAGCAGAAGCCATTATGCTTTAGGTGAAGTTAAAAAACAAAACAAAACAAAACAAAAAAACAGGGGTAGCCATCCTGATTTCAAATCAAGCAAAAGCAAAAATTGATCTAATTAAAATAGATAAGGAAGGAAACTGTAATTTGTTAAAAGGGATTTATTAAAGGAATAATTAATGAAGGAATTTTAGAGAATCAACTTAAAAAACTATCAGAAAATAGTCTGCAACTTTAGCAAAGTTGCAGGATACAAAATAAATGCCCAAGAAATCATTAGCATTATCATGTATCACTAAACCGCAAGAGATATAAAGAGAAATTCTATTTAAAATAACTTTTGATTGTATAAAATATTTGGGAATCTCTCTGCCAAGGGAAAATCAGAAACTATATGTGAGCAAAATTCTCAAACACTTTCCACACAAATAAAATTGTAATGTTCTTTCCAAAATGTAATGTTCTCTATTGAGGTTTACTTGCTCTTTCATTTCAGTAATCACCACATGAGTTGTCAGTGGTTATAGCCCAAATCCTTTATAGTCTCTTTCAAAATCTTGTCTCCTTCACTTGGGGCTGGATTAGTTTTCTGGAAGCCTTCTGGATCTTGGTTTCAGTGGAGAAGCAAAGGAGGAGGGCCTGCAACCACTTCTCTATCTTCCCTAGTTCTGATTTCTGTCTCTCTTTTCATAGGTGTGAATCTTGTGGAACTATATTAAGTAATAAGTACATGTAGTAAACTAGAAAACTGTTAAATACCATGCTAAATAATTCCTCTCAATTCCAGTGACTTAGCACCTTGTTTCAATCCTTTGTTTCAAGTTCAGAGTTCTGGCCCATAACATAAAGTCACTTTTAAGCAACTGGAAAAAATATCAAATGCTCTTGGATAAGTCAAGGGAATATAATAAAGATGACAATACTACCTAAAGCAATCTATTTATTTAGGGCTATACCAATCAAACTCCCAAAAAACTATTTTACTGAACTAGAAAAAATAAGAACACAATTCATCTGGAACAAAAAAGTCAAGAATTTCAAGGGAACTAATGAAAAAAAAAAATCAAATGAAGGTAGCCTAGCCGTACTAGATCTAAAATTATATTATAAAGGAACAGTTATCAAAACCATTTGGTACTGTCTAAGAAATAAAGTAGTTGTTCAGTGGAATAGTTAGGTTCACAGGACAAAATGATCAATGGCTAAAATATTCTAGTGTCTGACAGACCCAAAGATCCCAACTTTTGGGATAAGTATTCATTATTTGAGAAAACCTGCTGGAAAAATTGAAAACTAGTATGGCAGAAACTAGACACTGACCCACACCTAACATTTTATGCCAAGATAAAATGTAAATGTGTTCATGATCTAGACAAAAAGAATGATATTATAAACAACTTAGAATTACATAGGATAGTTAACTTCTCAGATCTGTGGAGGAGAAAGAAATTTGTGAACAAAGAAGAATTGGAGATCATTATTGATCACAAAATAGATTTTGTTAAGTTAAAAAGTTTTTGTGGAAACAAAACTAATGTAGACAAGATTAGAAGGGAAGCAATAAGCTGGGAAAACATTTTTACATTCAAAGATTCTGATAAAGTTGTCATTTCCAAAATGAGAGCCATTCTCCAATTGATAAATGATCAAAGGATATGAACAATTTTGAGATGAAGAAATTGAAACCACCTTTAGTTACATAAAAAGGTGCTTTAAATCACTATTGATCAAAGTTTTGAAAATTAAGACAGTTCTGAGGTACCACTACAAAAAGCTCCCTCTGAATCCAAAGCCTCCAGCCAGCACGAAGGTAGAAGTGAGAATGAATCAGACTCTGCTTCCAAGAGCGTGGGATTGTGGGTTTCCCAGAATTCAATCCTAGTTTTGAATCTCCTGGAAGTCCATGAGCAGGCTTTTCCTTTAGACTTGTGAATCTGCTGGACTTGTGAATCCACAGAATACTGGCTCTGAATCTTCTTGAGCTTCCCTGAAGTTATCCCCTTTACTCACTCCAGACTGATGACTTCCAGACTCAATGTTGGCTCCTTATATCCTCCCAGAGAATGAGCTTGTGGGTACTCCATGGGCTTATGGGAGCTCCTTATAGAATCAATGAGCAAACTCCTTTAAAGTTTTGAACTTCTTTTAAGGTATGAAATCTGAACTAGAGAATTGTTAAGAACTGACTTAGAACCTTGTGAAGATTCTAACAGTATTCTGATTTAATATTAGGACAGGGGTTTCCAATAAAATAGATAAACCTTTCTTAAATCTAATCAGAAAAAAACAGGAAAATCAAATTGTTAGTCTTAAAAATGAAAAGGGGGATCTTTCCACCAATGAAGAGGAAATTAGAGCAATAATAAGGAATTACTTTGCCCAAATTTATGTCAATAAATTTGAAAATGTAAGTGAAATGGATGACTACCTCCAAAAATATAGGCTTCCTAGATTAACAGAGAAGGAAGTAAACTGCTTAAATAGTCCCATTTCAGAAAAAGAAATAGAACAAGCTATTAATCAGCTCCCCAGGAAAAAATCCCCAGGAACAGATGGATTTACATGTGAATTCTAAACATTTAAAGAAAAATTAGCCCCAATGTTATACAAACTATTTGAAAAAATAGGGGATGAAGGAGTCCTACCAAACTCTTTTTATGACATAGACATGGTACTGATACCTAAACCAGGCAGGTTGAAAACTGAGAAAGAAAATTATAGACCAATCTCCTTAATGAATATTGATGCTAAAATCTTAAATAAGATATTAGCAAATATACTTCAGAAAATCATCCCCAGGATAATACACTATGATCAAGTAGGATTCATACCAGGAATGCAGGGCTGGTTTAATATTAGGAAAATTATTAGTATAATTAACCATATTAATAATCAAACTAATAAAAACCATATGATCATCTCAATAGATGCAGAAAAAGCACTTGATAAAATCCAACATCCATTCCTACTAAAAATACTTGAGAGTATAGGAAGAAATGGACTATTCCTTAGAATAATCAGGAGCATATATTTAAGACTGTCAATAAGCATAATACATAATGGAGATAAACTGGAACCTTTCCCAGTAAGATCAAGAGTGAAACAAGGTTGCCCATTATCACCATTACTATTCAATATTGTATTAGAAATGCTAGCCTCAGCAATAAGAGCCGAGAAAGAGATTAAAGGAATAAGAGTAGGAAATGAGGAAATCACACTATCACTCTTTGCAGATGATATGATGGTATACTTAGAGAACCCCAAAGAGTCTGCTAAAAAGCTACTAGAAATAATTCACAACTTTAGCAAAATTGCTGGATACAAAATAAATCCACATAAATCCTCAGCATTTTTATACATCACCAATAAAATGCAATAGCAAGAGATACAAAGAGAAATTCCATTCCAAACAAATGTTGAGAGTATAAAGTATTTGGGAATCCATCTACCAAAGAATAGTTAGGAATTAAATGAGAAAAATTACAAAACACTTGCCACAAAAATAAAGTCAGAGTTAAATAATTGGAAAGACATTCAGTGCTCTTGGATAGGCCGAACAAATATAATAAAGATGACAATACTCCCCAAACTAATCTATTTATTTAATGCTATACTAATCAGACTCCCAAGAAACTATTTGCTCCTGACTATTTTAAGGAATAGTCCATTTCTTCCTATACTCTCAAGTGTTTTTAGTAGGAATGGATGCTGGATTTTATCAAGTGCTTTTTCTGCATCTATTGAGATGATCATATGTTTTTTTTTATTAATTTGATTATTAATATGGTTAATTATACTAATAATGAGATAATAAATAGATTAGAGAAACATAAAATAGTCTACCTCTCAGAGTTGTGGAGGAGGAAGGAATTTATGACCAGAGGAGAACTAGAGATCATTATTGATCACAAAATAGAAGATTTTGATTACATCAAACTAAAAAGTTTCTGTACAAACAATACTAATGCAAACAAGATTAGAAGGGAAGTAACAAATTGGGAAATATTTTTATAGTTAAAGGTTCTGATAAAGGACTCTTTCCAAAATATATAGAGAACTGACCCTAATTTATAAGAAATCAAACCCTTCTCCAATTGATAAATGGTCAAAGGATATGAACAGACAATTCTCAGATGATGAAATTGAAATTATATCCACTCATATGAAAGAGTATTCCAAATCACTAGTGATCAGAGAAATGAAAATTAAGACAGCTCTGAGATATCACTACACATCTGTCAGATTTGTACACCTGTCAGATTGGCTAAGATGACAGGAACAAATAATGATGAATGTTGGAGGGGATGTGGGAAAACTGGGACACTAATACATTGTTGGTGGAGTTGTGAAAGAATCCGGCCATTTTGGAGAGCAATCTGGAACTGTGCCCCAAAAGTTATCAAACTGTGTATACCCTTTGATCCAGCAGTGCTACTACTGGTCTTATATCCCAAAGAAATACTAAAGAGGGTAAAGTGTGCCAAAATGTTTGTAGCAGCTCTTTTTGTAGTGGCTAGAAACTGGAAGATGAATGGATGTCCATCAATTGGAGAATGGTTGGGTAAATTATGGTATATGAAGGTTATGGAATATTACTGCTCTATAAGAAATGACCAGCAGGCTTGGACAGACTTACATCAACTGATGCTGAGTGAAATGAATAGAACCAGAACATCGCTGTACACTTCAATGCTGTATGAAGATGTATTCTGATGGAAGTGGATATCTTCAATGTAAAGAAGATCCACCTCACTTCCAGTTGATCAATGATGGACAGAAATAACTACACCCAGAGAAGGAACACTGGGAAGTGAATGTAAAGTGTTAGCACTGCTATCTATCTACCCAGATTACTTATACCTTCGAAATCTAATACTTAACGTGCAACAAGAAAATTGGATTTACACACATATATTGTATCTAGGTCATACTGTAACACATGTAAAATGTATGGGATTGCCTGTCATCTAGGGGAGGGAGTAGAGGGAGGGAGGAGATAATTTGGAAAAATGATTACAAGGGATAATGTTATAAAAAAAATTACTCATGCATATATACTGTCAAAATTTTTTTATAATAAAGTGACTTTGTTTTCAATAAATAAAAGGAGGTGGGCAAGTGCTACAGATATGAAATGTTGAATGCACTTTTAAATGAAGTCATGGCATTAATTTTAATTAACTGAACTTTTTGTTGTAAGAAAACTTATAAAAAGGGTGTAATCTGTAAATAAACAGACAAATGAAGTTTAAAAAATTTTTAGCAGTGAAAGAAAAAAATTAAAAAAAAAAAGGACAGGAGCTTCAACAATTGTTGAATAATACATATGATTTTAATTAAATAAATTTATGGACACTTTTGGACCCAGTATACATAGAGCATGAATATCTTTTTAAATGCATAACTTAATTTGCTTAGGGTTGTAATATAATAACAAACGTTTGTAGGTTCATGCAAATTCCTCCAAATACTGTCACTCTATGATATAGTGGCAAATACTATTTCCAGAGTGGGTAAAGCTTAGTACTCATCTATACTCTGTCACTAACCGATTATGAAACATTGGCCATATGGCCTAATTACTCACTGATTCAGTTTTGTAATTTTATAAATTATTTATAAATCTTATCTATGTTTATCCTGTAACTTTTTTGAAATGCAAACTTTTCCAGAGTCAACTAATGTTACATTGCTTTTTTTCTTCAAATGTAACAGTGAATCTTGTTAAACAAGACACTCAAGGTTTTGTATTTTCTTTCTAATTAAGAATGGCATCCCCATGAGTTCACTGAATGTCTCATCTTGTTAAGATTAAATTTTCAATGGTTGTTAGATATGCTTCTGACTGTGTTTCAGAAAGTGTGAGATTGCTTACCAGGATGGAGTAGCAAATGCTAGTCTGATTTACATAGAACAGCTTTAGGTAAGAAACAATCATACATGGTTCATAACATAATTTAGTTATATACAAAATGCTCTAAGATACAATGAAACAATAAAATTGAGAGTTCATTTTATTTTGATGTTTTTTGTTTTTGAAATTATAAATGTTCATGAACATGGTGGGGAGGATCTAAGAGTATAGAAAATAACTGGAGTAGAAATTCCTTATATGTGTGGTGACCAGTTTAGTCATGAAACATACATTATCCCACTCCTATATGTTAAGCACTATCCTATATACTAGATGAGCAAAGACAAAACTGAAAAAAATTAATAGCTAATAAAGAGCATACATTTCATTGTGAGATACAGCATAAGCAGGTTAAATTTACAGAGATTTTTCTGCAATGATAATATAGTTAGTATGTGTCAGAATTAGGATAAGCTTCTATAATTTTCTATCTCCATGATCTGCCAACCTCCCATACATATGAATATATATCAGCCACATAATTGAAATGAGTCTATTTTATGTAAAATTTTGAAATAGACAAAACTTATCATCAAAACTTCCTCTTTCTTTGCCTTTTCTAATTATTTAGTTTTCTGTTACTCCATTTTACAATTTGTCTTCTCATTTTTCTTCTTTCCTTGAAATCTGCCCAGATTTTAATGTAAGAATTGCATGCTACTGGGGCCTTAAAAATAACTATTTGTCACCAAAAATAGGTGTAAGCTGAAATATGTTTTAGAGGAAAGAGACCATTCATTCCATGACTGAAATACTAGTCAACTTCAAGCCAAGAAGTAATTATTTCCATTGTTTAATACCCTTTTATAGAATCAGTTGATTGACATTAATTGACAACTTAGTTATTGAGTTACAAGGCACATTGGAAAACTAGAAAATCCTGCCCAGCTCCCCCTCCATCCTTCATCACACACAAACACATATATTCTGCAAAGGATGTCTCATGTAGTATATAGTGAGGATACAAAGTATCATCTGTTATTTTTTTTCTTTCTATTTAATAGCTGTAAAAAAGAATATTTGTTTCCAAAACTATAAATACAAATAAGCAAATTTACTATCCAAATAAGTGGGAAGCAAAATCCTTATTTTTACTACCTTATGTTGACAGATAATGCATCCCAACAATTTTTGAGGGTTCCCAGTTCCATGTTGCAAATATGGCAAAAGAATTTGCAAACTCAGTTAGTCTCCAAATTAAGGGGAAAAATATGTCTTATACTGCCAAAAGCAGGATAAGTGCCAAAAGGGATTAGCTAAGAAGCAAGAGAAAGGAAATATCTTTATCCAGTTCTTCATGCCATTGATAGGTTAATTCTGTGGCCCAGAGGTAGAACTGAGGAGTGATGTCAGGAATTTGTTAACACTGACCAACAGGCAGTCAGTAATGTTTCTAGGACTATTCTAAGGCCAAAAGACTTGAAACCACTGACAAACAGATTATTAGAACAATAGCATTCTTAGGTCCAAAGCCAAAAGACTTTATAATCACTGACAAGTTGTTAGAACAGAAGCCTCCCCAAAGAAAAGGGGACGTCCCTAATACTGTCACTCCTAGAAGCTATACTCCTTCGTTTCCTCTTTCAAGCAGTTTGAAATCCCAATTTCATTTGGGATGGAAATCTCACCTTCTGGAGGTTCTTCATGCTGATAAGGCATGTGGAGCTATCCCTGCCTAAGGGGATCCAGATGGAGGAGGTGACTTGAAGATGGTAGCAGCGACGTCTTAGGGGATGTTGAGTGTCAGAATCAGTTAGCCCATGACATTCAGGTTAAACAAGAAGTTGGAAATTCATAGCTTGGAGTCTGAAGGAAACAAATCTCACTAGTAGGTTAGAAATGCAGGGACCAAATATGAGCAAGAAAAGAATAATTAAAATTTGAGTTAGTATAGGGATTAGTAGGGACAATATCCAGGAAACCTACTGAGAGAAAAGCTGGGGGAAAGAAGAAAATTTTATGAATGTCTCATATCCAGCCTGCTTTCTCTAGGAACATCTTGATACGAAGCTCAAAGTTCCCTGACTTGTTGATATATGTGAAGCAGAAGGCATTGACAGTGGCACAAGCATCTCCACTGAAGACAAGAAGATAATCCAAGATCAACCTGTTATCTAAAACCATCTGGATTTTAGAGATTTTAAATCTCTTGGAGAGAGTGTGCAGTTTCATTGGCCAGTTGACTGATTGTGGCAGTCAGGTTGGAGAGAATATTTTCATGTTCTAAATATTCTACATAGGGAACTATCATTGCTGTGTCTTTCTTTAAATATTAAAGAACATTTTCCCAAAATCCCTAATTTTGACTTCTTGAAGGGGTGGGAGTAGTGTTCAAAGCAGTGTCATTATACACAGTGAATGGACCACTCAGGTGACTGCCAGAGCAAGCAGCATAATGTTTAAAAGATGTTAAGCACTGGGTAGAGAGGATTACAGGTTGATGAGGGTTCCAGGCAGAGGCATTCCTTTTAACAAGTCCCTCAGAAACATTGAAGTACAATGAAGAACCCTTAGGTGTATCCCTTAGGTGCACTGATCATACCTGAGGTCAAGTTTTGTAGTAGCTTCCTAGTTAGTTGTCCCCAAGGATGATTATAATTACATGACATTATGCCAATAGGAATGTTACTTCTCAGGAGTTTATGGAGAATCTTCAAGGAAGGTGGCATAGAAGCATTATGAGTGAGGATAATTTTGGAATAGATTTCCTAAAAGTATTCCTTGGGATGGCCCATAGTCATAGTTACAGTGAGCCCTTGACCCACCTATACACCAACTTCAGTTTGGTGAGGTAAATTGTAGGAGGTATGAGAGGGGTTGCACTCACTTGCTCTGACAGTATTGGTGGTACAAGTTAATGTCCCAGCATATTGGATGTAAACATGGTCATTATGTGACAGTTATTGTACCTGTGATATAGGGATTGAGAAATATAGGTAAGATATTTTCCAGCAAGAAAAAAGGAGATAGTCACATTAAAGTTATTCCCCTGGTGGTAGCTAGTACAAATGGGAGGTGGTATCCAGGATGGAGTTGGTGACATTTGGGAATGGTTCCTTTGTAGGAAAAAATGCATTAGGTCGCAAATGTGGGCTACCTTGAGGATGCTGATAGCACACCCAACAATCTTGAATTCTTCCACTCCCTTGAGCATTTCCTAGCCTGACTAAAGAGTTATCTTCCCAGTAGGGTGGGGGCTCACAGAGTAACACAAGAGAGCTGGAGAGAAAATATTAGGAATAAAGTTTTAATCCTTAGAGTATTGTTAAAGATACACCTGAAAGAAGTGAAAATAACAAGAAAGCAAGCTGGAGTGAGGGAGAGAAGGACACAGACTATTTCACCCTTCTCTATTCAGTATATTTCCAGTGTCTCCAGGAGTCCTGCAGAAGAGTAATTTCAAATCCTCTATAGGTTCACAGGAACATTCAGGAATATCTGAGAGAGAATTTAATTCTATAAACATGAGTCCAGCTTTGAGTTTGACTGAAGTTGGAGTAGTCAGAATGACTTTATATGTTTCTTTCCACTTTATACCCAAGGGGTTGGCACCTTGAGCTTTCCAAGATTTTTAAGTACACCGTGTCCTTTGGATTTATAGGGGTGACAATTTGAGTATGAATATCTGTGGGTTTAGGGACATGTTCATTTGAATATTCAGAAAGGGCCCTCTGGACAGCACCAAACTGTGTGGCAAACTGAGTGACCAGATGCTGCTTTGGATCCACAAAAATGTCAGAGGTTAAGAAGAGCCTCCCATACAGAAAGGCAAAGGGGATAATTTTAATATTCTCGGGAGTTGCAAGGGGGATTCTAAGAAGTCCTAATGAGAGATTTTTCAACCTATTCTCTGGAGTCTCCAGACATAGTTTAGAAGGAGGTATGATAATTGAGGGTATGATTCATTTTCTCTACTTTCCTAGAAGACTAAAGACTTTAGGCAGAGTAGAGATGATAAGTAATTTTAAGTGCCTCAGCCACCTTTTGAGTTATTTGAGAAGTGAAGACTGGATTATTGCTGCTCTGCAAACAGCTGGGCAGGCCAAATTGAGGAATGATTTCTTTTAGCAAATACATTGATACCTCCAGAGCCTTCTCAGTCTTTCAAGGGAAGGCTTCTATCCAATTATTAAAAGTGTCAGCAAAAACCAAAAGCAACTTGAAGCTTCTGCAAGGGAGCATATATGTAAAATCTATTTGACAATCTTCCCCTGGGTATGTGCCCCTTCTCTGAACAGGCTTCAGGAGAGAGAGGAGGTTTTACAGCTCCTTCGGTATTTACTTGGGCACAAACTGGGAAAGCCTGGCAGTCCTAATTGTTTTTCTTAGCTTGTGAATAGTAAAAATACATTTCACAAGGGATTGAAGAGCATTTTTTCCCCAACTGAGTAGCTTGGTGTAGGCCAAAATAAGTTTTCATTGGCTTGCCTCTGGGATTAGAAGCTGGCCTAAGGATGTTTGAAACCACCCAGAAGGAAAAAGGATATATATATATATATATCTCCATTTTTCTACAATGGCTTGTTCCTGAGAGTTATATGAAGAGATGTAAGAGTCAGGGATTTGGGAATTAAAGGTCTCATGTCAGGGGCAGATAGGCAGCAGATCCTGCAGCTGAATCTGCAAGTTTGTTTGGCTTGGCCTGAAGTGAATCTCCCTTCTGGTGTCCTTTACAAAACATAACAAAAACCTCTCTAAGTTCATGGACAACTTGCAATAGTTGTAGAATTTTCCTTGCATATTTAATGGAGTAATTTTTTGCTGTCAAAAAGTGGGATTTTGTTCCATACAGCCCCATGAGTGTGCAAAATATGAAAAGCATATTTGAATTCAGTATTAATGTTCACTCTCATTCTTTTCCCTAATTCCAAAGCCCTAGTAATGGCAACGTATTCAGATTTCTGAGCAGAAGTTGGGGAGGGAGGGGGAGTAACTTAGCCTCCAAGGTGCTATTAAGGGTCACCAGAGAATAATGTGCCTTCCTTTCCCCATTTTCAAGAAAACTGGACCTGTCTTGATGAGGAAACCCTAAAATTCTTAAAATCTCCTTGGACTCTGCCTCAGGGAAAGGACCCCACCCCAAGCACAAACAGTTTCCTCCTTTTCTAAAAACCCATTGAATTCTATTCAAATTCTAACCCTGGCTGGAACTCAAGCCAGAAGCCAACCTGGGATTCCACCCACAAGCCCCTTCAGATTATCCAAAGTCCCTCTATTATAAAAAGGGCTAAATTGGAGTCCACTCTTTACAGAGGTCCCAAACATGACATCCTTACGCCTGCCATGTCAGGATTTTTTCCCTCTGGAACTGTGGTTCCAGTGCCCTTTTATCTCAACCCTCAACTTTGCTAACAAAAATTTACTTCCAAACCCCACAATAAATCTCTTTTATCAATCTAGGTTTTCTGGTCTGTAAATTCCTTTACATAGGACTCTTGTGCCACTCCTAGACCTCATTTAACTCTGTATCCTTGTGCTGAATTTAAAGAGATTGCAGGGGAGCTCTATTTAACTCCCTGTACCCCAAAACTGCCACTAGACCTCAATTAAACCTAATTCATTTAGGTACTCCTTATCTAGTTCTTATCAATCTGTAAACTATTTACCATCTGGGTTGTTAAAAGAATGTTCTTCAAGTCAGATGGACTGGAGTAGACAGAATCTAAAGCTTTCTCACAATTATGAATAATGCCACCTCACTGAGTGTTGTCAGGGAGGAGGATGTTAGGGTTAAGAGTGTGATGCACCTGGAGGGTCAAGTCAGAGGTGTCTAGCAAGTAATTAGAAGGGCAGTAATAGGTAGGTAGTAGGTAGTAAGGCAAGAGGGCCAACCTTAAAGATACCAAGGCAAGTATCTTTAAGAAGCAGGCAACAGATATGGGATCAGGAACTAGGAATTGAATCTAGGGTCTGGCCCAGTCTTTCATTAACATACAGAGTAAAAGGTTTTTCTAAGTTAGGTAGAGCTAGGGCAAGGGCAGAGATCAATGTTGCTTTCAGGATTTTAAAAGTGTTGGCTTGATCAGAGACCCCATTAAGGGTAAGTGTGTCAGGGCCTTGAATAGAGAATCATAAAGAGGATAGGCAATAATCCCAATGTTAGGTATCTAAATTTTTCAGAAACCAGGCATGGCCAGAAATGTTCCTGTTTCTTTGATGCAAGTTCAGGAAGAGATAAAATTGTCTGCTTTCTCTCCACCATGACAGAATTGGAGGTGAGAATTAATTAATGGCCCAAATATTTGACTGACAGGTGATGTGGGTTTTGGCTAAAGAAATCCTATAGTCCCTAGAGTCCAGAGAGTTGAGAAAGTTATGATAGAAGATACAGAAGCTAGGTTAGGCTGCAGATCAAGATATCATTCACAAACTGGATAAAAGTGCTGTTAAGCAGTTTCAAATGTCTTAAATCTTTAGCTAACACCTGTCCAAATATGTGGGGACTATCATAGAAACCTTGGGATAAAGAAATGTCCACATTAATTGGTGGGGGAGTTCCTCTGTTTTTGACCATTTGAAGGCAAAAAAAGAAATTGAATTAATTCAATTTTTCAGTTTCTAGCCACTACAAAAGGGCTGCCACAAACATTTTGGCACATACAGGTCCTTTTCCCTTCTTTAGTATTTCCTTGGGATATAAGCCCAGTAGTAGCACTGCTGGATCAAAGGGTATGCACAGTTTGATAACTTTTTGGGCATAATTCCAAATTTCTCTACATAATGGCTGGATTCTTTCACAACTCCACCAGCAATGTATCAGTGTCCCAATTTTCCCACATCCCCTCCAACATTCATCATTATTTGTTCCTGTCATCTTAGCCAATCTGACAGGTGTGTAGTGGTATCTCAGAGTTGTCTTAATTTGCATTTCTCTGATCAGTAGTGATTTGGAACACTCTTTCATATGAGTGGAAATAGTTTCAATTTCATCATCTGAAAATGTCTGTTCATATCCTTTGACCATTTATCAATTGGAGAACGGCTTGATTTCTTATAAATTAGAGACAATTCTCTGTATATTTTCAAGATGAGGCCTTTATCAGAACCTTTGACTGTAAAAATGTTTTCCCAATTTGTTACTTCCCTTCTAATCTTGTTCGCATTAGTTTTGTTTGTACAAAAGCTTTTTAATTTGATGCAATCAAAATTTTCTATTTTGTGATCAATAAAGATCTCTAGTTCTCCATTGGTCACAAATTCTTTTCTCCTCCACAAGTCTGAGAGGTAAATGTTCCTCTAATTTATTTATGATCTCGTTCTTTACGTCTAAATCATGGACCCATTTTGATCTTACCTTAGTATGTGGTATTAAGTGTGGGTCCATGCCTAGTTTCTGCCATACTAATTTCCAGTTTTCCTAGGTTTTTTATCAAATAATGAATTCTTATCCCAAAAGTTGGGATCTTTGGGTTTGTCAAACACTAGATTGCTATTTTTATTCACTATCTTGTCCTGTGAACCTAACCTATTCCATTGATCAACTAGTCTATTTCTTAGCCAATACCAAATGGTTTTGATGACTTCTGCTTTTTTACAGAGTTTTAGATCAGGTACAGGTCTATGCTACCTTCATTTGATTTTTTTTTTCATTAATTTCCTTGAAATACTTGACCTTTTGTTCTTCCATATGAATTTTTTTTTGTTAGTTTTTCTAGTTCATTAAAATAGTTTCTTGGGAGTCTGATTGGTATAGCACTAAATAAATAGATTAGTTTAGGGAGTATTGTCATCTTGATTATATTCACTCGACCTATCCAAGAACACTTAATGTCTTTCCAATTATTTAAATCTGACTTTATTTTTATAACAAGTATTTTGTAATTTTGCTCATATAATTCCTGACTATTCTTTGGTAGATAGATTGCCAAATACTTTATACTCTCAACATTTGTTTGGAATGGAATTTCTCTTTGTATCTCTTACTGTTGCATTATGTTGGTGATATATAAAAATGCTGAGGATTTATGTAGATTTATTTTGTATCCTGAAACTTTGCTAAAGTTCCGACTTATTTCTAATAGCTTTTTAGCAGAGTCTTTGGTGTTCTCTAAGTATACCATCATATCATCTGCAAAGAGTTATAGTTTGATTTCCTCATTACCTACTTTAATTCCTTGAATCTCTTTTTTGGATCTTATTGCCGAGGCTAGCATTTTTAGTATAATATTGAATAGTAATGGTGATAGTGGGCAACCTTGTTTCACTCCTGACCTTACTGGGAAAGGTTCCAGTTTATCAACATTATATATGATGTTTACTGACGGTCTTAAATATATGCTCCTTATTATTTTAAGAAATCCCATTTATTCCTATACTCTCAAGTGTTTTTTTAGGAGGATTGGATCTTGGATTTTATCAAAAGCTTTTTCTGCATCTATTGAGATGATCATATGGTTTTTGTTAATTTGGTTATTGATATGGTCGATTATGTTAATGGTTTTCCTAATATTGAACCAGCCCTGCATTCCTGGTATAAATCCCACTTGGTTATAATGTATTACCCTGGGGATGATTTTCTGTAGCCTTTTTGCTAATATTTTATTTAATATTTTAGCATAAATATTCATTAGGGAGATTGTTTTATAATTTTCTTTCTCTGTTTTCAGCCTACCTGGTTTAGGTATCAGTACCTTTCTTTGCAGAGGTTCCAAACAAGCTAGCTATATCATGTGTAGCACCCAAGGAGCCTTTGCCCACTGGAATACTCTTTCCAGTGCTATCTTCTCTTTATTTCCTTAACCAGACTTTAATCTTACTTCAACTAAGCCTCTTTTATCAGTCTAGGTTTTCGGGTCTGTAAATTCCTTTACAGAACATCTCTGCACTGCCAGAAGGGAGTTCCCCAAAACTCCCTACTCTTGCACCAAAACCTACCCTGAACCCCAAATCTTCTACTGGACCTAATTTAACTCCCTGACCACCAGAAACCTTAATTAAATTTGGGTTCCCCAAATCTAAACCTCATCATAGTCACACAAAAAAAACCCTAAATCACTCTTGATTGGAGAAACACAAATTAAAACAACTCTGAGGAATATGCTCATTTGTTTCACTGCTTTTTTTTTAAATTTCTTTTTCCTTTCCAGTGGTTTTCTTCCCTTTTGTTCTGATTTTTCTCTCTCAACATCATTATTAAAGAAATGTCTAGATAAAAAGAGGGAAACTGATAAAAAGAGGGAAACTACATCCCAGGAAGAGGCATAGAAAATACACCATATCTGAGGGAATTTAGTAAGGGGGAGAATCATTGTATGAATCTTACTCTCATCAAGAGAGGCTCAAAGAGTAAATAATTAACATATTTGTTTTTCAGAGAATTTTCTCTTACCTCATTAAAAGGGGGGAGAGGAAAAGGGAAAAGGAAAAGGAGAATAAGTGAAGGGACTTGGAGGGAGGGGGGAGGGATACTAAAAAAAAGGGAGGGTTGTGCCTCACAAGGGGGTCTGTAAATTAAATATTGGGGAAGGGGATCAGGGGGTCAAGGGAAAAAGCATAATCTGGGGATAATATGATGGCAGGAAATACAGAATTAGTAATTTTAACTGTAAATGTGAATGGGATGAATGCTGCCATCAAATGGAGACGGATAGCAGATTGGATCAAAAATCAGAACCCTACAATATGTTGTCTGCAGGAAACACACTTAAAGCAGGGAGATACATATAGAGTAAAGGGAAAAGGTTGGAGCAGAATCTATTATGCTTCAGGTAAAGCCAAAAAAGCAGGGGTAGCTATCCTTATCTCAGATCAAGCAAAAGCAGAAGTCGATCTAATTAAAAGAGATAAGGAAGGAAACTATATCCTGCTGAAAGGTAGCATAAATAATGAAGCCATATCGATACTAAACATATATGCAGCAAGTGGTATAGCATCTAACTTTCTAAAGGAAAAGTTAAGAGAGTTGCAAGAAGAAATAGACAGTAAAACTATAATAGTGGGAGATCTCAACCTTGCACTCTCAGATTTAGACAACTCAAACCAAAAAACAAACAAGAAAGAAATTTAAAAAGTAAATAGAACATTAGAAAAACTAGGTATGATAGACCTTTGGAGAAAACTGAATGGCATTAGAAAGGAATATACTTTCTTCTCAGCAGTTCATGGAATCTATACAAAAAGTGACCCTATATGAGGATATAAAGATCTCAAAATTAAATGTAGGAAGTCAGAAATAATAAATGCCTTCTTCTCAGACCACAATGCAATAAAAGCTACATTCAGTAAAAAGTTAGGGATAAATAGACCAAAAAGTAATTGGAAACTGAATAATCTCATCTTAAAGAATGACTGGGTGAAAGAGCAAATTATAGAAACAATTAATAATTTCACCCAAGATAATGACAATGATGAGACATCATACCAAAATCTGTGGGATGCAGCTAAAGCAGTAATAAAGAGAAATTTTATATCTTTAGAGGCTTATTTGAAGAAAATAGAGAAAGAGAAGATTAACGAATTGGGCTTGCAACTTAAAAGGCTAGAAAAAGACCAAAGTAAAAACCCCCAACCAAATATTAAACTTGAAATACAAAAATTAAAAGGAGAAATCAATAATATTGAAAGTAAAAAAAAACTATTCAATTAATAAATAAAACCAAGAGTTGGTTTTATGAAAAAGCCAATAAAATAGATAAACCTTTGGTAAATCTGATCAGAAAAAAGAAAGAGGAAAATCAAATTGTTAGTCTTACAAATGAAAAGGGGGATCTTTCCACCAATGAAGAGGAAATTAGAGAAATAATAAGGAGTTACTTTGCCCAACTGTATGCCAATAAATTTGATAACTTAAATGAAATGGATGACTTCCTTCAAAAATATAGGCTCCCTAGATTAACAGAGGAGGAAATAAATTGCTTAAATAGTCCCATTTCAGAAAAAGAAATAGAACAAGCTATTAATCAACTCCCCAGGAAAAAATCCCCAGGACCAGATGGATTCACATGTGAATTCTACCAAACATTTAAAGAACAATTAGCCCCAATGTTATATAAATTATTTGAAAAAATAGGGGATGAAGAAGTCCTACCAAACTCCTTTTATGACACAGACATGGTACTGATACCTAAACCAGGTAGAGCGAAAACTGAGAAAGAAAATTATAGACCAATTTCCTTAATGAATATTGATGCTAAAATCTTAAATAAGATATTAGCAAAAAGACTTCAGAAAATCATCCCCAGCATAATACACTATGATCAAGTAGGATTTATTCCAGGAATGCAGGGCTGGTTTAATATTAGGAAAACTATTAATATAATTGACCATATTAATAATCAAATTAATAAGAACCATATGATCATGTCAATAGATGCAGAAAAAGCATTTGACAAAATCCAACATCCATTCCTACTAAAAACTCTTGAGAGTATAAAAATAAATGGACTATTCCTTAGAATAATCAGGAACATATATTTAAGACCGTCAGTAAGCATAATATGCAATAGAAATAAACTACAACCTTTCCCAGTAAGATCAGGAGTGAAACAAGGGTGCCCACTATCACCATTACTTTTCAATATAGTACTAGAAACGCTAGCCTTGGCAATAAGAGCCGAGAAAGAGATTCAAGGAATTAGAGTAGGAAATGAGGAAATCAAACTATCACTTTTTGCAGATGACATGATAGTATACTTAGAGAACCCCAAAGACTCTGCTAAAAAGCTATTAGAAATAATTCAAAATTTCAGCAAAGTGGCAGGATACAAAATAAATCCATATAAATCCTCAGCATTTTTATATATCACTAACAAAATGCAACAGCAAGAGATACAAAGAGAAATTCCATTCCAAACAAATGTTGAGAGTATAAAGTATTTGGGAATCCATCTACCAAAGAAAAGTCAGGAATTATATGAGAAAAATTACAAAACACTTGCCACAAAAATAAAGTCAGATTTAAATAATTGGAAATACATCCACTGCTCTTGGATAGGCCGAGCGAATATAATAAAGATGACAATACTCCCCAAACTAATCTATTTATTTAGTGCTATACCAATCAGACTCCCAAGAAACTATTTCAATGGTCTAGAAAAAATAACAACAAAATTCATATGGAAGAATAAAAGGTCGAGAATTGCAAGGGATCTAATGAAAAAAAAACTCAGAGGAAGGTGGTCTAAGTGTACCTGATCTAAAGCTATATTATATAGCAGCAGTCACCAAAACCATTTGGTATTGGCTAAGAAATAGACCAGTAGCTCAGTGGAACAGATTAGATACAAAGGACAAAAAAGGGTACATCTATAGCAATCTAATCTTTGACAAACCCAAAGATACCAACATTAGGGATAAAAATTCATTATTTGGAAAAAACTGTTGGGAAAACTGGAAATTAATATGGCAGAAATTAGATATCGATCCACACTTAACACCATATACCAAGATAAGATCAAAATGTTTCCATGATTTAGGCATAAAGAGGGAGATAGTAAATAGATTAGAGGAACAGAATAGTCTACCTCTCAGACCTGTGGAGGAGAAAGGAATTTATGACCAGAGGAGAATTAGAGATCATTATTGATCACAAAATAGAAGATCTTGATTACATCAAACTAAAAAGTTTCTGTACAAATAATACTAATGCAAACAAGATTAGAAGGGAAGTAACAAATTGGGAAAATATTTTTAAAAGCAAAGGTTCTGACAAAGGTCTCATTTCCAAAATATATAGAGAACTGACCCTAATTTATAAGAAACTGAACCATTCTCCAATTGATAAATGATCAAAGGATATGAACAGACAATTCTCAGATGTAGAAATTGAAACTATATCCACTCACATGAAAGAGTCTTCTAAATCACTACTGATTAGAGAAATGCAAATTAAGACAACTCTGAGATACCACTACACACCTGTCAGATTGGCTAAGATGACAGGAACAAATAATGATGAATGTTGGAGAGGATGTGGGAAAACTGGGACACTGATAAAATGTTGGTGGAGTTGTGAAAGAATCCAGCCATTCTGGAGAGCAATTTGGAACTATGCCCAAAAAGTTGTCAAACTGTGCATACCCTTTGACCCAGCATTGCTGTTATTGGGATTATATTCCAAAGAAATACTAAAGAAGGGAAAGGGACCTTTATGTACCAAAATGTTTGTGGCAGCTTTTTTTGTTGTAGCTAGAAACTGGAAGATGAATGGATGTCCAACAATTGGAGAATGGTTGGGTAAATTATGGTATATGAAGGTTATGAAATATTTTTGCTCTGTAAGAAATGACCAGCAGGAGGAATACAGAGAGTCCTGGAGAGACTTACATCAACTGATGCTGAGTGAAATGAGCAGAACCAGAAGATCACTGTACACTTCAACAACAATACTGTATGAGGATGTATTCTGATGGAAGTGGAAATCTTCAACATAAAGAAGAGCCAACTCACTTCCAGTTGATCAATGATGGACAGAAATAACTACATCCAGAGAAGAATCACTGGGAAATGAATGTAACTTGTTAGCACTAATATCTGTCTGCCCAGGTTACATGTACCTTCGGAATCTAACGCTTATTGTGCAACAAGAAAATGGTATTTACACACATGTATTGTATCTAGGTTATATTGTAACACATGTAAAATGTATGGGATTGCCTGTCATCGGGGGGAGGGAGTAGAGGGAGGGGGGGATAATTTGGAAAAAATGAATACAAGGGATAATATTATTAAAAAAACATATAATAAAAAATTATTAAAAAAAAAAGAAAAAAAAAAACACCCAATATCAAAAAAAAGGTGAAAATGGATACATGATTTAAGTATAAATGATAATACCATAAATAAATTAGGAGCAAAGAAGACCTAGAGAATATTATGAAAGACAAAGTGGATAAGTTTGTTTACATTAAATTAAAATGTGTTTCCACAAACAAAACTAACAAAAGTACAATTTAAAAGTAAGTATACAGCTGCAATAAATCATTATGGCCAGTATTTTTGATAAAGGTCTCATTTCTAAAATATATAAAGAAGGTGGCATAGTGGATAGAGTACCATCCCTGAAGTCAGGAAGACCTGTGTTGAAATCTGCTCTCAGATACTTAACTCTTCCTAGCTGTGTGACTTTGGGCAATTGGGGTTAACCCAATTGCCTCAGAAAAAAATAATAAAAAATAAAATATATAAAGAACTGTGTCACATTAATAAGAATATGTCATTCCCCAATTGATAAATGGTCTGAGCTTGGATTTGAAGCTAGAACTTCTTGACTCTGGAGCCAGCTCCCTATCCACTGAGTCAACCAGTAGCCTCTTAATAAAAATACTGGTCTACATATAAGAACTTTTTAATTGAAATAAATAATAAATGATATGTTGCCATAAAGAGCCAAATGTAGGTCAAAGAGTTAATTCTGATTGGTCTGCCTAAACTTCAGCTAAATGATGCAAAATAGATAATTGAATTGTGTTTTTCAATTTAAATTTTAGTGGTTCTCCATGGTTTTCTAGTTGGTAGTCACAATTAGTTTATTATTGCTAAACAGTAGGAATCTTTCTGAAGGGTAATTTGATAGAATTTTAAAACTCTTTGATTTTCCTCCAGAATATTTTTATCCAACTCTGAGCAGTTAATAAATCCTAGCTGTAGTCCCATTTTTATAAATTAAATTACATATTAAATACATACAGAAAGTTTACTGTGTAAACAACCTTGTAGAGAATCATTTATCATGATAATAGCTGCACTATAATCATCTTATTTTATATATCAGAATTTCTTAAAGCAGGGCACACCTTACAATTGCTTATACATCAGTCTGATTAACTTCTTGACCCAAATAATAAAAATAGTAGCAGTGGCAGGAGCAACAACAACAGGTATATGCAATTTAAATAACTGGTTTCCTTCTGAGCAGATTATGAAGGCTAACTCATGGGGCACTTGCATAAAGAAAGCAAAATTAAATTATCCTCAAAATCATTATCTAATTAAAACCAAAAATTATTACAGAAATCTAAATTTGAGGAGCTTGTTTAGATTTAGTAATGTCAATTATGAACTTTATTCATGGATCATTTGTTAATTGTCCATTAATTCAAGATCCAAAATTGTTTTTACTAGATGTGTAGACTTATTATTTTAAGAACAATGTTTACATGACTACATTTGAATGTATTGTGAATAAGTTTTATTGCATAAATTCCCATAGGTAAGGGTGTTGTGAAATGCAAATGGGTTTAGGTGTGAATACCCCCCCTCTCTTTCCCAACTATTTCTTGGAATTAAGAGTTGTCATTTCCATCTTCATTCTCTTGTATCCTGACCAATGTGGCTAATGTCTCACTCTAGTTATGTATTTTGAAAAACAAATAAAATCATTCCATTACTTTTTATATACAGAGCTGGGAATTATTTTATGCATTCTGTCACTGGATTATATTTGTATAAGAAAGTAATACATTAAGCAACTGAAAAATTTTTAACAATTTACAAGCTGTTTTTATTAGCGATATAATGTTAATAGTTAAATTTTCCCACCCTTCAAAATATATTGAAATAAAAAAAAATCATTATGGCCTTGATTATGCTTTCAAATAATTAATTTACTTAATAGGGATTAAAATTACATCAGAAGCATGAAGAAATGTATAAAATATGATGTTGATGTCACATATAATATGTGTATCTTTTATGGAAGAATACATGACAGACAGAATGAGACATTTTAATTATGAAATAGTTATGAGTAAAATCCATTGTTTATTTTGATTATAAAGTTTTAGGGGACATTGTGTGTAACTTTATCAAAGAGACCTAATTTGATTTTAATTTGATTTTAATTTTTTTTTACTGTTCCAGAGATTTTTTCTTTCTTCTTCAGTCTTGCTCACTTATGACCATATTTACTAATTTTTAACTGATATCCCTATTTAATGAGATTTAAACTAGTTCATATAACTTCCTCTTATTTTACTTTGCATAAATCTCACAAGTTCTCTGAAGTCCTTTCATATTCTCCTATCAACTAATTGTCTCAAAAAAATACTTTCTTATTCTTCTATCTAGAGTTAGTCCTTTGGTTTCCAAGGCCAATTGATTCCTCTATTTTCTTCTCAGTAAATATTATTAACAGAATTCAGAATTATCTATCCTGTATCTTCAACTTCTGTCTTTGATTTTTATTCTTGTCTCTTTTTATCTGTCACTCTGTCTCTAACTCTCCCTGTTTATCTCTCTGTTTCTCTTTGTGTCTCTTTTTTTCTGGCTCTGTCTGTCGCTTTGTGTTTGTGTCTCTTTTTCTCTCTGTACAGGTTTTTATCTCTTCATTTGCATAATTATCTTTCCCCTGAGATAGGATAATATTTTGACTAAGCATTTCCATGATTTGACATTATATTTCTTCATCTCAGCATCACATTTCTGAAGAGTATCACAGAATCATAGATTTTTAGAATTTGAATACAAATTTATCAACTATTTAATCTAATCTATATAAAAAATATCTTCTAGGTTGAACCCAACAAAGTCTCTCTCTCTCTCTCTCTCTCTCTCTCTCTCTCTCTCTCTCTCTCTCTCTCTCTCTCTCTCTCTCTCTCTCTCTCTGTCTCTCTCTCTCTCTCTCTCTCTCTCTCTCTCTCTCTCTCTCTGTCTCTCTCTCTCTCTGTCTCTCTCTCTCTCTCTCTCTCTCTCTCTCTCTCTCTCTCTCTCTCTCCCTCTCTCTCCCTCCCTCTCTCTCTCTTTCTCTCTCTTTCTTTCTCTCTCTCTCTCTCTCTCTCTCTCTTTCTATCTTTCTCTCTCTCTCTCTCTCTGTATGTATATATATATATATTTCTGATAAAATATGTAATTTTATTGGAACTTAAAGCCAGGCAAGACTATATGTAGAATTGAAGAGAGATTTTTTTTTTTCAGTCAAGAAGAAAAGGCAGAAAAAGTATGTGGAGCTGAGAAATATAGTGTCTTATTTATTGAGCAACCAGGAGGCCAACGGCATAAGGGAGTAAAGCATAAGAAGATTGGAAAGGTAAGAAGTGGTTGGGTTGTGAAGAGTTTTTTTTTTCTTTTTTTTTATATTATTATAGCTTTTTATTTACAAAACATATGGATGGGTAATTTTTCAACATCAAACCTTGCAAAACCTTCTGTCCCAAAATTTCCTCTCCTTTCCCCCACCCCTTCCTCTAGATGGCAGGTGGTCCAATAAATGTTAAATATATGGTAAATCCAACATATGTATACATATTTATACAGTTCTCTTGCTGCACAAGGAAAATAGGACATAGAAGGAAAGAAAAGAACCTGAGAAGGAAAACAAAAAATGCAAGCAAACAGTAACAGAAAATGAAAATGCTATGTTGTGGTACACACACATTTCCCATAGTCCTCTCTCTGGGTGTAGATGTCTCTATTCATTACTAAACAATTGGAACTGGTTTGAATCATCTCATTGTTGAAGAGAGCCACATCCATCAGAATTGATCATCTTATAGTGTTGTTGTTGTCTTTTATAATGATCTCCTGGTTTTGCTCATTTCACTTAGCATCATGTAAGTCATTCCAACCCTCTCTGATATTATACTGTTGGTCATTTCTTACAGAAAAATAATATTACATAACATTCATATACCATGATTTATTCATCTGTTCTCCAACTGATGGGCATCCATTCATTTTCCAGTTTCTAGTGACTATAAAAAGAGCTGCCACAAACATTTTTGCACGTGGGTCCCTTTCCCTTATTTATGATCTCTTTGGGATATAAGCCCAGTAGTAACAATGCTGGATCAAAAAGTATGCATAGTTTGATAACTTTTTAAGTATAGTTGCAAATTGCTCTCCGTAATGGTTGGATTTGTTCACAATTCCACCAACTATGTATCTGTGTCCAAGTTTTCACACATTCCTTCCAACATTCATCATTATCTTTTCCTGTCATTTTAGCTAATCTGACATGTGTGTAGTGGTATCTCAGAGTTGTCTTAATTTTTATTTCTCTGATCAATAATGATTTTATATGATTAGAAATAATTTCATTTTCTTCATCTGAAAATTATCTGTTCATAGTTTTTTTTTTTTTTTTTTTTTTACCATTTATCAATTGGAGAATGGCTTGATTTCTCATAAATTAGAGTCAAATAAGGATTTTACCTTTGAATGTAAAAATGTTTTCCCAGTTTATTGCTTCCCTTCTAATCTTGTCTTCATTAGTTTTATTTGTACAAAATCTTTTTAACTTAATATAATCAAAATTTTGTAGTTGGTGATCAATAATGATCTCTAGTTCTTTGGTCACAAATTCCTTCCTCTTCCAAAGGTCTGAGAGGTACACTATCCTATGCTCTTCTAATTTATTCATAATTTCATTCTTTATGCCTAGATCATGAAACCAATTTGATCTTATCTTGGTGGTCTATGTTAAGTGTGGCTAGTTTCTGCCATAGTAATTTCCAATTTTCCCAGCAGTTTTTTGTCAAATAGTGAATTCTTATCCCAAAAGCTGGGGTCTTTGGGTTTGTCAAACACTAGATTGCTATAGTTATTGACTATTTCGTCCTGTGAATCTAACCTATTCTACTGATCAAGTAGTCTATTTCTTAGCCAATACCAAATGGTTTTGGTGATCGCTGCTTTATAATACAGCTTTAGAACTGGTACAGCTAGATCATCTTCATTTGATTTTTTTTTTCCATTTGTTCCCTTGAAAATCTTGACCTTTTGTTCTTCCAGATGAATTTTGTTTTTCTTCTTTCTAGGTCAGAAAAATAGTTTCTTGGGAGTTTAGTTGTTACAACACTAAATAAATAGATTAATTTAGGTAGTATTGTCATCTTTATTATATTCGCTTTACTTATTCAAGGGCACTTAGTATTTTTCCAGTTGTTTAGATCTGACTTTATTTGTGTGGAAAGTGTATTGTAGTTTTTCTCATATACTTCCTGACATTCCCTTGGCAGATAGATTCCCAAATATTTTATACCATCAACAGTTATTTTAACTGAAATTTTCTCTGTATCTCTTGCTGTTGGATTTTGTTAGTGATGTATAAAATTGCTGATGATTTATGTGGATTTATCTTGTGTTCTGCAACTTTGTTAAAGTTGTGGATTATGTCTAATAGCTTTTTAGTTGATTCTCTGGGGTTCTCTAAGTATACCATCATATCATCTGCAAAGAGTGATAATTTGGTTTCCACATTACCCACTCTAATTCCTTTAATCTCTTTTTCATCTCATTGTCAAAGCTAGCATTTCTAATACAGTATTGAATAGGAATGGTAATAATGGGCAACCTTCTTTCACTACTGATCTTTTTGGAAATGGTTCCAGTTTATTCCCATATAATATGAAGCTTATGGATAGCTTTAAATAGATACTGCTATTTTAAGGAAATTTCAATTTATTTCTATTCTCTCTAGTGTTTTTCATAGCAATGGGTGTTGGTTTTTATCAACTACTTTTCTGGTTTTTGTTAATTTGATTATTGATGTAGCCAATTAGGCTAATAGTTTTCCTAATATTGAACCAGCCCTGCTTTCCTGGTATAAATCCTACTTAGTCATGGTGTATGACCCTGGGGATGACTTTCCATAATTTCTTTGCTAATATCTTATTTAAATTTTTGCATCAATATTCATTAGGGATGGTCTATAATTTTCTTTCTCTGTTTTTGTCCTACATGGTTTAAGTATTTGTATCTTGTCTGTGTCATAAAAGGTATTTGAGAGAAGTCTTTCATTCCCTATTTTTAAAAATAGTTTATATAGTATTGGAGTTGATTGTCCTTTAAATGTTTGGTAGAATTCATATCTAAATCCATCTGGTCCTGGGGATTTTTTCTTAGAGAGTTGAGTAACATCTTCTAGTATTTCTTTTTTTTTCTAAAATGGGATTATTTAAGCAATTTACTTCCTTCTCTATTAATTTGGGTGACATATATTTTTTTTTGTATTCTTCCATTTCACTTAGTTTATTACATTTATTGGCATAAAGTTGGGCAAAGTAATTCCTAATTATTGCTCTAATTTCCCCTTAATTAGTAAGAAGTTCTTCCTTTTCATTTTTAAGACAAACAATTTGCTTTTCCTCCTTTCTTTTTCTAATCAAATTTACTAACAGTTTATCTATTTTGTTGTTGTTGTTGTTGTTTTTCATAAAACCACATCTTAGTTTGATTTATTAATTCAATATTTTTTTTACTTTCAATTTTATTAATCTCTCCTTTTATTTTTAGAATTTCAAGTTTGCTATTTGATTGGGGTTTTTTAATCTACTCTTTTTCTAGCTTTTTAAATTTCAAGCCCAATTCATTTATCTTCTCTTTTTTTTAGGCATGTAAGACTAGAGTTATAAAATTTCCCCTTATTGCCACTCTGGCTGCATTCCAGAAATTTTGGTATTTTGTCTCATTATTGTCATTTTCTTGGATGAAACTTATTGATTGTGTCTGTAGAGGGCTGAAACTCCAAAAATGTGGGCTTAAAGCAAACAACAGAGCACTTAAGGCTAATTGCCTAATTGATGTGAGAGAATGACTCTATTAGCAAATATTTGGATAAATGGCTCTTCTCACCATTGGTGCTTGCTGAAAGTTTGGTGTTAAAATAATCGTAGGCAAGGATTTGAGGATGGAGGGAGAGAGTGCAGAGTCACTTGGTGTCAAGACAAGGAGAAGAGAGGTTGGTGACTCTGGACTCCAGAATCCAGGCCACATCTTTAGTAAGCCTCGTGGCAATTTGCCTGCCTCTTTCACTTCTCCCCCTAAAAACCAAGGACTTTAATTTATCCTGACAGTCAAACACTAATTCAGAGGTTGACTTTTTAAAAATAGTTCAAGGGTAGAGGAGAGCTCAGAAAAATGTGTGTGTTCTCTCCACCATCTTGTCTCTGCCCATGAATCATCTCATTGTTAAAAAAGAACTATATCCATCAGAATTGATCATCATATAATCTTATTGTTGCCATGTACAATGATCTCCTGGTTTTACTCATTTCACTTAGCATAACTTCATGTAAGTCTTTCCAGGCCTCTCTTAAATCACCCTGCTGAAGAACAATAATATTGTATAAAATTCTTATAATATAATTTATTCAGCCATTCTTCAAATGATAAGCACCCATAAAGTTTCCAGTTTCTACTTCAAAAGGCTGCCACAAACAATCTTTCACATGTGATTTTCCTCTTCTTCCAGTAAAATCCCCTTTACCTCTCTAGTTTTTTTTCATATAATCAGAATAAAATTAAATTATACCTGCATCCTTGAAGTAAACTCATAAGAGAGATATAGGTCTCAAAAGTTAAACATATCATCTTCCCATATAGGAATGTAAGCTCTTTAACTTTTAAAATTAAGTTTTTGTTTTTGTTTTTGTTTTTTTTTTTTTCTTTTCTCCTTTTTATAGTTCTCTTGAGTCTATATTTGAAGATCAAATGTTCTGTTCACCTCTGGTCTTTTCATCAGAAAAAAAATAAATAAAAGAAAAGAAAACAAAAGAAAGAAATTCACCTGTTTCATTGAATGTCCATCTTTTCCTCTGAAAGGTAATGCTCAATTTTGCTAGCTAATTTATTCTTGGCTGCAATCCACGTTCCTTTGCCTTTCAGATTCCAGGTCCTTTGATCCTTTAAGGCAGAAATTGCTGGTTCTGGGTAATCCTGATTGGCTTCTTGATAATTTAATTGTTTGTTTCTGGTTTGCAATATTTTCTCCTTAATATGATAATTCTGAAATTTAGTTAGTGTATTCCTTGGAGTTTTCATTTTGGGGTTTCTTTCAAAAGGTTTTTGGTGAATTCTTTCAATGGCAATTTTAGCCTCTGGTTCTAGGACTTCAGATCAGTTTTCTTTGATGTTTTACTGAAAGATGATGTCTATGTTTTTTTTTTTTTTTTCCATCATTATTTTTAGAAAATCTAATATTTCTTAGATTGTATCCCCTAGATGTGTTTTTCAGGTCAGTTTTTTTTTCTAATAAAGTATTTTATATTTTCTTTTCTTCTTTTCTTCTTTTTTATTTTTTTCATTTATTTTTTATTTTTTGGTTTAGTTTGACTGATTCTTGAAGTCTCATTGAGTTGTTGCCTTCCATTTGTTAAATTCTAATTTTGGTGAATCATTTTCTTTAGTTAGATTTCTAAATCTCCTTTTGCATTTGACAATTGAACTTTTAAATGAAGTGTTTTGTTTATTGGATTTTTTTTTTCCATTTCACAAATTCTGCTTTTCACTAAATTGGTTTCTTTTTCATGTCTATTTTGTAAGAAATTATATGATTTTTCCATTTGACTAAATCTATTTTAAAGCAGTTTTTTCAGATACTTTCTTTGTTTTCTTTTCCAAACTCTCTTGCCAAGTTCTCATTTCCTTTCCCTATTTTTCTTCTAAATCTCTTTTAAGATCTTTTTAAAATTCTTCCAAGGCAACTTGTGAGATGGGCATCAAATCATATCATATTTTGTGATTTCATCTACTTCTGACTTTTCCTTTAGGATACTCAGGGTTTTAGGTCAGGTCTTTTCTTTCTCCATAAAATTTATCTATGATTATAGTTTTCTCTTTTTTTTTTCTTTTCTTTTTTCCCTTTTATGCTATTTTTTTTTGTAAAGATTGAGGACTGTTCTTAAAGGCAAGGGGCGAATTTTACAAATTCCCTCTATAGGTGACAGTGATTTTAGGTTAGCTTGGGCTGGTGCTGCAGACTTCCTTTAGTACTGGATGGTCATGGCCAGGTTCTCTGTTATTCTGGGTTTCAGAGACTCTCACTATCTGCCTTTTGTATTAGCACAGCTAATCTGCTGGTCCATTGGTTTGTAACCAGGACAAAGTAGCCAATGCTATTGTATTTTGAGTAAGAGCCTCCTAGTAGATTCTCTGGTGCATGGACATCTCACAGAAGTAGCTCCCTGCACAGCACCTTCACTCGGTCACCTCCTCTCCTGCCTGATTAAAACAGAAAACTGACTTGAAAGTTTAGATGGACTGGAGAAGACATGGTATTTTGTTAGAGGCCAGAACTCTGTATTTGAAACAAGGATTCTTACAAGATGCTAACTCAGTGGAATTGATGATACAATGATGATTAATAGCTCCCTAAGTTCAGTATGAATGATTTACTCTTATAACAAACAATGCTTTCCTAGTGATATAATGACTGGTTTTATACTCAGTGTACAGCATATAAGCTAGGACAAACTTAGCCAGGAGTAGAGGCAGATTCATTCACTCCATCAAATGCTACCATGGTGGCAGACCTGTCCTCTTCCTGCACTTCCCCCACTGAGACCAAGGTAGTTTTTAAAGTCTCTCCAGAAAGCTGCCCAGCCCCAGGCAAGTAGAAAATAAAGAATTTGGCCTTTAACACTTGGCTATTCTCGTGGAGCTTACTCTACTGAAAAGAAGGCTGCTCCAGATACCTCTAGAAAACCACCATGAACATTACAGTATTCTAGGTATAGAGGAAAATTAATAGAGCCAAGAAATGATGTGTTTTGTCATGAAACAGCCAGGTCAGTGCCTCTGAATTAAACAATATTGTTGGGGAATAAATTAAAATTTAAGAATGAAAAGTTAAGAGCAAACTACATTATGAAAGCCTTTAAAGGCCAGAACATTTCTGCGTTTTTCCCAAAAGAAGTCATTGGTATTTGTTGAATAGGGGAATAACATGATTGGCCCATGATTTAAGAAATTCACTTTAGTTCCTGAATAGTGGATGAATTGGAGTGAAGATAGAGGTAATGCAGACAGATCCATGATCATGTTACTGCAATAATTCAATTGTGAGGTGATTGAATAGTCTTCTGTATAGTGGTAATAAAGTTAAAGAAGGGACACAAGGTATATGAGAGATGTTGCAAAGGTGAAATCAGTCAACCTTGGAAACATTGAGTAAGGGAAATAGGAGATAATGATGACTTCAGGATAACTTTTAAGTCACAAGTCTGAAGGACTTTGATGTTGGTACTGTTATCTATAGTAATAGAGAAAATATGTGGGGAGAGTTAGGGTGATAGATAATGAGTTCTATTTTGGACATATTGAATTTAAGCTCTTTAGTGGTCATCTATTTCAAGATGTCTAAAAGGTATTTGGAGATAGGAAATTGGAGGTCAGCAGACTATTTGGTGAAGAATAAATACAAGTGAGAATCAGTATCATAGAAATGATAAATAATTCTTTAAAAGCTAATGAGGTCACCAAGTAAAATAGTATAGAAGGATATAAGAAGTGGGGGGCAAAGATAGAAGCCTCAAACACATCTATCATTAGACAACTTGATTTGGAAAAGAATCTAGAAAAAGAAACAGATTAAGATACAGCTCTGTAGATATCAGGTAAAAGTGGTATGCTGAAAACTTAGAGAGTAGAAAGTATCAAAGGTGAGAAAGTGATCAACAGGTTCAGAGATTGCAGAGATCAAGGGGAATGAAGTTAAAAGATGAAAGATGTAATTGGATTCTGCAACTAAGACATCATTAGTAATTTTGGAGAGAACAAATTCTGTGGAATGATAAGGTTAATATTTTCAGGCTAAACATCAGTAGGTCATTCCCCCAATACTTTGGTGGAAAAAACAACATAATTTTTAACCAATTTAGTTACTATAATCTATATTCTCTCTGGCTTATCAATGCCTTTCTTAAAATATACAGAACTGAACACATTTTCTCCAGATGTCATTTAAAAAGAGTACTAGAAATGATCACTTTTTTTTCCCTTTTCTTTAAAAGTACTTCTTTTTAATATTCAAAAATTATTTTATATTCTTGTCTGTTATGTTGAATTGTTTATTCATAATGAGCTATCAGTCCACTAATACTTTAAGAACTTATTTGGACAAACTACTGTCTAGTCATCCTAGTACATTATTTTGGGGCCAAGCTATCTATTTTACCTCTCATTCATGTGTACATACACACACATGCACACACGCATGCATGCGGACACAGAGAACAATTACTAAATAAATACAAGTTGGTCCTCAGACAATTATCTGAATAAACAATAGAATGAAGTGTATTTTATCTAAATAGACAATAGACATGAGCAGTATTTATTTTCCAGACTACCGTGAAACAAGTTTATAGATTACAGTGCTAATCTACCAAAAATCTTATCAGTACACTTAATTTGCAGAGGCACTACAGGGGGACAATGGAGATTGGAACAAGAGGAGAATTATTAGTTGGATTGTCTTTAAGAAATTGTGTATTGCAAGTGATGGTTTTTGTAAAAATGACAAAGAGAGATAACTAAGGAATTCAATAATCAGAAAACAACAGATACTGGTCATATAATGAGATAAAGTATAAATGAGTATTGGTTCAAAAATTTTAAACAATCAAGAGGAGTTCTTTCATCAATTTCAGTAGATTTTATATGAAAGACTTATGGAAGAATATGTATAGGAATTATGCAGGATGAATTTAAACTGGTAGAGTACATATAAACTACAACTGATACCAGTGAAGGGAATATCTAATTCATGAAATCAGATTGAACATTATGGTATTGCAAAAAAAAAGGGCTTAAAAGATATGGTGTATAATATAGAGGGGAATGGAATTTCTTTAATTTTCTGAAGGCAGTGAAAGATTCTAAAAATTGATCTGACTTTTTTAAAACTAGTAGGCAGATGAGAATTACCCACACTAGGTAAATGATACATTGTAATTGCCCTATTGGTTAGTAGAATGCAAGTGATGAGAGAAAGGAAAAGGGGGGGGAACCCCATTTGTCAGCGCAAAGATTCCATGAGGCACAGTGTCCTCTGTAAATGAATTTACAGGCCCGAAAACCTAGATTGATAAATAAAAGGTTTATTGTAGGAATTTGGAAGTAAAGTTCAGTTGGAAAGACACCAGGGCCAGAGGTGGCCACTGGGTATGCAGGAACTCTTACATGGCCAGAAGGATACCATGTGTTGGAGGGAAGGGCTCCTGAAAAGAGAGAACTCCAGTTTGGCCCTTTTATACCTAAAAGAAGATTGTGGGTGGGACCCCAAGTTCTTGGCAGGCTTTTCAGTTAGCTCAGATCGGGTCGGGGCTGGGGGAAGCTGAGCAGACAGTGGGGGCTGGGCCTGAATATTCAAAAGGTTTTTTTACCAGGATTTGTGAATCAAGGTCAGCCATGGGGGTTGGGCAATCAGAAAGGAATTTTAAAGGGACCTTAACCCCTATCACAAGGATATGGATTCATTACATGGGGATTCAAATATTGACTATTGGAGCTATGTGACCCATTGGCAAGTCACTATCTTTGTTTTTCAGCATGCTTTTGTATAAAATGAGAATAACAATGCTTTTGTGATCTTCATAAAAGGGTGGTTATGATGAGAGTATTTTGTGAACTTTAAAGGTACCTATAAAAAATGAGCAAATATATATTGACCTATATTGTCATCATTAGTATCTTTAATCAACTGGGGATTCTAAGAGAAAAAAAATTTGGTTTATAATGCAGATGTCATAAAAATAACAACAAATGTGAAAATAGAATAACAAGTTCATATCCTTTCTTTTACTTACTAGCTATACTTCTTAATTTATCTGAGTTTCAGTTTCTTTATTTATAATTAGAAATAAGAACTCTGAGCTATCCATCTCATTAAGTTATTGGATGAAAAACACTTCATCAACTATATTATTGTTGTCATTCTACCAATTTTTAAAAATGAAGATCAGATAGAAATGATCTTGAGGACAAATCATTATCCTGATATAATTATTTCAATATTAATGTTTTGCACATGATTGTACATGTAAGGCTAACTTTTATAATTTTGTAAAATAGAAATATTAAGATAAAAGATCATTTTTTTTAGATTAACTGGATGTAACCTCAGGATTATTCCTATAAGAATATATAGTGGTACAAATGACATGCACTTCATCTAGTATGTTTTTTTTTTTTTTGTTTTGTTTTGTTTGTTTTTTTTGTTTTGTTTTGTTTTGTTTTTGTTTTTGTTTTTATTTAGGATACTATACTCTGAAAGTTTTTTCATTCCATGTAGTTCAAAGATTATGAATATTTAAAATGGCAAATTTTTTAAAACCATTTTTTTCAGGATTTATGTTATGTTCAGGATGATGTGGGCAATCATTATGGCAATGATGATACTTTGGTTTAATTAAAATTTATTCCATGACTTCTCAAGGATATTTAGGAGTTTATATCTGATTGTCAAAAGATTTTTTAAGTACTTTTTATGTGCTTGACAATATACAAAGTAATGACAATAGAATTATAAGCAGAAAGTCAAGTCTTCTGTTTACATAAAAAAAAAAAAATGAAAAGGAGTGGGAGGATGAAATGAAATGCCTAAAGGCATGGTAATTCTGTGGAGATGAGTTAATATTGCATCCTGATAAGGAATGAAATTGTGTTTAGCTTGGGCCTTCTCCTTAAGTGGAGAATTTAAACCCACTCTCATTGATATGGAAACTTTAGCTTTTTCTATTTTCCATATTGGTCCAGTTTGCCCTATCTTTCAATTCAGCAGTCTCTCATTCTTTAGGATTCACTATAATAATGTCAAAACTAGTTCAGATATCTGACTTAGTTCCAAGTTACTTCTAAAGTCCTGAACCCAAAGCTCTATCAGACAAAAACTGCTTAGTATCAGTGATAAGTGGTTTGTGCTGTAACACCTGACAATGTGAGTTGTTTAAAATACATTTATGTAAATGCATCAATCATGCTTAGTATACAAAAATGTGAGAGAGTGTACAGGATTGTCATCTCCTTAGGAAAAGAAATAACCATACCTGCTGATCTAAAACTCAGTGTCCTTGTCTCTCTTACTATTCCTCCCATATATTTCTCCACCTGTCTCCTCAGAGCAGTTTTATTGGGTATCCCCTGTGGCTGAAACTTTATCTCTCCTTATCTCTGTATCCTGGTTTCTCTGAGTTTCTTTAAGTCTTAGCTAAACCCTGCCTTCTGCAAGAACTTTTCTCAGTCGTCATTATTCCTAGTTCCTTCTCTCTGAAATCATCTCCCATTTGCTTTATCTTTATATTGATTGTGCAGTTATTTCCATGTTATTTCTCCTATTAGATTGTAGACTCCTTGAGATTCAGGGCTATTTATTTCTTTTCCTTGGATTCCAGGACTTAATGCAATGGTTGGTATATGGTGCTTTAAAAAAATTTGCTTGTTGACATGACCAATGAGACCATGAATCCATAAAATAAAATATATTATATATGGTAATCCAGCATTTTCTTAACTTATGACTTCTATTAATTAGCACACGTACATGCGCCGATAAAATTGATTTATATTTTTTAACAATGACTCTGGAACATGACAAACCATTTCAATGAATACTAAATCATTAAAATAATTTATTACATAGAAAATCATTCTCACAGGAAGACATACATTCAAAACCCATGTCTCATTACTACTGACTGTGTGATCCTAGGCAATCACAATCTCAGTGCTCTACACAACTTCCTTGTCTTAGAAGTTATATAGAGTATTTCAACATACAATTGTACAAAGATAATTTCCTCACATGAAAGATTTCTATACTAAGAAAGTCACAACTCTACTCCATCTATAAGTGTATTAAAATGTATACATATTCCTTTTACTAAAATACTATATTTTATAAGATATGTGTATATAAACCAATTAATATTATATTTAACTGCAGTATTACTTATGACCATGTTGAAAAAAGTAGGTTGACTATATTTCTGATATGACTATTAACATATAGTTGCATGAGATAAACAAAAATAATCTATGGGGATTATAGATTTAGAGAAAGAAGTCTTAGAGATTACAACCTTTTATGTTATTGTTAAATAAACAAAGGGGCTCAGTGACCTCTCTGAGAAACTTTAGAGAGTAATTGATAGAGATGGAGTATAAATTCTTGTCTTTGGTCAACAGGGCCAGCCCACATGCCACACAGCTGTTAAATCAATTCTCTAAATCTACAAAATAAGTCAGCAATGAAAAGTATTTCTAATGTTCCATCTCAGGTATTCTAAGAGCACAAGTTTTCCAAAGTTTATATATATATATATACACATTAATTGTGCCTTTGAACAAGTTATCAAAATTAACAAGCACCAGAAAATTGTTTTTCCTTGCATAACAATAGAGCTCCATTAAGTCTTGGTCCATTAGAAGAAAGCATTGTGTAAGATTATGAAATATCCAACTGCTAATGGGTTTTAAATTACATGCCCATAGTATACATACTTTCTAATTCTGGGGAAATTAACATCATAGCTCTTTTTCTAAGGCAAGACCATGTAATTTAGTCTCCCTTTAAGAGTTTTACCTTTACAAATCCAAGCCAAAATGATCTAAAAGCATTAATAAGGTCATCAATGTTCTTATTATAAAGAGAAAGGTAATTATTTGCACCAGCTAAGACTATGGACTCTTTCCCCTCTGCCCCTGAACCCCATGATTTAGGCATCTTAGATTTAATAAAATTGTTTTCAGAAGTAGTTTTTAAATCAAATTAGGTGGACTGCATCAGGGAGTAGCTGAACTGTATCCCAATCATCATAGCTCTACATGACCATCTGTCTTTTTAAAGAAAGTTATATTTTCTTGACCTTTACATTTCTGGAAATAGCTATCATTGCTGAAATATAAAAATAAATGCTACTCTTTAAAAAAATCTATACAAACATTAAATGGGTAATTTATTTTTCAATTCCCAACTCTGTTGAACATGAATATATTCAAAATGCTGCCACTATTTGATAACAAAAATAACTAATGAAAGTTATGAACTTGGACTCTGATTTACTTTGTATTTTCCTGAAATTCTCTGATTTAACAGAATTTTTAGAAAGTATAAATTGTTTCAACGATCAAAATAAAATATAAATGTTTCAATGATCAAAATAAGGAGGAAACTATTAACTATATATTTTTCTTTTGAGATTACCAAAAATTAGATTTATAAGATCTTCAATTTAGAAAATTAAGGGATCTTAAAGGCCATTAAGTCCAAACCTTCATTTCACTGAGGGCAAGAAAAGTTATATAGCTTTCCCAAGATCAAATAAATTCTAAGTAAATAGTATTGGTTCCAAAAACCAATATACTTTCTAATGAACCATCTATACTAATTCATGTGGAAAGTTAACTATCACCCTCGCTTTGATAAAGGAGATGAACTGTGTATTTTATATACTTTGTACATTTTAAAGTGTTATATAAATACAATCTGTCAATATTTTGTAAATGGCATCTGAGTATCCTTTCTATAAACTCATTTCTATACCGTTAAAGGCAGCTAGTTGGCATAGTGTAAAGAATATTGAATCTAAAGGGGAAAAAAAAAAAAAACTATATATTTAAATATTGCCTTAACCACTTAGTAATTGTATTAACCTAAACAATGTCTACCTGCCTGTTTTCTCATCTATAAGATGGGAAATAGAAATCATACTTACTTTTTTATATTGCTATAAGAATCACTGAGCTGATATTTCTATAACACTGCGAACTTTAAAAAATATCAATGTTATGTATTATTTTGGTTCTTATTATTATTCAAAATCAAAGTTGAATACACTAGAAGACACATGGAGAAAGAAATATCAGAGAAGAAGGAAGAAGGAAAGAAAACTTGTATTTAAATAATGCTTTCAAATTTGCATCATATTTCACATTCATTATTTTGTTTGACCATTAAAATAATATTTTCCTATTCTGATCCTCTTTTAAAAAGGAAACTGTATATATATATATATATATATATATATATATATATATATATATATATATATATATATATATATATATATATATATAAAACACATACTTTAAAATCACGTCTTCTTAAGGTGAAATTTAGCATTCTTCCCAGTAATAATGTATTGCTTCTTGTTATATATTTTTTTAAAAAGTATTTTAATCAAATTGGGTGCAATTATTAGGATCAAGAAATATGAACCTACTTTCTGAAATGAGAATTATCTATCTAGCAATACTATATATCACTTCCAAAGTTAATAGTTTAACATTTCAGTAAAAATTAAAATTTTTAAAGTCTATAAAGAAACAAATTTCAATAATATTTTCCAATAATTTAAGTCAGTTTAGTAATCACCACAAGAATAGCCAGGTGTTAAAATCTAAATGTTTTTATTGTCTCCTTCAAAGTCTTATTTCCTTGCTTGGGGCATGATTAGCTTTTTAAAAGGCTTTCAGGAGTCTTGGTATCAGTGGAGAAAATAAGAACAGGCCTGCCACCACACTGCTGAAGAAGATGGAAATGAATAGTCCAATGGCTTGTGCTTCAACCTCCAGTCTGCTTGTCTTCTCTAGCTCTCTCTCAATCTAGTTGAGGCTCTCAGCTTATACTGCTCTACATTGCTCTACACTGAGTATAAACTAATCATTATATCACTAGGAAACCATTATTTGTTGTAAGATTAAATCAATCATACTGAACTTATCTAGAACTATTAAACCCCATGCTAAACTAGATAACCATCATATCATCAATTCCACTTAGTTAGTACCTTGTAAGAATCCTTGTTTCAAGTTCAGAGTTCTGGCCCATAACATCTGCTTTCTTTTGTTTTAGAACATGAGGTGGTCACACTCCCTGACTTCTCAAGGAGATAAGAACCCCCAAAAAGGTGATCACACCTTCTCTGACTCCTCAATAAAGGGGTGAAAACATCAAGAAAGGAGGTGATCATGCCCTCCCTCACATCTCAGGAAAGGAGGGGAAAACATCAAAGGAAAATGGGGAATAAAATCTGATTAGCAGGTTTCTGAAAGGTCTCACTTGAAATAGGTATACATAAATCCATCAACATTGGAGGTATTACACATAATTACATAAATTACACATAAGCACATAGTAACATAACAGAGATGAGTTGTGATGTAACAAATAACATGAATCAACATGAGGAATTATACATGTCCATGAGTCCTATTACTTCATGTGTATAGGGAATCCAATGATTCCTGCAAATTTTGAAGTGCTGCAATAGTCTCGTCATGTGTTAGAGAATCCAATGATTCCTGCAGATTTCGAAGTCCTCCAATAATCTTATCATGTCTCAGGGAATCCAGGTATTCCTGTTGGTTTTAAAATTCTGCAACAGTCTTATGACAATTTTTCATCTCAGGGAATCCAATGATTCCTTTTGGCTTTGGAGTTCTAAAACAGTATTGGCTAACATGGTTAGAAGGCTATCTGCTTTTGAATTACCATCAAAAATAGGACATGGAATTTCACTATGAGAGTGGACATGCAAAATATAAATCTTACCTGGATGCTTTCTCACTTGCTCTTGAAGTTGATCCTTGTGCTATTTTTGTGAAGGCCTCTCCTTTGTCCTGTTTACTTGGGATAACAACACATGCTTTGATAGCAGCAGCATCAATTTGCTCATTATGCTTCTATGGGGTAATTAATCTGTACTGAAATGTCTGAATAAGAACATACACCTGTTAGTTGGCCATAGGTGATTGGAGTATTAACTCCACTTTGACTATTTCGTTGGGCTTGCATCCTACAGAGCTCACTACATTAAGAAAGCCACAACGAGTTTTGTCCAGGTTCTAAGCATGCCCTTGCTATAGATTTCCAGTCCCTAGGGGTTAAGACTTCATAAGCCAAAGTCTGTAATAACATCTTAACCTAAGATGATGTAGCCCTATAAAGAGTGAAACTTTTTCAGGTTTTTGAGGATTGCTAGATCAAAGGAACTGTATCTTCTACTTTCTTGACCTGAAGAGTTAAACTTGTAAATCACAGCATACATTTCTGTTCTCAGATCACCTCTATTCTGCCCTTCCTCTGTGGCTTTAAGTAGTGCCTTTTGCAATCTAGTCATAGGAAGGGATGATTGCTGGGGGGGGGGGTGCTGGTGGTATCACTGCCCCTCCCACTACTCCTCCTCCCACTATTCCTCCTTTCTCTATCTCATAAGGTGAAGTTGATGGGAAGGTGTCAAGGACCTGCTCTGGTGTGGATGGAGTTGAACCTGCCTTGTGAGAGCTAGAATCACCATGTCCTTCAACTTCACTTAAGTCCTCATGCCCTCTGGTAATATTGCCATTAATCTGTCCTTTGTCTTCCTCTTTTTCTGTCTCTTGATCAACTTAAGTGTGCTTTTTATAGAGCTCCCTCAGCGTGGGGGTGGGGGAGAATATTTTCCTAATATATGCCCCATTTCAGTTAGAAAAAGTTACTAGTTTAGCCCTTAACAAAGTAAGTTCCCTGTTTGTCTATGAAAATGGCACTTCTTCAGTGAAATTAGGGTTCTTGGTTCACATGTTGGGCACCAAAATGGAAAGTTCCAGGCTAGCTCCCTGGGGGCTTCAGAATCAGCTGGAGTCAGGATAAGCAAAAATCCTTGGTCTTTAGGGAGAGAAGTTAAGGGGACAGACAAAACTGCCACAAGCTTTCCACCAACTGTCTTTTTCCTTGTCCTCCTCCAAAGTGAGTCTGGTTCCTCTCTCTCCACCCTATAATCCCTCCGATTATCTGCATACACCAAAAGATCAAGCCAGCACAGAATAGTGGGAAGGGCCATTTTCCCAAGCATATACTAATAGAGTATTGTTCAATATGTAATTAGCCTTAAGTGATTATACACACACACACACACATATATATGTGTATATATATATATATATATATATATATATATATATATATATATATATATATATATATATATATGAAGATTGTAATGGGCCAGAACTCTGTACTTGAAACAAGGATTCTTAAAAGGTGGAACTCAGTGGAAGTGATGAGATAATGGTTATCTAGTTTAGCATGGTGATTAATAGTTCTCTATGTTCAGTATGATTAATTTAATCTTACAACAAATAATGGTTTCCTAGTGATATAATGATTGGCTTATACTCAGTATGATGAAAGGATTTAATTGTAATAGAATATTTAACAGGCCAGAGTCAGACCTAGATAGGGGATGGAACAAACTTGGAGACAGACTCAGAGAACACAGAGGCATGGAGACTGGAGCCAGCTGTCAAGGGAAGATGTTTAGAAAATTTTACATATTTAATGGATTTTTGTGAACAAGGAAATTAGTTACCTGAAGAAGCTTACATTTATTCTAGAATTGTGTCTTCATAGCCCTGAATCCTGAATCCTTGAATCTCTTCATAGCGCATATCCTTCTTCCAGTCTCATAATATTCCTTGAAGTCATTCTTTCCTAATCCCTCTACAAATATCAATAATACTACCATCTAATATCTTTGGATTACTCCATTTTGCCTTTCTTCTCTGGTAAACTCATTACTGGGAAATTTCATTCTTTCAAGATAAAATATTTATATCTCATCAGTTTCCTCTGCCTCTGTGTAGTCTTCTGACTAGTGGGCACAACTTAGCAAATTCATATTTCACAGCAGTTCCATTGCTTTTGGAACTCTTTATAATTTTCTATTAAGTGCTATGCAAAGCACCTTACAGCTTCCTTTTTGCATGTTGTCTTCCCTCATTAGATTATAATTCCTTGAGAGCAGGTATTATCTTGATTGATATTTTTATTTTTATTTATGTTCCCCTATAGTGTCTGGCATATAGTAGATCTTAAAATACTTTTGGTTGATCTACCAACTAAATAACTGACTGCATGTCCTATATCTTTGATTTACTTTATTTTATTTTTGTCATACATTAGCATAATCATAAATAGTGTTATTAAAAGATTTGTAGAACAGGATCTCATTATATGGCAGTAAGTTCCTAGGAAACAAAACACTATAGTAGAACTGTGAAGAATCTAAATTTCAGTAAATATTGTGGGCAGCTATAAGTTCTTTAGAACTATCATATTTGTTACAGATATGTCTCAATGGATTATAAAATTAAAATTTAGAGGTCATTGATCCCAATCCCTTATTTTACACATGAGGAAATTAAGTCAGAGAGAGATCTCATAGATAGCAAGTATCTGAGGCCAGATTGAAACTTTGGTCTTTTGGACTCCAAATTCAGAACTCTATCCTCAATCAGCTAGCTTTTAAACTACGAGTACCACTCTTCCCATTAGTGAAATCTCCTATCCCCACACAATATTCAAAGCTGCTTTATGTGTAATATCAAAAAATCTGAAGCAAATTATAGGTAAAACAGGTAAAAGACTGTAGATACAATATGCCATATTAGAGTAATATGGCATAGTCATGCTACTTTATTGTTTTAAAAATGGATAAAAAATGATGCACACAAGGAAACAGGAAAGAAAGGTGATATTATTACCTCCATTTTATTGAGGAAACTGAAGCAACTAGACATTGAGGAACTTGTTCAGAATCACACATCACTATAGTAATAGTTACATGGATGTTATAATGGATGTTAATGCAATTCTCTAAAACTATTTTTTTTTAATTTTAATTTTATTTTATAATTATAACATTTTTTTGACAGTACATATGCATGGGTAATTTTTTACAACATTATCCCTTGCACTTACTTCTATTCAGATTTTTTCCCTTCCTCCCCCAACCCCCTCCCCCAGATGGCAAGCAGTCTTATATATGTTAAATATTTTACAGTATATTCTAGATACAATATATGTGTGTAGAACCAAATTTTTTGTTGCACAGGAAGAATTGGATTCAGAAGGTAAAAATAACAGTTTACATTCATTTCCCAGTGTTCCTTTTCTGGATGTAGCTGGTTCTGTCCATCATTAATCAATTGGAATTGGATTAGCTCTTCTCTATGTTGAAGAAATCCACTTCCATCAGCATACATCCTTGTACAGTATCATTGTTGAAGTGTATAATGATCTTCTGGTTCTGCTCGTTTCACTCAGCATCAGTTGATGTAAGTCTCTCCAAGCCTCTCTGTATTTCTCCTGCTGGTCATTTCTTATAGAACAATAATATTCCATAACATTCATATACCATACTTTACCCAACCATTCTCCAATTGATGGACATCCATTCATCTTCCAGCTTCTAGCCACTATGAAAAGGGCTGCCACAAACATTTTGGCACATACAGGTCCCTTTCCCTTCTTTAGTAGTTCCTTGGAGTATAAGCCCAGTAGTAGTATGGCTGGGTCAAAGGGTATGCACATTTTGATAACTTTTTGGGCATAATTCCAGATTGCTCTCCAGAATGGTTGGATACTCCACCAACAATGCATCAGTGTCCCAGTTTTTCCACAGCCCCTCCAACATTCATCATTATTTGTTCCTGTCATCTTAGCTAATCTGACAGGTGTGTAATGATACCTCAGAGTTGTCTTAATTTGCATTTCTCTGATCAATAGTGATTTGGAACACTCTTTCATATGAGTGGAAATAGTTTTAATTTCATCATCTGAAAATTGTCTGTTCATATCCTTTGACCATTTATCAATTGGAGAATGGCTTGATTTCTTATAAATTAAAGGCAATTCTCTGTATATTTTGGAGATGAGACCTTTATCAGAACCTTTAACTGTAAAAATTTTTTCCCAATTTGTTACTTCCCTTCTAATCTTGTTTGCATTAGTTTTGTTTGTGCGGAAACTTTTTAATTTGGTGTAATCAAAATGTTCTATTTTGTGATCAATAATGGTCTCTAGTTCTCCCTTGAACACAAACTCCTTCCTCCTCCACAAGTCTGAGATTTCGTTCTTTATGCCTAAATCTTGGACCCATTTTGATCTAATCTTAGTATGTGGTATTAAATGTGGGTCCATGCCTAGTTTCTGCCATACTAATTTCCAGTTTTCCCAGAAGTTTTTGTCAAATAATGAATTCTTATCCCAAAATTTGGGATCTTTGGGTTTGTCAAAGATTAGATTGCTATTTTTATTCACTATCTTGCCCTGTGAACCTAACCTATGCCATTGATCAACTAGTGTATTTCTTTTTTTTTTTTATATATATATATATATATATATATATATATTTTATAATATTATCCCTTGTATTCATTTTTCCAAATTACCCCCCCTCCCTCTATTCCCTCCCCCCGACGACAGGTAATACCATACATTTTACATGTGTTACAATATAGTCTAAGTACAATACATGTGTGTGAATATCATTTTCTTGTTGCACAATAAACATTAGAATCCTAAGGTACATGCAACCTGGGCAGACAGATTGTAGTGCTAACAATTTACATTCCCCTCCCAGTGTTTCTTCTCTGGGTGTATCTACCTCTGTCCATCATTGATCAACTGGAAGTGAGTTGGATCTTCTTTATGTTGAAGATTTCCACTTCCATCAGAATACATCCCCATACAGTATTGTTGTTGAGGTGTACAGTGATCTTCTGGTTCTGCTCATTTCACTCAGCATCAGTTGATTTAAGTCTCTCCAATCCTCTCTGTATTCCTCCTGCTGGTCATTTCTTACCGAGCAATAATATTCCATAACCTTCATATACCACAATTTACCCAACCATTCTCCAACTGATGGACATCCATTCATCTTCCAGTTTCTAGCTACAACAAAAAGAGCTGCCACAAATATTTTGGCACATATATGTCTCTTTCCGCTCTTTAGTATTTCTTTGGGATATAATCCCAGTAGTGGCGCTGCTGGGTCAAAGGGTATGCACAGTTTGATAACTTTTTGGGCATAATTCCAGATTGCTCTCCAGAATGGCTGAATTCTTTCACACCTCCACCAGCAATGTATTAGTGTCCCAATTTCCCCACATCCCCTCCAACATTTGTCATTATTTGTTCCTGTCATCTTAGCCAATCTGACAGGTGTGTAGTGGTATCTCAGAGTGGTCTTAATTTGCATTTCTCTGATCAGTAGTGATTTGGAACACTCTTTCATGTGAGTGGATATAGTTTCAATTTCTTCCTCTGAGAATTGTCTGTTCATATCCTTTGACCATTTATCAATTGGAGAATGGTTCGGTTTCTTATAAATTATGGTCAGTTCTCTATATATTTTGGAAATGAGACCTTTGTCAGAACCTTTGTTTTTAAAAATATTTTCCCAATTTGTTACTTCCCTTCTAATCTTGTTTGCATTAGTATTATTTGTACAGAAACTTTTTAGTTTGATGTAATCAAAATCTTCTATTTTGTGATCAATAATGATCTCTAGTTCTCCTCTGGTCATAAATTCCTTCCTCCTCCACAAGTCTGAGAGGTAGATTATCCTCTGTTCCTCTAATCTATTTATTATCTCCCTCTTTATGCCTAAATCATGGACCCATTTTGATCTTATCTTGGTATATGGTGTTAAGTGTGGATCCATATCTAATTTCTGCCATACTAATTTCCAGTTTTCCCAACAGTTTTTTCCGAATAATGAATTTTTATCCCTAATGTTGGAATCTTTGGGTTTGTCAAAGATTAGATTGCTATAGATGTACCCTTTTTTGTCCTTTGTATCTAATCTGTTCCACTTATCTACCGGTCTATTTCTTAGCCAATACCAAATGGTTTTGGTGACTGCTGCTATATAATATAGCTTTAGATCAGGTACACTTAGACCACCTTCCTCTGAGTTTTTTTTCATTAGTTCCCTTGCAATTCTCGACCTTTTATTCTTCCATATGTATTTTGTTGTTATTTTTTCTAGGTCATTAAAATAGTTTCTTGGGAGTCTGATTGGTATAGCACTAAATAAATAGATTAGTTTGGGGAGTATTGTCATCTTTATTATATTCGCTCGGCCTATCCAAGAGCACTGAATGTCTTTCCAATTATTTAAATCTGATTTTATTTTTGTGGCAAGTGTTTTGTAATTTTTCTCATATAATTCCTGACTTTTCTTTGGTAGATGGATTCCCAAATATTTTATACTCTCAACATTTGTTTGGAATGGAATTTCTCTTTGTATCTCTTGCTGTTGCATTTTGTTAGTGATATATAAAAATGCCGAGGATTTATGTGGATTTATTTTGTATCCTGCCACTTTGCTGAAATTTTGAATTATTTCTAGTAGCTTTTTAGCAGAGTCTTTGGGGTTCTCTAAGTATACCATCATGTCATCTGCAAAAAGTGATAGTTTAATTTCCTCATTTCCTACTCTAATTCCTTGAATCACTTTCTCGGCTCTTATTGCCGAGGCTAGCATTTCTAGTACTATATTGAATAGTAATGGTGATAGTGGGCAACCTTGTTTCACTCCTGATCTTACTGGGAAAGGTTGCAGTTTATTTCTATTGCATATTATGCTTACTGACGGTCTTAAATATATACTCCTGATTATTCTAAGGAATAATCCATTTATTCCTATACTCTCAAGAGTTTTTAGTAGGAATGGATGTTGGATTTTGTCAAATGCTTTTTCTGCATCTATTGAGATGATCATATGGTTCTTATTAATTTGATTATTAATATGGTCAATTATATTAATAGTTTTCCTAATATTAAACCAGCCCTGCATTCCTGGAATAAATCCTACTTGATCATAGTGTATTATCTTGGAGATGATTTTCTGAAGTCTTTTTGCTAATGTCTTATTTAAGATTTTAGCATCAATATTCATTAAGGAGATTGGTCTATAATTTTCTTTCTCAGTTTTCGATCTACCAGGTTTAGGTATCAGTACCATGTCTGTGTCATAAAAGGAATTTGGTAGGACTCCTTCATCCCCTATTTTTTCAAATAATTTATATAACATTGGGGCTAATTGTTCTTTAAATGTTTGGTAGAATTCACATGTGAATCCATCTGGCCCTGGGGATTTTTTCCTGGGGAGTTGATTAATAGCTTGTTCTATTTCTTTTTCTGAAATGGGACTATTTAAGCAATTTATCTCCTCCTCTGTTAATCTAGGGAGCCTATATTTTTGGAGGAAGTCATCCATTTCACTTAAGTTATCAAATTTATTGGCATAAAGTTGGGCAAAGTAACTCCTTATTATTTCTCTAATTTCCTCTTCATTGGTGGAAAGATCCCCTTTTCATTTGTGAGACTATCAATTTGATTTTCCTCTTTCTTTTTTTTGATCAAATTTACCAAAGGTTTATCTATTTTATTGGCTTTTTCATAAAACCAACTCTTGGTTTTATTTATTAATTCAATAGTTTTTTTACTTTCAATTTTATTAATTTCTCCTTTTAATTTTTGTATTTCGAGTTTAATTTTTGGTTGGGGGTTTATAATTTGGTCTTTTTCTAGCCTTTTAAGTTGTAAGCCCAATTCGTTAATCTTCTCTTTCTCAATTTTCTTCAAATAAGCCTCTAAAGATATAAAATTTCCCCTTATTACTGCTTTAGCTGCATCCCAAAGATTTTGATATGATGTCTCATCATTATCATTATCTTGGGTGAAATTGTTAATTGTTTCTATAATTTGCTCTTTCACCCAGTCATTCTTTAAGATGAGATTATTCAGTTTCCAATTACTTTTTGGTCTATTTACCCCTAACTTTTTACTGAATGTAGCTTTTATTGCATTGTGATCTGAGAAGAAGGCATTTATTATTTCTGCCTTCCTACATTTAATTTTGAGATCTTTATGTCCTAATATATGGTCAATTTTTGTATAGGATCCATGAACTGCTGAGAAGAAAGTGTATTCCTTCCTATTGCCATTCAGTTTTCTCCAAAGGTCTATCATACCTAGTTTTTCTAATGTTCTATTTACTTTTTTAATTTCTTTCTTGTTTGTTTAGTGGTTTGATTTGTCTAAATCTGAGAGTGCAAGGTTGAGATCTCCCACTATTATAGTTTTACTGTCTATTTCTTCTTGCAGTTCTCTTAACTTTTCCTTTAGAAAGTTAGATGCTATACCACTTGGTGCATATATGTTTAGTATTTATATGGCTTCATTATTTATGCTAGCTTTCAGCAGGATATAGTTTCCTTCCTTATCTTTTTTAACAAGATCTACTTCTGCTTTTGCTTGATCTGAGATAAGGATAGCTACCCCTGCTTTTTTGGCTTTACCTGAAGCATAATAGGCTCTGTTCCAACCTTTTACCTTTACTCTGTATATATCTCCCTGCTTTAAGTGTGTTTCCTGTAGGCAACATATTGTAGGGTTCTGCTTTTTGATCCAGTCTGCTATCCGTCTCCGTTTGATGGGATCGTTCATCCCATTTACATTTTCAGTTAAAATTACTAATTCTGTATTTCCTGCCATCATATTATCCCCAGATTATGCTTTTTTCCCTTGACCCCCCTGATCCCCCTCCCCGATATTTAATTTACAGACCCCCCTTGTGACGCGCAACCCTCCCTTTTTTGTTTTTTTTAGGATCCCTCCCCCCTCCCTCCAAGTCCCTTCACTTATTCTCCTTTTCCTTTTCCCTTTTCCTCTCCCCCCTTTTAATGAGGTGAGAGAAAATTCTCTGAAAAACAAATATGTTAATTATTTACTCTTTGAGCCTCTTCTGATGAGAGTAAGATTCACACAATGATTCTCCCCCTCACTAAGTTCCCTCAGATATGGTGTATTTTCTATGCCTCTTCCTGGGATGTAGTTTTCCTCTTTTTATCACTCCTTCCCCTTTTTCTGAACCGACCTCCTTCCCTTTACTACACCCCCCTTTTTTTCTTTTATATCAGTAAAATCAAATTATCCTTGAGTATTTTTTATATAGCCACAACAGAGTTACAGTTCTCAAGGGTTCTGTGTACCTTTTTCTGTTTCTCTTCAGTCTTGTGGATATAGATCAAATTTTTTGTTTAAGTCTGGTTTTTTTCTTAGAAACATATAGAATTCCTCTGTTTCATTGAATGACCATCTTCTTCCATGGAAAAAGATGCTAAACTTAGCTGGGTAGTTCATTCTTGGTTGCAGTCCTTGATCTTTTGCCTTTCGGAATATCAGGTTCCAGGCCCTTCTATCTTTTAATGTGGAGGCAGCCAGATCTTGGGTGACCCTTATTGTGGCACCTTGGTATTTAAATTGTTTTTTTCTAGCTGCTTGCAGGATTTTCTCCTTTGTGTGGTAATTCTGCAGCTTAGCCACAATATTCCGTGGTGTTCTTTTTTTAGGGTCTATTTCAGAAGGAGTTCGATGAATTCTTTCCACATCTACTTTCCCTTCTGTTTCTATTATCTCTGGACAGTTCTCTTTGATAATTTCCTGTAAAATAGAATCTAGGCTCTTTTTTTGGTCATAGTTTTCTGGAAGTCCAATAATCCGCAGATTATCTCTCCTAGATCTATTTTCCAGGTCTATAGATTTTCCCAGTAAGTATTTGACGTTGTTCTCCAGCTTCTCATTTTTTTTGTTTTGTTTGACTGATTCTTGGGTTCTCTGTGAATCATTCATTTCTATTTGTTCCATCCTGACTTTTAAGGAGTTATTTTCTTCTTTCACAGTTTTTAGTTCTTTTTGTAAATGCCCAATTTCGTTTTTAAATGAATTATTTTGCTCTATTGAGTTTTTTTCCATTTCCCTAATTTTTTTTTTTGAGAATTATTTTCTTTTTCCAATTCAGAAATTCTATTTTCTTGAGACTTTTTTATCTTTTCCAATTCAGAAATCCTACTTTCCTGTGTTTTTTTAACCTTTTCTAATTCACTAATTTTGTTTCCCTGCATCTCCTGTGAATTCTTTATTTTTTCCAACTCCAATTTCAGGACGTTGTTATTCTCTATCATAACTTCCCTTTCTTTTCCCCATTTTTCTTCGATCTCCCTCAATTTTTTAAGAGCTTCTTCTAGGAGAGAGTTATGTGATGGGGGGCAGGAATCGTTCCCCTTTAGGTTGTTATCTTCTGAATCTTTGCTGTTAACTTCCTCGGGGTTGGATACCCGCTCTTTCTCTGTATAGAAGGAATCTATAGTTTTTCTAGCTTTTTTGCTCATACTTAAAAAATGTTTTGGGGTCTGTCCCTGGGGTAGGAAATTATTTACTTCTTTACCAGCTTCCTCCCAGACAGGATGGATGCAGCGGCTCCTGCGCCTTAGCTAAGATAGAGCTCTGGGAGAGAGTTCCCCACCCCCTCCCTGGAAGTGCCCCAGAGGTGATTAGCACTGCTGTGCTTCGAGGGCGTAGAATAGTGAAGACTGCAGGAAGCCCAGCCTATGTGTCCGGGTGGGGAGTGAATGTCTGCAGCAGGTGACGTGAGAAGCCCCTGCGCTCAAACTGGAAGTGTCTGCCAGAAACCGCGGTCCCTAGTTCAAAGGTTCCGCTTCTCTGGGACTTCCTGGATCTGAGTTCCACTCCCTCCAGCTAAGCTAGGCAGTGTGTGTTGCCTTGGGCCGTATCCACCCACTTGTCAATCTCTTAACTATTCTCAGGAGGTAGCTGAGGCCACACCCCCTGGTGCCAAGAGATTTGCTGAGTCACCCCCCAGGATCGGGGAAAATCTAATCTGAGTTTTAAAATATTTTGGCTTTCTCTTCTGAACTGCTAAATAATTAGCAGAGAAGAGCTAACAGCCTGTGCCAGATTCCTTTACCTCAGTGGCTTCTCTGATCCCAGAGCCCTTCCCAGCGCAATGGGCGCAGTGTGCCCCTACCCCACCGTCTGTGCTGGTCTTTCTTATTCCTCCCCTGAGAACTGACCTTTCCTGTTGAAACTCCAGATTCTCTTCAGCTGGTAAGTCGTGCTTCCAGTCCTTGTGGTATCTATCAGTCCTGAGCTAATTTTGAGACTTAATTTATCTAATTGGTTGTGAGGGAGTGAGGACGTTCACTGAGTCGTGTGTTTCTTCTCCGCCATCTTGGCTCCGCCCCAACTAGTCTATTTCTTAGCCAATACCAAGTGGTTTTGGTGACTGTTGCTTTATAATATAAAAATCAACATCCATTTAAATCAACATCCATTCCTACTAAAAACGCTTGAGAGTATAGGAACAAATGGACTATTCCTTAAAATAATAAGGAGCATATATTTAAAACCTTCAGTAAACATCATATGTAATGATGATAAACTAGAACCTTTCCCTGTAAGATCAGGAGTGAAACAAGATTGCCCACTATCACCATTACTATTCAATATAGTACTAGAAACTCTAGCCTTGGCAATAAGAGCCGAGAAAGAGATTCAAGGAATTAGAGTAAGAAATGAAGAAATCAAATTGTCACTTTTCACAGATGACATGATGGTATACTTAGAGAACCCCAACGACTCTGCTAAAAAGCTATTAGAAATAATTCAGAATTTTAGCAAAGTCGCAAGATACAAAATAAATCCACATAAATCCTTAGGATTTTTATACATTACCACCGCAATCCAACAGCAAGAGATACAAAGAGAAATTCCATTCAAAATAACAGTTGATAGTATAAAATATTTGGGAATATATCTACCAAAGGAGAGTCAGGAATTATATGAGCAAAATTACAAAACACTTGCCACAAAAATAAAGTCAGATTTAAATAATTGTAAAGACACTCAGTGTTCTTGGATAGGCCGAGCGAATATAATAAAGATGACAATACTTCCCAAACTAATCTATTTATTTAGTGCTCTACCAATCAGACTCTCAGGAAACTATTTTAATGACCTAGAAAACATAACAACAAAATTCATATGGAAGAATAAAAGGTCGAAAATTGCAAGGGAACTAATGAAAAAAAAAGTCAGAGGAAGGTGGTCTAAGTGTAGCTGATTTAAAACTAAATTAATGCTAGTTATAGTACATATAATATACTTACACAATTTTAGAGAAGTACATTTTTTGAAAACTTTGCCTCGACCACATTGTTAAAGCACATATATAAAGTTATGGAAAACATTTCCATTTATAGTGCATTTCACTTTGAATGAGCTCATGGATGACTTTCCAGGTTTTTTGAAAGAATTTTGCTCATTATTTCACACAGAACAATAATAAACCATATCAAATACATACCACATACTTAGCCATTCCCCATCTGATGGACATCTCTTCAGTTTCCAATTCTTTGTCATGAGAAAAGAGCTGCTATAAATGTTATGTATATATAAGTACTTTTACTTTTTTTCTTTTAAATACATGTCCTGGCTGTCTTCAACAATTAGATGATTCAAACCAGTTCCAATTGTTTAGTGATGAAGAGAGCCATCTAAACCCAGAGTGAGGATTGTGGCAACTGAGTCTGGTTCACAACAGTAATTTCCCTCATCTTGTTGTTATTGCTTGCATTTTATTTTGCTTCTCTTTTTTCCTGTGCAGCATGATAATTGTATAAATATGCATACATATATTGTATTTAACATATATTTCTACGATGTTTAACAAATATTGGACTACTTTCCATCTAGGGGAGGGCATAGGAGAAGGGGGGGGAATTGGAACACAGGGTTTTGCAAGGGCTAATGTTGAAGAATTGTCCATGCATATGTTTTGAAAAATAAAAACCTTTAATAAAAAACAAATTTAAAAAATTTTAAAATGCTTGTTCTAGTTTGATTGTTGGGTCAAAGGGGATACACAACTTTATATATATATGTCTAGCCCATTAGACATAGATCCAAATTGCTCTACAGAATGGTTAAATCAGTTCACAATTCCACCAATGCACTGATGTCTCACTTTTTCCACATTCCCTCCAACATTTGTTATATTTCTTTTCTGATCCATTAGTCAGTCTAATAAATTTTAGGTTTTACCTCAGAATTGTTTTAATTTGCATTTCTAAAATAAACATTGGGTTAGATTATTTTTTTTTTAATATGGCTATAAATAGTTTGATTAGTTCATGAGAAAACTGGTCATATCTTTTGATCATTTATAAATTGGGGAATAGCTATTATTTTTCTTATAAATTTGAAGCAATTCTATATGTTTGAGAAATGAGCCCATCAGAGATACACACACACACACACACACACACACACATACATACACATATGCCTTCTAACTGCCCTAAAAATGAAAAAAAGTTCTTATGAGTTACAAATATCATTTCCCCCATGTAGGAATATAAACATTAAATCCCTTTTGATTTCCTTTTCCCAATTTCTCTGTTATGCATGTGCCACATGATAATCCTGAGTCCTGTATTTGAAAGTCAAAATTTCTATTCATTTCTGGTCTTTTCATCAAAAATACTTGAAATCCTCAATTTCATTCACTTTCCACCTTTTTCCTTGAAGGATTATATTTGCTTTTGCCCAGTAGGCGATTGCTCATGATTGTAACATAAATTCAGGAATGAATAGAATGTAATATGAGGGAGTGAAGAATTATTTAAGTCATTGATTAAATCATTCATTCCAATCTTTTTTTGTTATGGGCCAGAATTTAAAACAAGGTACTAAGTCAGTGGAATTGATAGAGGCAATGGTTATTTAGCATGATGCTTAATGTTTTCTAGTTCAGTACATGTACTTAGTACTTACTACAGTTCTACAAGATTCACACCTTTGATTAGAGAGGATATAATCTCGGGCAAGCTCAGTTAGAATGAAAACTAGGGAAGAGAGAGTATGAATTGTAATTAAATAAAAAATTGCTAAGTATTTGCTGTGTGTATTTTAATAAACACTTCTTTCTTCATAAATTCCTAAGTCTACTGTTTTCAGCAACAGTCTAAGTACACAGTTAAAAACTATATTATATACAGAGTGATTCATGAGCTTTTTAAATTATTCTTAATTTTAGTATCTTGAAACAGTATAATACTTTTCCTAGAAAGGTTAAAGGTCCTTCTGTAGGTAGCTTTTTGAAAAGCGTAGATCAGATGGATAGGGTAGATTTAGTTGCTTATAATTATACAAATTTTGAAAAATAAAACATTATATTGTTTCAATTATGTATGCATCCTTATTATTTGTTTTTGTTTTTAAATAATAGTTTTTTTTTATTTTCAAAGTATGAGAAATGGTTGTTTGCAACATTCACCATTGCAAAACCTTGTGCTTCAAATTTTTTTACCTCCCTTCTCTCCAGCAAGCAATTCAATATGTCAAACACCTGCAGTTCTTTTATACATATTTCCATAATTATGTTGCCCAAGAAAAATCCAATCAGAAAGGGGTAAAAATGAGAAAGAAAACAGAGTAAACAAGTAACAACAAAAAAGGTAAAAACACTATTTTGCAATCCACATTCAGACTACACAGTCCTCTCTGGATGCAGGTGGCTCTCTCCATCACAAATCCTTTGGAACTGACATGAATCACTTCACTATTGAATACAGCCATATCATTCGGAACTGATCATCACATAATCTTGCTTCTGCTGTGTACAATTTTCTCTTGGTTCTATTCACTTAACTTAGCATCAGTTCATGAAAATCTCTTCAAGTCTTTCTGAAATCATCATGCTGATCATTCCTTATAAAATAATAATATTCCATAATATTTATATATCATAATTTATTCAACCATTCTCCAACTGATGGGTATGGCCCACTTTTAATTTAACTATATGTAAATTACTTTAGGAAAGGAACTTTCTGTTAAACTTCTTATGTATTTCCTTTAGCATATAAGCCACCTGATAATGACTTCATGAAATCACATTATTTCATTGTTAGGAGGCACTTCAGTGGCCTACCTAGTCCAAACTGGGACACCCATCCTCTAGAAAACCCTAGGGTCCTTTTGTGGGACTGATACTATTAAGAAGTTTTCCCTAGAAACAAATTTAAACTTGGCACTTAGGTTATAAGAATGTATTAAGCACTGTGTGCCAAATATTGTGCTAAGTGCTGATAATCTGAAAAGAAATAAAAAACTATCCCTGGCAATAATGAGTTCATGATTTTAAAAAGTGAAAATTGCAAATAAAATGTAGAAAAATAACTAGAGAAAAAAAGATCTTAGAATTAAGAACAGATGGAGAAAGTCAAATATCCCACTTACCTCCATGTTTACATTTAAAATGTTTTATACTTTAATAATTCAGACTTACCCTTTGACATCATATGAGCAAATAGTTTCTACTGCTATCATAGAATAGGGCACCCTCCCAGGAAGACAAGACAGAGGGAAAGCCTTCACAAGAAATAGTGCAAGGTCCAAATGACCTCTTTCCTGATTTCATGGGATATTTGCAGACAGCTGTCATATGAACTATTGGTGAAAATGTAGCAATAGAAATTATGATAAGACAACTTGATAATGAAAATACTAAAGAGATTTGTAGAAGAATTATACTAGGACTAAGACTACACTCCTTTAGAGGAGATCATAAGATGTTGTGCCACAGTGGGTACAAATATCTTTTATAACCAGGGTATGATGAAAACTTCTAAAGATCTGAACATGGGAAGACAGGGTCTCTTTTGGCAAGTGACTTCCAGAGAGACTCATAAATGCTTTCAAAGTAGTAAAGTATGGCATCTGAAAGCTCAATGTTGGCATAGAAGTCAGGGTGGGAGAATAAGACCAAAAATCCAATGTCCAAAATACAGAGACTTTCAATGGGCATCAGAATATAGATTGACTCACAGAAATGGGAAGCAGGGCGTGGCTCCAGGGTCCAAGCAAAAAACATTTGGGTCATGATGGCAGGCAATATTATACCCAGAGAGCCTTTAGAAGTTCAGTAATCCAATATGATCAATCAGTTGAGAAGCAATCTGATGGGAGAAAGGGATTGTAATTGGGGAGAATAGAGTTGTATGCAGCTGGGACTACTGAGATATGGCCTAGAGAGTTGAAATCTGTCCCTGTCTTGCCTATAGATCCTTTGCCTCCAGGCACAATAGGCTTGATCATTTCACCTCCTGAGAATGCTTGAAAAACAGTGTCTATCTATACATTGATTTGGGAAACTGGGGAATGTGTAGCTAATATAGGTGTGATCTATAACCCAAGAGAAGTAATAGCACCAATTTTACTGATACACACTCTTGATAATCAATTTGGTGATATTTACCCAAATTTTGACTTCCAACAACAGAATCCAGGAATATTCTGGGCTGCAGCAATTACAGCTGACTGTCCTATGCTCACCATCTATATAAATGGCATATCATTGAAAAAGATATGGGTGCAGATCATACAGTCATTAGAGGTGCCAATGATCCAGCCATTGGCCAAAGATTAAGGCAGACACCTATATGCTTGGCATAGGAGGATCAATAGGAGCTGAAGTTAGTGATATCCCTTTGAGATGGATATTTGAAGGTGAAACTGGAAGTTTTACTCCTTTTGTAGTAGAAAAATTCCAATCAATCTGTGGGGAAGAGACATTTTATAATAATTAGGATTATAATTGAGTACTTCAGCTTTTTAGTCAGGGCTGCTGTTGAGGGTCTGCCAACACTCTCACCTGTTCCCATTCAATAGAAAACTAAGCAAATGAAAAAAAAAAATCAGCCTTTATTAGTTATAGTACAGGAGCAACTTAACCAAGGATACTTAAAACCTTCTCTTAAGTCCTTGGAATTCTTCTATATTTGTAGTAAAAAATAAATCTGGAAAATGGAGGATGTTGACTGATTTAAGAAGAGTAAATGTACAGATGGAAACTATGGGAACTCTTCAGCCTGAATATTCATCTCCTACTCAGTTGCCTAGAGAATGGCTTCTTTGGGTTATAGACATTAAGGATTATTTCTATTCTATCCTATATTCTATTCTATTCTATATTTATATCTATCTAGATAAGGAGGATATGAAAAGTCTTGTCTTTGCAGTGCCCAGCACTAATTTAGCTGAACCTTATAAAATATATGAATGGAAAGTTTTGCCACAGGGAATGAAAAATAGCCCTACTATATGTCAAAGGTATGTGGCTGCTGCAAATAAATCTTCTGGTCTTCTGTCTTTTATCCATGTTGTATTAGACACCTTTTCAGGATTTACTTTTACAATACCAGCAGTAAAAGAGACAGCTTGAATGGTCACTGAATTCCTAATTACAAAGTTTTGCAATTATGGCTGTGCCACAAGCAATAAAAACAGATATGGACCTGTATATACTTCTCAACATTTTACACACTTTTGTGTGCAGTTATCAGATTTTACACAACACTGGAATATGTAGAGGGCTTGAACTCTAGAGAAATATACTTGAAACAAGTTGTTAACTCAGTAGAATTGATGAGATGATAGTTTTCTAGTTCACATATCTACTTAGTACTTAGGATGGTGATGTCATGGTTCTCCAGTTCATACATATTCATTATGCTATATTGATGTAATTGTTTAAGGTATATGAGGGCTAAAAAGCACTGGAAATGAGACATTCTTTCTTTTATCATCCTGGTAACTCTCCTGCCTCCTCCACTGAGACCAAGGACTCGGGCTGGTCCCAAGATCCTCCAGAAAGCTAGCCCAGACATTACAGATAGTAATGAAACAACCCATACTTATACATACACACATCTATAAATATACGAATGAGATAGACGATAGATATATAGATAGACAGATAGATAAAAAGCCACTCATATGAAGTTAGAAGTTGTACAAGAGAATAAAACACTGAGCAAGGCACTAGTTTTATTAGGAAGGAAGGAAAGCATTCTATCAACTGAGTGAATTTTAAAGCAGGTGTTGTTTCTGGTTTATAACAATAGAGCAACAATTTAGAAGTGGCAATACAGAGCAAGAATCATTCTGACTCCCCCATCATGAACAGTGAATCAATTGTATTAGTGCAAGTGCAATATGAAGAATGGACATGAAAGTTGTGAAAGGAAGGAGCTAGGTTTTAATGAATAGGGCCGAAGTGATGGAAACAAAGAAGATACCAGAAAGATAATTTCACCTCCTATCTGGGCAAGTTGAGACAAGTATTCAATCACAGGAGTTAGGAGAATGCAAATATTTTGGAAAATAATTTGTAATTATGGACATAAATTATTTTAGCTTGTGATCCAGAGAATCCACTACCAGGCACATAGCCCTTAATAGAGCAATGATAAGAATCAAATCCCATATTTATAAAAATATTTAGTTCATTTTGTGATAGTTAAGAATTGATAACAAAGTATATAGTCTCTAATTAGTCCATGAATAAAAAAATAATATATAAATGGAATAGAATATTTTTGTACTAAAAGAAATGATAAATATGGATTCAAAGAAGTATCAAAAATCTCACTTGAACTCATCTAGTATGAAGTGAGTAGAATCCAAAATTATTTAGAGAATGTCTATAATAGTGTAAATGGCAAGAAAAATATCCATAGAACAATTAAAAGTGAATGTGACAAAAATATAAAGTTGAGAAGACATCCTCAACCAAGTGGGTACTGGAAAATATATATAACATATGCATCTCTTTGAATAGCTTTAGCTTTTTGCTAATATTTATTTTTCATATTTTTTTTCAGTAAGCTTATTTTTCACCAAGTTATCTTTCTAAAGTCTTCCCTACTTCTCATAGTTACTGAGTGCTAGGATACAAATGTAATGTCATTATGCCCCCATCATTATCAATAAAACTAGATCTCTATAGAAACATCAATATATATGTTATATTTCCAATAAATTGCTGTCTTTTTTTTTTTTTAGCAGTTCTTGAAATGATTGTACATTCTGTAGATATATAGCTTCTATCCTGTAATTTTATAGGATACATATTAAATTGATCATATTTGTCTAATATAATCTTGTTGCCAGCAGCTTCTTGACACGCTAAGATCATTTTTCTATTATCATCTATAAATATAATTTATATACTAGCACTTAGCTAGATGCCATTTCTACTTCCCTGAGATTTCTTAGTTTTGTTTTCCCACTGTAACTGCTTTCTGCTGTTAAATGGAGGTGACACTAGCTATAATCTTTCAGCACCTACATCTGCATTGCTTTTTAAATGAATTTGTACTCTAAAGCCACACTGACCTTGGCTATAATGCTTCTTCACTTAAAAAAATGATTAAATATTTTATAGATGAACATCTTTTCATTGTGATAATGGTTTCAAATTGTTAAAGGACAATCAGAATAGAAAACAAGTACTGGTTTGGGAGACACAGGATCTGGGATTCAATTTCAGATATGTCATTTATAACCTGTGTGATATTGGGCATGCCTTTTAACCTCTCTGGTTCTGACTCTTCATGTATAAAATGAATGCATTTACTTTGATTACCCCTGATGTCCCTTGCACCTTTATATTTCTGAGCCCATTAAAATTCTTTAAGAATGGTGATAGTCAATATACTTACTTTTGTACATTCTTACTTATTGGACTCAACATCTCATGACTAATTCATAGATAGTAACTAATTAGTATATTCTTCAATTTTTGTTTAATTTCTCTGGAGTTCTTTTTATCAAGATATAGAGGTAAGATTATTTTCATAATGTCTCAACACTCTAAAGTTATATGTATGATTTAAGATGTTAAATTCGTGTCCAACTCTAGACAACAAAATTAAGTAAAACAATTAAAATATCTGATGTCTAGCTATTTTAAATATCTGATATAATATCAGTATTCATAATTTAATCCAAAATAATTATTTGGGCTAAATTATGTACAAAATTAATAAAGATTTCATTTTATAATGTACAAATTTCACCAAATACTGCCAAGTTTTTTTTTTTTTAATCCAACAGAAATAACTACAAATACTTACATTATATTACTTCTCTCTCTTTTTAAAAAGTCTCACAAATCAGGATTCCAGTAACTCACAACAAAGGTAATATGAAAAAATTCAAATAACTAGTTTGAAAATACCTTAGATAACAAATATATATTTACATTTTGTGTCTCAATTATTTGAAATTAGTTCTTAGTTATTTTAGTTCTACTTCCAATTTATTTCCGTTTATACATGCTTCAGAATTTAGGATTTTCAGTAAATCAGTTTAACCCTCCTTCTCTTTAGTCTGAAATAATAAGGCAAAGATATGATTTTTTTAATCCAAAGGTTCACTACTATTCAAGTCTTATAGGTTATTATTAAGCTTATTAGTGAACACTTGACTGGTACCTATGTGAAACTGAAACCTTTCTCCAAGAAAACAAGTTAATTAGATGACATTACCTTATATTTTCCCTCAGCAGGGACACTTCACAAAGATATTTCTAGGATGGAATTTGCACAGTGATAAAGTAAATACCTTTCCTGAAGTGACTATCAGGGAAATACAAAGGAAAAGGAGAAAGAGGAGAAAAGTCAGAAGAACTAAGATCTTCAAGAATGGTGTTTCTGGAAATTGCTGCCTGACCCAATATGCAAATAGATTGTGGGAAAGTGAAGGCTGTGGGGCATTACTTTTCAGAGAGTATTATTCTGCCTTAGAACAAGTTTATATCTATTAAACCATGCCAGAATTAGTTTAAGTTCTTTGAGAAATTGAAAGTCTTTGCATACTGGGTCATTGTGGAGATTCTTCAAATATTAGTTTCCAAGAAATTGATCAGCATACGTTTATGCCATTGAAATATATACTGTGTTTTCCTTGGAACTTTCTGATAAAAATTTGGGAAAATGATTCTCAAAGTAGGCAATTCAGAGAAATAGGGAGGAAACAAATTTTGGTTATAAGAACATATGAGGAAAATTTAGCTTTCAGTATAGCTAGTTTTTTATAGATAGGATTAAAACAAATTATGAATGGAATAATGAAGTAAATAATGAATTAATTACATTGTGAAGAGCATATCATATTTGCTTAAAGTTGAATATAGCTAAAAATCCACCTGAAACACTATCATTTGAAGGAAGTGAGAGTACTGCTGTTGAACATATTCTACTGGGGGAAATTTACCTAAAGAATAGTTTTACCATTGATGAAATCCTATCAAAAATGTTTTTGTTTTTTTTTTCCAGGATATTCAAGAAATTTTTGCTTACAGTACCCTGTGAAGTAAAGTATGGGGACTTTGATCACTGTGGGAAAGAAATGTGGAAGTCTGAAGTTCTGAGTTTGAGTTCCAGAAAACATTCCCCAGGCCCATATATCAGCGTTATACAGTACAATCAATGCCTATTTATTCAGTGACAACTACTTTTACAAATTAGAGTTTTAGGATGCTAGATAAATAGTACAAAGGAATATGAGTGGATCTATCTATCTATCTATCTATCTATCTATCTATCTATCTATCTGTCTATCTTTATCTATACCTGATTTCTCTTTCTATCCTTTGCTTCCGGGCTTTGTTGCTACCTTAGCAAGTTTCTAGGTTTGCCTTCTTTGCTGCTCATTTTTTAAAATAAAAACTTGTTGGTGCAATCATCTCTAATCCTGGGGGGAGGTAAAGAAGAGAGAAGGTGCCTCTGGCCTCAGGTCCTCTTTCATTGAGCCCTTTGATCTGAAACCTAAAACAAAGAAGTCTTTCCTTCCATAAGTATCCATGGCCAGCAGAATCTCTGCGCCACTGCTCCTGCACTCATTGGCCATATTCTTATTCCTTCTAGCCCAGGGCCCTGTCTCAGCAGCATAGGTGAGCCTGGCATACTTTATCAATCTAGATTTCCTTAATCTTCTCGAACTCTGATGTCCAACTCCTCACCATGTCTGGGAGGTGAAAATGTCTGTAGCTAGGCCCCAGGCTATCTTTCAACTCAGGTAATCACAGGGGTAACAAATGTATTTATATGTTACAGAAGTCAAACCTTAAAACTGGTATCTTTCTTTGTATTTTGTCCAATTATCCTATGATGGCCACTGTTCTGTGTTTATTTATTTATTTTTTTAATTGCTCTTTGTTCACACTGAAACACATCTTTGTATTTTGTGAAGGAAATCTGAAGAACTTGAAATGTTTTGACCTCCTCTATTATCTTTCAATAATTCTTTCCCTTATTTTGAATTAAAGGACAGATAGCACTAATAACAATACTACTGTATCCTGGAGGGGGAAAAAAAAACAAAACAAAACAAAACAACAACTAGCTTAACAACCTCTAGTCTAAGTCTTAGTCTGAACATAAATTTTTGTTTGTTTATTTGCTTTTCCCATTGTTTAGTTGGTTAGACTAATCTCTGTTCAGTGATGATAGATCTTGTTAGGAGGAGAAGCTGAAGTCTAGAGCTTGAGTACATAAGCATCACTTCTTCTGAAAACAGCAGTGTCTGGAGTACATCACTATTACAATAGAACTTTTTTCATTTGGATTCTGTGTCTACTACAATGACCTTTAGCAAGCTTATGTCTGAATTTTTCATACCTCTTCCTCTGCAGCCCTACGACATATTTTGATACATATGTTATAATTATTCTTTATAATTAAGTTTTGCAAATAATAATGAATATTAGGCTGCTAGATGACACAGTAGTAGACTGTTGGATGTGGACTCAGGATTGCTTGAGTTTGAATCTTGTCTCAATAATTTATCAGTTCTAAGTACCTCTAGATATACTTCATAACTACTTTCAATCTCATTTTCTTCATTGGTAAAATACAGATAATATTAGCACATACATTGCAGATTTGTTATGTGGAATGAAGTAATGCTATTGTCAAAGGATTTTGTGAATATTAAATAGATATAAAAATATTAGCTGTAATGATATTGATGTTGAGAATTGTCATTAGATATTATGGGTCAGAACTCTGAACTTGAAACAAGGATACCTACAAAGTACTAAGTCAGTGGAATCGATAGAGACAATAGTTATTTCGGTTAGCATAGTTCAGTATGGTTGATTTAATCATACAACAAATAATGGTCTCCTAGTGACATAATGATTGGTTTATACTCAGTGTGGAGCATATAAGCAGGGACTGAGAGCCACAGAGGAGAAGCTTTCAGGGCCAGAGAAGACAAGCACACTAGAATCTCTCAGACACTGAGACAGATTCATTCCATTGTCCACCTTTGTGGTGGCTGACTGAAGCACAAACCTTTGGATTTGGAGAGATTCAGAGGGCAGAAAAGACAAGCAAGAGCTCAAGCTCTTGGAACCAAGGAGAGAGGTATTCCTCTAAGAAAACTAGCCCACCCCCAAGTGAAAGAGATAGTACTTTGAAGGAGATAATAAAGGATTTGGACTTTAACACCTGGCTACACTTGTGATGATTACTGAACTGAAAGAAAGGCTGCTCCCAAGACCTCCAGAGACCTCCAGGAAACCAATATAGGCAAAATTACAATTAGAGATGATAAGTCATCCTCTAGAATAATGTTTCTCATTGTCTTTTGAAGCATGATAAAATTAATATTATTATCTACTTATATCTACAAGGAAAACCTGTGAGCCATCTTTTTATTTAACTAACACTTTCTTTTATGTATCTTTTCATTTATAGTAAGAAGGTTATGACTGAAATGACTGTACTGAAATGTTTATACCTGCATCATTTAAAAGCTGTTAAAATCCATGAATTTATACCACTCATTAATTGAGGATAGTAATACCACAACTTTTTCCCTTCTTATTTCTGCAAGGTTAATTATAGACATAGAAGTAAAAAAAAATGTTGCATTATTATCTTTGAGTGAATTTAAATTATTAATAAAAATGTTGCATTATTATCTTTGAGTGAATTTAAAATTATTTTAGTTTTTATTTTGAGGGATGGGAAGGGTGAATATTACTATTGGAGTTATCAGAAAATGTATTGTATATCTGAAAATAATAAATGATGTTAATTGAGAGCAGAGCTGGGGCAAAGGGAGGGAAGTAAGTCAGTAAAACATTTTACTTCTTTTGCAACTATTTCCACTTGTAAGTCACTGGGTTATTATCTTTATGATTATTAACTTAAAATAAGTAAATATATTTATCTTTTCTTGAGTATACATCCTTCGGATCAAATTTTACTGTATTTTGGTAAAATAATATGCACATGGGAAGATAGAACAGAACACTTCATTGCTTTCATATTTTATAAAAAATAAAATTTTTCATAGAAACAAATATTTGACATTTTGAAAACATTTTGGCATATATATTATTTCAGTAAACATTAAAAGAACAGACTTCTCAAAGATTTTCATTGTAGATATATTATCTTTAGTACTGATAATCACCTGAATATTTTGATGGGAAAGCAAGTGAAAATTATTTAATCATCTAAGTCAACAGGCAGTAAAAATGTCCTCATAAAAAAGCAATAAAATTTGGAATAAGTATATGAAGAAATTATGTTAACAAATTTGTTCAAAATAGATTAACTTCTACAATAGGGAAATTTTTCTTCCTACATTGGTGGATTTTGAATTCTACTAGGACTTATATTTGTATGACAATGACTTTTACATCTTTAGTATAATTCAATTGAGTAAACATTTATCAAATCCTTAGTAAATTCATTTAACCACTTCATTCAGTCAACAAATATATATACTGAGATTTGCCCCAGGACACATGCAAAGGAAAAAATGCATATTTTTCTGCACTAAAGAATTTTATAATATCTGTTGAGGAGAGTTAAAAATATTTCTTCCTGTGGATTATTCTTTGATTCATCTTTATAGTCTTACCCCAGTTTACATACTGCCCTTCTTTGATGCCCAACTGTGAAAAGTAAGTCATTTCAGATTTTCAAAGAGCCTGAACTCTTAAGTTATTCTAAAGAGGGAAGGGGTTTGAAATGTCATCTCCTCTAATATTTTCCTTAGCCTTAGAAAGAGAAAAATTAAAGATTTTTAATGAAAGAGGTAGGTAGATAAAGTACAAAAGAAACTATAAAGTCTAGAAAAAGGTTAGATCTGACCTGGATAATATGAAAGAATTCATAATTTGTCTTTTTGTGATAAGAAAAAATATTTAAATGGAAAACTCCATTTATTTAAAAAATGATTTTTGGAATATCTTGTCATTTGTTTAAAATATAGTGGGGGGTGGTAATACTTATTACTCAATATAAATTTTAAATTAAATTTTATTCTGTTTATTTAAACTCTCCATACTTAAATCTTATAATATAAGTGACAGTGAGATCCAATTCATATGTGAAACATAAATCCAGTCACTCATTTCTTAAAGAATTCAAGTTATATAAACCTCATTGTCTTGCATAGAAATCCAACCTATCATTCGGTAGCTACTATTTTATACATTTTTCTTATATTCTACCCAAAACAGTTTCTTTTTTAATTTCAAAACACTGACTTCATTATATCCACTTGTCACACCAGAACAAATATGATTACTCTTCCACATTAAAATAAGATTGATTATATCCTACTTAAATTTGCCTTATTTGACAAATGCTAGTTTTTAAAAAACTTGTTAAATGACATGGCTTTGACTGTAGTCTTCTCCCATTCTAGTCACATTATCCTAGAATCATCATATTTTCGTATTTCTCTGCAAAACATTGGGATGATAGCACTCCAGTATGATTATATGAACAGGGTAGATTATAGTAGTACTATCATATTTTTTTCAACAGTATACTATACATGTGTTAATGTAAATGAATTCTATTCTTTGTCTGTTTATGCTTATCACTCCAGTAACAGAGTAGCCTTCTGAAGTCTTTTTCTCCTGAACCGAATGGTTAAATATTCCTTTTTTTTTTTTTTTTTTTTTTTTTTTGAGGCTGGGGTTAAGTGACTTGCCCAGGGTCACACAGCTAGGAAGTGTTAAGTGTCTGAGACCAGATTTGAACTCGGATCCTCCTGACTTCAGGGCTGGTGCTCTATCCACTGCACCACCTAGCTGCCCCCTGGTTAAATATTCCTTCAAAAATGTTAGATCATTTGATTTTTGACCCTAGGTATAGGGTTATATTTTCATCACTTTTGAATTTCACTTTATTAGACTGTGACCACCATTCTTATCTCCTCAAATATGTGGATATTTATTATATACATGTAAAATATTAGCCATTCAGTTTTGTGACATCTAAAAATTTGACAAATACATATTCTGAATAGATCTCCAACCAAATAATTGATAAAAATGGCTAAACATGGTCAAGGAAAAAGATATGAATCTCTCAATAAAGAATTTCTCCCTCTTGGGGTCTGTTTAAAAAACCAGTCTTGAACTCAGCCATTTCTGGTATCTAGTTCTTATCTCTCTAACTTTATCTCAAATGGTGTTCCTGAAATGCATGTGAATCATGTGATTATTATACTACCCCTACCATAAAATAAATGTAATCTAACATGATAATACAATTTTATCTCATTTAAAGTTTATACGTTTTACTTTTACAATGTTTTTTTCTTAATTGTATGTTTTGGGAGGCTATAAAGGGACAGCAAGCAAGCATATTCATGGCTAATGTGGTATTTGGAAGATTGGGTATATATAAGAGCCCATTCTTATTATAGGGAGGTAAACTGGGAAAGTCCACAACAATTATGGAAAGTGCAGAGAATATTTGGTCTGGAGGAAATTCTTCAGCATTTAAGATGTGAGCTTTCCTAAGGGAATTACATCAGATAAATAGGTTAAACCTTTGTTCATGGCCAAAATAAAATGTACTGAAAGTTGACTCTTCTTTGCAGAACTTCTTAATCTTTTTGATGTCATGGATTACTCTGATAGTATGTTAAGGATTCTTCAAATCTTGAATTTAAATGTATGATATTACAAAGGAAACTAATTTTACAGAAATGTTATTATCAATTAAAACAAAGAGTTCAGCTTAAGAATTCTATTGTAAGGCAATCAATTCACAACAATCTTCAGAAATTTTCATTCTGGAAAATATCTGTCTTCATGGAAGGATAAGAAATGTATTAATTCAGACTTTGACTCTTAAAGAGACTAAATCCAAAAGGATATGAATGTTTAGACAAAAGCAAAGCCTGAATATTGGTATATTTGCTCAGGAAACAAGGGGAGTAGACTACTTTAACATATTTTATCTTGATATCATCAGTTGATGAAACTCCAAAAATATTTCATTATTATGTTCTTCCCTTAAAAAAATCACAACAGTATTTTCCTCATTTTCATTTCACCATGATTATTAAGTGATTGCCAACAATACTATAGTAATCAGATCTCCAAGTTTATCTGACTGTCCTGAAATTGTATTTTGCCTAGTTCATGTAATTAGTAATAATTGAAGAGAATGATATGTTTTCTTAATACTTGGATTTCAATTCAAGCTAAAAAAATGTTTTCAATATATATATATATATATATATATATAATTCTTCTTTGTAAGCAACAACAAAAAAAGAATAGTAGAATATTCCAACCATCTCTATATAGTTACCCTCTTGGCAAGCCATTTTGAATAATTTTCCTGTGCCTCATTTTGTGTTCTGTCTTTCTGTTTCTCTGTCTCTGTCTCAGTTTCTCCCTCTCTGTCTGTTTTTCTCTCTCTTTCTCTTTGTTTCTTTTTCTCTCCACATACACACATGCATACACATATGCATGTAAGGGTCCTGGTAGGTCAGGCAAGTGCAATTGAGATATAAGTGGATCAATGGTCTTTGGGATCCCCGGATGTGCTTGAGTTGAGTACTTAGGTACTTCCTTTGTGGAAGGAACCCAGATCTCTCTGAAGTCTGGGTCAAATTCGGGATGTAACCTTCATCTTCAATTGGCTTGTGTCTATGATCTCATTGATCCTATTTAGGCTATGGTCAGGAAGAACTTTTTTTTTCTAGAACTCTCTCTCATCACATGTAGCTTGGACTGGGAGGGCACTACTAAGATAGGTGCAGGAGGTCATGGAGTAGATGTGATCATTGTGAATAAAGTCTAAGCTTGTTCATCTAAACTCTTGGGTGCTTTGTTATGCATACAAACTGCTTCTTTTAAGACAGCAGCTGGAGGATTCTGAGGACCTCAAAACAGAGGTAAGGTTGATATTATATTTACCAGTTTCTCTCAATAGGCCTAGCTAGTAATAAGGACAGATTGGCATTAGTTAGGCGAGAATAGGACTAATGTATGTATGCATACAATATGTTTCATTTTTTTTTAACCTCAGCAACTGAAAGGCCAATAGTTAATGAAAAACAGGATACCATATAAACAAACCCAAGAATCTGCCTTAAAATATTAAAAGATTTCTGAAATAGTCTTAGAGTAATTGTGACACTCCTGACTTTTGTCTAAAACAAACACCCTAAAGAAGAAGAAGGAACCATAGGGATATGAGGACAATCACAGAGTCTCAAGAATTAAAACTTTTTTTCTCTATGAGTTCAACTATGACCAACTCACCTTCTCTGAAATGTGTTATACTGCTGATCACTGTTTAACCCCCAACTTTCCCTATTAAATGCTAGTCCACAAATATATTTTAAAATGCTAACTTTCTTTTTAACTTTAACTTTAATTATGGTATTCTGTAACTGTTGACTATCTATCCATCCTCAAGTCATAGCTTCCATATCATTCTTATAAATCTTTGTTATCACCCCTGTGAAAAATTATTCCTTCACTTAAAATTATCATGATTTACTGGGACTTAATATACATTAATATTTAATTTTTGTATATTTAATTTAATTTATTATATTATATTATATTATATTAGGTAGTTAATAAAAATAATTGGTATTTTTATTATATTAATTTCAGTATATATATATATATATATATATATATATATATATATATATATATATATATATATATATATATTCTCTATTGACCTCACAGCAGAGTGTCTATCCTAAATATATAAGGTAAGAGAATGTAGATATTTATGTTATTGGCTTTCAACTCAAAAATCTTTGTATATATTGCAAGTTTTCAATACAGAATTTCAATAACATTTGCTCAACTTAATTGGATTGAAACAATGTGTTAAAAAAATAATTATGTCCCAAATTATGTGGGATTTTTTCTTGTTCTTGTTCTTTTTCTTCTTGTTCTTGTTCTTGTTCTTCTTGTTCTTATTCTTGTTCTTCTTGTTCTTCTTCTTCTTGTTCTTCTTGTTCTCCTTCTCCTTCTCGTTCTCCTTTCTTCTTTCTTCTTTCTTCTTTCTTCTTTCTTCTTTCTTCTTTCTTCTTTCTTCTTCTTCTTCTTCTTCTTCTTCTTCTTCTTCTTCTTCTTCTTCTTCTTCTTCTTCTTCTTCTTCTTCTTCTTCTTCTTCTTCTTCTTCTTCTTCTTCTTCTTCTTCTTCTTCTTCTTCTTCTTCTTCTTCTTCTTCTTCTTCTTCTTCTTCTTCTTCTTCTTCTTTTGTTAACAATATATAATTGTTTTTCTTGGCTGGTTTCCAAAAGTATAATTGCATCCTTCCTAACAGGTAAATACATTTTCTATGTTCAACAGATATATTTCTTAACTTTGGTATTGTGGTCTGTGGGTAATTATTTTAATGCTTTGCAATAGAAAATGCCCCCAGTATAATGTGACGGACTGGGTTAATTTTAGTTTCAATTAATTGGTTTCTGAATATATTTCATAAATATATATAAATGACTTAATTCAAATTTAAATGTACCACAATCCTTTCAAAAATATTACTGTAAAATATTTTTTCTAATTCATTACAAAGAAATTAAAAATGCTTTGTTATTTTATCACTAATGACATAATTATGCCTATGGAATTAAATAAATATAACAACATTTCTATATGTATATTTTGTATGGTATAGATTTCTAGTTAATGATTTCTGGGAGTGGGAATTTGTCAAAAGAGCTAGGTTTGTGAGGTAGGATATTAGGGAGATTTTTCATTATAACAAATGAATATCCACTATTGTAGATGATAACAATCTCAACCTTTTTCTTCTAAACAACAGTATTTAGAGTTCTAATCTATCATATTTTGAAAAGCCTCATTGACTCTATGTAGACAAGCACTATAAAGGATCAAAACAATCCGTGGGCTTTTAGCTACGGTTAATATTTCCCATCAAGATCCCAGCCAGGGTTCATATAAATGATGGAGTTTCAAATTTGCTCTGTCTCAGGCTTCATATGGGAGATCAATTCTCATAAAGGAATAATAACCTGAAATAGTTGTGCTGTCCATTTGGAAACATTGGTCCTAGCTGATGATACCTACTTGTCAGCATTTCCAGAAGTAGAAGTCTACAATGAAAGTCTATTCCATCAGGAACAATAACATCCAAGTTTCATTCCTGAAAGCCCTGACTCAGAACAAACAACTTGAATATGGCCGTTAACAAAACACAACAACATCACATAGAGTACAATAATGCATTCAGCAATCTTTTCACTGTATGTATGACTGCCCAAGTAATTCTGAATTAGTGTTCTTATATGGGACGCTTTTATTACATGGACATGTACAGATAATAATCTGTGATGAGTGGAACTGTCTCTTGGAATTCATTGTCCCAGGTTTCCTAGAGTCTCCAGTAAGTCACGATGTCTTAAATGATGGGCATTTTTCAGATTAAATTTTGTATTGTGCCTTTTACTTGTACATCTCTTTCTGAGAGGGAATATAGTGGATAGAGAAATTTGCCACTCTGTACCTTAATGTCCTTCTCTAAAATGAGACATTTTGATTTACTAGCCTCTAAGGTTTCTTATAGCTTTAGTTTTATATCTTCTAATCCTTTCATGCTTTAATCTGGTTAAACACACAGCAGCAAGTAGGCATCACAGTGGGTTGGATGCCTTTTCTGGAGTTATAAGGACCTGAGTTTAAATGCTGCATCAGGCATTTAGTGGTTAGACAAATCATTTAACCCTATTTACCTCGAATGCCTTTTATGTAATATAAGATGGAGAAAGAAATGAAAATCATCCAATACTCCATCTAAATGGCATCATGAAAACTTGGACACAAATGAACAACAATAAAGCAAACTTAACTGAAAAAGTTACTTACCCCAATGTAAACTTTTGATTATTCATTGACACTGCTCACTCGTCATATTTGTATTTTTCTTTTGTCAAAACACAATTTATTTCAAACGTCTTTCAGAGAAGGTTTTGTTATTATTATTGTTCTTCTTATTGTTACCTTTTAGAATTAGAAAAAAAATTTCAGCTAGTACCTAGTCAATTAAAAATCATTAGGGTTTAAATCTGTGATTTCTTTATTTTTGGAAGGAAGAAACTTCCTCTATCACTGTACATAGGTGCATTTTCTGTAACTTATAGTATCAGAGATTTCTCAAGGCATTGGAACAGTAGGTAAGTGACTTGACTATAGTCAAATGGCCAATGTGTCAAGGTCAAATAACAGTATTTCACAAAAACTTCTAGTATTTTCTAATTTCTTTCAAATATGAGCTAAAATAGTATTTTCTACATAAAGCAGCTAGGTGGCACAGTTTATAAAATACTAGGCCTGGAGTCACAGGAATAAGTTCAGATTAAGATTCATCCATTTACTCATTACATGACCCTGAATAAAGTACTTAACCTCTATATGTTTCAATTTTTATGACTGTCAAATTGAAATGACAGTATTTACCACAAAGAGTTGTTGTGATATTAAAAGGAGGTAATATTTGTAAAGCATTTATCAAGGTACATGCTACATAAATGGTACTTAATAAAGGCTTGCTTCCACCACCACTACTACCACTGCCTTAAAATTTTGTCTCCTATTAATTTTTTATACATTTAAATATGTATATTTATACTTTTACAAATTTTGTTTACATTTAAATATGACTTGTCTATTCTCAAATAAGCTAAGCCATTTGAAAGAAAGTACTCTTCGTTTTTGTTGTTGTGTTCCTCATGATTAGTCAGTGAAAGGAATTTCAGGAAGAATATGGGGGTGGGAAGCATCACAATGGAAAATATTTAGGTGATTATTTTTTAATGTTACATCTCTTTATGACAGGAAGTATCTAGGACATTTGAACATAAAAATAAATTTACTTCTTTTGATTGTAGATTCAGCAGTACTGGATTCAGATCTCAACTGTGTCACTTATTATCTTTTGGATTTTAGGCAAATTATTTAACTTTGCTATACCTCAATTATCCCAGCTGTGAAATTAAGGGGTTGGAGAAGTTGTTCTCTGAGATCACTATTGTAATCTAATTCTCTGATACTCTGCTTGATTAAATTGGCTAGAATATATTTTACAATGGAAAGAAGAACTTAGAATACTTATTCTGATTATCTTTCCTAAGAAGTCCAATAGCTATAATATTAAATAATAATTATCATTAAACAGATACATACATTTCTTAAAATTACCAAACCACCAATGGATTCTTATAACTTCTGTTCATCAGTTGTCAGTTTGGACTATTTGCGTTATTATCTTAGCATGTAGTTGATACTTCTCCAAATGGCTTACAGATATGTTGTGTTATATGAACCCTTATATGTAGTTATATTAATTTTTTTCTTACATAGATGAATAATCAAAAAAGAATCATTTTTTGAAGTTATCATACAATGAGGGCCAAATTTCAAATAATTTCCCTTAAAACTGTAACTTTATTTTTCAACTATTTTTAGACATTGTTTTTGTTTCAGAATAAAATATTTCATTGGTTTCCCTCCAAATTATATTCTGTTTAACTCAAATTACTTATTTCAAATGTCACCTTATTTCTTTTTGATTATATACATGCAACAGTTTCTTAGAACTATAAGAGCTAGCAGAAACTGCAGAAACCATCTAGTACCATCTTCTTTCACAATAAAGGGTACAAATTAGTTGACTTGCCAAAGATCACATAGTTTATAGCAGCAGTAATTGGATTTTAACCCTATTCTCTAACTCCAAATCCAGCACTTTCCCCTCAGTTTCCTCTCTATGGAACATAAAATTTCAATTGTTAGGATATTTCCTGGTTATATAATGACAACATTTTTCAGTTATGCTGACAAAATACAGAATATACATTATAGGCAATATTTATTATTTTAATTATGAGTACCCAATTCAACCATTTAGCATATCAGGGAGAAAAAAAAAAAGTTTGATTATAAAATAATAGCATTTGACATATAATCCCAGATTGTCAGATATATTATAAAATATTATTTACCTAAAATAATCTAGTCAGGAATTTAAATGATGCTATTAAGGAATTACGATAAGAATATTACATAATGCATATATACATTCATAATGCATAGACATGCATATATACAAATATATGTATATGTCACATATAAACATATATGTATATATGATGATCAATCATCCTTACATCAATCATTTCAAAATGATAGGGGTGATAAAATGGGAAGAAATAAGGTAAGGTGTTATATTTCTTTTCTAGACAGATAACAGAGATAACATCAGAATATAATTTTAAAGCAATATTTAAAGGAAATCATACTAATACAAGGTTACATTTTTTTTGTCATCCATTCATTTTTATTTTCCAGATTATTTCTTAAGCCAAGTCCCACCTTCACTCCTTTTTTTCTTGGTTTATATAGTGATTCATAAAGTAACTATTTTACAATGGCTAAATCTCACTAGTTTAATATGGTTTTACAATGAATGTCAGCTTTGCCCTCCTCATTGCTTTTATCGTGTTATTTTAATGAACCATGTTTTTCGGAAATGCAAGATCTGAAGGATACTGGTTCTGAAATTGCACCAGCACAACTTCATAGGAAAGCAGGCAATTTCATTTCACTACATTTTTAGCTGATGTTCTCGGTCATAGAATTGAGTGAATATAGGGCATAATTTGTAATAAAACTGAATATATTATTCACACATTTTCTTCCCAGGATATTGATTAAATTCCTCATAGTACAGCAATTTGAAAGAGACTGAGCAATTTGCAGGCTCCTCTCTTTTGGAAACAATTTAACTTCTAATAGACCAGTGCTGCATTTGAAAATTAGTGATCTCTTAAATTGTATTGAGCTTCTCATCAATACTGCTGATTGACAAAAAAAAGAAATATTGCTATATAGAAAATTATTAAGGAACTTAATGAGCCAATGCGTGATTTCTACTGGTATCGATTAATATTTAGATGCTAATATGTTTACAAAACGCCTAGGCAGACTATTCTTTGAGAAAGAACATTTTTTTCTGAAATCATCTGCATCGAGCAAGCACAATGACTTTTTAGGAAAGGATAAACTTTTGTTGGATTTTCTATGCAATATAAAATAAAGAATCATTAATAATTGCTTAATGTTGATAACAAAAATAGACCTCTGAATAAATCTTTTTTTTTTTGGTTCAGATTATTCAAACAATTAAAATCTAATTATTTGTATAAGGTGGAGTAAATCAGTCAACTATTCTCACCCCAATTCAAGTAGCCAACATAATGTTCAGTACTAGTGGTTCTTTATTGTATTATGGACCCATTTAGCATCCTGAAGAGGCCTCTGAATCTCTTCTCAGAATAATATTTTGGATGAGCAAAATAAGACAGATAGGATTACAAATTAGTAAATATTAAAATACTTAGCAAAATATTTATTTATACCTTAATAACTTCATCAGGTAAAAATATCTTCTGAATCTGTCAATCACATGCATTAAAATAAGGACTTGATCTTCCTGAAGTTAAGAATTCTCTGTTTCCTCTTGCTGTACATTGGCAGTAGCATCTGGTATCTTAGGATTTAATGCCTGGCACATAGGCACTTATTTGATGTTCATTAAATGAATGAAGAAGTGAAAGGCATTGAGAAAGTCCATCAGAATGTAAGAATTGGAAGACATTAAATAAAATCAAATGATGCAAAATAAGAAATGTATGTAATCTGGTTGAAGGATCAATTTGGCAATGTCCTATATAGTGGCTTGGATACATAGAACTTTCTTGTTCATTATTTGGCATTTAAATTGATAGTGGTGAATATTGGAGGCTTAGTGTTGCAGTAGTTATATAGCTAAGCCAGGAGAAAAAATTACCAAGGGTGGAGAAAGTCTTCTTCTATCCTTTGGTCTTCTTATTTTCATAGGAGAAGGAGGGACATGTGGGCTTCAAAGTGTCAGAAGCCTGGGAGATTTCTCATCTATGATAAGTAAAAGTATTCCTGAAACAGCAGTGGCTGACAACCTCTTTATTGGGCATTAAGAGACATTAAAAACAAATTTGGCTAATTGAAGAAAGGCAGCTTTCAGAATCCCCTTGGATCTCAGGAGAAAGCTACCAAAAAACTAAGGAGAACTTCATGAGAATACATAAATAATAGAATAGCACTTTTAGCACACAAGACATATGAGTTACCTTTTGACATTTAATTAATTCACTTGGTTAATTAATGTAAATTGATTCAAAAATATATTTTACTTAGGATCATGAGCAATAGAAATGTTCTCAAAGCAAGACATATATCTAGTTAAGCAGCTTAATTTTAGAGAGCATAAATAGCTTGCATATTTGTATTGGTCTGAAAGTTATGTGTGAAATAAACCTTGGTTATTAAGGCCTCCCACATGCAGATAGTATTGCTGAATTATTTAATCATTTTTTAATTATGTCCTTTTTAGGGTGTTCTTGAAAAAGATATTTCAGTAGTTTGCCATTTCCTTTTCCAGATCTTTTTACAGATGAGGAAACTGAGGCAAACATGGTTAAGGTATTTGTTACTTCATACAAGTAGCAATTGAAATTAAAGTAAATCAAAGCACAAAGTTTTAAGGACATTCAATTTACTGATAAACATAGCAATTACCAGCAAAAGGGTCTCAAATCCTTCATAAACTCAAAGAGCCTAAGGTTGGCTTTCATATAGTTTTGGGAAGAAAGAACTGAAAAGTATCTGAGGTTTTATAGCAATAAAAGTAAAATTATTGTTTAGACATTTGGGATTATCAACAACCCTTCTTCCATCCTAATATCAAAAAATGTTGATTAATAAAATACAGTTGCTCATTAGCTGAAGAGAGACTTCTTGGCATCTATCTGCATTCTGTAAGTCTTGTTAGCAAGATAACAAATGTCCTTTAAAGTGTACATAGATATGTAAGTCTGTATAGAAATAATTTGTCTCTTTGAGTTAAAATGATTTATATGTAAATAAATTTTAAGTTTTGCTCAGAGAGGAAAACTACACTTCTAGATTGTTAAACTCATGAATTTAGCTCAAAGACAAGGAACTATGGTTTTGGTGGTTAGAAAATAGAATCAACTATCAAGCATAATTAATATAAATATTAAATCAATATTTGATATTTTATATCCAAGGTATTCAAAGCAAAATTAAGTATGAAAATGGGAGGGGGTTACTATAAGCAGATAGATCAAGTTTCTTCATTATTATCAAGATTCCTCCACCAACAAATCATGAAAGCAAAGAACAAAAGGCCAAAGGAGTCTACCTTTTTTTCCTCCATAACTCCCAAAATCTGAAATACAATTATATAAATGTGGGAGCTGTTATGTCCCTAAAATGTGTCTAATAAACTTGTCATATTTTTAGCTTTGAGGTAGGAAGATAATTTCCATTACTCATGCTGGGTTATATCAATAACATCATATTTTAGTATAAAACTAAATTTGATACATTTATTGTATAAAAACTTACATGTGACACCCACACAAAAAGGGAGGTTATCCTATGCCACATAGACATAATAGCAACAGGATCTATTTAAATATGAATATGCCTTGATTTATTTCAAATATGATGAAAATTCATATACCTCTTCAGCAATATATCTATCATATAAAACTAGACAGGACTAGAAAAGATGAATCAGACTATTTATGATGGTAGGGAGGAAAAATTAAGAGGAGCCAAAGCTATGTTGTCTTCTTATGTGAATGTAAAATGATGGTAGGATGGTTCGCTATACTTTCATAACAGATCAGATTTGTTATGTGTGTATTGTTCCAAATTTATGATTTCATTTATTGACATAAGAAATTCTATAGGAGCAAACTGCCTCTACTAAGGCAAAGCTACAACTGCTCTACAGAATATAATTTTAGAAAATTGCTTAGGGTGATTAAGTTATTGGCCAGAGTTATCCATCATATATGATCAAGGGGAAGTATTGAACCCATGACTTCCTGAATTCTTCAAAAACATTTATCTTTCTATTATACCAGTTGCCTTCTGCTATCAAATTTCTATTAGAATTTTACTCCTTGGACTTCCCAGAGTGCAGCCAATATGGCAGAGTATAGCCAGGAAGCTGAATGAGCCCTACCAGTTACCCTGAAAAAAAAAAAATGAAACCAAACTTCTGAACAGAGTCTAACAGAAGGAAACCACTCCAGCTTAAAATAGATTGAACGAGGTGAAAAGCGTTTTAAGGGCAGATCAGGTAGACTCTGGGAAAGTCATTAAGAAGGTCTTAATCAGTAATGAAGACTCTCAGTTTTGACTTAGTAGAAGAGTAAAACAATGGAGAAGCTTCCAGTGCTGGCTCAGAAAGTAAATTCTGAGAAACCAGGCTGTTTCCTGAAAACAGCAGCCAAGCTACCCCTGCAAACATAAGAGGCCCTTGTGCTCAAAGCCCAGGCTTAGAGATACACATGAAATTTGGAAGAGCACCCCCTTTATTCTAGAAGCAGAGAAAGAAAGGAAAAAAAAATAAAGCCTTGACTACAGACAGTTCCTATGGCGACAGGGCAGACCAAAACACAAAGTCAGATGAGGATACAATGTCCACATAAGAAATCTTAAAGAGTGATAAGAATTTGTCTTAATTCCAAAGAGATCTTAAAAATGCTCATAAAAGAATTTAAAAGGTAAATAAGAGAAGGAGGAGAACAAATGAGAAGGGAAATTAGTGGTATGAATGTGATAATCAACAGTTTGGAAAAGAAAAGAAAAAATCGTGAAGAAGAAAGTAGAATTAACCAAACAGAAAAATTGATACAAAAATTAACTTAAGAAAATCACACATTAAAAACTGGTATGGGGCAAATGGAAGCTAGTGACTATGAGACAGCAAGAATTAGTCAAACAAGCTAAAAAGAATGTAAAAATGTAATAAAATATGATATACTTCATTGGAAAAAACAGCTGACCTGGAAAATAGATTCAGAAGAGACAGTTTAAAAATTATTGGTCGATCTGAAGGTTGTAACCAAAAAAAAAAAAAAAAAAAAAAAAAAGATCCTGAGTAGCATTTTTCATGAGATTATTAAGGAAAACTACCCTAATTTTTTTAGAAACAGAGAAGGAAATACTAATTGAAAGAATCCTTCAATCATTTTCAGAAAGAGATCCCACAAGAAAAACCCCAAGGAACACTGTTACAAAACTCCAGAACTACAATCTCAAGGAAAACATAGTAAAGCTGCCAGGAAAAAACAAAACATAAAACAATTTAAATAACAATTCAAAGCAACAGTCAGCTTACCTGGGATCTTGCAAGTGCTACAGTAAAGGATTAAAGGTCCTGTAGTACCATATTCTTGAAAAGGACCTGGGGTTACACCCAGCTAGACTCAGCATCATCTCTCAGAGGAGGTGGTGGAGCTTCAATGAAGTAAATGACTTTCAATCATTTATATTGAAAAAACAAGAACCAAAGAAAAAATTTAATCTACAGAGAACTCAAAAGAAGCATAAGCAAAGGAAATATGTGTGTGTATCTCTCTCTCTTTCTCTCTCTCTCTCTCTCTCTCTCTCTCTCTCTCTCTCTCTCTCTCTATATATATATATATATATATATATATATATATATATATATATATATATATAATTTAAAACTTAAATTGCTTATAGCACAAGATAGGAAAATGATATCACTGAGGCAGAGAGAAAGGAGCATTACTTGGACTGACAGTGTGGTTCTGAGTAACCTTTGAGGTGATGACATCAAAGAAAAATATATTAAAGGGTGGGCAAAGGTCTGTACTTGGAAAAAGAGGAAAGGGGAGGCATAATGGGACAATTTGTTTACATGCAGAGATGCAAAAGATCTATTAAAATCCGAAGATGGCGGAGAAGAAACACACGACTCAGTGAACGTCCTCACTCCCTCACAACCAATTAGATAAATTAAGTCTCAGAATTAGCTCAGAACTGATAGATACCACAAGGACTGGAAGCACGACTTACCAGCTGAAGAGAATCTGGAGTTTCAACAGGAAAGGTCAGTTCTCAGGGGAGGAATAAGAAAGACCAGCACAGACGGTGGGGTAGGGGCACACTGCGCCCATTGCGCTGGGAGGGGCTCTGGGATCAGAGAAGCCACTGAGGTAAAGGAATCTGGCACAGGCTGTTAGCTCTTCTCTGCTAATTATTTAGCAGTTCAGAGGAGAAAGCCAAAATATTTTAAAACTCAGATTAGATTCCCCCCTCCCCCCACCCTGGGGGTGACTCAGCAGAGAATCGGCACCAGGGGGTGTGGCCTCAGCTCCCTCCTGAGAATAGTTAAGAGACTGACAAGTGGGTGGATACGGCCCAAGGCAACACACACTGCCTAGCTTAGCTGGAGGGAGTGGAACTCAGCTCCAGGAAGTCCCAGAGAAGCGGAACCTTTGAACTAGGGACCGCGGTTTCTGGCAGACACTTCCAGTTTGAGCACAGGGGCTTCTCACGTCACCTGCTGCAGACATCCACTCCCCACCCGGACACATAGACTGGGCTTCCTGCAGTCTTCACTATTCTATGCCCTCGAAGCACAGCAGTGCTAATCACCTCTGGGGCACTTCCAGGGAGGGGGTGGGGAACTCTCTCCCAGAGCTCTATCTTAGCTCGGGCGCAGGGGCTGCTGCATCCATCCGGTCTGGGAGGAAGCTGGTAAAGAAGTAAATAATTTCCTACCCCAGGGACAGACCCCAAAAGATTTTTTTAAGTATGAGCAAAAAAGCTAGAAAAACTATAGATTCCTTCTATACAGAGAAAGAGCGGGTATCCAACCCCGAGGAAGTTAACAGCAAAGATTCAGAAGATAACAACCTAAAGGGGAACGATTCCTGCCCCCCATCACATAACTCTCTCCTAGAAGAAGCTCTTAAAAAATTGAGGGAGATCGAAGAAAAATGGGGAAAGGAAAGGGAAGTTATGATAGAGAATAACAATGTCCTGAAATTGGAGTTGGAAAAAATAAAGAATTCACAGGAGATGCAAGGAAACAAAATTAGTGAATTAGAAAAGGTTAAAAAAACACAGGAAAGTAGGATTTCTGAATTGGAAAAGATAAAAAAGTCTCAAGAAAATAGAATTTCTGAATTGGAAAAAGAAAATAATTCTCAAAAAAAAAAAATTAGGGAAATGGAAAAAAATTCAATAGAGCAAAATAACTCATTTAAAAACGAAATTGGGCATTTACAAAAAGAACTAAAAACTGTGAAAGAAGAAAATAACTCCTTAAAAGTCAGGATGGAACAAATAGAAATGAATGATTCACAGAGAACCCAAGAATCAGTCAAACAAAACAAAAAAAATGAGAAGCTGGAGAACAACGTCAAATACTTACTGGGAAAATCTATAGACCTGGAAAATAGATCTAGGAGAGATAATCTGCGGATTATTGGACTTCCAGAAAACTATGACCAAAAAAAGAGCCTAGATTCTATTTTACAGGAAATTATCAAAGAGAACTGTCCAGAGATAATAGAAACAGAAGGGAAAGTAGATGTGGAAAGAATTCATCGAACTCCTTCTGAAATAGACCCTAAAAAAAGAACACCACGGAATATTGTGGCTAAGCTGCAGAATTACCACACAAAGGAGAAAATCCTGCAAGCAGCTAGAAAAAAACAATTTAAATACCAAGGTGCCACAATAAGGGTCACCCAAGATCTGGCTGCCTCCACATTAAAAGATAGAAGGGCCTGGAACCTGATATTCCGAAAGGCAAAAGATCAAGGACTGCAACCAAGAATGAACTACCCAGCTAAGTTTAGCATCTTTTTCCATGGAAGAAGATGGTCATTCAATGAAACAGAGGAATTCTATATGTTTCTAAGAAAAAAACCAGACTTAAACAAAAAATTTGATCTACAACCACAAGACTGAAGAGAAACAGAAAAAGGTACACAGAACCCTTGAGAACTGTAACTCTGTTGTGGGTATATAAAAAATACTCAAGGATAATTTGATTTTACTGATATAAAAGAAAAAAAGGGGGGTGTAGTAAAGGGAAGGAGGTCGGTTCAGAAAAAGGGGAAGGAGTGATAAAAAGAGGGAAACTACATCCCAGGAAGAGACATAGAAAATACACCATATCTGAGGGAACTTAGTGAGGGGGAGAATCATTGTGTGAATCTTACTCTCATCAGAAGAGGCTCAAAGAGTAAATAATTAACATATTTGTTTTTCAGAGAATTTTCTCTCACCTCATTAAAAGGGGGGAGAGGAAAAGGGAAAAGGAAAAGGAGAATAAGTGAAGGGACTTGGAGGGAGGGGGGAGGGATCCAAAAAAAAAAAAAAGAGGGAGGGTTGTGCGGCACAAGGGGGGTTTGTAAATTAAATATCGGGGAGGGGGATCAGGGGGGTCAAGGGAAAAAAGCATAAGCTGGGGATAATACGATGGCAGGAAATACAGAATTAGTAATTTTAACTGTAAATGTAAATGGGATGAACGATCCCATCAAACGGAGACGGATAGTAGATTGGATCAAAAAGCAGAACCCTACAATATGTTGCCTACAGGAAACACACTTAAAGCAGGGAGATACATACAGAGTAAAGGTAAAAGGTTGGAACAGAGCCTATTATGCTTCAGGTAAAGCCAAAAAAGCAGGGGTAGCTATCCTTATCTCAGATCAAGCAAAAGCAGAAGTAGATCTTGTTAAAAAAGATAAGGAAGGAAACTATATCCTGCTGAAAGGTAGCATAAATAATGAAGCCATATCAATACTAAACATATATGCACCAAGTGGTATAGCATCTAACTTTCTAAAGGAAAAGTTAGGAGAACTGCAAGAAGAAATAGACAGTAAAACTATAATAGTGGGAGATCTCAACCTTGCACTCTCAGATTTAGACAAATCAAACCACAAAACAAACAAGAAAGAAATTAAAAAAGTAAATAGAACATTAGAAAAACTAGGTATGATAGACCTTTGGAGAAAACTGAATGGCAATAGGAAGGAATATACTTTCTTCTCAGCAGTTCATAGATCCTATACAAAAATTGACCATATACTAGGACATAAAGATCTCAAAATTAAATGTAGGAAGGCAGAAATAATAAATGCCTTCTTCTCAGATCACAATGCAATAAAAGCTACATTCAGTAAAAAGTTAGGGGTAAAATAGACCAAAAAGTAATTGGAAACTGAATAATCTCATCTTAAAGAATGACTGGGTGAAAGAGCAAATTATAGAAACAATTAATAATTTCACCCAAGATAATGATAATGATGAGACATCATATCAAAATCTTTGGGATGCAGCTAAAGCGGTAATAAGGGGAAATTTTATATCTTTAGAGGCTTATTGAAGAAAATTGAGAAAGAGAAGATTAACGAATTGGGCTTACAACTTAAAAGGCTAGAAAAAGACCAAATTGTAACCCCCCAACCAAAAATTAAACTCGAAATACAAAAATTAAAAGGAGAAATCAATAAAATTGAAAGTAAAAAAACTATTGAATTAATAAATAAAACCAAGAGTTGGTTTTATGAAAAAGCCAATAAAATAGATAAACCTTTGGTAAATTTGATCAAAAAAAAGAAAGAGGAAAATCAAATTGATAGTCTTACAAATGAAAAGGGGGATCTTTCCACCAATGAAGAGGAAATTAGAGAAATAATAAGGAGTTACTTTGCCCAACTTTATGCCAATAAATTTGATAACTTAAGTGAAATGGATGACTTCCTCCAAAAATATAGGCTCCCTAGATTAACAGAGGAGGAGATAAATTGCTTAAATAGTCCCCTTTTCAGAAAAAGAATAGAACAAGCTATTAATCAACTCCCCAGGAAAAAATCCCCAGGGCCAGATGGATTCACATGTGAATTCTACCAAACATTTAAAGAACAATTAGCCCCAATGTTATATAAATTATTTGAAAAAATAGGGATGAAGGAGTACCAAATTCCTTTTATGACACAGACATGGTACTGATACCTAAACCTGGTAGATCGAAAACTGAGAAAGAAAATTATAGACCAATCTCCTTAATGAATATTGATGCTAAAATCTTAAATAAGATATTAGCAAAAAGACTTCAGAAAATTATCTCCAAGATAATACACTATGATCAAGTAGGATTTATTCCAGGAATGCAGGGCTGGTTTAATATTAGGAAAACTATTAATATAATTGACCATATTAATAATCAAATTAATAAGAACCATATGATCATCTCAATAGATGCAGAAAAAGCATTTGACAAAATTCAACATCCATTCCTACTAAAAAACTCTTGAGAGTATAGGAATAAATGGATTATTCCTTAGAATAATCAGGAGTATATATTTAAGACCGTCAGTAAGCATAATATGCAATAGAAATAAACTGCAACCTTTCCCCAGTAAGATCAGGAGTGAAACAAGGTTGCCCACTATCACCATTACTATTCAATATAGTACTAGAAACGCTAGCCTCGGCAATAAGAGCCGAGAAAGTGATTCAAGGAATTAGAGTAGGAAATGAGGAAATCAAACTATCACTTTTTGCAGATGACATGATGGTATACTTAGAGAACCCCAAAGACTCTGCTAAAAAGGTACTAGAAATAATTCAAAATTTCAGCAAAGTGGCAGGATACAAAATAAATCCACATAAATCCTCGGCATTTTTATATATCACTAACAAAATGCAACAGCAAGAGATACAAAGAGAAATTCCATTCCAAACAAATGTTGAGAGTATAAAATATTTGGGAATCCATCTACCAAAGAAAAGTCAGGAATTATATGAGAAAAATTACAAAACACTTGCCACAAAAATAAAATCAGATTTAAATAATTGGAAAGACATTCAGTGCTCTTGGATAGGCCGAGCGAATATAATAAAGATGACAATACTCCCCAAACTAATCTATTTATTTAGTGCTATACCAATCAGACTCCCAAGAAACTATTTTAATGACCTAGAAAAAATAACAACAAAATTCATATGGAAGAATAAAAGGTCAAGAATTGCAAGGGGAACTAATGAAAAAAAACTCAGAGGAAGGTGGTCTAAGTGTACCTGATCTAAAGCTATATTATATAGCAGCAGTCACCAAAACCATTTGGTATTGGCTAAGAAATAGACCGGTAGATCAGTGGAACAGATTAGATACAAAGGACAAAAAAGGGTACATCTATAGCAATCTAATCTTTGACAAACCCAAAGATTCCAACATTAGGGATAAAAATTCATTATTCGGAAAAAACTGTTGGGAAAACTGGAAATTAGTATGGCAGAAATTAGATATGGATCCACACTTAACACTATATACCAAGATAAGATCAAAATGGGTCCATGATTTAGGCATAAAGAGGGAGATAATAAATAGATTAGAGGAACAGAGGATAATCTATCTACCTCTCAGACTTGTGGAGGAGGAAGGAATTTATGACCAGAGGAGAACTAGAGATCATTATTGATCACAAAATAGAAGATCTTGATTACATCAAACTAAAAAGTTTCTGTACAAATAATACTAATGCAAACAAGATTAGAAGGGGAAGTAACAAATTGGGAAAATATTTTTAAAAACAAAGGTTCTGACAAAGGTCTCATTTCCAAAATATATAGAGAACTGACCCTAATTTATAAGAAACCGAACCATTCTCCAATTGATAAATGGTCAAAGGATATGAACAGACAATTCTCAGAGGAAGAAATTGAAACTATATCCACTCACATGAAAGAGTGTTCCAAATCACTACTGATCAGAGAAATGCAAATTAAGACCACTCTGAGATACCACTACACACCTGTCAGATTGGCTAAGATGACAGGAACAAATAATGACAAATGTTGGAGGGGATGTGGGGAAATTGGGACACTGATACATTGCTGGTGGAGTTGTGAAAGAATCCAGCCATTCTGGAGAGCAATCTGGAATTATGCCCAAAAAGTTATCAAACTGTGCATACCCCTTTGACACAGCAGTGCCACTACTGGGATTATATCCCAAAGAAATACTAAAGAGCGGAAAGAGACATATATGTGCCAAAATGTTTGTAGCAGCTCTTTTTGTTGTAGCTAGAAACTGGAAGATGAATGGATGTCCATCAGTTGGAGAATGGTTGGGGTAAATTGTGGTATATGAAGGTTATGGAATATTATTGCTCTGTAAGAAATGACCAGCAGGAGGAATACAGAGAGGCCTGGAGAGACTTAGGTCAACTGATGCTGAGTGAAATGAGCAGAACCAGAAGATCACTGTATACTTCAACAACAATACTGTATGAGGATGTATTCTGATGGAAGTGGAAATCTTCAACATAAAGAAGATCCAACTCACTTCCAGTTGATCAATGATGGACAGAAATAACTATACCCAGAGAAGGAACACTGGGAAGCGAATGTAAATTGTTTAGCACTAATATCTGTCTGCCCAGGTTGCATGTACCTTCGGATTCTAATGTTTATTGTGCAACAAGAAAATGATATTCACACACATGTATTGTACCTAGACTATATTGTAACACATGTAAAATGTATGGGATTGCCTGTCATCGGGGGGAGGGAATAGAGGGAGGGGGGGCAATTTGGAAAAATGAATACAAGGGATAATATTATAAAATATATATATAATAATAAAAAAAATTCTCTTGCCTTGATGAGATCAAAAAAAAAAAAAAAAAAAAAAAAAAGATCTATTAAAATCCAAGAAAAGAAGGGAGGAAGGTTAGGATTGTCTGAAGTTTGATCTCATCAGATTTGGCTCTAAGTAAATCAAAACTGTGAAGGTGAATGGGATGAACTCTCTCATAAAATGGAATCAAGTTGCAGAGTGGATTAAAAAAATGAATCCTACAATACATTGTTTGCAAGAAATACATTTGACACAGAGAGACACAAACAGAATAAAGGTAAAAGACTGGAATATAATTTATTATGCTTCAGCCAAAGAAAAAAGTTAGGATAGTAATTATGATTTCAGATAAAACAAAAGTAAAAATAGATATTAAAAGAGAAAGGAAGGAAAGCATACATTCATAAGGAACTGTAAATAATGAAGTAGTAACAATACTAATTGTGTATGGACCAAAAGGTAGAGCAGACAAATTCCTAGAAAAGATTTTAGTTAAGGAATAGATAGAAAGCAAGAATCTATTAGTGTGAAATGTCAAACTTCCCATTTCAGAATCAGAAAGTCTAGCTACAAATAAACAAGAAACTAGAGAGGTTCATAAACTCCTAAGAAACTTAGAGATGATAGAACTCTGTAGAAAATTAAATAAAGACATAAAGGAACACATCTTTTTGCTTGGTAGATCATAGCACCTTTACCAAAATGATCATGTATTAGGGCATAAAAACCACTCAATCAAATGCAGAAAGACAAAAATTGTAAAAGCTTTAAAATTACATAAAAATTATATTCCATTAAAGAGCATGAAAATATAGAATAAAAAAACTGGAAATTAAATGATCTAATTTAAAAAAATAAGTGGATCAAATCCATAATTTCATCCAAGCAAATGCCAATAGTGGCATAATTTTTGGGGATGCAGCTATAGCAGTTTTTAGGGCAAATGTTATATCTCTAAATATCTAGATGAATAAAGTAGAGAAAGAGAGATCAATTAATTAGGCTTACAAGTAAAAAAGCTAGGAAAATAACAAATTAAAAAAATCTCATTTAAATGCTAAATTGGAAATACTTAAACTCAGTGGAAAGATTAATAAAATTGAAAATAAGAAAATTATTGAATTGATAAAATTAAAAGTTGGTTTTAGGAAAACATCAACACAATAGATAAACTTTTGGTTGATTTGATTAGAAAAAAGAAATAGAAAGTAAATCACAGCATTAAAAATGAAAAGGATGAACTTATTACTAATGGAAAAAGAAACTAAAGAAATAATTAGGAGCTCTTTTGCCCAACTGTATAGCAACAAGTGTGACAATCTAAATAAAATGGACAAATGATTAAAAAAATAAAAATTGCCCAGATTAACAGAAGTGAAATAAATTACTCAAATAATCTCATTTTAGAAATAGAAATTGAAAAAGCCATTATGAACTCCTTAAGGAAAAAATAGTCAGGGATATTTGGATTTACAAGTGAATTCTATCAAACATTTAAAAAACAATTAATTTCAATAGTATGCAAACTATTTGGAAAAATGCATAAAGGAGTGCTACAAATTTCTTTCTATGACACAAATAGGATACAGATACCTAAACCAGGAGGAGTCCAGACAGAGAAAGAAAATTATAGACCGATTGTAAAATTCTCTCCTAGCAGTAACAATTACCAGTCTCTCCTGATTTCTAAGCCCTCAGAGACCTTTGGCCACTGACCTTTGCAGTGTCAACTAATTCTACCTATTTTCCTCCTATGATGCCTTCAGAGGTTTCTGGTCATGATTTCTTGAATCGCAGTTTAATAACCTATAGAATGCTCAAGAACAGCCACATATAAATTTAAAGCCTTTATTAAACTTACTCACATAATACCCTGACTTGTTAATTTTCTAGTGAACACCTGGTTTAAAGACCCAAGTGTTCACTATCAAACTCTTTACCTCTCTTGGTTATCCATCCACTCAGCTTGACTACCCCAGGATAAAGAGATCGATGTGCTGCAAACAATGGGCTTAAAAGGTTCTGTGAGATTACACACACAACCAATCAGCAAAAGAGCCGTCACCAATTACAAAACTATCTTAATATGGCCAAGATCCCGCCAAAGGGGTGGGTCCTTTATACACAGAGATCACTTCTGGGCCACTCAAATCTCCTGTTGCACTGTGGCCGTCCATTTAAAAGACCCTTACAACCAATCTCACTGATAAATATTGATGGAAAAATTTAAATAAAATATTAGCAAAGAGATAACAGCAATTTATCAGCAGGATAATACACTATGAGCAAGTGGGGATTATATTAGGAATTCAGGGCTGGTTCAATACCCGTAAAACTAATACTGTAATGGAACATAGCAATGTGATAATATTAATAGATAGAAAAAAATAATTTTGAAAAATATAGAAGCCATTCATATTACATGCACAAGAATACATAAGGATAAAGGGAGCTTTCCTTAAAATAATAAGCAGTATCTGACTAAAAGCAACAGCAAGCATTATTTGCAATTGAGAGAAGCTGGATGCACTCCCTATGCTCATTATTACCACTATTATTCAACATTTAACTAAAATGTTAATTTTAGCAATAACAAAAGAAAAAAGAAATTAAATGATTTAGAATAGGAATTAGGAAATAAAACTAATACTCTTTTCAGGTGATATGATGATATATGTAGAGAATCTTAGAAAACAATCCCAAAACTTCTTAGAAATAAGAATATAGCTTTAGCAAAGTCACAGGATATAATATTATAACAAACAAATCATCAGCATTATTATATATTTCTGACAAATATGCTGCACAAGAAAAATTAGATCAAAAAAAGGAAAAAAAAATAAGAAGGAAAACAAAATGCAAACAAACAGCAAATAGAGTGAACATACTATGTTGTGGTCCACACTCAGTACCCACAGTATTCTCTCTCAGTGCAGATGGCTCTCTTTATCACAAGACCATTAGAACTGGAATGAATTATCTTATTATTGAGAAGAGTCATGTCCATCAGAATTGATTAATGCATAAATCATTTTGTTTCTGTGTACAGTTCTTTTCATTCTACTCATTTTACTTAGCATCAATTCATGAGGTCTCTCCAGGCCTTTCTGAAGTCACTATGCTAATCATTTCTTATAGAACAATAATATTCCATAACATTCATGTAATTATTTAGCTATTCTTCAACTGATGGACATTCTCTCAACTTCCAGTTCCTTGTCCCTACAAAAAGGGCTGTTATAAGACATTGTTGCATATGTGGGACCTCTTCAGTTTTTGATGATTTCTTTGGGATAGAGAGAGATATTTCTGGATAAAAAGTACCTCCAGTTTGTCAGCTTTTTCTGCATAGCTTCAGATTGCTCTCAAGCATGTTTGGATCAGTTCACAATACTACCAACAATGTATTAATGTCCCAATTCCCCCATTCCCCTCCAACATTGATCATTATCATTTCTTTTTATTTATTTCTTTTTATTTTTTTTAATTTTATGATTATAATTTTTGACAATATATATGTATGAATAATTTTTTAATAACATTATCCCTTGTATTTATTTTTCCAAATTTTCCCCTCCCTCCCTCTACTCCCTTCCCTAGATGACAGGCAATCCCATACATTTTACACGTGTTACAGTATAACCTAGATACAATATATAGGTGTAAATCCAATTTTCTTGTTGGACATTAAGTATTGGATTCCGAAGGTATAAGTCAGACAGTAGTGCTAATATTTTACATTCATTTCCCAGTGTTCCTTCTCTGGGTGTAGTTGCTTCTGTCCATCATTGATCAGCTGGAAGTGAGCTGGATCTTCTTCATGTTGAAGATATCCACTTCCATCAGAATGCATCTTCATACAGTATTGTTGTTGAAGTGTATAGTGATCTTCTGGTTATGCTCATTACACTTAGCATCAGTTCATGTAAGTCTCTCCAAGCCTTTCTAAATTCATCCTGCTGGTCATTTCTTACAGAGCATTAATATTCCATAACCTTCATATACCATAATTTACCCAACCATTCTCCAATTGATGGACATCCATTCATCTTCCAGTTTCTAGACACTACAAAAAGGGCTGCCACAAACATTTTGGAACATACAGGTCTCTTTCCCCCTTTAATATTTCTTTGGGATATAAGCCCAATAGTAGCACAAAATGCAACAGTAAGAGATACAAAGAGAAATTCCATTCAAAACAAATTTCAAGAGTATAAAATATTTGGGAATCCATATACCAAAGAAAAGTCAGGAATTATATGAGCAAAATTAGGAAACACTTGCCACAAAAATAAAGTCAGATTTAAATAATTGAAAAGACATTCAGTGCTCTTGGATAGGCCGAGCAAATATAATAAAGATGACAATACTCCCCAAACTAATCTATTTATTTAGTGCTACCAATCAGACTCCCAAGAAACTATGTTAATGACCTAGAAAAAATAACAACAAAATTCATATGGAAGAATAAAAGGTCGAGAATTTCAAGGGAACTAATGAAAAAAAAAGTCAGATGAAGGTGGTCTAGGTGTACCTGATCTAAAGCTATATTATATAGCAGCAGTCACCAAAAGCATTTGGTATTGGCTAAGAAATAGACCAGTTGATCAGTGGAACAGATTAGTTACAAAGGACAAAAAAGGGTACATCTATAGCAATCTAATCTTTGACAAACCCAAAGATACCAACATTATGGATAAATTTTCATTATTTGGAAAAAAACTGTTCGGAAAACTGGAAATTAGTATGGCAGAAATTAGATATGGATCCACATTCAACACCATATGCTAAGATAAGATCAAAATGGGTCCATGATTTTAATGAGATCATAAATAGATTAGAGGAACAGAGAATAGTCTACCTCTCAGACCTGTGGAGGAGGAAGAAATTTATGACCAGAGGAGAACTAGAGATCATTATTGATCACAAAATAGTAGATTTTGATTACATCAAACTAAAAAGTCTCTGTACAAACAATACTAATGCAAACAAGATTAGAAGGGAAGTAACAAATTGTGAAAATATTTTTACAGTTAAAGGTTCTGATAAAGGTTTCATTTCCAAAATATATAGAGAATTGACCCTAATTTAAAAGAAATCAAATCATTCTCCAATTGATAAATGGTCAAAGGATATGAACAGACAATTCTCAGATGATGAAATTGAAATTATATCCACTTATATGAAAGAGTGTTCCAAATCACTACTGATCAGAGATCATTATCATTTCTTGTCACCTTAACCAATCTGAGAGAAGTGCAGTGGTACCACAGAGTTATTTTTTAAATTTGCATTTCTCTGATCAATCATGATTTAGAGCGTCTTTTCATATGAGTAGAGATGGTTTCAACTTTTTTTCCATGAATTGTCTGTCCATAATCAATTGGAAAATAACTTGAATTTTTATAAATTTGAGTCAATTATATATATATATATATATATATATATATATATATATATATATATATATAAACGAAGCCTAGATCAGAACCCTTAGATGTAAAATATTTCCCAATTTTATGCTTTCCTTTTAATCTTGTCTGCACTGTTTGTAGAAAAATAAACTTAATATAAGCAAATTTATCTACATTTTACTTCATGATGTATCCTAGTTATTTTTTGGCAATAAATTCCTTCCTTTTTCACAGATCTGAGAGGTTCACTATCCTTTGTTCTTTTAACTTGCTATAGTAGCTCTCTTTATATTTAAAACATGAATTCATTTAAACCTTATCTTGGTATAGAGTATTAGGTGTTAGTCAATATCTAATTTCTACCATATCATTTTCAAATTTTCACAGCATTTTTTGTCATATAGTGAGTTCTTGTCCCAGAAGCTGGGAACTTTGGATTTATCAAATACTTGATTATTTATAGTAATTGACTATTATGTATTGTGAACTTAACTTATTACATCGATTAACTGTTCTATTTTTTTAGCTAGTAGCAAATGGTTTTGATGACCACTGCTTTATAGCATAGTTTTAGGTCTAGAATAGTGAGGCCACCTTCATTTTAATATTTTCAGTAATTCCCTTGAAATTCTTGACATTTTATTCTTATTATTAAAACTTTTTATTTTTAAAACATATGCATATTTTTCAACATTCACCCTTGCAAAACCTTGTGTTCCAACATATTTTTCCCTTCCCTCCATCCCCTCTACTAGAATTCAAATAATCCAATATATGTTAAATATGTGTATTCTTCTATATAGATCTCCACAATTATCATGCTGCACAATAAAAAATCAGATCAAACTTTACATTACAATGGCATTGGACCTGGCCTGATAAACTTCCAGTTGAAAAAGAGTCACATCTGTTAGAATTGCTAAGAGCATAATCTTGCTGTTGGTATGTACAATGTTCTCCTCCTTTTACTAACTTCACTTAGCCTCAGTTCATGTATGACTCTTGAGACCTCTCTGAATACATCCTGTTGATTGTTTTGTGTAAAGCAATAATATCCTATAACATTCATAAAACATAATTTATTCACCCATTCTCAAATTGATGGGCATCCACTATCACAAATATTTTTGCACACATAATTACTTTTCCCCTTTTTATGATCTTTGAGATATAGACCCAGTAGAGATAGTGATGAATCAAAGGGTACTTACAGTTTAATAGACCTTTGGGCATAGTGCCAAATTGCTCTCCAGTGTAGTTGCTTCAGTTCATGACATCACCAGCAATTGTATTAATGTCTCTATTTTCCCATATCCTCTCCAACATTCACAAGTATATTTTCCTATTGTCTTAACTAATTTGAGAGATGTATGGTGGTACCTCAGAGTTGTCTTAATTTACATTTCTCTTATCAAAAGTCATTTAGAGCACCTTTTCATATGACTATAAATGGTTTTAATATCATCTGAAAATTTTCTATTCATATCCTTTGACCGTTTCTCAATTTCAGAATGTCTTAGATTCTTATAAATTTGAGTCAATTCTCTATATATTTTAGAAATGAGACCTTTATCAGGACCCTGAATATAAATTTCCCCCAATTTTTTTCTTCCCTTCTAAATTTATTTGCATTTGGTTTTGTTTATATGAAAACTTTTTAACTTAATATAATCAAAATTGTCCATTTTATATTCTATAATGTACAATAGTTGTTCTTTGGCCACTGATTCTTTCTTCTTCACAGATATGCAAATAGACTATCCTTTGTTCTTCTAATTTGCCTATATTAAAACTCTTTGTGTCTAAATCATTAACCCATTTCAAACATCTTGGTGTAGAATGTTAGATGTGGGCCAGTGCCTAATTTCTGTCATAGTAATTTCACATTTTCCTAAAAACACTTGTAGGTAGTGAGTTCATATTGCACAAACTGGGGTCATTGTGTTTATCAAATATTAGATTACTATCATCATTGATAATTATGTGTTTTGAAACTAACCTACTCCACTGATTGACAACTCCACTGATTTGATGATGACTGTTTTATAATATAGTTTTGGTTCTGGTGCAGTTAAGCCATTTGAATTTTTTTTTTCCATTAACTCCTTTGAAATTCTTGACCTTTTGTTCTTCCAGATGAATTCTGTTATGACTTTTTCTAGCTCTGTAAACTAATTTCTTGGGAGCCTGATTGGTATGACATAGAATAAGGAGATTAATTTAAGTCATATTATAATTTTTATTATATTTGCTCGGCCTACCCATAAACATTTCTTGGTGTTTTTTTTGTTGTTTTTTTTTGTTTTTGTTTTTTTTTTTTTTTCAATTTGTTTTGTAGAAAGTGTTTTGTAATTGTGTTCATATATAGTCCCTGACTTTGCCTTGGCTAGTAGACTCTCAAATATTTTTTAATCTACATTTATTTTACATGGAATTTCTCATTGTATCACTTGTTGATGGACTGTTGGAAATATTTTTAAAAGCTGATGATTTATTTGGATTTATTTCGTATCCTGTAACTTTGCATGAGTTGTGAATTATTCCAGTATTTTTTTAACTATATTGTGAAACAACAGTCTTGTTTCACCCTTGATCTTATTGGGAATGGGTCTAGTTTATTCTTCTTTATAATACAAGCTTCTTTGTCCTTCAGAATACCATATTCCAGGCCTCTCGATACTTATAGTGTAAGCTGCTAGTTCCTAGATCTTGATTGTGACTCTTCAATTTCTGAATTTTTTTTTCTGGCTGCTTACATAGTATTGGAATTAATTTTTCTTATTGATAAGTTGTGTTTTTTTTTTTTTTTAATTTCCATTTAGTCATTTCTATTTTGTGAGGAATTATATGCTCTTTCAATTTTTCTAAATTTATTTTAAAAGGAATTTTCTTCAGGTCCTGTTTTTGTTTCCTTTTCTAATACAATATTGAATATTAATTGTGATAGTGGGAAACCTGGTTTCACCCTTGAATACAATGGTTACAAATGGTTGTAATTTGTCCCCATTACCTATGATGCTTGCTGATGGTTTTAAATTGATGCTACTGATCATTTTAAGGAAAACACCATTAATACTTAAATTCTCTAGTGTTTTGAATAGGAATGGATGTTGGATTCTATCAAAATGCTTTATCTACATCTGTTGAGATAGTTATATGATAATCATATGCTTATTAATATAGTCAATTATGCTCATAGTTTTCGTAATATGGAACCGAGCCTAAATTATCCTGGGGATGGCTTTCTGTAATTTCTTTGCTCATATTTTATTTAAGATTTTTGCGTAAATATTTATTAAGAAAATTGGTCTATAATTTTCTTTCTCTATTTTGACCCTACTTGGTTTAAATATCAGCATCATATCTGTGTCATAAAATGAATTTGGTAGGATTCATTCTTTCCTTATTTTTCAATGATTTTACATAGTATTGGAATTAAATTTTCTTTAAATGTTTGGTAGAATTCACTTGCAAATTCATCTGACCTCCTCTTTCTCTATTTTATGCAAGTAAGCATCTAAAGAAATAAAATTTCCCCTAATAACCACTTTGGCAGCATCCCTCATATTTTGGCATGTTGTGTTACTGTTATTATTCTTTTGAATGAAATTATTGATTGTGACTATGATTTATTATTTCACACACATGTATTCTTTAGGATTGGATTATTTTGTTTCTAAAAAAATTTTGGTCTATTGGACCCTGACATTTTATTGCATGTACCTTATTGCATCATGACCTGAGCAAAATGCATTTGTTATGTTTGTCTCTCTGCATTTCATTTGAGATTATTATGACCTAATATATGGTCTGTTTTTATATAGATTTCATATTCTGCCGAGAATAAAGTATATTCTTTTCCATTTTGATTCAATTTGCCCCAAAGGTTTACCATACCTAATTTATCTAGAATTATATTTACCTCCTTAACTTCTGTTTTATTTATTTTATGTTTTGATTTATATAGTTCTGAGAGAGTGAGTTTGAGGTCCCCATCAGTATAGTTGTGCTGATAACTTTCATGTAGCGCTTCTTTTGGAATTTACATGCTATACCACTTAGTGCATAAGTTTAGTATTGATATTACTTCATTATCTATGGTAGTTTTATTTTATTTTTTTTAATTAATTTTTATCATTATAACATTTTTTGACAGTACATAAGCATAGGTAATTTTTTTTTTACAACATTATCCCTTGTACTCCCTTCTTCTGTTCAAAATTTTTCCCTTCCTTTCCTCCACCCCCTCCCCTAGATGGCAGGCATTCCCATACATATTAACTATCTTATAGTATACCCTAGGTACAATATATATGAGCAGAACTGAATTTTGTTGTTGTTGTTGCAAAGGAAGAATTGTATTTGGAAGGTAAAAATAATCTGGAAAGAAAAACAAAAACACAACCAACTAAAAAAAATGTTCACAGTTAACACTCATTTCCCAGTGTTCCTTTTCTGGATGTATCTGATTCTGTCCATCATTGATCAATTGGAATTGGATTAGCTCTTGTCTATGTTGAAGATATCCACTTCCATCAGAACACATCCTCATACAGTATCATTGTTGAAGTGTATAATGATCTCCTAGTTCTGCTCGTTTCACTCAGCATCAGTTAATGTAAGATCAACTTCTGCTTTTGCTTGATCTGAGATAAGGATAGCTACCCCTGCTTTTTTGGCTTTACCTGAAGCATAATAGATTCTGCTCCAACCTTTTACCTTTACTCTATGTGTATCTCCTTGCTTTAAGTGTTTTTCCTGTAAACTACATATTGTAGGGTTCTGATTTTTGATCCAGTCTGCTATCCGTCTCCGTTTGATGGGAGCCTTCATTCCATTCACATTTACAGTTAAAATTACTAATTCTGTATTTCCTGCCATCATATTATCCCCAGATTATTCTCTTTCCCTTGACCCCCCCGAACCCCTTCCCCAATATTCAATTTATATACCCCCCCTTGTGACGCGCAGCCCTCCCTTTTTTTTTAGTATCCCTCCCCCCTCCCTCCACGTCCCTTCCTTTATTCTCCTTTTCCTTTTCCCTTTTCCTCTCCCCCCTTTTAATGAGGTGAGAGAGAATTATCTGAAAAACAAATATGACAATTATTTGATCTTTGAGCCTCTTCTGATGACAGTAAGATTTACACAATGATTCTCCCCCTCTCTAAATTCCCTCAGATATGGTGTATTTTTTATGCCTCTTCCTGGGATGTAGTTTCCCTCTTTTTATCACACCCTCCCCTTTTTCTGATACTACCCCCTTCCCTTTACTACACCCCCTCCTTTTTTTTCTTTTATATCAGTAAAATCAAATTATCCATGTGTACTTTCTATATACCCACAACAGAGATATAGTTCTCAAAGGTTCTGTGTACCTTTTTCTGTTTCTCTTCAGTCTTGTGGATGTAGATCAAATTTTTTGTTTAAGTCTGGTTTTTTTCTTAGAAACATGTGGAATTCCTCTATTTCATTGAATGACCATCTTCTTCCATGGAAAAAGATGCTAAACTTAGCTGAGTAGTTTATTCTTGGTTGCAATCCTTGATCTTTTGCTTTTCTGAATATCAGGTTCCAGGCCCTTCGATCTTTTAATGTGGAGGCAGCCAGATCTTGAGTGACCCTTATTGTGGCCCCTTGGTATTTAAATTGTTTTTTTCTAGCTGCTTGCAGGATTTTCTCCTTTGTGTGGTAATTCTGCAGCTTAGCCACAATATTCCATGGTGTTCTTTCAACATCTACTTTCCCCTCTGTTTCTGTTATCTCTAGACAGTTCTCTTTGATAATTTCCTGTAAAATAGAATCTAGGCTCTTTTTTTGGTCATAGTTTTCTGGAAGTCCAATGATCCGCAGATTATCTCTCCTAGATCTATTTTCCAGGTCTATAGATTTTCCCAGTAAGTATTTGATGTTGTTCTCCAGCTTCCCATTTTTTTTTTTTTTTTTTTTTTTGTTTGACTGATTCTTGGGTTCTCTGTGAATCATTCATTTCTATTTGTTCCATCCTGACTTTTAAGGAGTTATTTTCTTCGTTCACAGTTTTTAGTTCTTTTTGTAAATGCCCAATTTCGTTTTTAAATGAATTACTTTGCTCTATTGAATTTTTTTTCCATTTCCCTAATTTTTTTTTTGAGAATTATTTTCTTTTTCCAATTCAGAAATTCTATTTTCTTGAGATTTTTTTATCTTCTCCAATTCAGAAATCCTACTTTCCTGTGATTTTTTTTTTTACCTTTTCTAATTCACAAATTTTGTTTCCCTACATCTCCTATGAATTCTTTATTTTTTCCAATTACAATTTCAGGACGTTGTTATTCTCTATCATAGCTTCTCTTTCATTTCCCCATTTTTTTTCAAACTCTCTTAACTTTTTAATAGTCTCTTCTAGGAGAGAATTATGTGATGGGGGGCAGGAATAGTTCCCCTTTAGGTTGTTATCTGCTGAATCTTTGCTGTTAACTTCCTTGGGGTTGGATACCCGCTCTTTCTCTGTGTAGAAGAAATCTATAGTTTTTCTGGCTTTTTTGTTCATATTTAAAAAATCCTTTGGGGTCTGTCCCTGGGGTAGGAAATTATTTATTTACTTCTTTACCAGCTTCCTCCCAGACCAGATGGATGCAGCGGCTCTTGGGCCTGAGCTAAGATAGAGCTCTGGGAGAGAGTTCCCCACCCCCTCCCTGGAAGTGCCTCAGAGGTGACTAGCACTTCTGTGCCTTGAGGGCGTTGTGTTCTAGCGGCTTCTCTGACATTTGAAATTGAAGTAAAGAAGGCACAAAGCCCAGCCTATGCTTCCCGGTGGGGCGTGGATGTCTGTAGCAGGTGACGTGAAAAGCCCCTGCGCTCAAACTGGAAATGTCTGCCAGAAACCGTGGCCCCTAGTTCAAAGGTTCTGCTTCTCTGGGACTTCTGGAGCTGAGTTCCACACCCTCCAGCTTAGCTAGGCAGTGTGTGTTGCCTTGGGCCATATCCGCCCACTTGTCAATCTCTTAACTAGTCTTAGGTGGGAGCTGAGGCCACACCCCCTGGTGCCGAGATCTGCTGAGTCACCCCCAGGATCCAGGGAAAATCTAAATTATCTGAATTTTTAAAGTGTTTAGATTTCCCTTCTGAACTGCTATATTATAAGCAGAGAAGAGCTAACAGCCTGTGCCAGATTCCTTTATCTCAGTGGCTTCTCTGATCCCAGAGCCCTTCCCAGCGCAATGGGCGCAGTATGCTGGCACCCAGCAGTCTGTGCTGGCCTCTCTTCTTCCTCCCCTGGGAACTGACTTTTTCTGTTGAAACTCCAGATTCTCTTCAGCTGGTAAGTCGTGCTTCCAGTCCTTGTGGTATCTATCAGTCCAGCGCTATTTCTGACGCTGATTTATCTAATTGGTTGTGACGGAGTAAGGACGTTCACAGAGTCGTGTATTTCTTCTCCGCCATCTTGGCTCCGCCCCCTGGTCATTTCTTACAGAGCAATAATATTCCATAATCTTCATATACCATAATTTACCCAATCATTCTCCAATTGATGGATATCCATTAAACTTCAAGTTTCTAGCTACAACAAAAAGAGCTGCCACAAACATTTTGGCACATACAGGTCCCTTTCTGCTCTTTAGTATTTCTTTGGGATATAATCCCAATAACAGCAATGCTGGGTCAAAGGGTATGCACAGTTTGATAACTTTTTGGGCATTGTTCCAAATTGCTCTCCAGAATCGCTGGATTCTTTCACAAATCCACCAACAATGTATCAGTGTCCCAGTTTTCCCACATCCCCTCCAACATTCATCATTATTTGTTCCTGTCATGTTAGCCAATCTGATAGGTATATAGTGGTATCTCAGAGTTGTCTTAATTTGCATTTCTCTGATCAGTAGTGATTTGGAACACTCTTCCATACGAGTGGAAATAGTTTCAATTTCATCATCTGAGAATTGTCTGTTCATATCCCTTGACCATTTATCAATTGGAGAATAGTTTGGTTTCCTATAAATTAGGGTCAGTTCTCTATATATTTTGGAAATGAGACTTTTGTCAGAACCTTTAACTTTAAAAATATTTTCACAATTTGTTACTTCCCTTCTAATCTTGTTTGCATTAGTATTGTTTGTACAGAAACTTTTTAGTTTGATGTAATCAAAATCTTCTATTTTGTGATCAATAATGATCTCTAGTTCTCCTCTGGTCATAAATTCCTTCCTCCTCCACAGGTCTGAGAGGTAGACTATTCTCTGTTCCTCTAATCTATTTATTATCTCATTCTTTATGCCTAAATCATGGACCCATTTTGATCTTATCTTGGTAAATTGTGTTAAGTGTGGATTCATATCTAATTTCTGCCATACTAATTTCCAGTTTTCCCAACAGTTTCTTCTGAATAATGAATTTTTGTCCCTAATGTTGGTATCTTTGGGTTTGTCAAAGATTAGATTGCTATAGATGTACCCTTTTTTGTCCTTTGTATCAATCTGTTCCACTGATCAACTATTTGGGGACTATTGTCATCTTTATTATATTTGCTCGGCCTATCCAAGAGCACTGAATGTCTTTCCAATTATTTAAATCTAACTTTATTTTTGTGGCAAGTGTTTTGTAATTTTTATCATATAATTCCTGACTTTTCTTTGGTAGATGGATTCCCAAATACTTTATACTCTCAACATTTGTTTGGAATGGAATTTCTCTTTGTATCTGTTGCTATTGCCTTTTGTTGGTGATATATAAAAATGCTGAGGATTTATGTGGATTTATTTTGTATCCTGCCACTTTGCTAAAATTCTGAATTATTTCTAATAGCTTTTTAGCAGAGTCTTTGGGGTTCTCTAAGTATACCATCATGTCATCTGCAAAGAGTGATAGTTTGATTTGCTCATTTCCTACTCTAATTCCTTGAATCTCTTTCTCGGCTCTTATTGCCGAGGCTAGCGTTTCTTGTACTATATTGAATAGTAGTGGTGATAGTGGGCAACCTTGTTTCACTCCTGAGTTGATTAATAGCGTGTTCTATTTCTTTTTCTGAAATGGGATTATTTAAGCAATTTATTTCCTCCTCTGTTAATCTAGGAAGCCTATATTTTTGGAGGAAGTCATCCATTTCACTTAAGTTAAATTTATTGGCATAAAGTTGGGCAAAGTAACTCCTTATTATTTCCCTAATTTCCTCTTCATTGGTGGAAAGATCCCCCTTTTGATTTGTATGACTAACAATTTGATTTTCCTCTTTCTTTTTTTCTGATCAGATTTACCAAAGTTTTATCTATTTTTTTGCCTTTCTCATAAAACCAACTCTTCGTTTTATTTATTAATTCAATAGTTTTTTTACTTTCAATATTATTGTTTTTTCCTTTTAATTTTTGTATTTCAAGTTTGATATTTGGTTGGGGGTTTTTAATTTGGTCTTCTTCTAGCCTTTTAAGTGGCAAGCCCAATTCGTAAATCTTCTCTTTTTCTCTTTTCTTCAAATAAGGCTCTAAAGATATAAAATTTCCCCTTACTAATGCTTTAGATGCGTCCCACTGCTTTTGGTATGATGTCTCATCATTGTCATTATCTTGGGTGAAATTATTAATTGTTTCTATAATTTGCTCTTTCACCCAGTCATTTTTTAAGATGAGATTATTCAGTTTCCAATTACTTTTTGGTCTATTTATCCCTAACTTTTTACTGAATGTAGCTTTTATAGCATTGTGGTCTGAGAAGAAGGCATTTATTATTTCTGCCTTCCGACATTTAATTTTGAGATCTTTATGTCTAATATATGGTCAATTTTTGTATAGGATCCAATAACTGCTGAGAAGAAAGTATATTCCTTTCTAGTGCCATTCAATTTTCTCCAATGTTCTATCATACCTAGTTTTTCAAATGTTCTATTTACTTTTTAAATTTCTTTCTTATTTGTTTTGTGGTTTGATTTGTCTAAATCTGAGAGTGCAAGGTTGAGATCTCCCACTATTATAGTTTTACTGTTTATTTCTTCTTGCAACTCTCTTAACTTTTCCTTTAGAAAGTTAGATGCTATACCACTTGGTGCATATATGTTTAGTATCGATATGAGTTCATTATTTATGCTACCTTTCAGCAGGATATAGTTTCCTTCCTTATCTCTTTTAACTAGATCAACTTCTGCTTTTGCTTGGTCTGAGATAAGGATAGTTACCCCTGCTTTTTTGGCTTTACCTGAAGCATAATAGATTATGCTCCAACCTTTTACCTTTACTTTATATGTATCTTCCTGCTTTAAGTGTGTTTCCTCTAAACAACACATTGTAGGGTTCTGATTTTTGATCCAGTCTGCTATCCGTCTCCATTTGATGGCAGCATTCATCCCATTCACATTTACAGTTAAAATTACTAATTCTGTATTTCCTGCCATCATATTATCCCCAGATTATGCTTTTTCCCTTGACCCCCCTGGACCCCTTCCCCAATATTCAATTTATAGACCCCCCTTTGTGATGCACCGCCCTCCCTTTTTTTTTAAGTATCCCTCTCCCTCCCTCCACGTCCCTTCCCTTATTCTCCTTTTCCTTTTCCCTTTTCCTCTCCCCCCTTTTAATGACGTGATAGAGAATTCTCTGAAAAACAAATATGACAATTATTTACTCTTTGAGCTTCTTCTGATGAGAGTAAGATTTACACTCTCTAAATTCCCTCAGATATGGTGTAATTTCTATGCCTCTTCCTGGGATGTAGTTTCCCTCTTTTTATCACTCCCTTCCCTTTTTCTGATACTACCCCCTTCCCTTTACTAAACGCCCTCCTTTTTTTTTTTTTATCAGTAAAATGGAATTATCCATGTGTACTTTCTATATACCCACAACAGAGATATAGTTCTCAAAGGTTCTGTGTACCTTTTTCTGTTTCTCTTCAGTCTTGTGGATGTAGATCAAATTTTTTGTTTAAGTCTGGTTTTTTTCTTAGAAACATGTGGAATTCCTCTATTTCATTGAATGACCATCTTCTTCCATGGAAAAAGATGCTAAAATTAGCTGGGTAGTTTATTCTTGGTTTTAATCCTTAATCTTTTGCCTTTCAGAGTATCAGCTTCCAGGCCCTTCGATCTTTTAATGTGGAGGCAGTCAGATCTTGTGTGACCCTTATTGTGGCACCTTGGTATTTAAATTGTTTTTTTTTCTAGCTGCTTGCAGGATTTTCTCAATTGTGTGGTAATTCTGCAGCTTAGCCACAATATTCCATGGTGTTCTTATTTTAGGGTCTATTTCAGTAGGAGTTCGATGAATTCATTCAACATCTACTTTCCCCTCTGTTTCTATTATCTCTTGACAGTTCTCTTTGATAATTTCCTGGAAAATAGAATCTAGGCTCTTTTTTTGGTCATAGTTTTCGGGAAGTCCAATGATCCACAGATTATCTCTCCTAGGTCTATTTTCCAGGTCTATAGATTTTCCCAGTAATTATTTGACATTGTTCTCCAGCTTCCCATTTTTTTTTTTTGTTTGTTTGTTTGTTTTGTTTGACTGATTCTTGGGTTCTCAATGAATCATTCATTTCTATTTGTTCCATCCTGACTTTTAAGGAGTTATTTTCTTCATTCACAGTTTTTAGTTCTTTTTGTAAATGCCCAATTTCATTTTTAAATGAGTTATTTTGCTCTATTGAATTTTTTTCCATTTCCCTAATTTTTTTTGAGAATTATTTTCTTTTTCCAATTCAGAAATCCTATTTTCTTGAGACTTTTTTATCTTTTCCAATTCAGAAATCCTACTTTCCTGTGATTTTTTTACCTTTTCCAATTCACTAATTTTGTTTCCCTGCATCTCCTGTGAATTCTTTATTTTTTCCAACTCCAATTTCAGGGCATTGTTATTCTCTATCATAGCTTCTATTTCCTTTTCCCATTTTTCTTCAAACTCTCTTAACTTTTTAACAGTCTCTTCTAGGAGAGAATTATGTGGTGGGGGGGCAGGTATCGTTCCCCTTTAGGCTGTTATCTGGTGACTCTCTGCTGTTAACTTCCTTGTGGTTGGATATCCGCTCTTTCTCTGTGTAGAAGGAATCTATAGTTTTTCTTGCTTTTTTACTCATACTTAAAAAATCTTTTGGGGTCTGTCCCTGGGGTAGGAAATTATTTATTTATTTCTTTACCAGCTTCCTCCCAGACCAGATGGATGCAACGGCTCCTGCACCTGAGCTAAGAGAGAGCTCTGGGAGAGAGTTCCGCACCCCCTCCCTGGAAGTGCCTCACAGGTGTTCAGCACTGCTGTGCTTTGAGGACGCTGTGTTTTAGCGGCTTCCCTGAGGTTTGAGACTGAACAGTAAAGGCGACACAAATGCGTCCTGGTGAGGCGTGGATGTCAGCAGCAGGTGACATGAAAAGCCCCTCTGCTCAAAGTGGAAGAAACCACGGCCCCTAGTTCAAAGGTTCCACTTCTCTGGGACTTCCCGGGGCTGAGTTTCACAGCCTCCAGCCTGAGCCAGGCACTATGAGTTACCGCCCGCCCACTTTTCAATCTCTTAACTACCCACAGCTGAAAGCCTGGATTGCCTATGTGGGCCACACCCACAGTGCCGAAATCTGCTGAGTCACCCCCAGGATCCACAAAGATCTAATCTGGTTTAAAAATTTAATGTGGCTTGATTTCTCTTCTGAACTGCTGTATTATATTCAGAGAAGAGCTAACAGCCTGTGCCAGATTCCTCTATCTCAGTGCCTTCTCTGATCCCAGAGCCCTCCCCAGTGTGATCGGCACAGTGTGCCACCACCCTACCGTCTGTGCTGGACTTTCTTCTTCCTCCCCTGGGAGCTGACCTTTCCTGTTGAAACTCCAGATTCTCTTCAGCTAGTAAGTCGTGCTTCCAGTCCTTGTGGTTTCTATCAGTCCAGCACTATTTCTGAGGCTGATTTTATCTTGTTGGTTGTGAGGGAAGAAAGGAGCTTAAAGAATTGCGTGTATCTTCTCTGCCATCTTGGCTCTGCCCCCCCCTAGAGATCATTATTGATTACAAAATAGAAATTTTTGATTATATTAATGTAAAAAGCTTTTGTGCAAACAAAACTAATGCAGAAAAGATTAGAAGGGAAGAAATAAAGAAAACATCTTTACAGTTAAAGGTTCTGATAAAGACCTCATTTCCAAAATGTTTAGAGAATGGACTCAAATTTATAATAAATCAAGCCATTCCCCAACTGATTAATGGTCAAAGGAAATGAACAGAAAATTTTCAGATGAAGAAATTGAAACTTTTTTACCCATAGGAAAAAGTGTTCCAAATAATTATTGTTCAGAGAATACAAATTAAGACAAATCTGAGATACCACTACATACCTGACAGATTGGCTAACATGACAGGAAAGGATAATTATGAATGTTGAAGAGGACATGGGAAAACTGAGACACTGATGCATTGTGGTGGAATTGTGAACAGATCTAACCATTCTGGAGTACAATTTGAAACTTTGCTCAAAAAGTTGTCAAACTGTGAATACCTTTGATCCAGCAATATTACTACTGGGCTTATATCCTAAAGAGATATTATAGAAAGGAAACGGACCTGTATGTGTCAAAATATTTGTGGCAGACCTTTTTGTAGTGTCTAGAAAGTGGAAATTGAATGGATGCCTGTCAATTGCAGAATCGCTAAATAAATTGTGGTATATGAAGGTTATGGAATATTATTATTCTATAAGAAATGACTAACAGGATTAATACAGAGAGGCTTGGAGAGACTTACATGAACTGATACTAAGTGAAATGAGCAGAACCAGGATATCATTATACACTTCAACAACAATACCATATAAGGATCAATTCTGGTGGAAGTGGCTATCTTCAACAATGAGAGAATTCAAAACAATTCCAATTGATCAGTAATGAACAGAATCAGCTACACCCAGTGAAAGAACATTGGAAAATGAGTGTGGACCCCAACATAGAATTTACATTCTTTCTCTTATTTTTTGCTTGCAATTTTTTTTCTTCCCAAGTTATTTAACCTTTCAAAGTCTAATTTTTCTTGTGCAACAAGAAAACTGTATATGTATGTATACATATGTTGTGTCCAACATATCCTTTATCATACTTAACACATATGGGACTACCTGCCATCTAGAGGAGGGGGTAAAGGGAAAGAGGGGAAACATTGGAACAGAAGTCTTGGTAAGGGTAAATCTCCAAAAATTACCCATTTGTATGTTTTCTCAAAAAAAAACCTATAATAATAATAATTAATAAAGGAAAATAGGCATGCATGTAAATTTTCAGATTTCTGAGAGGGAAATATCTTCCTGAAGACAAACTATGCATATCCTCATATAAGCAGGTAGCTGATCATCTTTTTTTTTTATTTCTCTCTCTCTCTCTCTCTCTCTCTCTCTCTCTCTTTCTCTTTCTCTTTTTTTTTATTATAGCTTTTTATTTGCAAGATATATGCATGGGTAATTTTTTCAGCATTGACAATTGCAAAACCTTTTGTTCCAATTTTTCCTCTTTTTCCCCCTACCCCTACCCCCTGATGGCAGGTTGACCAGTACATGTTAAGTATGTTAAAGTATAAGTTAAATACAATGTATGTATACTTGTCCATACAGTTATTTTTCTGTACAAAAATTATCGGACTTTGAAATATTGTACAATAAGCCTGTGAAGGAAATCAGAATTGCAGGTGGATAAAACTAGAGGGATTAGGAATTCTGCGTAGTGGTTCATAGTCATCTCCCAGAGTTCTTTCCCTGGGTGTAGCTGGTTCAATTCATTACTGATCTATTGGAACTGATTTGGTTCATCATATAGTATTGTTGGTGAAGTATATAATGATCTCCTGGTCCTGCTCATTTCATTTGGCATCAGTTCATGCAAGTCTCTCCAGGCCTTTCTGAAATCATCCTGTTGGTCATTTCCTACAGAACAATAATACTCCATAATATTCATATACCACAGTTTATTCAGCCATCCTCCAATTGATGGGCATCCACTCAGTTTCCAGTTTCTGGCCACTACAAAGAAGGCTGCCACAAACACTCTTGCACATACAGGTCCCTTACCATTCTTTTAAATCTCTTTTGGATATAAGCCCAGTAGTAACACTGCTGGATCAAAGGGTATGCACAATTTGATAACGTTTTGAGTACAATTCCAAATCATTCTCCAGAATGGCTGGATGTATTCCCAGTTCCACCAACAATGTATCAGAGTCCCAGTTTTCCCACCTCCCCTCCAACATTCCGCATTATCTTTTCCTGTCATTCTAGCCAATCTGATAGGTGTGTAGTGGTATCTCAGCGTTGTCTTAATTTGCATTTCTCTGATTAATAATGACTTGGAGTATTTTTTCATATGGGTAGAAATAGTTTCAATTTCTTTGTCTGAGAATTGTCTGTTCATAGCTGATCATGTTTGGAAAGTGTTGTGAAACGGGCACAATTTAATGGATGCTTCTTACTGATATCAGCAGAAATTCCAAATGATTCAGATGTAAAAAACAAACAAACAAACAAACAAAAAACTTGAAACTTTGATTATATAAAGAAATTTTCTTAAGAAATTTCATTTGTGGAAATTTTTCTTTTATTCCTGAGAATAATATGGAGGGTATTTATGTCCTTTAGCTGAATAAGATATTAAAGAATTTCTGGAAAGCTCAACAGTTTGATTCCATAACGAATAGAACAAGTAATTGGATATATCATTTACATTATAGTCATATAGACTAATGGAGTAAGTAGTTCTCAATTAGATGTTTCCTGTGGTCTAATTTGGTTTTTCTGATGGAAATGTGGACAAACATACCAAAGGCAAATATCAGGGTTCATAGTTTCCAAACAGGGATAAGATTTTAAAAATAGACTTTTTCAGACATCTTTTCATCACTTCTTAAGCTACATGAAATCTTAATATTGGTTTTACTTGAGAAATAATCTAATCATCTATCCTTATCCATCACAGAAATACATTTTACAACATTCCTAAGACTTTTATTTAACACTTATACCACTGATTACTTCCAAACAAACATTTGCTTCTGCCTCTCAGACTTTGCATGTATTTGATACATATTTTATATTTACTCCTTTATATTTGGTTATCTTTCTCACTAGAATTTAAGTTCCACGAGGGCAAAGATTTTATTGTTTTTATTGGTGTAAGACAATTTCACATCTTCTGAGGACAACTGAGAATTGGTAAAAATTAAACAAAGGGCTGTGTTTGTTTGTTTGTTTGTTTGTTTGTTTTTTTGTAAGGGCCTATTTTCTGCCAAGCATTTTGTTAAGAACTAGATATATAAGGAAAAACTCGATGTTATAATGGATAAAGTACCAGTTCTGCAATCAAAAAGAGTCATATTGCTGAATTTGTATCTGGTGCCAGACAGTAGTTGTGTTATCTTGGGCAAGTCATTAATCCCTTTTTGTCTCAGCTTCCTATAAAATCTATAAAATGAACTGGAGGAGGAAATTACATAAGAGACAGTTGCAAAGAAAACTCCAAATAGTGTCACAGTGGGCTAGGACACAACTAAAATGAATAACAACAAGAACAGAGATAAAAGTGCAAAGAAAAAAAAATATATATATATATCTATTCATAAAGATTACATTCCCAAATATTTGATAAATAAGTAAATATATGTGTCCTTATAAATGCAAATATGCACACACATAAACATATGTACACATATAACTTTTTATATGTGTGGTCATATGTATGCATATTCACATATAAATGTAGCATAAAATTAAAATGAAGAACTATAAATATATTAAAAGTAGTTAAATTCAAGATGATTGAGCATTAGTTCTTGGGGTAATCAGAACAGACTTCATGTAGAGAGTTAAGATGATGATGTATTTTAAAGTAAAAAAGATTCTCTGAGGCAAGGGTAATGAGAGACTAATTCTATATATGTGTGATGCACAGTGAACAGGTAATGATTAGAAATGTAATATTGTACATTAAGAGCAAAGAAAATGCCAAATTGAAAGCATCAAAGAGGGAGAGGAAATATCAGCCCCACTCAGGACTATAAATTGGGCTTAAGTTACACAGAGCTTTAAAAAAAAATGTCAAAATTTATAGTTTATCCTGGAAGAAGTAGGCTGTACTGGATTTGATCAAATTAGGCAGCTATATGGTATGATAACTGCCTAAGGAAAATTGAGCCCCATTGTTAATTATAGACCAGAGTGGTGAGAGCCTTATGGAAGCATAACTATTTTGATAGCAATATAGAATAATTTAGGTAAGGCATGATGAAGAACTAAAATAAAGTGGTTATATGAAGGGAGTGAAGAGTTCAGGTGAGAGAGATTCCATAAATATACAAATGAGAAGTTTTGCAATGGATTACGTATTTAGTATGAAGGCAAATTAATGACTAAAAATAAAACCTGAGAGCATAGTAAGATAAAAGTGCATTAAATAAAAATAGGGAATTTTGGGGGTGGGAAGTTATTGTTGCTAGTATTGTTGTTGCTGCTGCTACTTTTGTTGTTGATGCTTCTATTCCAGATTTTTTTTGGGGGGGGGGGAGGAGGAGATGTTGATTTTGAGATGCCATTTAGAGGTACAGAATGAAAGAGATTGCATATACAGTCACATAAATATTTAGGGATGTACATGATTTGTTTTCAGGAAATATAGAAATCATATTCAAATATATCAGAGCTGATGAGCGAAGAAAAAAAAACAAAAAAAAAATCTTAACACAGATTCTCGAAAGATACCTACAGAAGGATGTTGTGTCCAAGCTAGCTATCTGAAGGATCTTAGTACCAGCCCGAATCTTTAGTCTTAGAAGAATAGTGAAGAGGCAGGACTCACATGGATGATCAAACATGCAGTGAGCTTATTCCAAATTCTCTCTCCTTTATATACCCTAATACCCTTATACTATTATAAAAATACTGCACATATGCTAAATATATATGGCACATGTGGGACCATAAATAACTTGCTATTGTATGTAGATGACTCTTTGCCACTTGATATCACTCTGCTTTAACTGCAACACAGGTTGTCATTGCTTCCTGATTTCTTGGGAAGGCCAAGAGTCCTTAGGGGAGATGGAGAGCTGAATCAGAAATTGTCAGCAAATTTCCTCTGGGATGAAGGGTCTTTATACCTCACCTAGAGCCATCCCATCTGTGGCCCTCTATAGATGGAGGTATGATATAAATGATGAGGATGATAATGATGATAATGATGATGAGTATAGTGTTTGATGATAGTGACTGTGATTGTGATAAAGAGAAAGAGAATCAAAAGGAAGAATTATGTAAATATATAAAAGTCATACTGGGCTAACCTAGAGAGTCATACCATAAAAATCTGAAGAGGAGGGAATGAATTATTTAGTATAAGTGGATGGGCAATAGAATTAAGTGGAAGAGATAAGTTGATAGCTATGATATTAGAGAAAAGACAATCAGAATCAGTATTTTAGGTACTACTAGTAATTTTGGAGAGAACAGTTTAACTGAGTGATGAGGACAGCCACCAAATTGCAAAGATTTACAGAGTTAATGGGCAAACTGTGGAGGCAGAAAGTATTTACTTTTTTTTTTTTCCCCTGAGGCTGGGGTTAAGTGACTTGCCCAGGGTCACACAGCTTTGAAGTGTTAAGTGTCTGAGACCAGATTTCAAGGCTATCCTGCACAACCTAGCGGCCCCCAAGTATTTACTTTACCAAGAAGTTGGCTAAGAAATAAATGTAGATATAGAATGATAACTTGAGGTATGGTAGATTACAGCAAAAATTTTATAAGGATGAAGAAACTTGGGCATATTTGAAAGTACTTCTGAAGGAAAGAATAGATAGAGAAAAGGATAAAAGTTTTAAAGAGGAGAGGGATCATGTAATTCTAGTATTCTACTAGAAAAAATAGAGCAAAAATGATCAAGTTTACATGCAAAGAGGTTGCCCTTGGCAAGTAAAGGAGAACCTCTTTGAGGGGAAAGACATCAGCATTCTGAAGAACTTAAAATTCACACATATGATCATGTGAGCATGTACTGGGAATATTTAGCTTGTTCATTTACTCAGAGAAACATGATAACTGTCTTTAGCTATTTGAAGAAATACCATTTAGAAGAAACATTTATTTGTTTGGTTTGTTCACAAAGTTCACAAGTAAAAGGAATGAGCAGAAATTAGACCAATTGGATTGTAGCTTAAAATGGATGTGCTATATGTGCTATATATCTATCTCAATGAAGCCATTAATTCTGTTATTATAAAATTTGATCAATATTGTTATATTGGGACTTGGGGCAGAGCTTTACCTTTTTTCTATATTCTATACAATTTAATTTCATCATCTGTAAAATGGATATAATTATAACAATGTTACTTGCCTTAGTGTTATTCTGAAGTTAAAATGAGACTACATATACCAAACCACTATGTAAATGTTTATTTAGTATCAATGGTAGCTATTGTCATCATTGTTATCATTTATAAACTTAAACACCTTTCTTCATACTTAAAACACAACATCCTGTTTTTGCCAATAACTACTTAAATTTACTTATATTTGTGTCAGGTTTAATACAATTTTTTCCCTTAATTGATACAATAACCTAAATTGATCTCACTATATATATATATATATATATATATATATATATATATATATATATATATATATATATATATATATATATATTTTTACCCTCATTCATATGTCTCTAAAAAGTATTTGAAATGGTATCCAAGAGCAAGGGATACTTTGTAGAGAAAAGTTATATTGTATAACCTGATCTTATTTGTGATATTAGCACCATATTTTGAGATTCCCTCTGTAATAGGATCATAGAATACATTACTATTCTCCTATCTAGAAAGTTGTTAGAAATGAGTTTAGGAAAGAGGGAGAAGAATACCTCCACTGTAAGGAATAAATTAATGGAGATCTTCATCAAATTCTTATACATTCATGAATCTAAGTTGCTGAAGACTAGGGTCCCCTCAAAAAACTGGTAATTATATTAAAAATTAAAAAAAGAAAATTACCAAGAAATTGAATGAAAACTTTGATTTGACTAGTTAGTCGATATGATGTCAAATATCCCTTCCAATTCCATTTTTCTGATTGCAGGAATTCACAAAATCACTAATTTTCTTCTATGTATTGTGACATGCATAAAAGAAAGTTGAATAAGAAAGTTAAAAGTCATGATGAAAACAATGAATATTTTGAAAATAAAGAGTAGTAGAACCTTATAACTTTTATATTTATTACAGAGAGAAAAATTGGACAGGCTAAACAACTATAGAGTGAAAGTCAGACATGGGTTGAAATCTCTGTTTTCCTATTTACTTCATTTGTATCTTTAAAAGAATCACTGAATCACTGTAAGCTCCGGTTACCTTATCTGTAAAATAAAGTGAATTGTTCAAATTGAATTCTACCTCTAAATTTTAGGGGCTATCAAAGCTCACCAATATATTAGAGTTTAAACATGGGAAACTTTCCACTAAAAACAAAAAAAAATGTAATGGCAAAAATGGTATTTTTTTTTCCCATGAAAAGGAACATAATGACATCGACACTAATTTTTGGTGGGCAGTTGTTCTGTATTACTCCTATATGCACTTGTCAAGGTAGAGCTATATATTTGAAATGGCATTGCAAAAATTGTAATTAAAATTTAGTGGCAGTGTCCTCTCTAATTCAGTACAATGACATTCCAATGGCAAAGAGATAGATAACAGAACCTGACAGGCACATCATTGTAGAATTGTGATGTTCATATTTGCTTCTGCATCACTTATATAGTTCACCAAATTAAACCACTTATAAAAAAACCTCAAATTTCAATTATTTTATGTCCTTCATATAAAAAAACTACAAATCATCTTGAAACTACTAGCAGATAAGGTCTCATTTTCTCTATCCCATCTTTTAAATTAACCTTTTTGCTTCATTTTGTAAGGGAGCTAATAAAGTATATAAGCCATTAGTATGTCCCTGCTAACATTATTCTGATGATTCATTATTGCACTGTAACATCAGGATGATGGTGTTGTGATGATGCATTACACTAATACATTAGCAATGTAGCAACAACCTGGTGATATATTGGCACGATACATCTTCTAAGTTATTCCAGTTGTAACATCCAGACTATTAGTAGCATTGGTAAGCTTTTTTTTTTTTTTTTTTTTTTTGGTAAATAAAAGAAAAGATAATAATGCTACAACAAAATCTGATAGAATAAGGGGAAAAAATACCTAAATGGATAAGAACAATTCAGTTCATCTAAAATATGCACATATAAAGTAATCTAAAAGTAGATTCTGATTTAAACTAAATTAAAAGGGGTAGAGTACATTATTGAAATAATAGGCTCTTTGAATTGAATGAAATGTGTAGATAGTGTGTAGTCAAAATCACTAATTCATATTAATCTTATGGCTAATAAATTATTGAATGAATTATAAATGAACAAACATAAGTGATCAAATGAATGAATAAAATATGTATTAAGTACTTATTATGCACAAAACAATATGCTAAATCCTAAGTATTCATATAGAAAAGAACACATTCTTCATTTCTGCGGATCTGAAATTCCAGTTAGGCCTTAGTTTTAGGACAGAGGAAAAATTATAACAAACCTCAGGTTTCAGTGACAACTTAGATGTTAGTGTACCTTCTCATTTTTATAAGTAAAATACTTTTTGATATTTAATTCTTTAATAATGTTTGGGACTTTATTGATTTGATGAATTTTGGGGGAACCATTAATAGCTATGACTCCTAAAGAGGCAGAGGGAAAATCGACATTGGAAGACTTTTAAATCTCTTGCACAATTTGACAACATTAGCAGGGTTAATGATATAAATTAGGTCATTTTGCTTTTTCTCAGGTCCTTCAGATTACCTGACCCATCAATGGTAGCAGGTTGGTAGTTGGTCTTGGTGGTGCTAAGAAGAGCATCCCTATCTCTGTAGGTGTTCCATCATTCACTTTGATACTTTCAAGATTCTTGTTATCATCAATATAAGTACTGTTTCTATCCATACAGACCAAATATCCTTACTAGATGCTTTTCTAATGAGTTTCTGTGCTGAAAAGAAATGATCACTAGGTGGTCAATCTTTTAGAAGTAACCATCTTTCATTTTACTGGTCCTCAGAAGACATAAAGTATCTATCCCTATGACCATGCTTAAGGCTTTACCAGGTTTACATTCTACTATCAAGATGTTTAAGAATTCAAGGGAATGAAAGCCAAGATGATAGACTTATAGGAAAAATATAATGCAGATAACTCCTTCAAATAGTCTGAGGTAAAAAAGAAATGTACCAGCTTGAATCCTAACTATAAAATCAAAGAAAAAATCATAGTGAGCCAATGCCCCAGCTCCACTCAGGATAAGAAATCTTCTAAGCAACATATTTTAAGTACCAATTACTAGCCTTAGTGACAGGGAGGATGATTTTTTCACTTAATAGTATTAGAAAAGTTGAGAAAAAAAGAAAACTTAACCAGGAAAGATAAATAAGCTTATTTTCTGACATGCTGAGTTATAGAAAAGGTCGCTTTATTACTCTATTTTCATAACTAACTAAATGATTCAATTACAGTCTGCTAATTGTATCCAGGCCTGCAAATTCAAAATTTGCTATCTAAAATTCCGGTCTAAGTAAATTGATCTCCTTTTTAAAATACACTGTGGGATCAATGTTATGTTTAGTCATATGTCTAGTTATGTATATGTTCTGTAGTTACATTTTGGAAATGTTCAATGGCCTCATACTGTTCAATTATTCCATTTGAATTACAGTAATTACTTTGTTTTTCCTCATTTCAACCAAACTGTGATATTATTTCTTATGGTTGCCTTACAAATGGATTATCATGTTTTATTTTGTGTTGCTTTGATGCTGGCATTACCAATGATGAAACAAGCCATACACAGTCATTTCTGATAACTCATAAGTTGTATCTATTATCTTATTAGTATGGATGCATAATTAAGGCATTTATAATTTCAGTTTATGTCATGCACTTATAAGCTTTAGTGGTCAATTTCATCTTCATAGGAGCATTTTAGGAGGAGAGAGCATTGGCATTTCTGATTTGTTCAAGGATATTTTGCCTTGTTAATAGAAGATGAAGGAACAATTAGTTCCACTTGATGTCCACATATCCCTTCTCTGGTTCGACTGTTCTGCATATTAAATTATTTATCCCAATGATTTGAAGGTACAGTGTATGGCATAAAACAGATACTTAATAAGTTGATAAACCTTCCACCTTATCCCCAAATGTTTCAATGCTTAGTCCTAACTTTATATTGCTACTCTGTGATCCCATTTAAAGTATAAGCATGTGATCATGGCATGCCTGAATATTCAGAAAGTCAGTGGGCTGAACATATTTCCACTGCATATACTAAGCTTTCTTTTTTTAATTATATATATATATATATATATATATATATATATATATATATTTATAATTTTTTGACAGTACATATGCATAGGTAATTTTTTACAACATTATTCCTTGTACTCACTTCTGTCCCTATTTTTCCCTTCCCTCTCCCCCCCTCCCCTAGATGGCAGGTAGTCTTATATATATTAAATATGTTATAATATATCCCAGATGAATATATGCACAGGAAGAATTGGATTCAGAAATTAAAAATAATCTGGGAAGAAAAACAAAAATGCAGTTTACACTCATTTCCCAGTGTTCTTTCTCTGGGTGTAGCTGATTCTGTCCATCATTGATCAATTGGAACGGAATTAGATTTTTTCTTTGTCGAAGATATCCACTTCCATCAGAATACATCCACTTACAGTATCATTGTTGAAGTGTATAATGATCTCCTGGTTCTGCTCATTTCACTCAGCAACAGTTCATGTAAGTCTCTCCAAGGCTCTCGGTATTCATCCTGCTGATTGTTTCTTACAGAACAATAATATTACATAACATTCATATACTATAATTTACCCAACCATTCTCCAATTGATGGGCATCCATTCATTTTCTAGTTTCTAGCCAATACAAAAACGGCTGCCACAAATATTTTGGCACATACAGGTCCCTTTCCCTTCTTTAGTATTTCTTTGGGTTATAAGCCTAGTAGTACTACTACTGGATCAAAGGGTATGCACAGTTTGATAACTTTTTTTGGCATAATTTCAGATTGCTCTCCAGAATGGTTGGATTCTTTCACAACTCCACCAACAATCAGTGTCCCAGTTTTCCCACATCCCCTCCAACATGCATCATTATTTTTTCCTGTCATTATAGCCAATCTGAGAGGTGTGAAGTTGCTGGAACTCTGTCTTCCAAGAAATCAACCGGAGTCAGGATCACTAAACATCTTTATTCTTGATCTTTTATGGTCAAGGTCAGGGGATTAGGTCTAGCAATCTCACAGACACCTTCCTCTCTCAAATTCCATGAGAGACAGAGCGTGATCGTCTCAATTTCCTCTTCCTCCTCCTACTCCTCCCACACATGTCACTTCCCCCTCTTTGTCCCACCAATCAATTCAACACAGAATAGCTTGGGAGGGTTAACCTTAAAACAAATTAATAGGGAACATTCCAACTGGCAATTAGTTTCATGTGCTCCATTATCCAAATGCTCAGTTCTAGCCCTTTACATCTCCCGCTTTCTTTTGTTTTAGACCACAGGTGGTTGCTCCATCCCTGACTTTTCAGGGAGGTGAGAACCCCAAAAAGGAGGTGATCATGCTCCCCCTGACATATCAGGAAGGGAGATGAAAAGCACCAAAGGGAAGTGGAGTTTCTTTGTTGAAGGGCCTTATTAGAGACAAGTATGCACAAACCCATCAGCTTGGGAGTTATTACACAAGCACATAGCAATAACGCAGAGGCTATTTAGTGATGACTCTCCCCACAGTCAGTGCAGGCTCAATGTGGTGTAATAAACATGAATTGTACATACAAATAGTGATATAACGAACAATATAAATCAACACAGTTTTGTAAAAGATTTCCAGAAGTCCTAGAAGGAGGGTATGCAATCATCAGTCACAAATACACCTTCTTCAGCAACCAAGAGATAGTCCAAAACCAATCTATTGTCCATTGCTTCATATGTTAGGGAATCCAATGATCCCCACAAGTTTTTGAAGTCTCGCACCAGTCTTTTTATATGTTAGGGAATCCAATGATCCCTACAGGTTTTGAAGTCCTGTAACAGTCTTATGATGCCTCAGAGAATCTAATGATTCCTGAGGACTTTCAAGTCCTACAATAGTCTTATGATGTCTCAGAGAATCCAATGATTCCTGAGGGTTTTCAAGTCCTATAATGATCTTATGTCTCAGAGAATCCAATGATTTCTGAGGGTTTTCAAGTCTTATAATGGTCTTATCACATCTCAGAGAATCCAGTGATTTCTGAGGATTTCAAGTCCAACAATTTTTGATGTCCATGAGTCAAACACTGTAACTGCCATGTTCTTTCAGTGGTGGGCACAGTCAGCAATGGAACCACCCGATGTTTCTTGGGTCTTCTCCTTTCTTTCAAGGGTCTGCTCTGTCTCTCTCCAATGGACAAGGCGAATATGGCTCGTTGGTACCCATCTGATTCCTTCTGCATCTGTGGAGATACAAGCAAACCCTCTCCCCCAAGCAGTTAACCTATCTGGTCCCTTCCATTCACCACTTTCTGGGTCTCTCTACATCACCTGGCGATTATCTAAAGACAGTGAAGCTGCTCGCACTGGACACTGCCCTTCCGGTGGGTTATAAAACCTGTCTGCCGGAGTCAGTGCATCTTTGTCAAAAATTAAAAAATTAATGGTATAGAGAACTAAACTTAGAAGTTCTCTAGGGTTACCTGTGGCACCCCCTTTTTTTGTTTTTGGAGGAGTGTCTTAATATCTCTGTTTCTTCTCTCTACTACTTCTCTCTACTATTACCTGCCCTTGAGGATTAAAGGGTATGTAAAATCTTATACTGTGCATAAAAGTGTGCAAAATGTTTAGATATATATGCAGGTCCATTGTCTGTTTTTATTGCTTGTGGCATACCCATAATTGCAAATGCTTGTATAAGGAATTTAGTGACCACTCGGGCTGTCTCTTTTGCTGCTGGCATTGCAAATGTGAATCCTGAAAAGGTGCCTACCACGGTGTGGATAAAAGATAGATGAACAAAAGATTTATAATGGGTCACATCCATTTGCCAAATTTCATTAGGTTTCAAACCACGAGGGTTTTTCCCTGAAGGGAGTGTAGGAGCATGGAAAGGAAGACAAGCTGTACAGGCTTTTACTATGCTCCTAGCTTCTTCTCTTGTTATTCCAAATTGTAAATGTAAAGCTCGGGCAGCCTGATGATATTTAGAATGAGATTCTTGTGCTTCTTGAAATAAAGGAGTATTGGCCAACATGGTTAGAAGGCTATCTGCTTTTGAATTACCATCAAAAATAGGACCTGGAAGTCCACTTTGGGAGTGGACATGCAAAATATAAATCTTACCTGGATGCTTTCTCACTCGCTCTTGAAGTTCCTTAAAGAGCTGATATATATATATATATATATATATATATATATATATATATATATATATATATATATATATATATATATATATATATATATATATATATATATATATATATATATATATATATATATATATATATATATATATATATATATATATATTGGAGGCTACAAATTTTATTTGGGCTGTGGTAATTCTTTGTACCACACCTACTGAATAGGCAGAATCAAATATTATATTTATGTCTCCTGGATAATAAGCAAGAGCTAGAATGATTGCATACAATTCATTCTGCTGAGGACTGAAAAGGAGTTCTGATTACTCCCTTTATAGTTTTCATGAGAGTATACAGCATAAATATTATGTTTGGATGCATCTGTAAAGATAGTTGGTCCTGGGGTTGGTGTAGAAAATGGCGACTGTGCAGCGGGCTGGGCCTCTCCCCTCAGCGCTGCAGACAGTCTCAGGCCTCTCTGTGCCTTCTCCCCCTCCCCCTGCCTACTCCCCGTGCACTTTACACACATGAGAGAATTGGAAGCTAAAGCGACCAAAGAAGTGGAAAGGAACCTAAGCAGGCCACTGAACAAAAAATCAAAGTGCCAGAACAGATAAAACCCAGTGTAAGCCAGCCTCAGCCTGCCAACTCTACTAACGGCACTTCCACAGCAACCAGCACTCAGAATAATGCCAAGCGGGCCACAGCCAACAGTCAGCAGCAACAGCAGCAGGCCTTGCCTCGTTACCCTTGTGGTGAAGTACCACCATGATTTCGGCACCAGGAACATAAATAACTTCTAAAGAGAGGTCAGCAGTTGCCTACTATAGCAACAAACCCGGGACCTGCTTCTAAAGTATTAAATACCTGGTCAAGAGGCAATAGTATAACAAGTAAACAGCCAGTGACTAATGGAGAGATACCTGCAAAGGTCTGGTCTAGCTCCTCTTGTCAGGATAAGCAAAAGTCCTTGCCCCACGTTGGGCCCCAAATGTAGCGAGCTGTCGTCTCCAGAAGCTGCCAGATCGCTCTCTGGGAAGAGATCTGCTGTGTCTACTCAAATCTCTCAGACAGATTCTTCTTCTTGTAGCGAACCGTTGTCTCCAGGCAGTTGCTGTTAACTCTTGTCCAGAGAAATGACTTCCCTTCCTGCAGAGAGCCGACTTCCCTTCCTGCAGAGAGCTGCGTCAAGCCAGATGTAGTGCAGAGTCTTCTCTTCTTTAACTCTTGTCCTTCTCCAGTCCAATCTGCTCTCCAGGCCCAATGTAGTCTCTTTTATCCTCCCAGAGAATGGGCATGGGATAATGCAAGGGCTTCTGGGAAGAACCACTTCAGCCAATGAGCTTGCTCCTTCTATCAAGTCAACCTGAGTTCTCACCTTGTAATTGTCCAGACAACCTGAATTCTCACCTTGTCACTGTCCAGACAACCTGAGTTCTCACCTAGTAATCCTAACAGATACAAAAAAAAAAAAAAAAACAACCAGATTTAAACCATAGTAATCTAGGATCTCATTATGAAAATTCTCACTGGGGACCAGTGTCTTCTAATAGTGACTCCAGCACAAACTGGGACAAAGTTATTGTAGAAGGCTCTGACAAAGAAGCATGGCCTTCTATTACTGACAGTGACCCAGAGTTGACTTCAGAATGTATGGACACTGACTCTGCCTCTAGCTCTGGATCAGAGAAGAACCTTTTGATAATGGCTTCAGGAAGTTCAAGTGGTGAAAATGATGGAATTCGAAATGGCATTGGACACAGTTCTCAAAACAAATTTCTGGTGGGTAGCAACAGCAATAATGTGGGCAATGGAAATAATAATGGACCATGGAATCTATTTCATGGAACCATAATAAGCACATGTCAAGTTTCTGTGGATGCTCCTGACAGCAAATCTGAAAGTAGCAACAATAGAATGAATGCTTGGGGCACCGTAAGTTCTTCATCAAATGGAGGGTTAAATCCAAGCACTTTGAATTCAAATAGCAACCATAGTGCCTGGCCTATATTAGAGAACAATGGACATGCCCTAAAAGGGCCTGTAGGGAGTGGTAATTCTGGCACACATATTCAGTGCAGTACCATAGGCCAGATGCCTAACAATCAGAGTATTAACTCTAAAATGGGTGGATCTACCCATGATTCCTGGGGAACTCTTCAGGAAAATTGTGAATCTGAAGTAAATGGTACAAGGAAGGTTTCATTCAGTGGACAACCTCAGAACCTGAATGGACTGAAATGAATGGACCAAATAACACTACTAACTTTATGACCTCTAGTTTACCAAACGCTGTTGGTTCAGATGGATGAACCGCCTAATAATACAGGGCATGGGGCCTGGCGTGTGAGCACAAGGAATCATTCTCAGATACAGGCCTCTTCGGTTACAAATGGCACTTCCATTTCTCATCTTAGCAATGGTGAGTCCAAAAATAGTGGCTGTTATGGTACTACATGGGGTGCCTATGGTTCTAATTATTCCGGAGAGAAATGTTCAGGCCCTAATGACCAAGCAAATGGTGACACTGTGAATGCAACTCTAATGCAGTCTGGCATAAATGGGTCTGTTGGCACTAACTTTCAAATGAATGGAAATAAAGGAGGAAGTTTATGGGAGTCAGAGATGGTGAATTCCCAGAATGTACCATGGGGAAGTGGAAATGGTGTGAATTCTGGAGGAAATAGAAGAGGATGGGGAAGCCCTGCACAAAACACTGGCACTAATGTATCTAATGGGGAATAGAATAAACTGCCTAGCAATCAGCATTCCAATGAAAGTATGAATGGAAATAGTAGGAAGTTTACAAATGGATGGAAACCTACTGAGGAAGATGATCAGATAAATGAGCAGAACAGCATTTGGGCCAAAACAACAGGTACTGGGGAAAGTGAAGGTAGTACAGAAAGCACTGGATGCCGTGAGGAGAGAGTGGTTGGGGAAGGGCAGAGTAGAGAGAGAAGAAAAGTTGACCAGCATGCATTACTCCAAAGCATAGTAAACAGAACTGACTTAGATCCACATGTCCTCTCCAATAAAGGTTGGGGAGAGACTCCAATCAAACAAAATAGTGCCTGGGATACTGAAACATCACCTAGAGGTGAAAGAAAGACTGACAATGGGACAGAGGCCTGGGGATGCTCTTTGACACAAACTTCTAACTCTGGGGGTTGTGTTGATAAGACTAATAGTAATGATAACTCATCTATATCTGGATGGGGAGATCCAAAGCCTACTACAAGGTGGGGAGATTCTAAAAGCTCAAGCAGCCAAGGGGGATGGGAAGATGATTCTGCTGCTACAGTAATGGTCAAGAGCAATCAATTGTGGGGAAATGGCAAAGAGGAGAAATCTACATGGAATCATGCACAAAAAATTAAACAAGGGTGGGGAGATGGACAAAAATCAAACCAAGGTTGGTCAGTTTCTGCCAGTGACAACTGGGGAGAAACATCAAGAAGCAACCATTGGGGTGAGACTAAGAAATCTAGCTCAGGAGGTAGTGACAGTGACAGGTCAGTATCCAGTTGGAATGACCCTGGTAAATCAAATTCTTTTACCTGGGGAAATAACAATATGAATCCAAATAATTCATCTAACTGGGACGAACCTGCAAAATCTAGTCAGTCCCAGGGATGGAGAGAACCTCCAAAATCTAATCAGTCTTCAGGTTGGGGAGATTCTTCAAAGCCAATCAACTCCCCAGACTGGAACAAACAAGATATTGATGGATCTTGGGGAGCACCACCTTCCACAAATAAGCCACCTGGTTCAGGTTTGCTCGGTAGACCAATACCAGCTCCCACAAAAGAAGAAGAACCTACTGGATGGGAGGAGCCATCCCCAGAATCAATACACTGCAAAATGGAAATTGATGATGGAACTTCTGCTTGGGGAGACCCAAGCAAATATAACTACAAAAATGTGAATATGTGGAATAAAAATGTCCCAAATGGTGGCAGCCGTTCAGACCAGCAAGCACATGTCCATCAGCCGCTACCATCTTCAAGTGCCATGTCAAGCAAGGAGAGCAGTAGTGGTTCTGGGAAGTTATGATTTTATAGAGTAGAATTTTTTTTAAAGAAGTACAGTGTTATGAAGTAACATCTGATATTTGTTGTTTCTTTGCCTTGATAAACACAAGAGCTTTTAAAAAAAAAAAATTAGCCCAATAGGAATTCCAAGGTAGAATTTTAATGTCAAGATATTTGCCTATGTACCCCCAGGGAGGTAAGAAACTTTAAAGGGTTTTCTTAACAGCTAGTGTTTGACACCTGTCTGAGCTGTGGTATAAAATCCATTTTCATCATTAAAGTAGATCACTAAAAAAAAAAAAAAAAAAAAAAAAAAAAAAAAAGATAGTTGGTCCTTTGAGAGGGACTTTAGAAACCTTTTCTTCAAAAATCCATTGCCAATTATGTAGCAGTCTGGTTATTTTTAATGGAGACCTGTGTGTAAAATTTGGAGCCATAGCTAATAAAATTTGCCACTCTGGGATGGTTTCACAGCACACATTAACTTGTGCATTAGTATAAAAGGTGTATATCTTGTCAGGTCTTATCCCAGATAATTGTACTGCTCATTTAATGGTCTTTAACAAAATTCTAGCCACAAGCACTGGGTAAGGAATAAGGCTTTGTTCTGGTTGTGCTAGGAGGTTCATCTACTCTATCACACTGTCTCCTTGATGAAAGACTGCTGTGAGTGCCTCTTGTGTAGCAAAAACTGATATTTCCAAGGGTTTTTGAGTGACTCTTTCAACCACATTGGATAAAGCCAGTTAAACTTGTCTCAAAGCCTCTTGAGCTTCTTTTGTAAGCTGACATGGTGAATTTAAAGCACTGTCTCCCCTTAAAATGTCATATAATGGTTGCAATTGACAGGTAGTCAAGCCTAGCACGAGAAGCGTCCATTGGATATCTCCTATCAATTTCTGGAAGTCATTTAAGGTGTTTAGCTTCTCTGTTCTTAAGGAGAGTTTTTGTACTGTAAGCACCTTAGGATATACTTCATATCCTAAATATTGAAAAGGAGCATGTCTTTAAATCTTTTCTGAAGCTATGTGCAATTTAGAATTCCTTAGTGTTTCTATGATTTTTTGTAGACATGCTTCTAACATTTGTTCCTCAGGTGCACATCCCAATATATCATCCATGTAATGTAATAACATTACTTTTGGAAATGGCTTTCTTACTGGAGTAAGAGCAGCAGCAACATACATTTGACACATAATAGGGCTGTTTCTCATTCCCTGTGGCAAAACTGTCCATTCATATCTTTTAGGAGGCTCAGCTAAGTTAACACTGGGCATTGAAAAGGCAAATCTTTTCATATCCTCCTTATCTAGAGGGATAGAATAGAAACAATCCTTAATGTCTATAACACACAGAGGCCATTTTCTAGGCAATTGAGTAGGAGATGGAAGTCTAGATTGAAGAGTTCCCATAGTTTCCATCTGTTCATTTACCTTTCTTAAATCAGTCAACATCCTCCATTTTCCAGATTTCTTTTTTACAACAAATACTGAGGAATTCCAAGGACTTAGAGAAGGTTGTTAGTGTCCTTGGTCAAGTTGTTCCTGTACTATGTCTAGTAAGGCCTGCATTTTATTGCTACCTAAGGGCCACTGTTCTATCCATACTGGTGTATCAGTTTTCCATTGGATAGGAACAGGTGAAAGTGGTGGGGGGCCTTCAACAGCAGCCCTGCCTAAAAAAACGAAGTACTCATTTTTAACCCTAATTGCTGTAAAATGTCTCTTCCCCACAGATTGATGGGGATTTTTTCAACTATAAAAGGAGTAAAAACTTCTGTTTCACCTTCAAATATCCATTTTAAAGGGGTAGCAAGAACTTCAGCTGCTACTGATCCTCCTACCCCAGACATGTAGGTGTCTGCCTTAGTCTTTGGCCAGTGACTGGGCCAGTTGGCACCTCTAATGAATGTGCAATCTGCACCTGTGTCCACCAGTCCTTCTAATGGTATGCCATTTATATAGATGGTGAGCATCGGTCTGTCAGCTATCACAGCTGCTGTCCAGTATCTTCTTGGGTTTTGCTGCTTAGAGTCAGAACATGGGTAACTGTCACCAGATTGCTTATTAGGGGTCTGTATCAATAAACCCGATGTTACTACTTCCCCTGGTTGATAAGTCACACATTGTCTACCTGTGTTAGTGACTGGGATATTATCTACACATTCCCCAGTTTTCCACATCAGTATATGAATGAACACTGTTTTGTAAGTACTCTCAGGAGGTGAAATGGTCAAGCCTACTGTCCCTGGAGGCAAGGGATCCATAGGCTGGAGAGGAACAGATTTCACCTCTCTAGGAGTATCTCAGTTGTCCCAGCTGCATACAACTCTATCCTCCCTGATTGTAGTCCCTTTCTCCCATCAGATGGCTTCCTGGCTGATTGGTCATGTCTGGGTATTGGACTTGGAGGCACTCTCTGGGTGTGGCATCGGCTGCCATCATGCCCCAAGTGTTTTTTTGCCTGGGACCCTGGAGCTGGGCCCCTCATCCCGTTTCCCTGAATCAGTCTACACTCTGATGCCTAATGGAGTCCTCTGTTGCATTCTGGACATGAGGCTTTGGGTCTTGTTCTCCCAGCCTGTTTTCTCACTCTGTCTCTATGCCAACATTGAGCCTTCAGATGGCCTATTTTACCGCATTGAAAGCATTGACGAGTCTCTCTGGAAGTCCCTTGCCAAAAGGGACCCTGTCTTCCTATGTTGGGAACTTGGGAAGTCTGCACCATAGCCTGGCTATAAAAGGTATTTGTGCCCACTGTGGCACAACGTCTTATGATCTTCTCTAAAGCAGCGTCCCTATGTAGTCCTAGTATAATCCTTCTACAAACCTCATTGGCATTTTCTCTAGCAAGTTGCCTTACCAAAGTGTCTGTTACTTCATTTTCACCATTAGTCCATATGATAGCTGTCTGCAAACATGCCACAAAATCAGCAAAGGGATCATTTGGTCCTTGTACAATTTTTGTGTAGGCCTCGCCCTAGTAGTTTTTACTGGGGAGAGAAGCCCATGCTTTGATAGCAGCAGCAGCAATTTGCTCAAATGCTGTTATGGAGTAATTAATCTGTACTAAGGCATCTACATAAGAACCTACACCTGTTACTAGGTCACAAGTGATTGAAGTATTAACTCTACTTTGACTAATTTTTTTTTCACATTTTATTTGTTTTTTTTTATTATATATATATTTTTTATAATATTATCCCTTGTATTCATTTTTCCAAATTATGCCCCCCTCCCTCTATTCCCTCCCCCCGATGACAGGCAATCCCATACATTTTACATGTGTTACAATATAGTCTAGGTACAATACATGTGTGTGAATATCATTTTCTTGTTGCACAATAAACATTAGATTCCGAAGGTACATGCAACCTGGGCAGACAGATATTAGTGCTAACAATTTACTACTTTGACTATTTTGTTGGGCTTGAATCCTACAGAGCTCACTCACTATATTCAGAAAACCACAAGTTTTGTCCAGGTTCTAAGCACACCTTTGCAATGACTTTCCAGTCACTAGAGGTTAAGGCTTCATAAGCCAAATTGTGTAGTAACATCTTAATATAATCTGATGTAGCCCCAAAGAGAAAGCAAGCTTTTTTCAGGTCTTTAAGGACACCCATATTAAAAGGATCATATCTTCTACTTTCTTGACCTGCAGAATTATGCTGTTGAATCAGGAGAAAAATTTGAAGTTTGAAATCATTATCTATTTCTTTTCAATTTTTAATCACTTCAAGAAGCCCTTTCTGTAATCTAGTTAGGGGGGTTGGTAATTGCTGGGGGGAGGTCCTGATGATACTCCCACTACTCTTCCTCCCTCCATCCCTGAAGGTGGAGTTGATGTGGGCTGATCAATAATCTGCTCTGTAGGAAGGGTTGAAATTTCTTCAGGATAATCAGAGTCAACACACCCTAATTTCTCATTCAAATCCCCTTGCCCTCTGGCAAGGTCTTGAGTTTACTTATCTTCTATCTTTTGTTCCTCACAAGTCCTCCTCTGTTCATTTTTAGAACTTTTCCTTCTCCTATAACTTGCTAGATAGCTTAAGTCTAATCGAATCACATTGTATAATAAAATACCTCTGTGGAAATAGAATGAGACCCATTTTTTGAGTAAAATTCTTTCAAGTCCCACTAGCTTCCAGTTATCTACAGTTAGTTTTTCTTCCTTTAACAACCAAGGGGATGTGAGTTTCAATGAGTCTGAAAGATTATCCATTTGTGGGCTGGTTACAAGTAAACTCTTCTCATCAATTATCTTAATTATATCCTCTATAGCATTTCTAGATGAGGCTGAAGCAGGGGCTGGGGTTGGAGCAGGGTTGGCTGAGGCCGAGGGAATATCTGTACCTAACACCTGCCCCATCTCAGCTATTAGAGATTTCTGGTTTAGTCCTTGAATAAGAAATTAAGATTTCATATTAGAATTATAAATTCACTCAAATCTAACAGGCCTAAGCTTCTAAATTATAGGAACTTGACCTTTCCATGAACTCTGCATGTTCTTGACAATAGATACCAGGAACTAGCCATTCTTGGAAAATGCTTATGCTTAGGGCTGGGTGGCTTCCTCCCTGATCATATGCATTTAATAAGGACATATGTCAAGCCTCAGAGGTCTGGGATGAGTCAACATGAATATGTCCCCAAAATATATATTGAGCTTTGTCACACAAACTCCACATGTTGCAAGTCCTTGTCAAAAAACCTTATATAGATAAGTTTTGGCTGGGAGCCTTCTTTGTCTGAAAACATATAAAAAGCCCGCTTTCTAAACCATAGTTGAACTTCACCCGCGGGAAGAATGCTTTGCCTGGGGAAAATCTTTACACAATTCAAGTTGATTGAGGCTGAAACGGGGCTCCCAGCCATTTGAGTTTTTGAGGTTCCTTGAATTGGTGATGTATTCTCTTCCTCTATCTGCTATAATTGTCATTTTGTTAATTATTTTTATTTCTATTTGTTCTTTTTCATGCAAATCTACACTATCTATACCTTGTCCTATTTGATTAAAACCTTACTTTCATTTTCAATTGAGTCTGAGAGTGTTATTTATAGGAGTGAATCTGAAACATATAACTTTTCTTAATGCAGTCCTTAACAAGGTAAGTTCCTTATTTCTATTAGAATACTCACCTAATCTCTTGGTCACTGGAGGCCTTCAGTGGAAGTAGGGTGGGGGCCCAACTTTGGAAGCCAGAATGCTGGAACTCTGTCTTCCCAGAAATCAGCTGGAGTCAGGATCACTAAATGTCTTTATTCTTGATCTTTTATGGTCAGGGGATTAAGTCTAACAATCTCCCCACACACCTTCCTTACTCCAACACCACGAGAGACTGAGCGTGATAGTCTCAATTTCCTCTTCCTCCTCCTTCTCCTCCCACACATGTCACTTCTCCCTCTTTGTTCCACCAATCAAGGCGGCACAGAATAGCTGGGGAGGCTCAACCTTCAAACAAGTTAATAGGGAACTTCCAACTGGCAATTAGTCTCACGTGCTCCATTATCAAAATGCATTTGCTCAGTTCTAGCCCTTTACAAGCTGCTATACTTGTTTAAGTGGGTATAAGTCAAAATGAAAAGCTATTATTAATTCCACTCTTAGAATTCTGTGAAAGCATTTTTAAACTCTTCATTGAGTTGTCTTCTCAAATTGTATTGTGATATTCAAATAATTCCTAAAAGATATGGGATTTAGTTAAATAATATGCATCTCCATTTTGTCCATATGTTCATTAAATCACTAGATCCACTGGAAATCATCATAATTATTCTAATAAAAATGTTAATCTCAATGGCAGATATCAGAAAAAAACACAGATATTACTAATATATAATAGATATTTTTAAGTGTTCTGAATTCTTGTTTTCTTAACTCAGAGATTCAACTAATACATAAATATGATAAACTCATCCTTATGGATTATCATGGCTTTAGAATCATAAGGAAAATGTACTTCAACACTGTGTTGATTTTCATGACCTCATACATTCTTATATTCTATATCTCCCCATAGTTTTTTTGGTCAATATAAAGATTATTTACTAGTGGTTTATATCTGCACTGAAAAAGACATATTGAATTATGGGCATATGATAGGAAGAACTAAGTATGGATATTCTCTGGGTAAAAAATAGACCTATCTGGATTTTTCTTTAGTCTGAATAACAAAACACCCACAGTTGGAATATACAACATGGGGAAATAATGGCTATAGTAAATCTTTTTGTTGACTGTTTGTCAAAAACAACTTTCTCTTAGTATATTCAGTTCAAGCCTTGAGCAGCTATATGTTAGTTCCAAACATGACAGCATTCAGTTGACCATTGAGTTTGACATCTTAAAACCTGTTCACAGATAATTCATGAGATAATAATTGTGGAGATAGGCTGTGTTTGGGAGATACTGCCTCAAAAAGAACTGACGAAGAAGACAAAGCACAACAATTCCTGCTTAGAAAAAGGAGAATAAGATGACTCTGAATGACTGGCATATGATGGAATTAGTGGTCCTTGAACTGAAATGAATTTCTCTGGCATAAGTGAAATCTTGGTACAAAGATACATTAACTTCACTTTAATGAACTCTGTATTTATGCTACAATGAGTAACAGACTGAAACAATTATGTATTTTTACTTACTTGATTAATGAAAATGTATCTGTTGCTAGCCTCCAAAAGAGGGCACCTAAATTAATAAAAATATTAATGACTACATATGTGTAACTATTGAAAATGGTTCAATTTCATCATCTATCTCAGAATTACAAGGAGTATAGGAGTGTCACCATTATAAATGTTTAGATATATTCTTAGAATGAAAAAAACACACAAGGTAATTAATATTATTTAAAATTTACTTATATGATTTCTTAAACTCTGTTCACATTCCAAATATGTCCACTATCCTACATATATGCCTTTTGTGCAGCTTTAATTCTTTAAAATGAAATCATTTCCAGTAAATATTTTAAATGTACTTAGCACAGAACTGGGCACATATTAAGTGATATTTTCCCCTTCCATATAAATAAACTTAGTAAAATACAGCATTTTTAATAATTTAGTGACTATGTCCTTTCATATTTGAGTAATTTTACCTTAAAATATCATCTTATTTTCAATCAAATATATCATTAGTGTAACTCTTGTTTCAGCAAAGGAGATCATGCTTTCATATATAGTAAATAATCTTTAAGAGTTGTTATGGAAAAAAAAGAAAGAAACAAAGAAAGAATTCTTGGTTATTGGCCAAGTAATTTTTTTAAAATGAGAATCTTAAAATAATTTTATATTGGAAAGAAAATCCAGGCACTATCTAGACCAACTTCTACTTGAAAAATAATTTTCTCTACATTTAAACCTGATTAGGGATCATATAAACTTTCATTGAAAGCCTCCACTTAAATAGAACTCATAACATGGACATGTGCCCTCATATTTTTGGATTACTCTGATTTAAAAAAAATCAACACAAATTTGCATCTTTGCAATTTCATTCATCATACCAGATTCTTCTCAGTGATGTAGTGCATCTTCAACCTGCTATCATTTCAAATGTTTGAATATAAATATGTTCTTTCTTCCACAACTTTTGCTTCAGCAAAATAAAGATCCCCAATTGCATTGAATGATCATCATGTGGCATGAATTTGAAATATTTTTCCATGATATATACTACTTTTGCATAGCTTTCTAGAGTTCTTACTATATATAGAGTTCTTCTATAACTTGTGTCTTTATGACTTTAAACCTGGCTCTCTATGAACTGTACCATTCAGTTAACTGAGCCTGCATTTAGGAAGCCCTTAGTTCAAATTTATATTGATCTATATTATATAGTTCAAATTGTTTCAAACAATTACAAGTTGCATAATTCTGAATATGTGACTTAATTTCTTTTGCCTCAATTTTCTCAAGTCTTAAATGAGAATAAGAGCACTAATATCACAGAGATATTGTGAGTATCATATGCGGTTATGATTCTAAGAGGATCTTAGTGTCCGGTATAAAGTAAATATTATGTTAATAATTCTTTACCTAGTTTCCTTTATCAACTTTGTCACTGAAATTTTTTTCAAAAAATTAAGCTTCCAAAATAGCAGGAATTTTTTTGCCTTTTTGGTTTCACGGACATCTTTGCCAGTTTGGTAAAATCTAGCAATTTCTTTGAATAAATTTTTAAAGACAAACTAAAATGCTCAGTGTTGCAAAAGTAATTAATTTGTTAAAATTTAGTTGGCATTTTTTAAAAGAATGAATCCAATCTTAAGAATCCTTGATTTTGACAAATTCTAGAAATAGTTTCTGAGAAAGACTTACATATCAATGATTTTGATTTTAGATTTTTTTAAAGGATTTAATTGGTGTATTTTTTTATTATTGGTGACTCAATTTTTCAGTCATTTTTGACTCTTTTTGGCCTTACTGGGGATTTTCTTAGCAAAGATACTGGAATGCTTTGTCATTGCCTTGTGCAGTTCATTTTCATATAAGGAATTTGAGTCAAACAGGTTGAGTGATTTCTCTAGTGTCACAGAATTAGTAAGTGTCTAAAGTCAAACTTCAACTAAAATAATATGCATCTTCCTGAGTCAATGCTGGGTACTCTATCCACTGCGCCAATTAACTGCCCTGAATTGGTTTGGGATGTCTTAAAATAGACTTTCTTTGAGAAAGGGATTTCTTATTTTAAAAATTATATATATATATATATATATATACTTTTATATATATACATATATATGTATACTTTTTCACAAAAATAATTTCAGAAAACCATTTTGTCATTTTTTTCATCTTCCCAAGTTATCCTCAGTCCAAAAGATTTACTTTACCAAAGCTTGTGATGAATAAAATATCTCATGTATTTAATATGTGTGTGCTAACAGAAGTCAGTTTTAAGATTAGAAGTTACTCATACTCTTGACATCAGAAGTACATAAGTTAAGGAAACCAGAATACATTATTTAATATACCAAGGTTTAAGACAGAAAATTATTTGTAGAAATAAAATACATACTAGGACAAAGGATTCATGAAAGGATCTAAGTTAAAATGGTAGTTAAATTGATTTATCACCTACTGACAGGGCTGTTGTGAGTTACAAATGAGATAATATATGAAAAGCACTTTATAAGCCTTATGATGCTATAAAAAGTCTATCTGTTTTTAAGCAGAAAACAATATCTCATTGATAATTAATTTTCTTTTAATATATATGTCCTGATTTTTCAACTAAACATTAGCCTCTTTAAAGTCAGAGACCTTGCCAGAGTACCTAACAGGCAAAGTGGATTTTCAATGGTGTCTATTCAAATACATTTTCTTTTGCATTACCCTAAACCCAATGAATTATATTTTAATTGTCTACTTATCAAAAATTAATATTATATCAAGTAAATATATTCAGCAATCATTTTAGGTAATCAGAATCATTCTACCGTACAAATATGCTCTTAGTTTTCACATATATATATATATATATTTTTTTTTTTTCATATTCCCTTTTTTAGATTATAAGTCCCTTAAGGACAAGCACTGTTTTTTCCTCTTCTTTTATATGCACCATTAATAGAGTACATCACATATAATAATTAATTAATAAATCTATATTGAATAGATTAGAACTTCAGTTCCAGAGAAATAAAAAAAACAGCTACTTGTCTTCTTTAATTAAATTGCCCTACTTCAGTCATCAGTAGTATTACATTCACATAGAAATGAGATCACTAAAATTCTACATAAAGATCCTGTTAGTCTCGTGTTGATGTAAAAAATATTTGTTTTTTTATTTATTTTATTCCTTATTTTCTGGTTATACTTTAATCTCATTTTTCCTTACTCAGGAACATAATGGGCTATAGGTTTGATTTTTTTTTCCCTACAATACTGCAGCTATTTTCAAACTGTTCTGTTGGCATGTTTGGATTTTTAATATTTTCATTGATTTTAATATTGGTCTCCATAATGTACTCTTTTTAGATTAATGAAAAACATTTAATTTGGATAGGTTTAATTTTACAATTCAAATGTTTCACTTATGTGAATAAATTAAATCTAAAACTATCTGAATCCAAGGAAAAATCCCCGTAGGTAGATAGCAACATGGATAGAGTACCAGATTTTATTTAGAAAGACCTGAGTTCAAATCTGTCCTCAGACACTATCTCACTGACCCTGGGAAAGTCACTTAACTTTTGTTTGCATCAGTTTCCTCTTCTACAATAACAGTTCTATCTATCTTCCTGTGTTATGAGAAATAAATTTGATAAAATTATAAAGCTATGTCTAGCACATAGTAAAAATGATAAAGATATTAGCTATTACTAATAACCCTAAGACAAACATTCAATCATTTGGACATAACTTAATTTTGCTTACTAAAGCATAATTGATTGCTTGTTTTTGAAAAATGACTCACCAACTAAGATCTATTCAATGCAAATAGTCCTTATTTGCCCCCCAAACCTAAAACTGAATTTTAGAGTTTTCCAAAAAATGTCCTTGATAGATTGCTTTTTTTTCAACTATTTACTCTACATATCTTTACTGCTTATGTATAAAAAGGCATTGTTATTACTGAGAGAGGGATCATTAACAATTTTCATATGGTTCAAATAAAAGTCTTCAAAATAGAAAATATCCAGGAATATATGTTCTGGTGGTTTTCTTGTTACATATCACAACTGTTTCCTCACTCCTCTTCCTTTAAAATCAAAATGCTTTCATTCTGTGTTTCTCTGAATAATAATAAAATCAAAATAATTCATTTGTAGTGACCATGGCACCAGCCAGCTGGGCAGTGTTACACCCAGACAGTGTGAGCCCATAAAACAAAACAAAACAAAACAAAACAAAACAAAACAAAACAAAACAAAACAAAACAAAACAAAACAAAACAAAAACAAACAAACAAACAACAACAACAACAAAAAATAACCCTGATAAGAAAGTGCATACATTTAGTTCACTTAATATAAGGACAAAGACAAAATGGATGTCCACAAATGACCAAGAACAAAAAATTGGGAGAATTGTAGAATTACAAAAAAAAGATCTATGGAATTGAAAATAGTAAAATCATCTTTTAGCTGCTTTACTCTCAACCCAGAATATGTGATTTTCTATAGACTCCTTGATATTTCCATATCAATTTGAGTATCAATTATTTTTCAATCTATAAATGAAAACATTTTGCCCTCAGTTCTGAGCATGGAACTTTCCCTGTGTTTCTTTACTTGCTACTCAGAAAGCTCACAGCATGATTGAATCAATATGAAATGTACAGTGAAAAATGGTTTTGTACTAGCAAATTATGCCTATTTAACCACTTTCATGAAAAGTTTGTGATTTTTTTTTTTCCTAATGCTTTGACACTTCACTTTTAAGGTGAATTAGGATGTATTTCATTGTCTAGCTTCCTTCTAGTATACCAGACCCACAGTTGCCCTTAGTCTTCAATATTCTTTTTCCTTGACCCAATTTTTCCTTCAAGTTTTCACCCTACAATTTCCCATCTTTTCATATTCAAAATTCTAGAAAAAGGTTGTCTCTATTCTTTGCCTTAACTTTCTCACTTTCCACTAATTTCTCAGCTCTTTGTAATCTGTCTTCTTCCCTTTGTCACTTAATGGTTATGGGTCTTTCTAAGGTTGCCAATGATCTTATTGCTAAATACAGTCATCTTTTTCTTAGTCCATATATTTTTTGATATCTTTTCAGTGTTGCACACTATTAAATACCTCTATTTTTATAATATTTGGGCTTTTTAACAAATATACTGTTGTGATTCTTCCTGACAAATCAAATCTCTCTAACTCTTCTTTATGGAATTATGATTCATACTCCACACTATAATAGTCCAGGTTTTTCTGAGAGCATCTTATTCATCGTTTTTTTTTTTTTTCTAATAGCTCAATAGTATTCTACCATAATCACATAATAATTTGTTCAACCATTCTCTAATTGATGCACATCCCCTAAATTTCCAATTTTTTTTTCCCTCACGAAAGATCTGCTATAAGTATTTTTAACATATGGGGCCTTTTCTTAGCTAAAAAAATTGTTTTGGATTCATGTCAAGCAGTGATATTTCTAGGAAAAAGTTATTCATGCTTTTAAAGTCTTTTCAGAATTTTTCTAAATTGCTCTACAGAATGATTGAAATAATTCACACCATCAACATTATATTATTGTCTCAGTTTTCCCCTATCTCCTTTACAATTTGTTATTTTCATTTTTTGTCCTATTAGTCAATCTAAAAGGTATGAGATAATATTTAAGAATTGTTTTAAATTACATTTCTTCAATCAGTAGTGAGTTAGAGCACTTTTATATGAAAATAGTTAGCCTTGATTAGTTCATTTGAAAATTATTCATATCTTTAGGTCATTTATCATTTGGGAAATGGCTCTTATTTTTTATAAATTTGACTCAGTTCTGTATACATATTTGAGAAATGAGGCCTTTCTCAGAAATTTTTTCTTCGATTTTTTTAACAGTTACATTTTTCTTTTTTTTTTTTTTTTCACAATTACTTTGGTGACTCTGTTTCCTTCCATTTTATTCTCCTACCTCCACTGTGTTTATTCCATTCCCTTGCCTCTTATTGCTAAATTTCATTGTTCTTTATGTGTATATATATATATATATATATATATATATATGTATATATATATATATATATATATATATATATATATATATAATTCCTACTGTAGTTAGAACTGACATAATATTGTCTGGAATACTCAGTAGTTGATGTTTGATTTGTTTTGCCATCTACACAATGTCCAAACCACCTGGATAAAGTTGAAAGACAAAGATTAATATCTAGAAGCTGGTAAATATATAGATACATGGCTATTTTTTCATTTCCCACTTTCCTCTATATATTTGACATCAGCTAAATGAAACCATTGATAAGGATTAAACATACAGTAACAGATCTCCAGATGTCAAAAAGAATTGCTTTCCAATTTCATGCTATTCTCAGAGTTCAAAATATTGCATTGCAAAGAGATAATCATGCTGTTTTCCTAATCCTTGCTGCACTGTGGAGAATGCAGGTGATTCCATATGGCATTTATCTGGCATTGCTCTTTCCTTAAACATTTTAGTTATGGATTTTTACCCTTGGAGTCCAATGAATCACCTGTTTCTTATTTTCTCAACTAACAAAACATTGTGCACAAAAGTGATTTCCCCTATTGAAAGAAGCTGATTCAAAGTCTCAGATTATCAAACAAAAATGCATTTATTAGACCTTTTCCCCCACTCTCCTACATTTTGCACTAAACTGTTTTAACAATTCTTAAAAGAGTTTTCACATTCCCCCCCACTTATCATATCATATTTTATAATTCACTTTAATATATATTCTTCGTTTTACCCTTAATTTCTAACAATTTTTCTATATTTTTCTTGGAAGGTATATGATATATATTACAACTTATTTTTTCAATTCTAAAATATGATGCTATTTTGTAGTAAAAAAAATATTTATAGTTTTACTTGGCTGCCTCATTATTTTGGCACACAAATGAGTCACTCTGTTGTCTTTAGTCCTAATGTGTTCCTACATCATTTCTAAAATTTATATTCTTTGTTATGGTGGGTTATACATAATGTCTGATATACCTTTTCTGAACACTATTGGTAGTATTAATTTTAACTCATTCTCACAATCAGAGCAAGAAAAATAGGTTACAACCACATCCACAAGGGATATTGTCTTGTCTGCTCTTCTTTTTTATGTCCTGTGGTATCTAATACTTTACTGATACCAGTGTCGTTTCCAGTGTTTTTAGAGAAAGATGTCACTCATGTTTTTTTTTCTTTTTCTTTTCTTTTTTTTTTTTTTTTAAATAATCCCACAATGAGCACTAGGTCATTGTTTGAACTCTTGCTTACTTCCCTCAGATAAACATCAGATAAAACCTCTGAACAGATTTTGAAGTGACAGAACTCATAAATATTTGCAATGTAGCAAATCTCTTGTATAAGATATTTTGGGAGAACTTCATGAAAGGTCTGTTTCAATTGTACACAGGTGGGTGGGATTAAAAAAATTATAAAGGAGTTTAGACTGCAGCCAAGAATCAACTATCAATCAAAATTAAGCATTATCTTTCAGGGGAAAAGGTGGACATTCAATAAAGTATGTGAATTTAGTTTCTTTTTGATGAAAAGAACTGAAATTAACAGAACATTTGATCTTCAACATCAGAAAACAAGAGAAACATAAAAAAGTAAAAAGGAAAGAAGAAAAGAAAACTGTTTTTTTTTACAGATTAAAAAGTTTACATCAATAAAAAGGATGATGATATGCTTAATTATTGTGAACTATATTTTTGTTAGGAAAGGGTAGGTAGAAGGGTACCTATATTGACTTTATTGTGAAAATATAAAACAAGAAACTAGGGATGGAAAAGGGATTTTATTTGACAAGGAAATAGAAAATAAAAATGGGGTAAATTATATCACATGAAGAGGCAAAAAAAGACCTATTACAATTGAGGGGGGAAAGGGAAGGGTATAAGCAGTTTGTGAACCTTAATCTTATCAGATTTGGCTCAAAGACAGAATATCAGATATATTTAGAGAAAATTTTTTCACTCAAAAAGGAAATAAGAGAGGAAAGGAAAGGGGGAGACTAATAGAAGGGAGAAAAGAAGTAGAAGGGGAAATGCACAAGAAAGGGGGAGGGGCTGAAAAAAGGCAGTGCTGTTTGAGGAAGGTGGTGGTCAGAAGCAAAAACAATGAAGAGAAAGGGAAAAAAAGAGGGGAAAAAAGTAAAGTAAAATTTGGTGGGAAATACAGAGTAGATAATTTTCAATATGAATATGAATGGGGTTAATTCTCCCATAAAACAGAAGTGGATAGAAAACTGGATTAAAAGCCAGAATTCTCCAATATCTTGTTAAAGTACATTTAAAGCAAAGTGAAAGATACAGAGTAAGGGTAAAAGGCTGGAAAAGAATGTACTATGTTTCAGATGATGTAAAAAAAAAAAAAGAAAAGAAAAGAAAAAGAAAAAGAAAAGTAGGAGTAGCAATCCTGATCTCAGATAAAGCAAAAGCAAAAATAAATAAATAAATAAATAAAATTCAAAAATAGATTTAATTAAAAGAGATAAGAAAGGTAACTATATGTTGCTAAAGGGTGCCATAGATAAAGATGTAATATCAATACTAAACATATATTCATCAAATGGTACATCATACAAATTTTTAGAGAAGTTCAAAAAAGTGGCAAGAGGAAATGGTTAAATTATACTAGTCAAGGATCTCAACCTTGGTCTATCAGACTTAGATAAATCAAAATACAAAATAAATAAGAAGTAAGGAGGTAAAAAGAATTCTAGAAAAGCTAGGAATGATAGATCTTTGGAGAAAATTGAATGGGAACAGAAAGGAAGATTCTTTATTCTTAGTATTACATAGAAAAAAAAATCAAACAGAGCATAAAACTCTCAAAATCAAATGCAGAAAGACAGAAGTAGTAAATGCATCTTTTTCAGAGCAAGATGCTCTAAAAATTAAATATAATAAAGTGTCAGGGCCTGTATCTCAAAGAGATCATAAAAAAGGGAAAAGGACCTATATGTGCAAAAATGTTAGTAGTAGCGCCGTTTGCAGTGGCAAAAAAAAAAAAAAAAAAAAAAAAAAGGAAAATAAGTGTATTCCCATCAGTTGGAGTATGACTGAATAAGTTAAGAAAAGTGAGTGTGAGTGTTATAGAGTGTATAGCTCTATGAGAAATTATCAGCACAAAGAATTCAGAAAGGCCTGAACAAGTACTATGACCAGAGAACCAAGAGAATGTGTACACAGAAACAAGATTATGGGATGACCAGTTCTAATAGACATTGATCTTTAAAACAGTGAGGTGATTTAGGCCATTTCCAATGGCCTTGTGATATAGACTGTACTCAGAGAGAGGACTGTGGAGACTGTGTGGATCACAAAATAGTATTTTTACCTTTTTTGGTGTTGTTTACTTTCATTTTGTTTTCTTTCTAATTATTTTTCATTTTTATATGATTTTTCATGTGCACCATGATAATTGTGGAAAAATGTACAGGAAAAATGGCACATGTTTAATATATATATGATTACTAGCTGAATAGGAAGGGAATGGGGAAAATGGAGAAGGAAAACAACATTGGAACACAATATAAATTTTTTATAAGAAAATAAAGGGCCTCAGAATAACAGAAAAAAAATTAATTGGAAACTAAATAATGTAATCCTAAAGAATGAGTGTGTGAAATAATAAATCATAAACATGATTGATAATTTTATCTAATAGAATGGCAATAATGAGACAATATACCAAAATTTATGAGATGGAGAAAGTGAGTTTGTTAAGGGAAATTTTATGTCTCTAGATTCTTACTAGAATACAATAGAAAAAAGGAATCTCAATGAATTAGACTTGCAACTAAAAAGGCTAGAAAAAGAACAAATTAAAAACTCCCAATTAAATACCAAATTGCAAATTCTGAAAATAAATGGCAAGATTAACAACAGCAAAAATAAGAAAATTATTGAATAAAACTAAGAATCAGTTTTATGAAAATGAAAACAACAAAATAGATAAATCATTAGTTAATTTGATTAGAAAAAGGAAAAAAAAAGAAAAGTAAGTTGTTAGTATCAAAAATAAAAAGAGTGAACTTTCCACCAATGAAGAGAAAATTAGAAGCATAATTAGGAGCTATTTTGCCAAACTGTATGCCAATAAATCCAATAATCTAAGTGAAATAGATGAATACTTACAAAAATATAGATTTCCCAAAATAACAAAGGAAGAAATTAATTACTTAAATAGTCCCATTTTAGAAAAAGGAATTGAACAAGCTATTAATCAGCTTCCTAAGAAAGAAAATCTCCAAGGCCAGATGGATTTGCATGAGAATTCTACCAAATATTTATAGAACAATTAGTTCTAACACAATGAAAATTTTTTTTGAAAAAAATTGGGAAAGAAAAAGTACAACCAACTTCATTTTATGACACAGATATGGTGCTGATACTGAAAACAGATAGTGCCAAAACAGAGAAAGAAATTTATAGACCTCTTCTCCTAATGAATATTGAGGCAAAAGTTTTAAATAAAGTATTAACAGAGATCACCACAAGTTGTTACCAGGATAATACACCATGACTAAGTAGAATTTACATCATGAATAAAGAAAGATCTGATTCAATATTAGAAAAACTATTAGCATAATTGATTATATCAATAATTGTAAAGGGCTGAAACTCTGAATAGGTGCACTAGAATCAGACAACCAAGCACTTAAGACTAATTACCTATTGGACAATACTCTATTAGCATATGCTTGGAAAATGGCTTTCCTCACTATTCTGTGCTGGCTCCATCTTTTGGTGTATATAGGGATTAGGAGGTGGAGTAAGACAAGCGAGAGTCACTTTGGAGGAGGAGAAGGAGAAGGGAGGTAGGTGGCAAACCTCGTGGAGTTTCATCCATCTCCTTTACTTCTCCCCCTGAAGACCAAGGACTTTTGCTGATCCTGACTCTGTCTGATCCTAAGGTCAACAGGGAGCTAACTCAGATTTCACAAATAATCAAAATAATAGAAATTGTATGCTTATTTGAATAGATGCAGAAAAAAATATTTGACAAAATCCAACATTCATTGCAATTAAACACACTAGAGAGTACAGAAATAAATGGAGTTTTCCTTAAAATAATCAGTAGCATTTATTCAAAACCACTAGCAAGCAACAAATGTAATGAGGATAAACTAGAACATTCCCAATAAGATCAGGTGGGTAACAAAGTTGCCCACCATCACATTATTATTCAATATTGTTTTAAAAATATTACCTTTACGATTTAATATTGGCTAAGAAATAGACTACTTGATCAATGGAATAGGTTAGGTTCACAGGACAAAATAGTCAATAACTATAGCAATCTAGTGTTTGACAAACCCAAAGATCCCAACTTTTGGGCTAAGAATTCACTATTTGACAAAAACTGCTGGGAAAACTGGAAATTAGAAGGAAAGCAATAAACTGGGAAAACATTTTTACAATTAAAAATTGTGATAAAGGCCTAATTCCAAATTATATAAAGAACTGAATCTAATTTATAAGAAATCTAGCTATTCTCCAGTTGATAAATAGTCAAAGGATACGAACAGATAATTTTCAGATGAAGAAATCAAAATTATTTCTAGCCATATGAAAAGATATTCCAAGTCATTATTAATCAGAGAAATGCAAATTAAGACAACTCTGAGATACCACTACACATCTGACAGATTGGCTAGGATGACAGGAAAAGATAATGCTGAATGTTGAAGGGGATGTAGGAAAATTAGGACATTGATGCATTGTTAGTGGAATTGTAAATAAATCCAGCCATTCTGGAGAGCCATTTGGAACAATGCTCAAAAAATTATTAACCTGTCCATACCCTTTGATCCAGCAGTGATACTACTGGGCTTATATCTCAAAGAGATCTTAAAGAAGAGAAAGGGACTTGTATGTGCAAAAGTGGTTGTGGCAGCACTCTTTGTAGTGGCCAAAAACTGGAAACTGAGTGGATTCCCATTTTGTGGAGAATGGCTGAATAAATTGTGGTATATGAATGTTATGGAATATTATTATTCTGTAGGAAATGACTAACAGGAAGATTTCAGGAAAGGCCTGGAGAGACTTGCATGAAATGAGCAAGACCAGGAGATCATTATAAACTTCAACAACTATACTATCTGATGATCAATTCTGATGGACATGCCTCTTTTAAACAATAAGATAAACCAAATCAGTTCCATTTGTTCAATAATGAATAGAACCAGCTATACCTAGTGAAAAAATGCTAGGAAATGAGTGTGAACCACTACATAGCATTTCCAGTCTCTCTGTTTTTGTCTGCTTGCAATTTAGATTTCCTTCATAGGTTAACTGTACATTATTTCAGTCTGATTCTTCTTTTGCAACAAAATAACTGTATGTATATGTATACATATATTGCATTTAACATATACTTTAACATATTTAATATGTATTGGTCTATCTGCCATTGTGGGGAACAAGTGGGGGGAAGGAGGGGAAAAATTGGAACAAAAGGTTTGACAATTGTCAATGCTGAAAAAAATTACCCATGCATGTATCTTGTAAACAAAAAGATATATATATATATATATATATAGATAGATAGATAGATAGATATAGATAGATGTTGATATATATATATATATATGCATATATATATATATGTGTGTGTGTGTGTGTGTGTGTGTGTGTGTGTGTGTTAAATGAAATGTTAGCTTTAGAAGTAATAGAATAAAAAGTAATTAAAGGAATTTGAGTAGGCAATGTTGAAACTAAATTATCACTGTTTACAGAAGGTACGATAGTATATTTAGAGAATCAACTAAAAAACTACCAGAAACAATTCAAAACTTTAGCAAAGCTGTGGGATGCAAAATAAATCCACAGAAATCATCAAAATGTCATGTTACCAACGAAGTCCAGGAGTATAAGATACACAGAGAAATTCCTTTAAAATTGTTGTAGATAATATAACAGATTTGAGACTCTACCTGCCAAGACAAAATCAGGAGCCATATGAACATAATGACAAAATACAATCCACAAAAATAGTCAGATCTAATGAATTGAAAGACTTTCAAGTCATGAGTAGGCTGAGCTTACATAATAAAAATTCCAATTTTTCCTAACTTAAAGTACGTATACAATGCCATACCAATCAAACTGATAGGAAATTATTTTACAGAACTTGAAAAAAATAATAACAAATTTCATCCAGGCAGAGCCAAGTAGAAGGAGATCAGACAGGTCTTTTTCTGAGCTCTTCCTAATTTCCTACGGATTAATAATAAGCTAAGCAACTGAACTGTTTTTGGAATGGCAAAACACACAAATATTTCAGTCAGGAAAAAGGGAAAGTGGACAAGCTTACATTTAGCAGAGGGATGCAGGGCAATCTGTCAATTTTGTATTAGAAGGATTCAAGCAGGCAGCTTTTAGTTAAAACACTGCAATGTTGGCTATGCTATTCTGGTTCAGAAATCAGTGGATCAACATAGTAGTTGTGAGACATACAATGCAAGTAGAAAAGGCAAATGATGAGTCCCTAAACCCCTAAAAAACAGTTTTTGACATGGCCACCTAGCACAGGAAGGAAGTTAGCAATATTGGCTATAGGTCAGTGAAGATCCTCTGTCATCTAAAGAAGAAGCTTGGGACAATATTCTTTTTGCCCTAAGAGAAGACCTTAAACTTTTATTATAATAAAACAACAAAAAAACAACAACAAAAAAAAAAACCCTGTGAAAATATACAACTTTATAGAGAAAAAAAAAAAAAAAGAACTGATCTCAAATGTGGAGTGTCTGAACCATCTCCATATAAAGCCCCAAAGGGTGATATGAGTTGGCTTCCATCTCGCAAGCTTTTCTTGGAAGAATGGGGGAAAAAAAAAAAAAAAAAAAAAAAGATCTTGAAAGAGAGAAGAAATATTGGGAAAGGAAAAGGATAAAGAGGATTTGGAAAGTAAAAATTGAAATAAATTATCTGAAGAAAACTCCTTAAAAACAGATTTGATAAAATGGAAAAAGCCTATAACTCCTTACAAAATACAATACATTGAACAATGTATGAAATGAAATGAAATGAAATGGAAAAAAAAATGCAATTGAAAAATGTTGTGCCCACATTAGTACCCTGGATATCTTAGAATCAGCTGGAGTCAGGATAAGCAAAAATCTTATTCTTAGTCCTTTGGGGTCACTGTCAGGGGATTATATATAGGAATTTCCATACCTCCTTTCTCTCTCTCCACTGCCAAAGAATGATCCTACTTGTCCTATTCCACCCTCTGATCTCTCTTCCCCTTCTTTGTCCACACCCACAGATCAAGCCAGCACAGAGTTGAGTAGGGTCATCCTCCAAGCATGTTAATAGAGAATTGTCCAATTAGCCTGCTAGGTTATCTCAGTTAAGTGCATCTGCTCAGTCCTAGCCCTTTACAGAAAAAAAACAAAAAATCAAAAAAACAAAAAAAAAAAAAAACAATATCTCAGAGACATATCCTATATTTGGTCCACTCTAAGGTTCAGAGAAATTATTTGAATGATTTTTTTTTATTAATTCCTATTCCACTTTTTTTCTTCTATCTTAAAAAAATATATATGTTAAATAGGGGTCTGTGGGTCTTTTTCTTTTTTAAAATATATAATTTGATTACTATATCAATATAATTGACATATTTTGTAACCTCATGTATTTATTTTATGTGTTTAAAAACATTATTCTGTGAAAGGATCCCTAGCATGAATTTTCCCTGGTTGTCATCCATTCAAAGCAGTCTCTCCTTCCCCATTAATGCCTTAACTAACATTCTCCCCTCTCAAGAAAGTCTTCCCCAATTTCATTTGAATCTAGTGCCTTCCCACACATGGTTATTTCCATTGATTCTGTTTATATTGTGTGTGTGTTGTTGTTGTTGTTGTATTGTCATCTCTTTTAGATTAGCTACTTAATCACATTGTGTCCTCATCACTTAGCACAGTGCACATATTATCTATGTAATAAATATTTACTAACATATCTATCTTTATATACATACTCAAAGAAGTCAAATTTCATGAACCATTCATGCCATTTCAAATATTTCTCAGCTAAAAAAAATATTTGATCTGCTCAAAGTATCATTATCTTTAATAAAAGGAGATAGGTGGCACAGAACCTGGCCTTAAAATGACCTATGTTCAAATCTGACCTCAAACACTTATTGGCTGTGTGATCCTGACAAGTCAATTAACTCTTGTGACTCAGTTCTTTATCAGTGTAAATGAGTTGAAGAAAGAAATGACGAAGCACTGCAGTACATGTTCCAAGAAAACTTCAAATGAGTCATGTAAAGTCAGATAAGACTGAAATTAATAAAAAATTAATAAACAGTAACAATGATCATGTCCACAGGACCCTTAGTGAATAAAATCTGGATGATAAATTAAGGTGATATTGAAATGGCTAATTCCACAAAAGGTTAAATTTATTAGTTAAGGATGGTAATCAACTAGCTGAATATCAACTTTTGACTTTAAACATAAATTCTGGATAGCATCTATTGTTTCCTTGAGGAAAGAGAAAAATAATATGTGAAAGTTATAGGAAAAAAAGTGAAAAAATCCTATCATATCACATTTATATTTTCCCTTTACGTTTGTCATATTCTTGCTAATGTTATTTCTGTCGAAACCATTAATAGGAATTTGTTTTTTTGTTTGGTATTGTGCTATTATGATGGATATGTTTAATCACATTAGTACTGCTCACATCATATTAGAGATGACAAATATTGATGTAATCAGTAAGTAGATATTAAATATTAAAAGCTTTCCATAGTGTTTAATAAGTTTATTTTCAAATTTCTTGTTCTGGGTAAGAGCCAGCTAGCTATTCCCAAGATAAATTTGTATTGGTCTAGATTTTTTAAAGTTTCTATGAATCCAAGTTAGTATATTTTAAAGAACTTTAATCTTTATCATGGCATTCATTAAAGATATATTTATTGATCTGCTATGGTTTATGTTATGTATTATTACATTTTAATTTGACTTTTTGATGGTATATCAATAGATACTTCTCTAATGTTGATCATATCAATGTACTGATAGTCTAAAATGCTACATTCAAAATTTTGTAAAAAAAAGTTCTTAGTCTGATTGATATGACCTTTGTTTATGGAATGCACTTAAACATAACAATTGAATTTTTTTTCTTTATTACTGAAATTTGTCTATCCAGTACTGCAACTTCCCATCATAGAATTTTTAAAAAATCAATGTGCCCCTATGCAAAAAGCAATGAATTTTGAGACATAAGATCTAAGTTCAAATCTTATAATAATGTTTTTCTAAAACTGTGGTTGTTCTCCATTTCAGAAGTAAATAATTCATTCTCCTTTTAGAGATAAGAAAAATAATAGCCAATAATATTAGGTCATTTCTCCAAGGCCATGTAAAAATCTTAGCTAAGTAGTAGGATTAGAACACTGACCAAAAAAAAAAATGTTTTTCTAAAAGACAATGCTTATGAAGTGATTTCTCACTTTGACCAAATTATAGTAGTAGATTAAAGCCTTTAATATCAATAAAATGGAAATGGTGCAATTTTTTTTCAAATAATTTCAAGATATTTAAGAAGAATAAAACACAACTGTTTTGAAAATGTAAAGAAAATTCTATGCATAGTAAAACTCCAAAGAAAGAAATAAAAAAAAATAAGAAAATAGAAATTTCTGGGGACAATCACAGGAAATGATAATAAAAAAATGCAAGAAATGAAAAAACAACAACAACAAATAATGGATGGATATAAAGAAAATGGGAATGTTAATGAAATAAAATAAAAGATAAGAGGGGTGGAGCCAAAATGGCAAGGAGTAGATAGGTCTTTGTGTGAGATTTTCCTGAATTCTCTCAGATAAACTCAGATTAAGTCTCTCTGGAGTAGTTTTAAAATGGCAGAACTCACAAATATTTGGAGTCTTAACAAATTTCCAGCAGAAGATATTTTGGAAGAACATTAAGATAGGTCTGGTAAAATTGTACAAGGGGGAAAGGGAGGTGACTTAGCACAGATGTATCACAGGAACTAAGGGGTTCTAGTATCCATGCACCAGGGAATCTACCTGGGGCTCTTAGTCAAAATATAGCAATTTTGGTTAATTTTTCCAGGTTCGAAATTCAGTGGATCAGTGCACTAGCTGTGAGACTTCCAACATAACTGTTAAAAATAAATAGCCACCGAACCAGAGAATTAAGTAGAACTTGGCCATGTTTACCCAGCAAATAAAGGAAGCTAGAAGTATCAACTCCAGGGTAGTGTGAAGTCTTTGTCATTTATAGAGGAAGCTTGGGATAATCTCTCTATTTCCCTAAGAGCAGACCTCAACTTTTAAAAATGAGCAAAAAGATAAAGAGCTCCTTTCTAAAATATATAGAACATTGACTCAAATTTATAATATTTTTAAGCCAATCTCAGTTAATAAATGGTCAAATATTTTGAACAGACAATTCTCAGATGATGAAATTGAAGCTATTTGTATTCATATGAAAAGTTGCTCTAAATCACTATTGATGAGAGAACTTAAATTAAGACAACTCTGAGATATCACTATATCACTACACACCTCTCAGATTGTCTAAAATGACAGGAAAAGATAATGTTGAATGTTAGAGGGGATGTGGGAAAACTGGGACACTAATACATTTTTGATTGAATTGTGAATGGATCCAACTATTATGGAGAGCAATTTGGAACTACACTCAAAGGGTTATCAAAGGTGTGCATATCCTTTGATCCAACTGTGTTCCCAAAAAAAGATGTTAAAGGAGGGAAAGGCACCCACATGTGCAAAAATGTTTGTGGCAGCTTTTTTTGTAATGGCAAGAAACTGGAAACAATGCATGCTTATCATTTGGAGAATGGCTATATAAGTTATGGTATATGCATGTTATGGATATATAGGAAACCATCAGAAGGAATTCAGAAAGGTCTAGAGAGATTTACATGAAATGATACTAAGTGAAATGAACAGAATAAGGACATCATTGTACACAAAAACAGCAGAATTATACAATGATCAATTCTGATGTACATGGCTCAACAACAGTAAGATGATTCATTCAACGTCTACAAGTCTTGTGATGATGAGAACCATCTCTACCACGAGAGAGGACTGTGAAAATTGAATGTCAATCATAACATAGCATTTTAACTTTTTGTTGTTGTTTGGTTGAATTTTGCTTTCTTTCTCATTTTCTTCCTTTTTAATTGGATTTTTCTTGTGCAACAAAATAAGTGTATAAATGTTTGCCTATTTGGAACTATGCTCAAAAAGTTATCAAACTGTGCATACCCTTTGACCCAGAAGTGGTACTACTGGGCTTATATCCCAAAGAAATTTTAAAGAAGGGAAAGGGACCTGTATGTGCAAGAATGTTTGTGGCAGCCTTGTGGTATATGAATATTATGGAATATTATTGTTCTATAAGAAATGACCAGCAGGATGATTTCAGAAAGGCCTGGAGAGACTTACATGAACTGAGCTGAGTGAAATGAGCAGGACCAGAAGATCATTATATACTTCAACAACAATACTATATGATGATTAATTCTGATAGAAGTGGCCATCTTCAACAATGAGATGAAACAAATCAATTCCAATAGAGCAGTAGTAAACTGAACCAGCTACACCCAGAAAAAAAAAAAAAACTCTGGGAGATGACTGTGAACCACTACATAGAATTGCTTATCCCTTTATTTTTGTCCACATGCATTTTTGATTTCCTTCACAGGCTAATTGTACACTATTTCAAAGTCTGATTCTTTTTGTACAGGAACACAACTGTTTGGACATGGATACATATATTGTATTTAATTTATACTTTAAGATGTTTAACATGTATTGGTTGACCTACTATCTGGGGGGAAGGGAGGAGGGGAAAAATTGGAACAAAAGGTTTGGCAATTGTCAATGCTGTAAAATTACCCATGCATATAATTACTCAAATAAACAAATATGTTTGCCTATTTTCAACTTACATATATTTGTGTCACTTTTAAAATATATTGCCTTACTTGCCTTCTAAAGGAGGAGGTAGTGAGAAAGGGGGAAAAATTGAAACACAAGATTTTGTGTTTCAATGCTAATAATTTATCCTTGAATATGTTTGAAAATAAAAAGCTTCAATAAAAAAATGAGCAAGAAGTAAAACAAAACAAAACAAATAAATAAAAAAAAAACAACCTTTAAATATAGATAGCTTTTTTTTGGAGACAGGGAAGAACAGACCTCAAAACCTGAAAATATTAAAGGCAAATTATCTCCAGATAAAGACTCAAAGGGTGAGATGAGTTGATATCCATTGCACTCTGCTCTCTTGGAAGAATTACAAAGACATTTTAAAAGAGAATTACAATAAAAATGGGAAAGGGAATGAAAACTTGGAAAGAGAGTTTGGAAAAGGAAATAGAAATTATCTAAAGAAACCTCCTTAATATAATTTTAGTAAAATCAAAAAAATCATATATCTCTTTAAAAATAGATTTGACAAAATAGCAAAAGAAAATAACTCCTTTAAAATTGAACTTCTGAAATGGAAAAAAAAATCCAATGAACACCATAATTAATTTAAAATTTCAGTTGGTCAGATGTAAAAGGAGTTAAAAAGGCTAACTGAAGAAAATAACTTACTCAAAACTTAGAATTGAACAAATGTAAGTAAATGACTCAATGAGACATCAAGAATTAGTTAAAAAAAACTTTAAAAATTAACAAAGTGTAAAATACATAAATGGAAAATCTGACCTGGAAAATAGATCCAGGAGAGAAAATCTAAGAATTTTGGACTACTTGAAAGTCATGAAGAAAAAAGACAACATTTTTTTTAAGAACTCATCAAGGAAAACTGCCTGGATGTCCTAGAACCAGAGGGTAAAATAGTCATTGAAAGAAATTACTGATTCCCTTCTGAAAAAGATTCCAAAATGAAAATTCCAAAGAATATCATAGCTACATTTCAGAATTATCAGATCAAAGAGAAAATATTGCAAATAGCCAGAAAGAAAAAAAAAAATAAATATTGATGGGGCTAAACTCAGGATTACTTAAGACCTAGCAGTTTCCACTCTAAATGATGGAAAGGCTGGGGATATGATATTCTGAAGGGCAAAAGACATTGGATTGTAGCCAAGAATCAACTACCCAACAAAATTTTTCAGGGAAAAAATATGGCCATTCAGTGAAAGAGCTAAATTCCTTTCACGTCTAATGAAAAGACAAGAGTTGAACAGAAAATTTGCTCTTACAATAGAGAACTCAAAAAAACCATTAAAAGGTATTTTCCAATATACAGGAAGATGATGTTTAACTCTTGAGGACTGTATCTCTGTTAGGATTATACATATAATATGTAGGTATAATATGACTTTATTTGATACTATAAAAAAAGAAACTAGGTGTAAAAAAGAATTGTATTAGAAGAGGAAAGGGGAGGTAAAATGGATTAAATTATATTTCATAAATAGGCCAAAAAAAAGACCTATAAAAATTGAGGGGGAAAGGAGAGGGGATGAGCATTGCATGAACTTTCAACTCATCAGATCAAAATTGGCTCAAAGTGGCAATATGAGATATATTTACTTTCATAGAGAAATTTGTATCACCCTATAGGGAAATAGGAGAGGAATGGGAAAAGTAAAATCTAGGCTAACAGAAGAGAAAACAGAAGTAGAAGAGGAAAGGGATTAGAAAGGGAGAAGGGACTGTAAAAGAAAAGGGCTATTTGAGGGACATGGTATTTGGAAGCAAAACCTTGAAAAAAAAGGAAAGAGAAAAAGGAAAGAGAAAAGTATAATTTGGGAAAAATCAGATGGTGGTAAATAGTAATTTTAACTGTCAATGTGAAAGTGATGAATTCTCTCATAAAATGGAAATAGATAGCAGACTGGATTAAAAGTCAGAATCCTACAAAATCTTGTTTATAAAAATACATTTAAAGAAGAGTGATACATAAAGAGAAAATATAAAAGCCTAGATGAGAATCTATTATGCTTCAGCTGAAGTAAGAAACAAAAACAAAGAAAAAAAAAAGCAGGGATAGCAATTCTGATAATAGATCAAGCAAAAACAAAAATACATTGAATTAAAGAGGTAAGAATGAAAGTATACTTTTCTAAAGACACCATAGGTAAAGAAGAAATGTCAATATTCAACAGTGTCAACTGGTATGACATCCAAGTTAGAGGAGAAATTAAGGGAGATGCAGGAAGAACTGGATAGCAATACTATCCTAGTGGGGGATTTCAACATTACTCTATAAGAACTAGATAAATCAAATTACAAAATAAATGAGAAAGAAGGTAAAGAAGTAAAGAGAATTGTATGAAAATTATGTATGTTAGACCTAGGGGGAAAAAAAAACTGAATGGAGACAGAAAAGAATCTACCTTTTTTTAGTTAATTTAATTAGAAAAACAACAGAAAAATCAAATTGTTAACATCAAAAATGAAAAGAGTGAATTTGAAGAGGATATTAGAGCAATAATTAAGAACTAATTTACTAAATTGTATATCTACAAATCCAATAGTCTAGGTGAAATGCATGAATAAGTATATATTTACAAAAGTATAGATTGTCCAGATGAGCAAAGGATAGAACTCATTATTTGACAAAAATTACTGGGAAAATTGGAAATTAATATGGCAGAAATTAGGCATTGGTCCACACCTAACAACCTACTCCAAAATAAGTTCAAAATGCATTCATGATTTAAACATTAGGAGTGATACTTTAGGCAAATAAGAATAAAGGATAGTCTACCTCTAAAATCTGTAGAGAAGGAAGGAATTTGTGGCCAGAAAACTGCAGTGAATTATGAAATACAAAATGTGCTGGAACTCTATCTTCCCAGAAATCAGCAGGAGTCAGGATCACTAAATGTCTTTATTCTAGATCTTTACCGTCACCTCCAACGCCAGGTCACGAGTGCAAGTGAGTGTGTGTTCCACCACCCAAGTTTCTCCTACTCCTCCCACACAAGTCACTTCCCCCTCTTTGTCCCACCAATCAAGTCAGCACAGAACAGCTGGGGAGGGTCAACCTTCAAACAAGTTAATAGGGAACCGTCCAATTGGCAATTAGTCTCACGTGCTTCATTATCCAAGTGCATTGCTCAGTTTTAGCCCTTTACAAAATGGATAATTTTGTTTATATTAATATAAACGTTTTGTACATGACAACCCAATGAAGACAAGATTAGAAGGGCAGCAATGTTTGGAAAAAAACAAACATTTTACATCCAAGATTTCTGATAAAGGTTTCATTTCTACATAGAAAATTGACTCAAATTTTTAAGAATATAAGTCATTCTCCCTTTAATAAATGATCAAAATATATGAAAGAAAATGTTCAGATGAAGAAATTAAAGCCCTTTATAGTCATATGAAAAAAACGCTTTAAATTATTGATGATCAGAGAAATGCAAATTAAAACAACTTAGAGGTACTAACTTTCAGATTGGCTTAAGTGATAGAAAAAGATACTGAGCAATATTGGAGGCAATGTGGGAAAAGTGGGACACGAAAACATTGTTGAATTTGAACTGATTCATCCATTCTGGAGAGCAATCTGGAACAGTATGCAAAAGGCTATCAAACTGTGAATAAAACTAGCAGGGTTTCTACTGGACTTGGATCCCCAAGAGATCAAAAAGGAGATAAAGGGACCCACAAGTGCAAAAACATTTGTGGTAGCCCTTTTTCTAGTAGTAAGTAACTGAAAACTGAGTCGATGCCATCAATTGGAAAATGGCTGAACAAATTATGATATATGAATGTTATGGAATATTATTGGTCTATAAAAAACAATCAGCAGCATGATTTCAGAGAGGCTTGATATTGAACCAGCCCTGCATTTCCAGTATAAACATCATGTGGTCATAGTGTATTAACTTACTGATAAATTGCTGTAATATCTTTAGTAATATTTGATTTAAAAATTTTGCTTCAATATTGATTCTTCTATAATTTTCTTTCTCTGTTTTAGTTCTTCCTGATTTAGGTATCATTGCCATATATGTGTCATAGAAGGAATGTGGAAGCATTCCTTCTTTACCTATTTTTCCAAATACATTACATAGTATTGGAGTTAACTGTTATTTAAATGCAGAATTCACTTGTGAATTCACCTGGCTCTGGAGATTTTTTCTTAGGTAGTTCCTTACTGACTTGTTCAATTTCTTTTTCTAAAATGGAACTTTTTAAGTAGTTTATTTCCTCTTCTGTTAACCTAGGCAATTTGTATTTTTGTAAGTTTTATTCATTTAAGTTAGATTGTCAGACTTGCTGCCATAGAGTTGGGCAAAATAACTTTTAATTACTTATTGCTTTAATTTATTTTTCATTGATGGTGAGTTCATCCTTTTAATTTTTTGATGCTGGTGATTTTTTTTTTCCTTTTTTTGGATCAAATTCAACAAAAGCTTATCTAGTTTATTATTATTTTTTTTTTTTTCATAAAATCAACCCCTGGTTTTCTCAGTTTTTATTTTATTAATCTTTCCTTTGAGTTTCAGAATTTCTCATCTGATCTTTAATTAGGGGGCTTTAATTTGTTCTTTTTTTAGACTTTTTGGTTTCATGCCTTAATTCATTGATTTTTTTCCCCTATATTATTGATATAGCTATTCAGACATAAAATTTCCACTAAGAATTGTCTTAGCTGCATAAGTTTTGTTTGGCCTGTTGTCTCATTATTGCTATTCTCTTGAATCAAATTATGGATTGCTTTCTGTGATTTGTAATTTGGCCCACTTATTCTTTAAAAGTAGATTATTTCCAATTGTTTTTTGGTTAATCTTTTTCATGACCCCTTTTTGAATATAATTCTTATTGCATTGTGGTTTGAAAAGGAAACCTTTGCTATTTATTCCTTTCTGCATTTGATTTTTATGCTCTAATATATGGTCAGTATTATGTAGGTGCCATGTATTGCCATGAAAAAAGGACACTCATTTCCATCCTTATTCAATTTTCTCCAACAGTCAATCACATATAGGTTTTCTAGGATCTTATTATATCCCCTAGTTTCTTTCTTGTTTATTTTGTGGTTATATTTGCTGATTCTGAGGAGAGAAGGTTTAGGTCCACAACTAGAATAGTTTTGCTATCTGTTGCTGTAATTGACTTAAAATCTTCTCTAGGAAGCTCTCCTTATACCTGTCTCTAATTGTTTTTTGTTTGATTGTTTGTTTTTACCCACTCCACCAACTATTTTATTTTCTATCTCTTCTCCCCTTCTCTAAATAATGTTTTCTAAGCCACTATGCCCATAATTTACCTTCTATCACTCCTTCCTTCTATTACCTTTTCCCATAGTGTTTCTGCCCTCTTTTATCCTGTTCCTTTCTTTTATTTTCATCTTTCTTCTCCTATTCCTTTATAATGTTAGATGAATTTTTATACAAAACCGAATGATTAAGTTATACCCTCTTAGAGCCAAAACGGATGAAATCAAGCTTCAGAAAATGCTCTTCCCCCTTGCTTCTTACCCTCAATAGTAATAGTTATTTTGTACCTCTTCATGTGAACTAATTTGCCATTTTCCTCTTTCTAATATAGACCTTTTCCCAAACATTAATATCTTTTTCTTTGATGTCATGACATCATAGTTTATTCACAACCACAACCTCAGTTAATGTAGTGTCTTCCCACTGTCTGCCCTAGTGATGGATACAGTTCTCAAGAATAATTTTCCCCTATGGGGATGTAAACTCTTTAATATTTAAATAATATATATTTCCCCCTGTTTACAGATCTATTTTGAAGTTATTCCAAAATGCTTTCTGCTGGACATTTGTTACACTCCAAATATTTGTGAGTTCTCTCAATCCAAAAGCAGTTCAGAGACTTCATCTGTTGTTGATCTGAAGGATGATAGAAAGAGATCTGATAAAAACTTTTCTAGTTTCTGCCATCTTGTTTCCACCATCCACTTAAACTTAAATTTTAAACAAATAAGAAAGAATTTACAGAATAGAACATAAGAAAGGATTCACAATTATAAACTAATGACTTTTCATTTCAAGAAAGGCTATATAACAAATATAAAAAATGTGTTTAGAGCAGTCCACCTTTGCTTACTTGTAGGTTTTGTTTTCTTCTCTACTGTGCACTTTTTAATTTAAGTTTTCTCTTATCCCTTCTCCAAAGAATACATTTAAGCATGCATATTATGTGTTTTTGAATGCATATGCAGTGCATCTATCTATCTATCTATCTATCTATCTATCTATATGTATGTATGTGTGTGTGTATGTGTGTGTCTATAAGTATATACATATATGTCCCTATACTTATATACAGACATCTGTCTTATACATTTACATACAAAATGTATGTATATGTAAATATGTGTGTATAACTTCATGCACATATATGTATGGCTGTACTATGCTTATTTCTACTTCTTTTCTGTTTCTCTGATGGTGGATAAAATCTTCCTTCATAAGTCCAAGTTTTTCCTTGTTTTTCTAAATCCATCAGTTCATCACTTCTTATACCGCAACTATATTTCAATCTTATACTGTCTAATTATTGTAAATATTCTAAAATAGTATTGATTAATATGGAAGACATATATTGGAATTTCTCCATTTTTCTCTTTTGGTTAAACATACATTATCTTTAATTGTATCTAAAATCATGATTACTACTTCTGCCTTTTCTTTATATAATTATTTCTACTCCTGATCTTCATTTCATTTGTGATTTCTTATTCCTACTGACTTCTCCACTTTAGTTCAATCCACCACTTTGCTGTTCTTTTACTTAACTTATCCTTTTTTTTTTCCCAAGGAATCTTCCTTTATCTTTTCCTCTACACTGTTCCCCTGCTCTCATTTCAATCTGAATTTAAAGACTTTTACAGGGGGCGGAGCCAAGATGACAGAGAAGATACACGCCACTGTGTAAGCTCCTTTCTTCCCTCACAACCAACTAGATTTAATCAGCCTCAGAAACAGCGCTGGACTGATAGAATCCACAAGGACTGGAAGCACGACTTACCAGCTGAAGAGAATCTGGAGATTCAGCAGGAAAGGTCAGCTCCCAGGGGAGGAAGAAGAGAGGCCAGCACAGACGGTGGGGTAGTGGCACACTGCACAGGTCACACTGGGGGGGCTCTGGGATCAGAGAATCCACTGAGATAAAAGAATCTGGCACAGGCTATTAGCTCTTCTCTGCTTATAAAACAGCAGTTCAGAAGAAAAATATAAGCCACTTTAAAATTTAAAATCAGATTGGATCTTCCTGGATCCAAGGGGTGACTCAGCACATCTCAGCACTGGGGGTGTGGCCGACATAGGCAATCCAGGCTTTTACCTCGGGGTAGTTAAGAGATTGAAGAGTGGGCGGGGTGGTAACTCATAGTGCTTTGCTCTGCTGGCTGGAGGCTGTGGAACGGAAGTCCCAGAGAAGCGGAACCTTTGAACTAGGGACAGCGGTTTCTGGCAGACACTTCCAGTTTGAGCACAGGGGCTTTTCACGTCACCTGCTGCAGACATCCACGCCCCACCCGGACACATAGGCTAGGCTTTGAGTCGCCTTTACTGTTCAATCTCAACCTCAGGGAAGCCGCTAAAACACAGTGCCCTCAAAGCAGAGCAGTGCTAGTCACCTCTGAGGCACTTCCAGGGAGGGGGTGGGGAAATCTCTCCCAGAGCTCTCTCTTAGCTCAGGCGCAGGGGCCGCTGCATCCATCTGGTCTGGGAGGAATCTGATAAAGAAATAAATAAATAATTTCATACACCAGGGACAGACCCCAAAAGATTTTTTAAGTATGAGCAAGAAGCCCAAAAAACCATAGATTCCTTCTACACAGAGAAAGAGCGGTTATCCAACCCCGAGGAAGTTAACAGCAGAGAGTCAGCAGATAACAACCTAAAGGGGAACAATTCCTGCCCCCCATTCACATAATTCTCTCCTCAAAGAGACTATTAAAAAGCTAAGAGAGTTTGAAGAAAAAAAGGAAAGGGAAGCTATGATAGAGAATAACAACGTCCTGAAATTGGAGTTGGAAAAAATAAAGAATTCATAGGAGATGCAGGGAAACAAAATTAGTGAATTAGAAAAGGTAAAAAAAATCACAGGAAAGCAGGATTTCTGAATTGGAGAAGATAAAAAAGTCTCAAGAAAATAGGATTTCTGAATTGGAGAAGATAAAAAAGTCCCAAGAAAATAGGATTTCTGAATTGGAAAAAGAAAATAATGCTCAAAAAAAAAATTAGGGAAATGGAAAAAATTCAATAGAGCAAAATAACTCATTTACAAATTAAATTGGGCATTTACAAAAAGAACTAAAAACTGTGAATGAAGAAAATATCTCCTTAAAAGTCAGGATGGAACAAATAGAAATGAATGATTCATTGAAAACCCAAGAATCAGTCAAACAAAACAAAAAAAATGAGAAGCTGGAGAACAACGTCATATACTTACTGGGAAAATCTATAGACCTGGAAAATAGATCTAGGAGAGATAATCTGTGGATCATTGGACTTCCCGAAAACTATGACCAAAAAAAGAGCCTAGATTCTATTTTACAGGAAATTATCAAAGAGAACTGTCCAGAGATAACAGAAACAGAGGTGAAAGTAGATGTTGAAAGAATTCATCGAACTCCTTCTGAAATAGACCCTAATAAAAGAACACCACGGAATATTGTGGCTAAGCTGCACAATTACCACACAAAGGAGAAAATCCTGCAAGCAGCTAGAAAAAAACAATTTAAATACCAAGGTGCCACAAAAAGGGTCACACAAGATCTGGCTGCCTCCACATTAAAAGATAGAAGGGCCTGGAACCTGATATTCCAAAAGGCAAAAGATCAAGGATTGCAACCAAGAATAAACTACCCAGCTAAGTTTAGCATCTTTTTCCATGGAAGAAGATGGTCATTCAATGAAATAGAGGAATTCCATATGTTTGTAAGAAAAAAACCAGACTTAAACAAAAAATTTGATCTACATCCACAAGACTGAAGAGAAACCGAAAAAGGTACACAGAAACCTTGAGAACTATATCTCTGTTGTGGGTGTATAAAAAGTATTCATGGATAATTTGATCTTCCTGATATAAAAGAAAAAAAAAAAAGGAGGGGGTGTAGTAAAGGGAAGGGGGTAGTATCAGAAAAAGGGGAGGGAGTGATAAAAAGAGGGAAACAACATCCCAGGAAGAGGCATAGAAAATACACCATATCTGAGAGAATTTAGAGATGGGGAGAATCATTGTGTAAATCTTACTCTCATCAGAAGAGGCTCAAAGAGTAAATAATCATCATATTTGTTTTTCAGAGAATTCTCTCTCACCTCATTAAAAGGGGGGAGAGGAAAAGGGAAAAGGAAAAGGAGAATAAGGGAAGAGACGTGGAGGGAGGGGGGAGGGATACTAAAAAAAAAAAAAAGGGAGGGCGGTGCATCACAAGGGAGGTCTATAAATTGAATATTGGGGAAGGGGTTCAGGGGGGTCAAGGGAAATAGCATAATCTGGGGATAATATGATGACAGGAAATACAGAATTAGTAATTTTAACTGTAAATGTGAATGGGATGAAGGCTCCCATCAAACGGAAACGGATAGCAGACTGGATCAAAAATCAGAACCCTACAATATGTTGTTTACAGGAAACACACTTAAAGCAAGGAGATACATACAGAGTAAAGGTAAAAGGTTGGAGCAGAATCTATTATGCTTCAGGTAAAGCAAAAAAAGCAGGGGTAACTATCCTTATCTCAGATCAAGCAAAACCAGAAGTTGATCTAGTTAAAAGAGATAAGGAAGAAAACTATATCCTGCTGAAAGGTAGCATAAATAATGAAGCCATATCGATACTAAACATATATGCACCAAGTGGTATAGCATCTAACTTTCTAAAGGAAAAGTTAAGAGAGTTGCAAGAAGAAATAGACAGTAAAACTATAATAGTGGGAGATTTCAACCTTGCACTCTCAGATTTACACAAATCAAACCACAAAACAAACAAGAAAGAAATTTAAAAAGTAAATAGAACATTAGAAAAACTAGGTATGATAGACCTTTGGAGAAAACGGAATGGCAATAGAAAGGAATATACTTTCTTCTCAGCAGTTCATGGATCCTATACAAAAATTGACCATATATTAGGACATAAAGATCTCAAAATTAAATGTAGGAAGGCAGAAATAATAAATGCCTTCTTCTCAGACCACAATGCAATAAAAGCAACATTCAGTAAAAAGTAATTGGAAACTGAATAATCTCATCTTAAAGAATGACTGGGTGAAACAGCAAATCATAGAAACAATTAATAATTTCACCCAAGATAATGACAATGATGAGACATCATACCAAAATCTATGGGATGCAGCTAAAGTAGTAATAAGGGGAAATTTTATATCTTTAGAGGCTTATTTGAAGAATATAGAGAAAGAGAAGATTAACGAATTGGGCTTGCAACTTAAAAGGCTAGAAAAAGACCAAATTAAAAAACCCCAACCAAAAATTAAACTTGAAATACAAAAATTAAAAGGAGAAATCAATAATATTGAAAGTAAAAAAAAACTATTGAATTAATAAATAAAACCAAGAGTTGGTTTTATGAAAAACCCAATAAAATAGATAAACATTTGGTAATTCTGATCAGAAAAAAAGAAAGAGGAAAATCAAATTGTTAGTCTTACAAATGAAAAGGGGGATCTTTCCACCAATGAAGAGGAAATTAGAGAAATAATAAGGAGTTACTTTGCCCAACTTTATGCCAATAAATTTGATAACTTAAGTGAAATGGATGACTTCCTCCAAAAATATAGGCTTCCTAGATTAACAGATGAGGAAATAAATTGCTTAAATAATCCCATTTCAGAAAAAAGAAATAGAACAAGCTATTAATCAACTCCCCAGAAAAAAATCCCCTGGACCAGATGAATTTACATGTGAATTCTACCAAACATTTAAAGAACAATTAGCCCCAATGCTATATAAACTATTTGAAAAAATGGGGGATGAAGGAGTCCTACCAAACTCCTTTTATGACACAGACATGGTAGTGATACCTAAACCAGGTCGATAGAAAACTGAGAAAGAAAATTATAGACCAATTTCCTTAATGAATATTGATGCTAAAATCTTAAATAAGATATTAGTAAAAAGACTTCAGAAAATCATCCTCAGGATAATACACTATGATCAAGTAGCATTCATACCAGGAATGCAGGGCTGGTTTAATATTAGGAAAACTATTAGTATAATTGACCATATTTATAATCAAATTAATAAAAAACATATGATCATCTCAATGCAGAAAAAGCATTTGACAAAATCTAACATCCCTTCCTACTAAAAACTCTTGAGAGTATTGGAATAAATGGATTATTCCTTAGAATAATCAGGAGTATATATTTAAGACCTTCAGTAAGCATAATATGCAATAGAAATAAACTACCCCCTTTCTCAGTAAGATCAGGAGTGAAACAAGGTTGCCCACTATCACCATTACTATTCAATATAGTACTAGAAACGCTAGCCTCGGCAATAAGAGCCGAGAAAGAGATTCAAGGAATTAGAGTAGGAAATGAGGAAATCAAACTATCACTCTTTGCAGATGACATGATGGTATACTTAGAGAACCCCAAAGACTCTGCTAAAAAGCTATTAGAAATAATTCAGAATTTTAGCAAAGTGGCAGGATACAAAATAAATCCACATAAATCCTCAGCATTCTTATATATCACCAACAAAATGCAACAGCAAGAGATACAAAGAGAAATTCCATTCCAAACAAATGTTAAGAGTATAAAGTATTTGGGAATCCATCTACCAAAGAATAGTCAGGAATTATATGAGAAAAATTACAAAACACTTGCCACAAAAATAAAGTCAGATGTAAATAATTGGAAAGACATTCAGTGCTCTTGGATAGGCCGAGCGAATATAGTAAAGATGACAATACTCCCCAAACTAATCTATTTATTTAGTGCTATACCAATCAGACTCCCAAGAAACTATTTTAATGACCTAGAAAAAAATAACAACAAAATTCATATGGAAGAATAAAAGGTCGAGAATTGCAAGGGAACTCATGAAAAAAAAAAAACTCAGAGGAAAGTGGTCTAAGTGTATCTGATCTACAGCTATAATATATAGAAGCAGTCACCAAAACCATTTGGTACTGGCTAAGAAATAGAACGGTAGATCCGTAGAACAGATTAGATACAAAGGACAAAAAAGGGTACATCAATAGCAATCTAATCTTTGACAAACCCAAAGATATCAACATTAGGGACAAAAATTAATTATTCAGAAGAAACTGTTGGGAAAACTGGAAATTAGTATGATAGAAATTACATATGGACCCACACTTAACACCATATATTAAGATAAGATCAAAATGGGTCCATGATTTAGGCATAAAGAATGAGATCATAAATAAATTAGAGATACAGAGAATAGTCTACCTATCAGACCTGTGGAGGAGGAAAGAATTTATGACCAGAGGAGAATTAGAGATCAATATTGTTCACAAAATAGAAGATTTTGATTACATCAAACTAAAAAGTTTCTGTACAAACAATACTAATGCAAACAAGATTAGAAGGGAAGTTAAAAATTGGGAAAATATTTTTAAAAGGAAAGGTTCTGACAAAGGTCTCATATCCAAAATATATAGAGAACTGACCCTGATTTATAGGAAACCAAACCATTCTCCAATTGATAAATGGTCAAGGGATATGAACAGACAATTCTCAGATGAAGAAATTTAAACTATTTCCACTCATATGAAAGAGTGTTCCAAATCACTACTGATCAGAGAAATGCAAATTAATTCAACTCTTAGATACCACTACACACCTGTCAGATTGGCCAAGATGACAGGAACAAGTAATGATGAATGTTTGAGGGGATGTGGGAAAACTGGGACGCTAATACATTGTTGGTGGAGTTGTGAAAGAATCCAGCCATTCTGGAGAGCAATTTGGAACTATGCCCAAAAAGTTGTCAAACTGTGCATACCCTTTGACCCAGCATTGCTGTTATTGGGATTATATCCCAAAGAAATACTAAAGAGTGGAAAGGGACCTGTATGTGCCAAAATGTTTGTGGCAGCTCTTTTTGTTGTAGCTAGAAACTGAAAGTTGAATGGATGCCCATCAATTGGAGAATGGTTGGGTAAATTGTGGTATATGAAGGTTATGGAATATTATTGCTCTGTAAGATATGACCAGCAGGAGGAATACAGAGAGGCTTGGAGAGACTTAAATCAACCATTGCTGAATGAAATTAGCAGAACCAGAAGATCACTATACACTTCAACAACAATACTGTATGAGGATGTATTCTGATGGAAGTGGAAACCTTCAACATAAAGAACATCCAACTCACTTCCAGCTGATCAATGATGGACAGAAATAACTATACCCAGAGAAGGAACACTGGGAAGCGAATGTAAATTGTTAGCACTACTGTCTATGTACCCAGGTTACTTATACCTTCGGAAGCTAATACTTAATGTGCAACAAGAAAATGGTATTTACACACATATATTGTATGTAGGTTATATTGTAACACATGTAAAATGTATGGGATTACCTCCCGTCGGGAGGAGGGAGTGGAGGGAGGGAGGGGATAATTTGGAAAAATGAATAAAAAATAAATAAAAAAATTAATTAATTAATATATTAATTAATTAAATATTGGTGGAGGTGTTCGGGGGGGGGTTAAGGGAAAAAAAAAGCATAATCTGGAGATAATATGATGGCAGGAACTACTGAATTAGTAATTTTAAGTGTAAATATGAATGGTATGAACTCTCCCATCAAACATAGGCAGATAGCAGACTGAATCAAAAGTCAGAACCCTACAATACATTGTTTACAGGAAACAAACTTAAAGCAGGAAGATACATACAGAGTAAAGGTAAAAGGTTGGAGCAGAATCTATTGTGTTTCAGGTAAAGCCAAACAAGCAGGGGTTGCCATCGTTATCTGAGATCAAGCAAAAGCAGAAATTGATCTAATTAAAAGAGATAAGGAAATAAACTATATCCTGTTTAAAAGTAGCATAAAAAATGAAGCCATGTCAATACTAAACTTATATGCACCAAGTGGTATAGCATCTAACTTCCTAAAGGAAAAGTTAAGAGAGTTGCAAGAAGAAATAGACAGCAAAAGTATAATAGTCGGAGATCTCAAAGTTGCACTCTCAAAATTAGACAAATCAAACCACAAAACAAATAAGAAAGAAATTAAAAAGGTAAATAGAATATTAAAAAAGAAAAAAAAACAGGTATGATAGACCTTTGGATAAAACTGAATGGTGATAGAAAGGAATATAATTTCTTCTCAGCAGTTCAAGGAACCTATACAGGACATAAAGATCTCAAAATTAAATTCAGGTAGGCAGAAATAATAAATGCCTTCTTCTCAGAACCCAATGCAATAAAAGCTACATTCAATAAGAAGTTAGGGGTAAATAGATCAAAAAGTAATTGGAAACTGAATAATCTCATCTTAAAGAATGACTGGGTGAAACAGCAAATTATAGAAACAATTAATAGTTTCACCCAAGGTAACGACAATGATGAGACATCAAACCAAAATCTGTGGGATGCAGCTAAAGCAGTAATAAGGGGAAATTTTATATCTTTAGTGGCTTATTTGAACAAAATAGAGAAAGAGAAGATTAATGAATTGGGCCTGCAACTTAAAAAGCTAGAAAAATACCAAATTAAAAACCCCCAACCAAAAACCAAACTTGAAATACTAAAATTAAAAGGAGAAATCAATAATATAGAAAGTAAAAAAAAAAAAAAAAAAAAAAAAAAAAAAAAACTATTGAATTAATAAATAAAACCAAGAGTTGGTTTTATGAAAAAGCCAATAAAATAGATAAACCTTTGGTAAAACTGATCAGAAAAAGGAAAGAGGAAAATCAAATTGTTAGTCTTACAAATGAAAAGGGGGATCTTTCTACCAATGAAGAGGAAATTAGAGAAATAATAAGGAGTTACTTTACCCAAGTTTATGCCAATAAATTTGATAATTTAAGTGAAATGGATGACTACCTTCAAAAATATAGGCTTCCTAGATTAACAGAGGAAGAAGTAAGTAGTCTAAATAGTCCCATTTCAGAAAAAGAAATAGAACAAGCTATTAACCAACTTCCTAAGAAAAAAATCCCCAGGACCAGATGGATTTACATGTGAATTCTACCAAACATTTAAAGAACAATTAGCTCCAATATCATATAAATTTTTTTGAAAAAATAGGGGATGAATGAATCCTACCAAACTCCTTTTATGACACAGACATGGTACTGATACCTAAATGAGGTAGATCGAAAATTGACAAAGAAAATTATAGACCAATTTCCTTAATGAATATTGATGCTAAAATCTTAAATAAGATATTAGCTAAAAGACTTCAGAAAATCATCCCCAGGATAATACACTATGATCAAGTAGGATTCATACCAGGAATGCAGGGCTGGTTTTAAAATAGGAAAACTATTAGTATAATTGACCATATTCATAATCCAATTAATAAAAAACATATGATCATCTCAATAGATGCAGAAAAAGCATTCAATAAAATCCATCATCCATCCCTTCTAAAAAGGCTTGAGAGTATATTTCCTTGAAATAATCAGGAGTATATATTTAAGACCTTCAGTAAGCATAATATGCAATAGAAATAAACTACAACCTTTCCAGTAAGATCAGGAGTGAAACAAGTTTGTCCACTATCACCATTACTATTCAATATTTTATTAGAAATGCTAGCCTCAGCAATAAGAGTCGAGAAAGAAATTAAAGGAATAAGTGTATGCAATGAGGAAATCAAACAGTCACTCTTTGCAGATGATATGATGGTATACTTAGAAAACCCCAGAGTTTCTAATAAAAAATTGTTAGAAATAATTCACAAATTTAGTAAAGTTGCTGGATACAAAAAAAAAAAAAAACCCACATAGATCCTCAGCATTTTAATACATCACCAACAAAATGCAACAGCAAGAGATACAAAGAGAAATTCCATTCCAAATATATGTTGAGAGTATAAATTATTTGTAATCCATCTACCATAGAAAAGTCAGGAATTATATGAGAAAAATTACAAAACTTTTGCCTCAATAATAAAGTCAGATTTAAATAATTGGAAAGACATTCAATGCTAATAAAGATGACAATACTCCCCAAACTAATCTAATTATTTAGTGCTATACCAATCAGACTCCCAAGAAACAATTTTTAATGACCTAGAAAAAATAACAACCAAACTCATATGGAAGAATAAAAGGTCAAGAATTTTAAGGGAACTAATGAAAAAAAAAGTCAGATGAAGGTGGTCTAGGTGTACCTGCTCTAAAGCTATATTATATAGCAGCAGTAACCAAAACCATTTGGTGTTGCCTAAAAAATAGACCAGTCAATCAGTGGAACAGATTAGGTACAAAGGACAAAAAAGGGTTCATCTATAGCAATCTAGTCTTTGACAAACCCAAAGATACCAACATTAAGGGTAAAAATCCATTATTTGAAAAAACTGTTGGGAAAACTGGAAATTAGTATGGCAGAAATTAGATAAGACAACTCTATGATACCACTACATACCTGTCAGATTGGCTAAGATGACAGGAAAAAATAATGATGAATTTTGGAGGAGATGTGGGAAAACTGGGACACTAATACATTGTTGCTAGAGTTGTGAAATTCCAGAAAGTGCTAGAGAGACTTAAATGAACTGCTGCTAAGTGAAGTGAGAAGAACCAGAAGATCATTGTACAAGAAGATCATTGTACATGGCAATAGTTAAAGATAATATAATTATATTATATACAATTATATAATGATTTTACAATGATTAATTCAATAATGAGATGATTCAGGCCAGTACCCATGGTCCTATGATGAAAAGAGTCATCTGCACTCAGAGAGAGGACTGTGGGAACTTAGTGTGGATGACAACTTAGTATTTTTCACTCATTTTCTAGTTGCTTGCTTGCATTTTATTCAATTGGCCAAATAAAAAAAGAAGATAAAAATGCCAACTGAAGAAAATAATGTAATAAAAATTAGAATTGCACAAATTGAAGTGAACGACTGAGACTTCAAGAATCAATGAAAGAAACAAAAAAAAGATAGAATATATATACAAAGTTATATATTATATATATATATATGTGTGTGTATACATATGTATGTATACACAAAGATATATATATATATATATATATATAAATATATAAATACAAAGATATATATGGAGATAGAAAGGAATATACTCTTTCTCAGCTGTATATGGAACCTAGACAAAAACTGACCATGAATTAGGGCATAAAAACCTCAAAATCAAATACAGAAAAGCAGAAATAGTAAATCCATTTTTACCAGATCATCATGCAATAAAAATTACATGCAATAATAGGCCAGGGGAAAATAGACCAAAAATTAATTAGAAACTAAATTTTCTAATTCTACAGAATGAGTAGGTAAAACAATTGTAGGCAAAATCAATAATTTCATCCAGTAGAATGACAATAATGAGACAACATACCAAAATTTATCTGATGTAGCCAAAGCAGTTTGTAGTGGAAGTTTTATGTCTCTAGATGTTTAGTTGCATAAAATAAAGAAAGAGAAGATTGATGAATTGAGCTTGCAATTAAAAAATCTAGATAAAGAACAAATTAAAAACACAAAGTAATTATCAGATTTGAAATTCTGAATATATAAGGGAAGATTAATAAAATTGAAAGTAAGAAAATATTGAATTAAATAAAGAAAAATAAGAGTTGCTTTTTTGGAAAAAAAAAAAAAACACAGATAAACCTTTAGTTAATTTGATTAGAAAAAGGGAAGAAGAAAATTGTTAGTTGTTAGGTTCTTTCTAAGTGCTAATGAGATAATGAGATATTAGGTTCTTACTAAGTGCTAAGTCAGTACTTAACAATTCTCTAGTTCTGGCCTTTACTGGGAGTTTTACTTGTGAACTCCTAGGGGAGGAGCTTGTATGCTTAGGAGGAGCAACTTCATTGGTTGAAGTAATTTTTCCCAGAAGCCTTTGCGTTATCCCACGCCCATTTTCTGGGAGGATAAAAGAGGGCGGCATGCAGAGTATTTAACAAAATCCAACACCTATTTCTATTAAAAACCCCTGCAGATTATAGGAATAAATGGAGTTTTCCTTAAAGTGATCAGTAGTGTCTATTTAACACCACTAGCAATCTTCATGTATAATTGGGGCAAACTAGAACCATTTCAAATGAGATCAGGGACTCAACAAGGTTGCCCAGTATCAACATTACTATTCAGTATTGGATTAGAAACCTTAGCTCTGGAAATAAGACAAGAAAAAATAAATTAAAGGAATAAGAGTAGGTAATAAGGAAACCAAATGATCATTCTTTGCAGATGATATGATTGTATACTTAGAAAATCCTAGGAATCAAAGTCAGGAACTATATGAACACAACTACAAAAGACTTTCCATATAAATAAAGTCATCTAATGAATTGAAAAAAATATCAAGTGCTTGTGGGATAGGCCAATTGAATAAAATAAAAATGGTAATACTACATAAATTAAACTATGTAATCAATGCCATACCAATCAAACTCCCAAGAAATATTTTCCAGGTCTAGAAAAAATAACAACAAAGTTCATCTAGAAAAACAAAAGGTCCAGAATTTCATGAGATTTAATGGAAAAAAAATTCAAATGAAGGTGGCCTAGCTCTACTAGACCTAAAACTATATTACAAAGCCACAGTAATGAAAATCATTTGGTACTATTTATGAAATAAAGTACTTGATCTGTGGGATAGATTAGGTTCATAGGACAAAATAGACAATAAATATAGCAATTTAGTGTTTGATAAACCCAAAGACCCCAGCTTTTGGGATAAAATTCACTATTTAACAAAAAACTGCTGGGAAATTTGGAAACTAATATGGAAGTAACAAGGCATGACCCACACCTAACCACATACTGAGGTAAAGTCAAAATGGGTTCATGATTTTATCATAAAAAGTTATATTTTAAGCAAGTTTAAAAAAAACAAAGTATTGTCTACCTCTCAGTTCTGTGAAGAAGGGAGGAATGTTTGGAGAAAAAAAAAGGCTGGAGTTCATTATTGAACTCAAAATAGATAATTTTGATTATATTAAGTTAAAAGTATTTTAAAATGTAGATAAGTTTAGAAGGAAAGCAATTAACTGGGGGGGAAATTTACATTCATGGATTCTGATAAAGGTCTCATTTCTAAAATATATACACAACTGATTCAAACTTATAAGAATTCAACCCATTGTCTTATTGATAAATTGTCAAAGGATATGAACAGATAATTTTCAGATCAAGAAATTGAAACCATTTCCAGTTGTATGAAAAAGTGCTCAAAATAGCTATAGATAAGAGAAATGCAAATTAATACAACTCTGAGGTACCACTATACATACCTTTCAGATTGTCTAAGATGACAAGAAAAGATAATGATGGAACTCTAATACATTGTTGTTGGAGTTGTGAACTGATTCAATCATTCTGCTGAGCAATTTGGAATTATGCCCAAAAGGTTATCAAAATGTGCATATCCTTTGAACTAACATGGTTTCTACTGAGTTTGTATCACAAAGAGATAACAGAGGAGGGAAAAGGTCCCACACGTGCAAAAAATGTTTGTGGCAGCCCTTTTTGTAATGACAAGTAACTGGAAACTGAGTGGATGCCCATCAGTTTTAGAATGGCTGGACAAGTTATGATATATGAATGTTATGGAATATTATTGTTCTATAAAAAATGATCAGCAGGATGTTTTCAGAGAGAGGAAAATGATGTTGGTAATGTCTGGAGGACCTTGGGATTAGCCTGAGTCCCTGGTCTTAGTGAAGGAATCAAGGAGGCAGGAGAGCTGCCACTTAGATGGTCAAAGATTCAGTCTGAAATCTGGTATCTTTTCTTGTGCCTATGGCTGAGAGCTGTGGCTCAGAGAGCGTTTGCAGTTGTCCCAGCCATTAAATACTTCAATATGATTACATCACTACAACACATTGTATTTGTATGTTTTGAAAACAAAAAGCTTTAATTAAAAATATTTTCTTAAATTTAAACATCCTTCACCCCTTAACAACTTTGGGAACTTTTAACAGGTTCTGTAGGCACTCCTGCAGAACAAAAACATATGTAGAGAGTAAATGAATGTGAATTCAAACAAACAAATTAACTTCTAAACTATTTCATTTTGAGAAAGTTTTCCACATATTGGACTCATCTACCTTTGAAAACTTGGATGTACATGAAGAAATTTTATTTTCTTGTTGATATTTTTTTCTCCCAGAAATTATTGCCACTGTAAATCTGACACACACACACACACACACACACACACACACACACACACAAACACACAAACACATGCATGCACACACACAAATATGTACACATACATATATATTCTGTTTCTAGTATTCATGTTATGTCTTCATAACAGAATTCCAAATTTTAATATCACACATGAACCTCATACATAAGCCTGAGAAAAATTGTTTCAAGTTATTATATGTAATATTTTTTCAGAGTTGTTTGTATATATGGAAAAGATTTGCCTATATGCTGAATTGTTTGGCTTGAGTAAAACTAGAATTTGATTTAAACTTTAATTTTTTTTTTCCCTTAAATGTGAGGCATTTTTTTTTCCCCTGAGGCTGGGGTTAAATGACTTGCCCAGGGTCACACAACTAGGAAGTGTTAAGTGTCTGATACCAGATTTGAACGCAGGTCCTCCTGAATTCAAGGCTGGTGCTCTATCCACTGTGCCACCTAGCCACCCCGAGGCATGTTTTTCAGAAAGGGAATGCTTACTGATGTACCTCAACAACTATCATGGAACTTATAATATAATCTACTATCTTTGGGTAATAAAAAGTAAATGATGTACCCAGGATCAAATAGCCAGCATATTTCAGTGGAAAAACCTTAAACCATATCATCCTAACTCTCAAATGACATGCTGACCTAAATTAAAAGTTCACGTGAAAGAGTTATGTGCTTATTCCTGAGGACAAAATATATAAACTGTGTGGACACTCTATGACTCATGATTAATATGTCATGTGTGTGCAGCTCAGTTATTTGGAATGTTAAATTAAATTTCACATACTTGATGTATTCAATATAGCTTTTCTGTCTTGCTAGTGCAAACTATTTAGCATATATATTTGTATCATATCTATCTATATTTATATATATATATCTATATAGATATAGATATAGATATATAAATCAAAATTATTTTGAAATTCAAACTGTGCATACTAGATCACAATTAACTAATTTAACAAAGCTAGCTCAGTGACTCAGACTAATGCAATTTCTATTTATAATAGCAGTAGGAATAATTTTGAAACTCCTGTAAAATCAATGCTTTCAATAACTATAAAACCAAAGTGAGAAAAGACCTCATTAAAAGTTCTATTCTAACAGCACGTCTTGTTTTTTCTTTGTAAAATCCCCTTTACAATTGAGTTTTATACTGCAAAACTGATTTTTGTTTTTGAAAGTATTATCTAACAGCTTGCAAAATGACAGAAATAACACCATACTTCACATAAACTACCAAATGAGTTACTAAACTCTTACTGGCACATTCATTTTTTTAAATGAGATCACCACTTTTACTTGAATATATTTTTTCCTAAATAGAAACAAAAGCTATATTCAATAAACAATATTCATAAATTTAGTTTCTCCTGAATATGCATGAAACATTCATTATGATAGAACAGTGATTTCCAAAGAACTATGAAAATTAAAATATACTGAAACATTGTGATCATGAAAATAAATTTGTCACTCTAAGACCTATCAATCCTTCCTTTGTTATATTTCCACCTTCTTTTATACTCCCATTACAAACACCTCAGGTGATTTAGCACATCAAAAATAGATGCAAAATCTTCTATTAAGTTGTTATTATTTTACCATTTCCCCCTAATATGTATAGTTTTATGTGTGTAGACATGTATTTTATATTTGCTCATCTCTGTCTATACTTATCATGCTTTTATTAATTGTTAATAATGTTATTTTAATTATATGCAATTGTGACTTCTTCCAAGATAACCATGAAGTGATTCTAAGGTAATAAGATGTGTCAGAACTATAAGTGAAGCACTCTATTATGTTAGCTACCTATTAGGAAAAAAAAAAAAAAAAAATCTTACCACCTCTTCCTAGCTGCTCCTACATAAAATGTATGTAAGTGCATCTCTATTAATCCTCCTTTTCCTGCTTCCAGATTCCTCCTACATCTCTCTACCCTCACTGGTACTATTCTGTAAATTCCATAGTTTATTTCATTCAATTCTTCTATTTATAGAACAAATATACCTGCCTGCCAGTTATCTATTGATGAGTAGAGCAAGCACCCCTACCTGTTCCTATCACAATTTCTCTACCTACCAATAGTCAATATACATCTTCCTCCAATAAACTTCATCAGCTTCATACTGTCATAAATGGAGAAATGGAAGGGCTCTTAAAGAATATTCAATTCAGTTTTCCATTTGAAAGAGAATTAAACTAACATAGACCTATTAAATAACTTATCAAGTGTTATATAGATTGAAAGCAACAGAACCAAGAGTGAAACACAGGTCATCTGAATGCAAATTCATCCTTTTCATTTCACTTTACTGCTTACCTTTTCTCTATGTGTATGTTCTTAGTTTGTGATTCTTGGAATGTTGGGTATTTTGTATTGTTGTGCCACAGTTCTCTTTTAATGTCCTGATCCAGTTTCCCTAATTGTCCTATTTAGTTACTCTGCCTCAGATTATAACCATTCCCTCCTAATATTTGATAGGATAAAGGTATTTTATCTTATACTTTAGGCTATACTTATTCCCTCTTAATGTTTGATGGGATAAAGGTCTTTATCCATTTTAAACATCATTAGTATATCAGGAGCCTCTCTAGTACTTCCCATTAAGTCATCCTAGGTGCCTTCCCCCATAAGGTCAGCCCCATCCAGATACCTCCCTCATTATGTCATTGTTGTAATCCTATAAAAGAACCTTGTGTCTGACATTCACTGCTGGATTCTTTGAGACTATAGTCTCGTTCAGCCTTGGGACCAAACCATGTATCCATTTGGTCCCAATAAATCTCTCCTCTTTAATAAATTATTAATTACTTTCTAATCTCTATCTTCCTCAGTTTCTCCAGCATTACAGTATATTTCAGAAGCATAAGTAACATTTTTGACATCTAGGGTAAGCTACAAATTCAGCAACATAAAGTGTATTCTGAAGCCAACATTAGAATTCATAAAGACCAAAAAAAAAAAAAAACAAAAACTACCCTAATTATGACATAAGCATGGAAAATTGAGCCAAAAGTGTCCAGGATATGGGGGAAGTTATTGATTAGGATGCATCTTTTCATCCACCACTTAAATTTCAGAGTTATTGAACAAGCTATGATCACTATACCCTACCTCATGTTGGATTGGGAGTTAAAAGGGAAGAGTTTAGAAGTATCCAAAATTTCAATGTAATTGGATTGTGAAGTATAGTAGATCTATTGATTTATTTATGGACAGATAGATGTTGGTTCAAGTACCACTTAGATATTAAATTTAAACATTTTTTTTTTTTCCGTTAACCATTCTGAGTCTCTATTTTTTTTTTTTTTTTTTTTTTTTTTTTTTTTTTTTAGAAATGAGAATAATAATGCCTACTTGTTTTGTGAGAAACAAATTGTAGAGGACCAATATTGAATAAATCCATTAACAGGAAGAATCCAGCCCAGGTATTATTTGATCCCCGCTCTCTGTTAGGACAAGTAATTCAAAGTATTTGCTCACAATCTCCCTAACAATGCAGTAAAAACATACTTGAGATAAATTTAAGATGATCTTCAAGGAGAATGCAGGAGACAGGAACAAGGCATTTCAACTATATGATTTACTCCTTCACAATGAGTTAAAAACATACTTGAAGTAAATGCATTAGTTTGTTAATGTCTGCTATTTACAATTTTGTTTCAATAAGTACTTTGGTGTTGATAAACACCACAACTATTTATAATTATACTGGTATTGATGAGCATCACAACTAAGCTATTTAGAATTCTTTGTTAATAAGTATCTTGGTATTGATAGTTAAGGTGGATACTGAAATGCCAAAGTATGGTTTATGCATTAACTCTGAAGTCACCAGGAAATAGCTAGAATTAATGTAACATTAACTTTCAAAAATACACAAACCCTGGATTGATGAATGGAGATTGCAAAGCGTATCTTCCAAATGGCATTGGATATTCATTTCAGATTCTTACTCTTAGCATTCACTGGAAGTGAACTCTGGTAACAAATACACTATTGAATAAAATATTTTATCAACTTTACTATACATACAAATATTAGTTGTTATTTAACTTATTTTGCTTATATGGGTTTAACAAAACCCTGAAATTATCATTCTATTGATATCGCTACTTTCTTCTGGATAAACATACATCAAATTGGTTCTTCCATATTCGTTTTGGCAGATAGATGGCATCATAAATAAAGTGCTATATCTGGAGCTTTTTGACATTAGACAAATTATTTGCCTTTATTTCCTTATCTATAAAATTATATCTATCTATCTATCTATCTATCTATCTATCTATCTATCTATCTATCTATATAGCTATAAATATAGATATATAGATAGATGTAGATAGATAGATAGATAGATATAGATAGATAGATAGATATAGATATAGATATAGATAGATATATAGATATATAGATATAAATAGCAAATCATTCCTTTACCTTTGCCCCAAAAATCTCCAAATAAAGTGCTGGAGAATCAGATATGATTGAAACAATTCAACTGCCTTAGCAACCATATTGCTTCCTATTTGCAGATATATTCTATATACATAACAAAATTAGAGGAACATAAAGGAACATGTACATGAAGGAACACTTTACTTGTCTAGTTTCTAGTATTCATAATTTTTATTCCTGTAGTTACAGTAGAGTATTGCAAAATTCTGATTGATAGAATAAATTGTGTGTTTATCTTTTAGAAGCTAAATAAATATGAAACTCTTCATTCATCCAATATTTGGAATAAATACCTCTGAGAGGTGAAACATAAAGTAAATTCTGTTTTAAATCCTTAATAAGTGATATACATTTTTTAATTAAAACTTTTTATTTTCAATATATATATATGGATAATTTCTAAAACTCACCACTATACATCAAATATTCCAAATTTTCTCCCTTACTTCCACCTGTCCTTTTCCCCAGAAGGGAAATCCAAGATATGTTAAATATGTGCAATTCTTTTACATATAATTTTGCAAATATGCTGAACAAGAAAAATTAGATCAAAAAGGAAAAAAAAAGTGAGAAAGGAAATAAAATGCAAGAAAACAACAACAAAAAGAGTGAAAACATTTTGTCATGGTCTACACTCAGTTCCCATAATCTCTTCTCTGGGTACAGATGGTTCTCTTCATCATAAAACTGTTGGAACTGTACTGAATCATTTAATTGTTGAAGAGAATCTCATCCATATCATCATATAATTTTTCTGTAGCCATGCATAATGATTTCCTGAGTCTGCTCATTTCACTTAGCATCAGTTGCTCTAAGTCTCCCCAGGGCTCTCTGAAATAATCTTGTTGATCGTTTCTTATAGAGCAATAATATTCCATAACATTCATATGCCATAATTTATGCAGCCATTCTCCAACTGATAGGATACACTCAGTTTCTAGTCACTTCCCACTATAAAAAGAGCTACAAAAACATTTTTGCACATGTAGGGTCCTTTCCCTCCTTTATGATCTTTTTGGGAAACAAAACCAGTAGAAACACTGCTGAATCTACAGGTATGTACAATTTGATAGCCTTTTCAGCATAGCTCCAAATCAGGATGGATGGGAGCCAAGATGGCAGAGAGTACACAGGTCCCTCAGATCAACAAGAGATCAAACCTCTACTGGTTTGGGAGTAACAGAATTCACAAATATTTGCAGTGTTACAAAGTTCCAGCACAATATATTTTGGAAGAATTTCAGAAAAAGTCCATTTCAATCAGGTGAAAGGGGCAAGACAGAAGAAGTAGCCAAAGAAGTAGTCAAACTCAGGGGCAGCACAGAAAACCAGGGAAGTGTAGCATCTGTTGAGGAATCTACTGGGAGGCTCTTAGCCAAAATACAGGAGCATCAGCTACTCTGTCCTGGTTACAAGCCAGTGGATCAGCAGATTTGCTGGGAGACATCCAACACAAAAACAAAAGGCAAATAGCCAGCTTCTGAACCCCAGAATAACATGGAACCTGGCCACTACCATCCACTACTGCAAGTCAATCAGCAGCATTGGCCCAAGGCAGCAAAAAACTGCTGTCACTTCTAGACGAAGCTTGAGACAATTGCTCTTTTGCTCTAATAGCAGACCTTAATCTTTAAAAAGGATCAAAAAAGGAATAACTGGTATATTTTCTTTCTAAAAATAATCTTCTTTCACAATGAACAATATATTTTGATCTAGATGAAAGAAAAGTTATTAACTATACTTGGTTAGAAGATTTAGATTTAAGAACCATATTATAATAGCTAGAAAATTGGCTTGAAGAAAAAAAAAAAGACGTAGATTTTGCTTTTGTTTTTCACATGTACAATCAGTGTGACTATGGACAAGTGTGTCCTCTTCTCAGTTTCAGTATCTACAAATAGAAGCCACTACATAAAAATCTCTTCAGTCAGCATATTGAATTAGAAAAGCACACATCAACATTATTTTGTTCTATTGTATTTGTTTATTTAATTAAATATTTCCTAATTATATTGCAATCTGGTTCAGGTGAGTGGGTCATGTGTTTGACAATTCTGATCTACAAAATGGAGATGGCAATAATTTCAATACCTATATCACAGGATTATCATATATGTGAAATGAACTAATGTATGTAAAGCTTTTTCCATACCATAGAATTTTATGTTAGCTATGATATATGTGTGCTTTATATGCACAACATACTTGTCACAAATATATGTATATGTACATAATACATATACATGATAGTTATTATATCCATAACAGATATATATTTTATACCACCATATATCTTAAACATGCAATAGACTTGGTGGTACTTTTAAATAAATATTCTAACAGAACTGAAATAAAATTATTATATTTTTGTGGTAGAATAAATCAGTTGGGAAAAGTAAGAGAATTGCTATAATATATCCTTCTCCTTGGTCAACCGAAGTTAACTCCTAATCAAGAAAGAGCCATATTAATAATCTGTTCTTCTGTCCTAATTTTCTCTTTTTCTCTTCTTTTTATAGAGTTGCATAAAGCCACTCCTCTATAAATTCTCTCTTCTTTTCCATATTATTTGACTCTGATACCTTCTTTTCCAGAGAATGGACTAAACCACTGGTGGAAAAAAATATAACAAAGTTGTATAAAGAAAGAAAATAAGATAGCAAAGGCCTGGGTTATTGATAAGACCATGTAATATATTGTTTTCTTTATATGGAATAACTCACCTTGTTTTTAAATCTTTCCAGAATGTTATAGTGGATAATGCAATAAGGAGAAGGTCAAGATACCAAAGTTCCTCTAGGAGCAGAGCAATTTACTTGATGTGTGAACTCAGAAAAGCATTTAACCATTTTCTACCCAATTTGTCCATCTGTAAAATGGGGATTAAAATGTTTCCCTCATATGTCAATAAAATGTTGTGTAGATTAATGAGATAATAGTCACAGACCTTTTGAGATCCTTGGAAAGGATTTTAAAATATTATAGAAAAGTAAAAAAAAAATTTGTCTGTGAAATACCAAGTTAATTGTTTAAAATGTCATTGGATTAATAATTGTGATGAAAATAATATACATTAAATATGTTTTGGAGAAATGATTCAGTCCCTTTCATGATTTCATTAGTGGTGATTTTTAGGTCTTTACATCATTGTCTTTTAAAAGCAAATTCATTTTAAATATTCTTAGACTCATGGATTCAAGTAAGATATTTATTGGATAAAGTATTTATTAAGCATTTATTTTTGTAGGCACTGCATGATTTGGAGCTAAAGACAATTGTTCAAACATAAAAGAAAACTATTTCATAGAGGAGGCATAGCGAAGATAAATTATTTTCTCAGGGTCACAAGATTGTATTTTGGATGACATTTAAAAACAAGTCTTCCTGACATCTAGGCCAGTGCTTTATCCACTATTCAATGTTTATTCTGAAATGTTTTGGATATAAGGACAAATTTAGATGATATTGGCTATGTTCACTGCATGTGTTCTCACTTGTTGATATCCTTCATAATACAGCATTCAAAGTGAGGATGGCTGTTTATATCGATGATATATTATCCTTCAAACTATGCTTTTGTCTCTCTGTATTTCTACATTTCTCAAATACCTTCTTAACTGTTTCTGTAGTTGGAATCTTTGCAAATAATAGATGGTTACTACAGGAATAGAGAAGACCTGGGGCTGAATATGGAGCTATCACAACACACTCTTCTAATTTCAAAAGGAAATAAGATTCTGAAGGGATAGCAAGAGAGGACAGAATAAGAGAGGGGTTTTTACAGGGAATTCTACTCATATCAGACCTTGGTTAATAAATAGCTTTATAACAGAATAAAATCATTTTATATTTACAATAAAATAAGGGTGAGGGAATAGAATGGTTGGGGTACAGAAGGCTTTGTAGATTAATGGCAATGGGATAAAGAGGGTAAACTTATATTTGGAAATCTGTAAAAGTCTTTTTTTTTTTTTTTAATTCATTTTTCCAAATTATCCCCTCCCTCCCTCCACTCCCTCCTCCCGACGGGAGGTAATCCCATACATTTTACATGTGTTACAATATAACCTAGATACAATATATGTGTGTAAATACCATTTTCTTGTTGCACATTAATTATTAGCCTCCGAAGGTATAAGTAACCTGGGTAGATAGACAGTAGTGCTAACAATTTACATTCGCTTCCCAGTGTTCCTTCTCTGGGTATAGTTATTTCTGTCCATCATTGATCAACTGGAAGTGAGTTGGATCTTCTTTATGTTGAAGATTTCCACTTCCATCAGAATACATCCTCATACAGTATTGTGGTTGAAGTGTATAGTGATCTTCTGGTTCTGCTCATTTCACTCAGCAACAGTTGATTTAAGTCTCTCCAAGCCTCTCTGTATTCCTCCTGCTGGTCATTTCTTACAGAGCAATAATATTCCATAACCTTCATATACCACAATTTACCCAACCATTCTCCAATTGTTCCATTCAACTTCCAGTTTCTACCTACAACAAAAAGAGCTGCCACAAACATTTTGGCACATACAGGTCACTTTCCACTCTTTAGTATTTCTTTGGGATATAAGCCCAATAACAGCAATGCTGGGTCAAAGGGTATGCACAGTTTGAAAACTTTTTGGACATAGTTCCAAATTGTTCTCGAGAATGGCTGGATTCTTTCACAACTCCACCAACAATATATCAGTGTCCCAGTTTTCCCACATCCCCTCCAACATTCATCATTATTCGTTCCTGTCATCTTAGCCAATCTGACAGGTGTGTAGTGGTATCTAAGAGTTGAATTAATTTGCATTTCTCTGATCAGTAGTGATTTGGAACACTCTTTCATATGAGTGGAAATAGTTTCAATTTCATCATCTGAGAATTGTCTGTTCATATTCATTGACCATTAACAATTGGTTTGGTTTCCTATAAATCAGGGTCAGTTCTCTATATATTTTGGAAATGAGACCTTTGTCAGGACCTTTACTTTTAAAAATATTTTCCCAATTTGTTACTTCCCTTCTAATCTTGTTTGCATTAGTATTGTTTGTACAGAAACTTTTTAGTTTGATGTAATCAAAATCTTCTATTTTGTGATCAATAATGATCTCTAATTCTCCTCTGGTCATAAATTCCTTCCTCCTCCACAGGTCTGATAGGTAGACTATTCTCTGTTCCTCTAATCTATTTATGATCTCGTTCTTTATGCCTAAACCAAGGACCCATTTTGATCTTATCTTGGTATATGGTGTTAAGTGTGGATACCTATCAAATTTCTGCCATACTAATTTCCAGTTTTCCCAACAATTTCTTCCGAATAGTGAATTTTTGTCCCTAATGTTGGTATCTTTGGGTTTGTCAAAGATTAGATTGCTATTGATGTACCCTTTTTTGTCCTTTGTATCTAATCTGTTCCACGGATCTACCGTTCTATTTCTTAGACAGTACCAAATGGTTTTGGTGACTGTTGCTTTATAATACAGTTCTAGATCAGGTACAGCTAGACCACCTTCACTTAATTTTTTTTTTTTCATTACTTCCCTAGAAATTCTCCACCTTTTGTTGTTCCATATGAATTCTGTTGTTATTTTTTCTAGGTCATTAAAAGAGTTTCTTGGGAGTCTGATTGGTATAGCACTAAATAAATAGATTAGTTTGGGGAGTATTGTCACCTTTATTATATTCGCTTGGCCTATCCAAGAGCACTGAATGTCTTTCCAATTATTTACATCTGACTTTATTTTTGTGGCAAGTGTTTTGTAATTTTTCTCATATAATTCCTGACTATTCTTTGGTAGATGGATTCCCAAATACTTTATACTCTCAACATTTGTTTGGAATGGAATTTCTCTTTGTATCTCTTGCTGTTGCATTTTGTTGGTGATATATAAGAATGCTGAGGATTTATGTGGATTTATTTTGTATCCTGCCCCTTTGCTAAAATTCTGAATTATTTTTAATAGCTTTTTAGCAGAGTCTTTGGGGTTCTCTAAGTATACCATCATGTCATCTGCAAAGAGTGATAGTTTGATTTCCTCATTTCCTACTCTAATTCCTTGAATCTCTTTCTCGGCTCTTATTGCCGAGGCTAGCGTTTCTAGTACTATATTGAATAGTAATGGTGATAGTGGGCAACCTTGTTTCACTCCTGATCTTACTGAGAAAGGTTGCAGTTTATTTCTATTGCATATTATGCTTACTGAAGGTAAGCATATATGCAATATATATATGCTCCTGATTATTCTAAGGAATAATCCATTTATTCCAATACTCTCAAGAGTTTTTAGTAGGAATGGATGTTGGATTTTGTCAAATGCTTTTTCTGCATCTATTGAGATGATCATATGGTTTTTATTAATTTGATTATTAATATGGTCAATTATACTAATAATTTTCCTAATATTAAACCAGCCCTGCATTCCTTGTATGAATCCTACTTGATCATAGTGTATTATCCTGGAGATGATTTTCTGAAGTCTTTTTGCTAATATCTTGTTTAAGATTTTAGCATCAATATTCATTAAGGAAATTGGTCTATAATTTTCTTTCTCAGTTTTCGATCGACCTGGTTTAGGTATCAGTACCATGTCTGTGTCATAAAAGGAGTTTGGTAGGACTCCTTCATTCCCTATTTTTTCAAATAGTTTATATAGCATTGGGGCTTATTGTTCTTTAAATGTTTGGTAGAATTCACATGTAAATCCATCTGGTCCAGGGGATTTTTTCCTGGGGAGTTGATTAATAGCTTGTTCTATTTTTTTTTTTTTTCTGAAATGGGACTATTTAAGCAATTTATTTCCTCCTCTGTTAATCTAGGAAGCCTATATTTTTGGAGGAAGTCATCAATTTCACATAAGTTATCAAATTTATTGGCATAAACTTGGGTAAAGTAACTCCTTATTATTTCTCTAATTTCCTCTTCATTAGTGGAAAGATCCCTCTTTTCATTTGTAAGACTAACAATTTGATTTTCCTCTTTCTTTTTTTTTTTTTTTTGTTCAGATTTACGAAAGGTTTATCTATTTTATTGGCTTTTTCATAAAACCAACTCTTGGTTTTATTTATTAATTCAATTGTTTTTTTTTTTTTTTACTTTCAATATTATTGATTTCTCCTTTTAATTTTTGTATTTCAAGTTTAATTTTTGGTTGGGGGTTTTTAATTTGGTCTTTTTCTAGCCTTTTAAGTTGCAAGCCCAATTTGTTAATCTTCTCTTTCTCTATATTCTTCATAAAAGCCTCTAAAGATATAAAATTTCCCCTTATTACTGCTTTAGCTGCATCCCACAGATTTTGTTATGATGTCTCATCATTGTCATTATCTTGGGTGAAATTATTAATTGTTTCTATAATTTGCTGTTTCACCCAGTCATTCTTTAAGATGAAATTATTCAGTTTCCAATAACTTTTTGGTCTATTTACTACTAACTTTTTACTGAACGTAGTTTTTATTGCATTGTGGACTGAGAAGAAGGCATTTATTATTTCTGCCTTCCTACATTTAATTTTGAGATCTTTATCTCCTAATATATGGTCAGTTTTTGTATAGGATCCATGAACTGCTGAGAAGGAAGTATATTCCTTTCTATTGCCATTCAGTTTTCTCCAAAGGTCTATCATACCTAGTTTTTCCAATGTTCTATTTACTTTTTAATTTCTTTCTCATTTGTTTTGTGGTTTGATTTGTCTAAATCTGAGAGTGCAAGGTTGAGATCTACCACTATTATAGTTTTACTGTCTATTTCTTCTTGCAACTCTCTTAACTTTTCCTTTAGAAAGTTAGATGCTATACCACTTGGTGCATATATGTTTAGTGTTGATATGGCTTCATTATTTATGCTACCTTTCAGCAGGATATAGTTTCCTTTCTTATCTCTTTTAACTAGATCAACTTCTGCTTTTGTTTGATCTGAGATAAGGTTAGCTACCCCTGCTTTTTTGGCTTTACCTGAAGCATAATAGATTCTGCTCCAACCTTTTCCCTTTACTCTATATGTATCTCCCTGCTTTAAGTGTGTTTCCTGCAGACAACATATTGTAGGGTTCTGATTTTTGATCCCGTCTGCTATCCATCTCCGTTTGATGGGAGCGTTCATCCCATTCACATTTACAGTTAAATTACTAATTCTGTATTTACTGCCATCATATTATCCCCAGATTATGCTTTTTTCCCTTGACCCCCCTGAACCCCTTCCCCAATATTTAATTTATAGACCCCCCTTGTGACGCACAGCCCTCCCTTTTTTTTTTTAGTATCCCTCCCCCCTCCATCCACGTCTCTTCCCTTATTCTCCTTTTCCGTTTCCCTTTTCCTCTCCCCCCTTTTAATGAGGTGAGAGAGAATTCTCTGAAAAACAAATACGACAATTATTTAATCTTTGAGCCTCTTCTGATGAGAGTAAGATTTACACAATGATTCTCCCCCTCTCTAAATGCCCTCAGATATGGTGTATTTTCTATGCCTCTTCCTGGGATGTAGTTTCCCTCTTTTTATCACTCCCTCCCCTTTTTCTGATACTACCCCCTTCCCTTTACTACACCCCCTCCTTTTTTTTCTTTTATATCAGTAAAATCAAATTATCCATGCATACTTTCTATATACCCACAACACAGATATAGTTCTCAAGGGTTCTGTGTACCTTTTTCTGTTTCTCTTCAGTCTTGTGGATGTAGATCAAATTTTTTGTTTAAGTCTGGTTTTTTTCTTACAAACATATGGAATTCCTCTATTTCATTGAATGACCATCTTCTTCCATGGAAAAAGATGCTAAACTTAGCTGGGTAGTTTATTCTTGGTTGCAATCCTTGATCTTTTGCCTTTTGGAATATCAGGTTCCAGGCCCTTCGATCTTTTAATGTGGAGGCAGCCAGATCTTGGGTGACCCTTATTGTGGCACCTTGGTATTTAAATTGTTTTTTTTCTAGTTGCTTGCAGGATTTTCTCCTTTGTGTGGTAATTCTGCAGCTTAGCCACAATATTCTGTCTTTTTTCAGGGTCTTTTTCAGAAGGAGTTCGATGAATTCATTCAACATCTACTTTCCCCTCTGTTTCTATTGTCTCTGGACAGTTCTCTTTGATAATTTCCTGTAAAATATAATCTAGGCTCTTTTTTTGGTCATAGTTTTCGGGAAGTCCAATGATCCACAGATTATCTCTCCTAGATCTATTTTCCAGGTCTATAGATTTTCCCAGTAAGTATATGACGTTATTCTCCAGCTTTTCATTTTTTTGTTTTTTTGTTTTTTTGTTTTGTTTTGTTTGACTGATTCTTGGGTTCTCAATGAATCATTCATTTCTATTTGTTTCATCCTGAATTTTAAGGAGTTATTTTCTTCATTCACAGTTTTTAGTTCTTTTTGTAAATGCCCAATTTCATTTTTAAATGAATTATTTTGCTCTATTGAATGTTTTTCCAATTTCCATAATTTTTTTTGAGAATTATTTTCTTTTTCCAATTCAGAAATCCTATTTGCTTGAGACTTTTTTATGTTCTCCAATTCAGAAATCCTATTTTCTTCAGACTTTTTTATCTTCTCCAATTCAGAAATCCTACTTTCCTTTGATTTTTTTACCTTTTCTAATTCACTAATTTTGTTTCCCTGCATCTCCTGTGAATTCTTCATTTTTTTCCAACTCCAATATCATAGCTTCTCTTTCCTTTCCCCATTTTTCTTCAAACTCTCTTAACTTTTTAATAGGCTCTTCAAGAAGAGAGTTATGTGTTGGGGTGCAGGAATCGTTCCCCTTTAGGTTGTTATCTGCTGACTCTCTGCTGTTAACTTCCTCGGGATTGGATACCCACTCTTTCTCTGTGTAGAAGGAATCTGTAGGGTTTTTTTGGCTTTTTACTCATACTTAAAAAAATCTTTTGGGGTCTGTCCCTGGGGTATGAAATTATTTATTTATTTCTTTACCAGCTTCCTCCCAGACCAGATGGATGCAGCAGCCCCTGTGCCTGAGCTAAGAGAGAGCTCTGGGAGAGAGTTCCCCACCCCCTCCTTGGAAGTGCCTCACAGGTGATCACCAGTGCTGTGCTTTGAGGGCGCTGTGTTCTAGCGGCTTCCCTTAGGTTTGAGACTGAACAGTAAAGGCGACTCAAAGCCCAGCCTATGCGTCCCGGTGGGGCGTGGATGTCAGCAGCAGGTGACGTGAAAAGCCCCTGTGCTCAAACTGGAAGTGTCTGCCAGAAACCGCGGTCCCTATTTCAAAGGTTCCAGTTCTCTGGGACTTCCCGGGGCTGAGTTCCACAGCCTCCAGCCTGAGCCAGGCACTATGAGTTACCGCCCGCCCACTTTTCAATCTCTTAACTACCCACAGTTGAAAGCCTGGATTGCCTATGTGGGTCACACCCACAGTGCCGAAATCTGCTGAGTCACCCCCGGGATCCAGGAAGATCTAATCTGGTTTTAAATTAAGTTGGCTTGATTTCTCTTCTGAACTGCTGTATTATAAGCAGAGAAGAGCTAACAGCCTGTGCCAGATTCCTCTATTTCAGTGGCTTCTCTGATCCCAGAGCCCTCCCCAGCGTGACTGGTGCAGTCTGCCACTACCCCACTGTCTGTGCTGGCCTCTCTTCTTCCTCCCCTGGGAGCTGACCTTTCCTGTTGAAACTCCAGATTTTCTTCAGCTGGTAAGTCGTGCTTCCAGTCCTTGTGGATTCTATCAGTCCAGCGCTATTTCTGAGGCTGATTATATCTTGTTGGTTGTGAGTGAAGAAAGGATCATACACAGTCACCTGTATCTTCTCTGCCATCTTGGCTCCATCCTTCCGTCCTGATTTTTAATGAGTTATTTTCTTCATTCACATTTTTTAGTTCTTTTTGTATATGCCCAATTGAGTTTTTAAATTAATTATTTTGCTTTGTTGAATTTTTTCCATTTCACTAATTTTTTTTTTTAGTGAGTTATTTTCTTTTTCCAATTCAGAAATCCTACTTTCTTGAGAAATTTTATCTTTTCAATTTCAGAAATCATACTTTCCTGTGATTTTTTAACCTTTTCTAATTCACAAATTTTGTTTCCCTGCACAACCGGTGAATTCTTTATTTTTTGCAACTCAAATTTCAGGACATTGTTATTGTCTATCATAGCTTCTCTTTCCTTTCCCCATTTTTCTTCAAACACTCTTAACTTTTTAATAGTCTTTTCTAGGAGAGAGTTATGTGATGGGTGTAAGGTATCATTCCCTTTTAGGGTATTATCTTCTGACTCTCTGCTGTTCACTTCCTCCGGGTTGGATACCCGCTCTTTCTCTGTGTAGAAGGTGTCAATCATTCTCTTCAGCTTCTTACTCATTGTTAAAAATCTGTTGGGGTTTGTACTTGGGGTAAGAAGTTCATTTATTTATTTACCAGCTTCCCCCCAGACCTGATGGATGCAGAGTCCTGTGCCTGAGCTAAGAGAGAGCTCTGGGAGAGAGTTCCCCTCCCCCTCCCCAGAAATGTCTCAGATGTAGGTGATTTGTACGGCTGTGCTGTGAGGAATGCCCAGTGAAGGACCACGCTGTGTGGCCTAGTGACTGCCCTGAGGTTTAAGGTTGAAAAGTGAAAGCATCACAAACCCTAGCCAATGCTTCCCGTGGGGTGTGGATATTAGCAGCCAAAGTTAAAAGCCTCTGCCCTCAAACTGGAAGTGTCTGCCTGGAAATCGTGGTCCCTATTTCAAATGTTCCATTTCTCTGGGAGTTCCACTTTTCTGGGAATTCCTCGGCTGCTAGAATTCCACTGCCTCAGGCTGAGCCCAGCATTATGTGGATTAGAGGCCTCCTCAGACTGTGTCCCCGCTGTTCAGGCTCTTAACTACCCCATGGAGAAGGCCCAGGCAGTAGAAGGTGTCTGCACAGCCATGGCAAGATCTATTAGGTCACTTCCAGATTGGGGTGGTTCTAGGATCTGGCTTTATATTTTAAAGTGGCTTGATTTCTCTTCTGAACTGCTGTTTTATAAGCAGAGAAGAGCTAACAGCCTGTGTCAGATTCCTCTATCTCAGTGGCTTCTCTGATCCCAGGGTCCTCCCCAGCCTGATTGGCACAGTATATTAGCACCTAACCTTGTCTTTGCTGGCCTTTTTTCTTCCTCTGCTGGGGACTGACTTTTTCTGTTGAAATTCCAGATTCTCTTCAGCTGCTAAGTTGTGCTTCTAATCCTTGTGGTTTTTATCATTCCAGCACTATTTTTGAGGCTGATTTAACTAATTGGTAATAAGGAAAGAAGAGAGCTTACAAATTCGCTGTATCTTCAAATGAATAACATTCTATCCAGAATTATATTCTGATGCTTATTTCAAACATTTTTTTTTTGGCTGGGGCATTTGCTGTAAAGTGACTTGCCATGGGTCACACAGCTAGGAATTGTTGTGTCTGAGGTCAGATTTGAACCCAAGTCCTTCTGAATTTGGGGTTGGTGCTCTACCATTGTACTACATAACTGCCCTTCACAGCAAACTTTTAATAAACAGGAATGTAAGCATTAAAATCTTATATATTGTGAATTTTTAAAAAATGAATTTCCAGGGCGTGTAGCCAGAAGCTGGTGGAGAAGCTAGACAGAACTTTTTAAGCTCTCTACTCCCTTTCTACCAATTATTTAATTCAGCCTGAAAAACAGTGCTTGACTGGTAAAACCCACAAAGATTGGAAGTACAAAAACTTACCAGTGGAGTAGAATCTGGAATTTCTCCAGAAAAAAAGTTTGACCTGAGGTGGTGGGAGTAGACCAGCTCAGAGGAATGACAGAAACAGGAGCAGGGCAGACTCTGCAGTTGGAAGGTTTACAGAGAACTCTCTGCCATAGCCTGATTGCTTCAATTCAGTTGTGGAGCAGTGGATCAGCAGAGACATTGGAGCCTAGAGTAGTGGGAACTCTGAGGGATGCCAAAGCCTGAGAGGATCTAGCTGCACCCATCCAGGAATTGAAGTAACTCAGCCCAGACCATACCACAGCTCTTCACGGCATTCTGCAGTGAGGGGTTCTTGTTGGGGGGCAGTCACACACAGCAGGGGCACAGCCCAGGGCAGCCTCTCATCTGCACAGTGAGGGGCTCTGCCCAGGGTGGTGGAATTTCCTCAGCTTGACTGTGCTTTCCAGGAGAGACACTTCCAGTGTCATGAGGGATAGGATGACTGCTAATACTCAAAGCAGCATTTGTGGGCTGGGGGGTGGGGGTGGGGCGAGTCTGTGATACTTTTCCTGCTTAACCTCTAGCCCCAAGGTGGTCACTAACCCTCACAGTGGGGCTCTTCACAAGGCACTTACAAAGCCCACCCAGTGATATTCAGGCATACCCACGTCTGTGTGGAGCTCTTCCCAGAGTCCTCCCATAGTTTGGCCATTCCTTGCAGCCCATGGAGAGGACAGATATTGTTCATATACCCATTCTTGCTCTGCAGAGGAAGCTGGTAATCTCTTTTCACTGAAGGTGAACCCTGAAGGCTTAAAAAATATGAGTAAAAACATGAAAAATAAAAAAAAAAACATTGACAGCTTCTGCACAGAAAAGGATCAGGTTTTGAACCCTGAGGAGACTAACAGCAGACAACCTCCAGACAATACCCCAAATAATACTCTCCTAGAAGGGACTATTAAAAATCTAAAAAAAGAGAATTAGAAGAAAAAATGGGGAAAGGAAAGAGAAGATATCCAAGAGAATAACAATGTCATCAAATGTGAATTTAAAAAGGTAAAAAAACTTCCTTAAATGTGATTTGGAAAAGGTAAAGAATTCACAGGAAGTGCAGGGAAACAGAATTAGGGAATTGGAAAAGTTAAAGAAATCACAGGAAAGTAAGATCTGTGAATTGGAAAAGATAAAGATTTCCCAAGAAAGTAGGATTTGTGAATTGGAAAAAGAAAATAACTCACTAAAAAACAAATTTAGTGAAATGGAAAAAAAAATTCCATAGAGCAAAATGACTCATTTAAAAATTCAATTAGACACATACAAAAAGAAATTTAAAAAATAATGAAGAAAATAACTCATTAAAAATCAGAACTGAACAAATAGTAATGAATGATTCATTGAGACAACAAGAATCAGTCAAGCAAAACCAAAAAAAAAAAAAAAAAAAAAAAAGGAAAATCTGGAGAAAAATGTCAAATATCTACTTGCCAAAATTCCAGACCTGGAAAATAGATCTAGGGGAGACAATCGGAGCATTAATGGACTTCCTGAAAATTATGATGAAAAAGAGATCCTAGATAGTATTTTACAGGAAATCATCAAAGATAACTGGCCAAAGGTAATAGAACCAGAAGATAAAATAGGCATTTCAAGAATTCATTGAACACCTGAAAAATACCCTAAAAAAAAAAAAAAAAAAGAAAAAAAGAAAAAAAAAAACTCCACAGAGCATTGTGAACAAACTTTAGAACTATCAGAATAAGGAAAAAATATTACAAGCAGCCAGGAAAAATAAAATCAAATACCAAGATACCAAAATAAGGGTCACTCAAGATCTGGCTGCCTCTACATTAATGGATTGAAAGGCCTAGAATCAGATATTCCAAAAGGCAAAATAACTTGGAATGCAGCCAAGAATAAACTACCCAGCTAACTTGAGCATTTTCTTCATGGAAGAAGATGGACATTTAAAGAAATAGAAGAATTCCATATATTTCTAAGGAAAAAAACAAGATCTAAACAAAAACAAACAAAAAATGATCTCCAATCATAGGACTCAAGAGAAGCAGAAAAAGGTAAAAGGAACTCTTGAGAACTGTATTTCTGTTGTGGATATACATTAAGACTGCATGTATGATTTGATTTTAAGGATATAATAAAAAATGAGGGGAAGTAGAAATGGAAAGAGGATAGTGTCAGAAAAAGGGAAAAGAGGAGGTAAAAAGATGGTAACTACATCCCACAAAGAGGCAAAGAAAACCTGTCATATCTGAGGGAAGTTATTGAGGGGGAGGAACATTGTGTGAAACTTACTCTCATCAGAATTGGCTCAAAGAGAAAATAATTGACATATTGCTTTACAGAAAATTCTCCCTTACCTCATTAAAATGGGGAGATGAAGAGGGAAAAGGAAAATAGTAATAAGGAAAGGGAACAAGAAAGGGAGAGGGACTTAAAGGGATGAGGGAGGGACTGTAAAGAGGGAGGGCTCTGTGATACAAGTGGGGCTCATAAGTTCAATACTGGGGAAGGGGTTTGGGAGGCAAGGGAAAAAGTATAATCTGGGGATAATATGATATCAGGAAATAGAGAATTATTAATTTTAACTTTAAATGTGAATGGGATGAACTCTTTCATTAAGTGGAGATGGATAGCAGACTGGATCAAAAGTCAGAAACCTATAATAGGTTGTTTACTGGAAACACACAAAAATAAAAGGCTGGAGCAGAATCTATTATGCTTCAAATGAAGTCAAAAAAGCAGGGGTAGCCATCCTTATCTCAGATCAAGCAAAAGCAAAAATTGATCTAATCAAAAGAGTTAAGGAAGGAAACTATATGTTGCTAAAGGGTAGCATAGACAATGAAGGTATATCAATACTAAACATATATGCAACAAGTGGTATAGCCTCTAACTTCCTAAAGGAGAAGTTAAGAGAATTGCAAGAAGAAATAGAGCAAAACTATAATAGTGGGAGATCTCAAACTTGCACTCTCAGAATTAGATAAATCAAACCACAAAACAGATAAGAAAGAAATTAAAGAGGTAAATAGAATTATAGGAACATTGGGTATGATAGATTCTTGGAGAAAACTGAATGTTGACAGAAAGGAGTATACTTTTTTCTCAGCAATTTATGGAACCTATATAAAAGTTGACCATATATTAGGACATAAAGATCTCAAAATTAAATGCAGGAAGCAATATAAATAATAAAGGCTTTCTTTTCAAATCATGATGCAATAAAAACTACGTTCGTCAAAAAGTTAGGGTTAAATAGATCAAAAAGTAATTGGAAACTAAATAGTCTCATTTTAAAGAATGATTGGGTGAAACATCAAATTATAAACCCAATTAATAATTTCACTCAAGATAATGACAATGAGGAGATATCATACCAAAATTTGTGGGATGCAGCTAAAGTGGGAATAAGGGAAAATTTTATATTTTTAGAGGCTTACTTGAATAAAATAGAGAAAGAGAAGATCAATGAATTGGGCTTGCAACTTAAAAAAGCTAGAAAAAGACCAAATTAAAAACCCCCAATCAAATATGAAACTTGAAATTCTAAAATTAAAAGAAGAAATTTAAAAAAATTGAAAGCAAAAATACTATTGAACTGATAAATAAAACTAAGAATTGGTTTTATGAAAAAAAAACATAAAATAGATAAATTTTTGGTAAATCTGATTAGAAAAAGGAGAGAGGAAAATCAAATTGTTAGTCTTAAAAATGAAAAGGGGGAACTGTCCACCAATGAGGAAGAAATTAGAGAAATAACAAGGAGTTATTTTGCCCAAGTTTATGCGAATAAATTTGATAACCTAAGTGAATTGGATGACTACCACCAAAAATATAGGCTTTCCAGATTAACAGAAAAGGAAGTAAATTGCTTAAATAGACCCATTTCAGAAAAAGAGATAGAACAAGCTATTAATCAGCTCCCTAAGAAAAAATCTACAGGACCAGATGGATTTCCAGGTGAATTCTACCAAATATTCAAAGAACAATTAGCTCCAATGTTATATAAACTATTTGAAAAATTAGGGAATGAAGGAGTCCTACCAAATTCCTGTTGTGACACAGACATTGTACTGATACCCAAACCAGGTTGGTTGAAAATGGAGAAAGAAAACTATACACCAATCTCCCTAATGAATATTGATGCTAAACTCTTAAATAAGATATTAGCAAAAAGACTATAGAAAATCATCCCCAGGATAATACATCATGATAAAGTAGGATTTATACCAGGAATTCAGGGCTGGTTCAATATTAGGAAAACTATTAGTATAATTGGCCATATTAATAACCAAATTAACAAAAATCATATGATCATCTCAATAGATGCAAAAAAAGCATTTGATAAAATCTAACATCCATTTCTATTAAAAACACTTGAGAGTATAGGAATAAATGGACTTTTCCTTAAAATAATCAGTAGCATCTATTTAGTACTGTCAATAAGCATCATATGAAATGGGGAAAGATTGCAATCAGTTCCATTAAGATCAGGGGTGAAACAACGTTGTCCACTATTACCATTACTATTCAATATTGTATTTGTCAATAATAGTGGAGAAATAGATTAAAGGAATTAGAGTAGGTAATGAGGAAACCAAATTATCACTCTTTGCTGATGATATGATGGTATACTTAGGGAAGCCCAAAGATTCAACTAAAAAGGTATTAGAAGTAATTCATACTTTTAGCAAATTTGCAGGATACAAAATAAACCTACATAAATCATCAGCATTCTTATATGTCACTAACAATATCCAAAAGTTAGTGTTACAAAGAGAAATTCCATTTAAAGTAACTACCGATAACTTAAAATATTTAGGAATCTATCTGCCAAGGGAAAATCAGAAACTATTTGATCAAAACTACAAAACACTTTCCACACAAATTAAGTCTGATTTAACCAATTGGAAAAATATTAAATACCCTTGAATAGGACGAGAAAATATAATAAAAATGACAATACTACCTAAACTATTTACTTAGTGCTATACCAATCAGACTCCCAATAAACTATTTTAATGACTTAGAAAAAATAACAACAAAGTTCATATGGAAAAACAAAAGTTCAAGTATTTCAAGGCAATTAATAAAAAAAAATCAATTGAAGGTGGTGGCCTAGCTGTATCACATCTAAAATTATATTATAAAGCAGCGATTACCAAAACCATTTGGTATTGGCTAAGAAATAGACTAGTTGATCAGTGGAATAGGTTAGGTCCAAAGGATAAAAGAATCACTAATTCTAATAATATAGTGTTTGAGAACCCCAAGGACCACAGCCTTTGGGTTAAGAACTTAATGTTTGACAAAAATTGCTGGGGAAATTGGAAATTAATATGTCAGAAACTAGGCATTGACCTACACATAACGCAGTACAGCAAGGTCAGGTCAAAATGGTTCATGACCTAGGAATAAAGAATGAGATTATAAATAAATTAGAGGAATATAGCATAGCTTACCTGTAAGACCTGTGGAAGAGGAATGAATTTCTGTCCAAAGAAGAACTAGAGATCATTATTGATCACAAAGCAGAAAACTTTGATTATATTAAATTGCAAAGTTTTTGTACAACCAAAAATAATGCAGATAAGATTAAAAGAGAAACAATAAACTGGGAAAACATTTTTATGGTCAAATGTTCAGATAAAGGCCTCATTTCCAAAATATAGAAAGAATTGACTCTAATATACATATATATATATATATATATATATATATATGAAATCAAGCCATCTGCAATTGACAAATGGTCAAATGATATGAGCAGACTATTAATTCTGAGATGAAGAAATTGAAACTATTTCTAGTCATATGAAAAAATGCTCCAAGTCATTATTAATCAGAGAAATGCAAATTAAGACAACTTTGAGATACCACTATACACCTGTCTGATTGGCTAGAATGTAGAATGTTGGAGGGGATGTGAGAAAACAAGGATACTGATAAATTGTTGGTGGAATTGTGAATACATCCAGCCATTTTAAAATGTAATTTGGAACTATACTCAAAAAGTTATCAAACTGTGAATACCCTTTGACCCAGCAGTGTTGCTACTAGGTTTGTATCCCAAAGAAATCTCAAAAAAAGGAAAGGAATCTGTATGTTCAAGAATGTTTGTGGCAGCCCTTTTTATGGTGGCCAGAAACTTGAAACTATGTGGATGCCCATCTATTGGAGATTGCCTAAATAAATTGTGGTATATGAATATTATGGAATATTATTGTTCTGTAAGAAATGACCAACAGAATGATTTCAGAAAGGCCTGGAGAGACTTACATGAACTGATGCTGAGTGGAATGAGCAGGACCAGGAAACTGTTGTATGCTTCAATAACAATACTATATGATGATCAATTCTGATGGATGTGGCCGTTTTCATCAATGAGATGAAACAAATCAGTTCCAATAGATCAGTGATGAACTGAACCAGCTATGCCTATCAAAAGAACACTAGGAGATGATTATGAACCACTACATAGAATTCCTAATCCCTCTAATTTTGTCTACCTTCATTTTTTATTTCTTTCACATGCTAAATGTACACCATTTCAAAATATGATTCTTTTTGTACAGCAAAACAGCTGTTTGGATATGTATACATATATTATATTTAATTTATACCCTAACATATTTAACATGTATTAGTCAACCTGCCATCTGTGGGGTGGGGGAGGGGCAAGGAGGGGAAAAATTAGAACAAAAGGTTTGGCAATTGTCAATGTTGTAAAATTACCTATGCATATATCTGGTAAATAAAAACTATCATTAAAAAAAAAAAGAAAATTAATAAATAAAAATAAATAAATAAATAAATGAATATTTTTAAAAAAATAAATTTTCACAGAGAAGTGTTAAAACCATAGATTTTATGAGATGTAAATGCCTTCATTTTATTTCATTTCAATTGGAGTGTTTTATTTTCTTTAAAGATATTTTTATAAATCAAATAATAGATCTTCATGAATTAAAACATTGTAAAATGGTGTGCATACATAAATCCTTTCTGATTTCTAAGATAGAACCTATAACATTATAGAAATGAATGAAAGTCTCTTACTTCATTGAAGATCCTTCTTCTCCCTTGAAAGATGATGTTCAGTCTCACTGAATAATTGATTCTTTATTGTAATCTAATGTCTTTTGCCTTTGCCTTCTGAAATAGGGTGTTCCAAGTCCTACAATTCTTTAATATAGAAGCTTCCAGATCTTGGACAATTCTGACTGTTGCACTTCTATACTTGAATTGTTTTTGTCTAGTAGCTATCAATATTTTTTTTTCCCCTTGAGATTATAGTTCTGAAATTTTGCAATATTCTTTGATATTTTCCTTGTGGGATTTTTCTCCAGAGGTGCTATTAATGTAATTTGAAAACCATTGGCATGTGTTTTATTTTTCTTTAATATATTATTAATTACATGATGATAATAATGATGACTTACATTTCTTTAGGATTTTAACGTTTATGACAAATTATTCCTTTGGTCGTCACAATAACTCTTAGAAATAGATACTATTATTATGCTAATTTATAAAAATAGAAAGACAGATGTAGTCAGTAACTGGTAACTTCTCTAGATTAACAAAATTTCTAAATGTGGAAAGCTAGATTTGAATTCAAGTCTTTCCAACTTCGGGTCCAGAACTCTATCCATTGTTCTAATGACAATTTTCTTTGTGAAGTACAGTTTAGTTTCAAATAAATTTTTGTAATTTTTTTAAACCAAAAAAAAATTAATTGAATAAAAATAAGATCTTACTCAGATAATTGTTTTTAGTTCACAGGGCTACTTGGCTAAATTTACAGAATAGAGAAAAATATTTGCTAAGATCTCTTAAAATTGTTACAAAAAGATGCTGATTTCCATATTTCTTCCATATTTTTAATTGATTTTTGGAGTAACTTTATTTTATTTATAAACAAATTGACTAAAGATACTTCTGTATATGAAGTGAATTTTGAGGAGTACTATAATAAAGAAGGGTAAGTCTACTTAATTATTAATTTAAGTTAAAAAAAAATTCAGAGCTAGAAGATACTCTAGAGGTAATGTAGTTGAACCCTTATATCTTGCATAGGACAAAAATCATTTCCAAAGAGATTAAAAGCTTTTCCCAATGCCACATAGGTAGTAAGAAATAGTTTATTTGTTAAAACTATTTTTTTTTCTAAAGTTAAAGAGAATGTGATTGTTGAAAATATATGATGAGGTGAAGTGACATGCTGGCTTTCATCAAGTGTGTTAAAAGTCATCCCATAGAAAAGATAATAAAATAATTATGTTTGGACATAGTGGGGAAAAAAAAAAACAAACTAGGAACAATGCATACATGTTATTTATATGTAATTTTGCTCTTTAGGCAAATGAAGTATGCTAGCTCCAAGCCTCTTACTGATGATATTCCAATGAGGCTGTGGGCACATTAGAGAGTGGGTCTTTATTTACTTGTAACAGATTAGTTTCAGATTCTGTTGTGAGTTAATATTCAAACTATGGCTTTGTATTAGACCAGTTTCTTTTCCTATACATCTACTCTGGCTCTCAGCAATTGTCAATCTTATTCATGCAGTGCTTTCAGTTTTCTGTCTTTACTTAAGAAAATATGTAATCCTCTGAAATTTTGCTATTTTCTTATAGCAAATGTAATTGGGGTGATTGGTTTTATATGGAAAGAAAAAGTAGAATAATTATATTAGATAATACAATAGAAGTCACTTGCTTCAATTTCATGTCCAATATAGGTTTTCTTTTCCTAGTACATCTTCGCTAGAGAGTTATCCAACATTTGCTTCCTTTGGGAAGGAGCTTGCCATATTCAAAAGAAGCCAATTTCATTTTTGTATCATTCTTATTCATTCATTCATCTAATCAGTTTTTAGATACCCTTTCAAAAACATTTATTAAGCAATACACGATTTATTAGACAAGTTTTTTTTTTTTTTTTTTTTTTTTTTTGACACTGAGATAAAATTTGCTCCTTTTAAGATCTATAAATTATGGCATTTACTTCATATGGTTGTTGTGAGATTATGTGAAATAGTAATTTTAAAGTGTTTAGCACAGTGCCTGGTATATATAAGTGCCACATAAAAGTTATGATATATATATATGTATACACACACACACACACACACACACACACACACACACACATATATATATATATATATATACATATATAAAATATATTTTTTTCTTTTTCCATTTATGTCTTTGGTCTACTCTATCATTCTCCATATAAAATGCTTTACTCTTTTGCCATGCAGTCATTCTCCATAGAATATGCAATATACTGTTTCTATCCACTGAACATGAGGTTCTTAATGAAACATAATTTTATTTGAACTAAAAACATATAATGGCACAATCACCTCTCATGACTTGATATAATCTATTATTTGAAAGATTGTTATAGAAAATAAGGATTTGACTTGTTCCGCTTGTGCCCAAAAGACAGTAAAGAGAGAATAACAATAAATAAATAAATAAACAAACAAACAAACAAACAAACAAACAAATAAATAAATAGACTTGGGTTCCATGTAAGGGAAAAAAATTCAAATGTTTAGACCTATCCTATTAGGTTCTTACTAAGTGCTAATGATAATGGACCTGCATATAGTTCTAAACATTTTTCACACTTTTGTGTGCAGTATAAGATTTTACACAATACTGGAATACATTTTAATCCGCAAGGTCAGGCAATAGTAGAGAAAAGAAACAGAGACATTAACACACTCCTCAAAAAACAAAAGAAAGGGGGAGCTACAAGTAACCCTAGAGAACTTCTAAATTTAGTTCTCTATACCATTAATTTTCTAATTTTTGACAAAGATGCACTGGCTCCGGCAGATAGGTTTTATAACCCACCAGAAGGGCAGTGTCTAGTGAGAGCAGCTCTACTGTCCTTAGATAATCTCCAGGTGATGTGGAGTGACTCATAAAGTGGTGAATGGAAGGGCCCAGATAGGTTAACTGCCTGGGGGAGAGGGTTTGCTTGTATTTCTTCAGATGGAGAAGGAATCAGATGGGTGCCAACAATTCATATCTGCCTTATCCATCAGAGGAGACAGAAAAAGAGAAATACCTCAAAACAAAGGAGAAAATCTAAGAAACTTTTGACACTGAAAGAGCATGGCTAATAAGAAGACTGTTAAAGAACTTTAAAACCAGCAGGAATCATTGGACTTGTTTAACACAAGATGAGACCAATGGACAATGGAGTTATGGACAATTATAAATTCTCAATTTGTGATTATTTGAACATGTTATTTGTTACATACTTCTAGTATATATTATGTTACTATGTTACTATGTGTTTATGTAATCTATGTAATTATGTGTAATACCTCCCATATTGATGGATTTATGTTTCAAGGTGATGACCACACTATGTTCTAAATCAAAAGAAAGGGGGAGATGCTATGTTCTTACTACTTGCTAATGAGATAATGAGATATTAGGTTCTTACTAGGTGCTAAGTCAGTACTTAACAATTCTCTAGTTCCAGCCTTTGGGGTGAGTTTTACCCCTTTGAACTTCTGGGGAGCAGCTTGCATGCTTAGGAGGAGCAAGTTCATTGGTTGAAATATTTTTTTCCCAGAAGCCTCTGAGTTATTACATGCTCATTATTTGGGAGGATAAAAGAAGCAACATTGAGTAAGGGGGAGAAGTCTCTACTCTAGGTCAGAGATGATGGCTCCATACAGGAAGAAGAATCTGGTGGAGAGATTGAGTTGAGACAGCAGATCTCCTCCCAGAGTGTGATCGGTAGTCTTTGGAGACAACAGAACATTGTACTATCCAATACTGAAATGTTTTGATGTGGAAAGGAACAAAGTTTCTCCTTCACTAGCCTTTTAGATAAATAAATAGATAGATATAAATATAGATATATCTAGACATATAAAGATATATATCTCAAGATCTATAGATATAGATAAATACCTATCTATATCTATATCTCTATGCATATAATATTTAGCTATGTTTCAGGGGTGATAACATGAATCAAGATAATTTATTTTGTAAATGATAACTTCTTATTAGGGAATGTTTAATCTGCTGTCTTAGTTCGTAAATTGGGTACATCTATAACCTCTTAATTGATCTGGGCATTTATTTATATTGTTGTTAAAATAATAGGATACTTTGATATTTGTACATTTCCTACACACAGACATAACAAAAATAGCAGCTTTATGCTCTTAATTCAATATAGCAGTAATTGCTTATTAACCTGATCTCAGGTTTGAATTTGCAGTGCTTCCTCACTTCTCCTCTCTCTCCCTACAATTCATACTCAAAAAAAACCTTGTATAAGGTACTGTTTGGGTTTTCATTACTAAGAATATAATTTAAATCTAACCTTAATATGTTTGCCTTATTTTTATTCAGCTAAGGAATGTGATACGTCAAAAGCAAAGGCATCTCCTGAAATTACATAAGAAGAGTAGCAACAAAAGAAGACATACATCTGTTAATCACTCTTCCATAACTATGTGCAGTTGGTGAGATGTGTCAATACAATTAGAATTCTGAAACAGAAACTTTCACATGGGGATCACATGAGAGCAAGGAAACATTTCCCTTTATTTTCTTATGATAATCTTACCAACCTTATTATGATACAAAATCTCTACTAGGTGAGTTGTTCCATTGGGTAATCTGAGACTATTCTCAGGTTTGGCACTGTATAGCAATAACTGATACTAAACTGTGGTCAATACCTTCTCCATTTTGGGGTTCAGATGAAATAATGAACTTGATTAATGGAATATTATTTGAGAAAGAACAATAAGCCCTGTTCTATAATACCTAAGTCACATTTTAAAGAATTAGGAATAATAAATCATTATGTTATAATTCATTTCTTTATAGAGTCTAATAAAGAAGATAATATATAATTTCTGGAACTATGCTGATTGATTGCAATAGAATTAAAATTTTAAAAAGCAAAACAGAAAAAAACAAAAAACAAGTTAAGGATAGAATGTCTTATTATACCTATCTCTATGCATAGGCATACATGGTATGTATTCACAAAAAGAAGCTCATGTTGTAACAAAGACAGAGAATTACAGATCATATGTCATATATGATCTGGTTATACTGGTCTAAATAATGTTATAAAACTTGGCCACACTGAATATATGGAAAACCTAGATTATGATATGTCATGAATGACATAGAATGGGTTATATTCTACAGCAGTGAATAATAATAAACTTAGTGAGATACAAGATTCACTAAAGGATACATTCATTTTTATTTAACAATACGCACAAGTAGGTGTCAACCAAAGGCAAGTTATATTGTAAGAGTTCGATTTCAGGGATGATGATGATGATGACGATGATGATGATTTTCTCTTTATTTCCAACATTGAGCATAGTACCTCACACAAAGTGAGTCATTAAGAAATATTTGGTGAATGCAATATCAGGAGCAAATGTAAGGAGTTGGTGATAAGAAGCAGATGTTTGTACTTTTTTTTTTTCCTAATGGAGCAATTGTTTTTAATGTGAGAGATGTCCTATTGTGACTGCTAGATTACCTGTAGATTTCTTTTAATGTGAACCTTCAAATTCCCCTACAAATAGAAATAGAGAGGAAAACTATGGAAAGCCAATTTCCAAGTTTGATCACTTTTCTTCAACAAAATAATAGTTAGGTTGCATAGAATTGTGTTAGAAGTTAAAAAAAAACACATCATAATGAAATAAATATCTGCCTATCTATCTATACATAGATGTGAAAAAATATCTTTTGATATCATCCCAAAATGTTTTTATTAAAGTAGAACTGATTTCTCTTTAAGCCCTTTCTCTGTATAAAGGGTGAGATAACTTGCTTCTGTAGATCTTTATGCTCTACAATTCAGAAATGTTAATTTATTCATGACACAAGAAGATGTTTATGACACTTAACCTCCACTAAAATAAGTCAACAGAGATATAGATCATTTCAACCATAAACAATAAACTTTAATAATTGAATGTTGCCTTAAGATATCCTAAAACCTCTTTGCTCCTTTGGCATACACTTTATAGAATTGGAATATATAAACTATAATTTTGTAACCTGAAAAGGGAAAAGAAATTAATATTCATATTTTTTTTTTATCCAAGGGAATATTTTTTTCTTACTCCTCACTTTTAGTTATCTCAAATCCCAATCATGCATTTACTTTGGGCTTATATTTTACTTGGTTTTCTTTGTAAATGTTGTTTCCCCCATTAGAATGTGAGCTCCTTGAGGCAATATTTTTTTTTGGTGTCCTCTGCATTGAGTACATTGCCCGTCAGAGAGTAGGCACTTAATTTTTGCTGAATTCAATTTTTAAGATGGGCATTTTCAAAACCTTGAAGAACTACATAAATGCCAATTACTATTATTAGAAGTTCAGCTAAAATCATAAAACTGGAAAAGACCCTAGAAATAATTTTATCCAACTCTTGCCTTTTATAGATGATGAAATTGAGCTTCAGGAAAGATGCATCATGAAATAAGAACTAAGGCTAGAGCCAACATCTCTTGAATCTTATATCCCTAATGTCTCTGTAGTATAATTTGGAAGGAAGGAAATTAAAAGTTATCCAACCATAATGGAATAGCTATGTAATTTGTAGAAAAGCTTAGAACTATTTTAACAAAAATTAAGCATATAATAATGAAATAATAGGTTTCAGATGTTTTATAAACATGAACTCAGTGTATCCATACATAGGTGTATAAACATGCATATATGTACTCTTATGTTTATATATATTTATACAGAGACCATGGATAGTTTTCTATTGTGTGTATGACCTATTGGTTCATCTCTGTCTATCTGTTTCTCTTTTGTCTGTCTTTCTATCATCTATCTATCAGTACCACCTAAGTGATACACCATTCTAAAAAGACAAGTTCACTGGTATCAGCTCTGTGTGAAATAACTTGTATTCTATACTCCCAGAAAACAAAAATTAACTACAGACAATTGCATTTTAAAAGTACAGTATATATTCTAAATACACATGAACAAATATAAAAGAATACTGCTAAATCAACAAAATTCCAGCCACACTACTGATAGAATAGTGTAGTGAAAAACTACAATCAGAAAACTCAGTTTGTGATCCCCCCATCTATAATTTACTAGATCTGTGACATTGTGTAAGTTACTGAGCTTTTATGAATTTATAAATTGTTTCCTGTAAAATGGAAACAATGATTCCCATACTGTTTTGAGTGCTATATCATTAGATAATATATTTTATTTAAAAAAAATTAAGGGTTATAAACAAATAAAGATGTTTTAGAAGAAAAACAATGCTCAAAGGAGAATTTTTCACTAATAATTAGCAAAAAAAAAAAAAAAAACAATGTCTATACAGACTATATTTTATTTATTTATTTACTCATTTATTTGTTTGTTTGTTTGTTTATTTGTTTATTTGTTTATTTATTTATTTTACTGAGGCTGGGGTTAAATGACTTGCCCAGGGTCAAACAGCTAGGAAGTTTTAAGTGTCTGAGATCAGATTTGAACTCTGGTCCTCCTGAATTCAAGGCTGGTGCTCTATCCACTGTGCCACCTAGCTGCCCCTATACAGACTATATCTTAAGGTGATGTTTTATATATAACATTTATGAATAGACCATATGAATAATGAATTGATCTAATAAATAAATGGAATGCTTTTAATGAATTAAATTATTTATTAAAAATTGTATTAATGTCATACCATGACATACTGCTATGATGATAGTTATTTTCTTTTTTATATTTTATAGACTGAAGAAATAAGTATAGATAGATATGGAAATACATGTAGATATGTATATGTATATATGCACACATGTGTACATTGTGTATATAGATAAATGTGTGTTATAAAATATTTTGTGGAAAAGATAAAATGCTGTTTATACAAAGTATTGAGTTGATGACAAAATTAGATGAATTCTATAAAATTAAAAGTCATTAATAACAACTTATATTAATTGAAATTAATTATGGTCTTTGGACTTATGTGATAGTAAGAGGTGAATTCCCTAGATCATAACTTTACTAAAAACTGTCCATTTTATTTGTTTTCTAAGTGGTATATCTCAGAATACAATAGTTTCCCCTATTTTATAGAATGGAAAACCACTGACTATTGCAAGAAAATTTTATGATCTCTCTCTCTCTCTCTCTGGGCTGAAAAGCTTTATTTGTTCTTCTCATAAACAGATCTTATAATTGCTAGATTTTCTATTAAAAAAAAAAAACAACTTACAAAAGCTCAGTTTTTTGAATTAGAGAGTTTCAGAATTGCTCCATACAGTTATGATGTTAAATTTATACAAAAAAATTTAGAAAACAAAAAAGCAAAAAAAAAAACAAAAAACAACACTTGAATAACAAATAAGACAGTGATTCATTAACTCATTCAATAAAAATATCTTAGACAATAATTAATGATAATCATATAAGCTAAATGGTAAAGGCACCTCAGTTTCCACTAAATTCTATCAATGCTTGAAAAAGAATCTCTTCTCCAGGAAATAATTGGTGGCCAAAGAAGAACTAGAGTACATTATTGAACACAAAATATATAATTTTGATTATATCAAGTTAAAAATTTTTTTTTGGAAAAAAAATCAATGCAGACAAGATTAGAAGAGAAGCAGTAAACTAGGAAAAAAATTACATTCAAGAGTTCTAATAAAGATTTCATTTCAAAAATATATAGAGGATTGTCTCAAATTTATAAGAACTCAAGCCATTCTTCAATTGAAAAATGGTCAAAGGATATGAACATGCAATTTTCAGCGGAAGAAATTAAAACAATTTTTAGTCATATGGAAAGGTGCTCTAAATTACTATTGATGAGAGAAATTCAAATTAAGACAACCCCAAGGTACCACACATACCTCTCAGAATGACTAAGATGACTGGAAAAGATAATGAGGAATATTGGAGGACGTGTGGGAAAAATGGGACACTAACACATTGTTGGTGGAGTTGTGAACTGCCCCAACCATTCTGGAGAGTAATTTGGAACTATGCCCAAAGAGCTATCAAAATATGCATAACTTTTGATCCACCAGTGTTTCTACTGGGCTTATATCACAAAGAGAACATAAAGGAGAGAAAGGTCCCACATGTGCAAAAATATTAGTGGCCAACCTTTTTGTAATGGCAAGAAACTGGAAACTGAGTGGATGTCCATTACTTGGACAATGGCTGAATAAATTATGATACATTAATATTATGGAATATTATTATGCTTTAAGAAACTATCAGCAGGATTATTTCATCAAGCATGGAGAGACAGACTTACATGAAATGATGCTAAGTTAAATGAGCAAAACCAGGATATCATTATAAATGGCAATAACAAGATTATACAAAGATCAGTTCTGATGGTCATGGTTCTCTTCAACAATGAGATGATTGAGGCCAGTCCCAATGATCTTCTGATGAAGAGAGCCATCTACACTCAGAGAGAGGATTGTAGGAACTGAGTGTGGATCACAACACAGCATTTTCACTCTTTTTGTTGTTTACTAGCATTTTGCTTTTCTTCTCAATTTTGTTTCCTTTTTGACTTAATTTTTCTTTGCAGCATGATAATTATATAAATAGTATACATATATTGGATTTAATGTATATATTTAACATGGCTAATATATGTTGGACTACTTGTTATCTAAGGAAGGGTTTAGAGGGAAGAGATCAAAAATTTTGGAACAAAAGGCTTTGTGAGAATCAATGTTGAAAAATTATCATTGCACTAGCTTTGAAAATAAAAAGCTGTGAAAAAAATAATAAAATAAAATAAAACCTTCTTCTCCAACATATGTGATATTTATGTAGACTTCTTATAAAGATCCTCCAATGATAGAAATTCACCAGCTCCTGGGGCAATCAGTTCTATTTTTGAATAATTAAAATGTTGAGTGACTTTGCTAGGTCTCAGGCGAAGTCCCAACTTCTACAAGAAATATTTCTTAGGCCTTGATACTTGAGCATTCTGTCTGAGGCTTTTGAAATTTGTCTCATTTGCAAATAATAGCTTGCATGTTGTCTCCTACCTTGCCCAATTTCAGCTTTCAAAAATTTGAAGGCAGGAAATGCTTTTGCCATTCTTTATTTTCTTTTTATGCTTATTTTCCTTTTTGCCAACTTTTTCTATTTACCACAGTGTCTAACATTTACTACACATATAAAGAATGGTTGATGATATGACTGCAGGAAATGTTTTTTCTTATATTAATCCAAAAATTTCCCCTCCGTCTATTTTGCTGAAATTTTCACTCTACAGAGATTAGATAAAGTTAAATTTCTATTACCCATTGTTTTACTCAAATACTCTAAAACATCTATGTATAAACCACTGTAGTAGGCCTTACACAAGATTCAGTGTTTAATAAGACATATCCCCAGGTCTTTTTTTTTTTTTTTTCCCTGAGGTTGGGGTTAAGTGACTTGCCCAGGGTCACACAGCTAGGAAGTGTTAAGTGTCTGAGACCAGATTTGAACTCCGGTCCTACTTAATTCAAGGCTGGTGCTCTATCCACTGTGCCACCTAGCTGCCCCATCCCCAGGTCTTTAAGAGTTTATGGTCTAGTATGGTTTGTGGTCTAGAAAGATACAGCATAAACATAATAAACCATGATTCATAATTCTTCACATTGCACAATGTATAGCAAATATTAAATTATTTCTAATGTTTACTATAACATTCAAGACACTATGAAAAGTGGGATAATATTTCATAGATATATAGAAAATTTCATCTTCATTAGTTATGTGTCTTCTGAGAAGAACAATTCTTACTGATTGTCAGGATCAAAGAAAATTTCAAGGATGGGGTGATATTTGAGTTTAGTTTTCATGGAGAATAAGAAATCAATAAAGAGAGAATAAAAAGGCATTTCTGGGATAGTGAATGCCATGTGCAATACCCAAAGTTTTAAAATACAGGGCATGGTCAAAGCACAAGAAATATTTCAGTTTAACCAGAGCAGAGAATACATAAAGGGATTTAACATAAAGTACCATTGAAATCATAAGAGTTAGATTGTGGTAGAAATTGAATGTCAGACAATAGGCTTTGAACCACATTTAATTGCCAGTAAGCAGGCACTGATGATATATGAGCAGTGGGGTAACATAGAGAGGTTTATGAACTTCAACCAATTGATCAATTGCTAAGTGTTTCCCCCTTATATGTGCTGGTCAATATGTTTTGATGGGAAAGAGCTAGAGATATGAAAATATAGGGAACAGAAGTAGCAGACAGTCTGGCCTAATGTTCAGTATAGTTGAGTAAATACAACTCCTTTCAGGCAATGGCTCTGAGCAGCCTGTGAAATTAAGAGTCAAAGTCAGAAATAGAGCAGAGTTCTGGAAATAACAGCTATACAGCTAAACTCTATGTTCACTTTTATCTATATTCCAGGTAGAAATACCTAGATTTAATTTCAATCCCAATTTCTTCTGTCCTATTACACATACTATCTAACCATCTCATCCTCATGATGCTTTGACATCATGGTATATGGTGACATATAAACAAGAAATATCCCAAATAACAAAAATGTACAGAAAACACTGAATAATTATACAATTGAATGGTTCATGAATATATTTAACAATTCCTTGCCATGTACTGGTTAGAATAAAAACATGTAATTTTTATTCCAGTTCTAATACTGGGGCTCATTTCAAATTTCCTGTGCACACTTTCTTGCTTTAGCAGGTAAGGTACCCTTAGATTATTCCTGGCATAGACTCTGCCTTTAGAGTGGGCCTTAAAAATTAAGTTTAAGGCATTTAGGTAATTATAATACCTGTTCTGGGCTGATGATATTAACAATCTTTCATCACACCAGATGTGTAGAAGAGGCGCAGACATATACATCCTAAATCTGGGCTATATATTGGAGTCAGCAATCAACATTCTATACTCAAACACTCCAATGAATTTGTCATCCGACTGATGTAGGAATTTTATCCAATGATACATCTATTTACCCATCCATGTCAGCTGAACTTGGCTTCACTCAGAAGTATGCTATAGGGAGGGAATCCAATGTACTAGATGTAGTCTTCCTGGCAGCCCTTTTATACTAGAAATATATGTCAGGCTTACTTCATGTTGCATCAGTTATTCCTCACTGTCACAATAACAATCTTTTTTTCCCCCTTAAATTTTATATTAACTTCCTAAACTTTAATTATCTTGTATAGTTTCTTATTTATAAACATCAAAGTCAACTCATGATCACTAGGAGCTTCCCTACTGTCTTCTTATTAGGTCATGCCTTTTTCTTTCTTTTTTTCTTAACATTGTGGTGTGCCATAATTTGAAGTCATATGACTAGATTGCTCGAAAATTTTAACTAAAAATGGACATTTATCTAAGTTGTAAGTTTGAGATCATTAAATTAATGTAATGTTATCCAAATCCATAGTTTTTAATTGTTCAATTTTGGTCTCAACTTCTAGTTCATATGTTATGGCTAACAATGATTTTTAGAATAAAATTATTTTGAATATTCTATCTAAATGAAAATGATAAGTTATGCAATAGCCATTTTGCCCACTTTGTTGTTGTTGTTGTTCTTTTGGAAAAGAAGTGAAATTCTTTTGAGTGGTTGTAAATCTCATCCAGGAGGGACTTTAGTGTTCAAAGGTTTCATGCATTCCGAACAATGTTAATTACAAATAGGAGGATCTGAATAACCTAGATATAGGCAACACCTGTCAATTTTGATATTGTACTATATTTTTTGTGGCAGGAGATGACGCTTTCTGTAAGCAGAAATACATTGTATGCCCTTCATTATATTGATTATCATATTATTGTCGAAAATAGTTCTCTGTGTTATTTCATTCAAGGAACTCTCCACACATTTACGTGTGTATGTGTGTGTGTGTACTGTGGATAATTATATACTTTACATGTGATAAAAGAAATACTTCAAGGCAAGGTTTTGTTCTAAAGAATCAAAATGTTTATGGCCAATAAACTATAAGAAAACTAGGATTCTGTGGATTCTCTACATCTTTCAGCAAATTTTTGATAACACGGATGTGATCCAATGTAAGTTATAACAATAGTCTTCTTGTTATTGACAAATACCTTTATCAAGCATATTTTGACATACATAAATGTTCTTCCATATGTAAAATAGATACAAATACATATATGCATATGACATACATTCAAAAATACACATGGAAAGAAAATTTAAGTCAATCAATATCTATCTATCTGTTTGCCTGACTGCATGTATATGTATATACACATAAAATATAATTGTGTTTTAAATAGACTATAAATAAGAATGCATTAATTACAACTCCAGCCCTAGAACAGTTTTTGTCTATATCATAATGATTTTTTTTTCTAGTTAGGTTTTTAAATTGTAAAAGAGAAATGTAGAAGTCATTATACTTTTGTTGTGCTTGAGGGAGTTATTTTCACTTGTTGATAAAAATTCACAACTCCATTCTCCATTACAACTTCATTGATAATCAGTACACTCAAGTTCCAGTTTCACTCCAAACTCTCCATTCATTGAACCAAAAAGAATTAATTTTATGAAAATGCTGTTATATAGAAGGAGTCTTAAAGAATGATCCAAAGAGGGGGAAAAACAGCAACTGTAAGAAAGGAGTCAGAAGAAAGTTGTAAAACTTTTACAATCTATTTCTCAAGTCTATGCCTTCCCTAATCATGAATACATTAAATATCACTTATCTCTGCTCCTCATGATGCCTCATCAGCAAAGATCTACAAGCTAAGGAAACAAAAAGGGTGCAAGTGGTGGATGAATAGCAGATGAATAATAAAGTTTTGATTTCAAAGATTGACTTTATTTCTTGGGAAATATATAGTGAAGTTAATGACTTCCTATAATCTTTGCATAGAAGTGTCAAAGCTTCACAATCTTGATTCTACCATTCATATTTCAAAGTAGTAATGATTAAATATTGAGAAAAATATCTTGCTATTGCCAATAAAAATAAGGGTAACTTAAACACTGAAGAATAATAACAGTATTGTGACATTTTATAGCATGATTTCTCTTTAAAATCCATGTCCACATTTTCTTTCTTTCATTTTTACATTTTTCAATCATTTCAGTCTCTGTCAGTTGCACCCTCCTGCCTGTCCTTTGCTGGTATTGTCATAAAATGTTCTGAAAAATTCAAGGTAACAAATATTTATTTATTTATTAATTCCTAAATATGTGACACATTTTGCTAAGTTCTTGAAATAATATACAAGCAGAAATACCTGTACCAGTAACAATTAAATGCAAATGAAGACAACACAAAAAAAGAAAGTTGAAAGTAATGTGAAGAGATGACAGAGGAAGAAATGAAGGTATCCAGTATGGAATTATGTTACAGAAAGTCTTGGGAGACTTCAAAAATGAAGGCATTGTTAGGTTGAGCATATTCCTGAAAATGGAAGTTTTAGAAGAAACAAGCCAATCAGGAAAAAAAAAAAAAAGCAGTAAAAGCTGAGAACACGTTAGTGTGAGAAATTGAAGAGCAGAGCAAAATAAATTATCATGATTTACACATCACCATTCAAACACAGTACATGGGGATTTTAATGGAAAGATTGAGTTAAGCAGGAAGAGTAAAAGCAGTGACTCAAGTGTGCTGTTCTCCAAACCCCTCCAAACCCCTTTAAATACTGACTATAAATAAATTATAGAGAGATAGATTCCATAAAGAGATGAAGTGAAACAATTTTCCAGACCAGGACAAATTAGAAAGTCAGTAGGAAAGGTCTGTTTTACCAGGGTTAAAGTGAAGCAGAGTCAATTATAGGCCACACTGGCCATAATGGCAGGTTCCAGATTTCTTAAGCCACAGATACCAAAGACAGCAGTTTGTCCCACCTGGGTAAGAGTGGAGACTAGAATATAACAGTCTGACTCCCAACAAACTAGAAATTGAAGCCACTGAATTATCCTCATTAGTAGCTGTTTCAAGAGCCCTCAACCCACAACAGTAAAGGGATCAAATAATTGGTTAGACATGGATTAAAGGTACATCTCTGCTAGCAATGAGGCAGGGATTTGTTGTTTTGTACATATTTGAATCCAACTGTCAGTTCTTGGTGACACTACCAGGATGAGGAAAAATACTAGCATAACAGAGCTTATGGCCAAAATGAAGCAGAGATATTAGTAACAGTTCCAGAGCAGAAAAGAATATTTGTGTTCACTCACAGAAAAAGAACACAAAATAAAAGAGGAGTAAACACTTTTCTGTAGATCATAACACTGTGGAAGAACTAAAAACTTACAAGTCCCTAGAAGTATCCTTGGAAACAGCTGCACAAAAATCTTTGAATCTTGAGACTCTGTTCCCTTCATCCTTGAAGAAGAGTCTCACTAAAACAAATAGTTAAAAGTAAAATACTATGTGGGGAAATGAACAAAAAACAGATATTTTTCTGACTTTAAAAAGTTAACTTGTTAATAATGATGATCAAAACACACAGAAGAGATAATAAAATCAAAGCTCCTAGATCCAAAGCCTCTAAGATAAATATTAATTGATTTCAGGACATGGAAGAACTCAAAAAGGATTCTGAAATTCAAGTAAGAAAGCTAAAGGGGCTGGAGAGCTCTCTGGAACTATGCCCAAAGGGCTATCAAACTGTGCATACCCTTTGACCCCGCATTACCATTATTGGGTCTGTGTTCCAAAGATATCATAAAGTAGAGGAAAGGACCCACATGTGCAAAAATGTTTGTAGCAACTCTTATTGTGGTTGCAAAGAAATGGAAAAGAGTGAATGTCCAATCATTTGGGAATGACAATAAATTGTGGTACGTGAAGGCAATCAAATTTTATTGTTGTATAAACAATGATGAAGGAACTAATTATAAAAAGACCTAGAAAGATTTACTTGAACTGATGCTGAATGAAGCAAAGAGAACAAAGAATACACTGTACACAATAACAGCAAGAATGTATGGTGACCAATTATGAAAGGCTTGGTTCTTGTCAGTAATTCGGTGATCCAAAGGAATCCCAATATACTTTGGACAGAAAATTCCTTCTTCATATAGAAAAAGAACTAAGGAGATAGAAAGTAAATTTTCACATTTTTTTTAATCTCTCCCATTGTTTTTCCATTTTGGTTTGTTTTTCTCTCCCAACATCATTGAGAAAGCAATTTATTTTAAAATAAACTTATTACAACAAAAAAAGTAAAAATAAATAAATGTAGACTTTCTCAAGTTCGAAAGAAAGGAAAGAAGGAAAGAAGGAAGGAAGGAAGGAAGGAAGAAGGGAGGGAGGAAGGAAGGAAGGAAGGAAGGAAGGAAGGAAGGAAGGAAGGAAGGAAGGAAGGAAAGAAGGAAGGAAGGAAGGAAGAGAAAGGTAAGACTTCTGGGGGTGGAGCCAAGATGGTAGATTGAAGTCAGAAAGCTACTTGAGTTTTCCCAGTTTCCCTTCTAAAACACATGAAAGCAAGCCTCAGAACAGAGTCTGATGGAATAAAGCCACTCTCCAGTTCAAGACAGATTGGAAAATTTTCAAAAAAGGTCAGTTTCACTCTGATGAAAAGGGTTTTCAGTCTAGCTCAGACAGAGTCTGGGTAAGTCAATGAGAGGATCTTATTCACAGCAGATTAGCAACTGAGACCCTCAATCCACGTTCAGTCACCAGTCCCATCTAAAAGCAAATTCTGAGAAAGCAAGCTGTTTCCTAAAAAGAGCAGATAAACCTACCTACCACAAATACAAGGGTCCCCTATGCTCAAAAGCAAGACTCAGAACATATACAAGTTAAGAACAGCACCTCCTTTACCCCAGCAGCATAGCTTTAACATAAAAGTTTGTTTTTTTTTTTTTTTTTTTTTTTTTTTTTTTTTTTTTTTTTTTTTTAAAGAGGGAATAAAAAAAGAAAAGAAATTTAAAAACATAGAGCTACTATGATGACCGGAAAGAGCAAAAATCAACTCTGACAAGCACAAAAGGTGCACAGGGGAAATCTCAGAAAGATATAAATTGGTCTGATTCCCAAAGTAGTTTCTTAGAAGTGCTCACAAAAGACTTTAAAAGTCAAATAAGAGAAGTAGAAGGGGGGGGGGGAAGAGAGAGGTATTGTATTGTGATTTTAAAGAAAAGTTCGGATTCGCTCCTATAAATGACGCTCTCAAGCTCAATTGAAAAATAAAAATAAAAAGTTTTAATCAAACAAGACAAGGTACAGACAATTTAGATTTACACAAACAAACAAATAGAAATAAGAACAATTAACAACATGACAATTATAGCAGATAGAGGAAGAGAATACATCACCAATTCAAGGGAACCTCAAAAACTCAAATGGCTGGGAGTCCCGTTTCAGCCTCAATCAACTTGAATTGTGCAAAGATTTTTCCGGGAGAAGCATCCTCCCCACAGATGAGCCTCAGTGGAGAGGTAGGACTCTCAGTCTTATATACCTCTCTTAAACAAAGAGGGCTTTCAGCAAAGAAGTCTAACATGTGTGACCATTTAGTATTTTAACTCATTCCATATGTTATGTACCAGGTATCTCACTTCATTTGTCATCTTGACATACATATGTGTCCAAATAACTAGTATTTTGACTCACTTCATCTATCTTGACATATGCATGTATCAAATGTCTAGTATTTTAACTCATTCCATATGTCTAGATCTTGACATTCTTTCCTTAGTAATAGTATATGCTCAAGGGGGGAGCCACCCACCTTGAGCATAAACATTCCTAGGAATGGCTAGTTCCTGGTATCTATTGTCAAGGACATATAGAGTTCATGGAATGGTCAAATTCCCATAATTTAGAAGCTCAGGCCTGTTAGAGTTGAGTGAGCTTACAATTCTAATATGAAATTTTAATTTCTTATTCAGTATGCAAGAGAAAATGAATAGCTTGGAAAAGGAAGTTAATTCCTTAAAAAAAAATCCATAACAAAAGAACACCTTCAAAATTAGAATTAAGAAAATGTAAAAAGATAAAAAAGCTCATTGAAGAAAATCACACATCAAAAACTATAATGGTAGGGGTACCTAGGTGGTGCAGTGGATAGAGCACCAGCAATGAAGTTGGAGAACTGAGTTCAAATTTGTTCTCTGATACTTAACACTTCCTAGCTGAGTGACCCTGGGCAAGTCACTTAACCCCAATTGCCTCAACAAAACAAAACAAAACAAAAAACCTACAATGGGACAAATGGATGCTAATGACTGAGACAACAAAAATCAGTCAAACAAACTAGAAAGTATAAAAAAATGGAAGAAAATGTAAAAATATTTCATTAGAAAAACAGCCAACCTGGAAAATAGATATCGAAGGGACAATTTAAAAATTATTGGTCTACATGAAGGCCATGATCCAAAAAAGACTCTGGATAGCATTACTCAGAACACTAAGGAAAACTGCCCAAATATTCTAGAAACAAAGGGAGAAATACTTAATGAATGAATGCATCAATCTTTGGAAAGAAATCACACAAGTAAAACCTCAAGGAACATTGTTGAAAAATTGCAGAACTACAACCTTATTTTCCTTCTTTTCTTTTCTTTTTATTTGGAATTTTTTTTATATAATATTATCCCTTGTATTCATTTTTCCAAATTATCTTCCCCTCCCTCTACTCCCTCCCCCCGATGACAGGCAATCCCATACATTTTACATGTGTTACAATATAACCTAGATACAATACATGTGTGTAAGTACCATTTTCTTGTTGCACATTAAGTATTAGATTCCGAAGGCATAAGTAACCTGCATAGATAGACAGTAGTGCTAACAATTTACATTCACTTCCCAGTGTTCCATCTCTGGGTGTAGTTATTTCTGTCCATCATTGATCAACTGGAAATGAGTTGGATCTTCTTTATGTTGAAGATGTCCAATTCCATCAGAATACATCTTCATACAGTATTGAAGTGTACAGCGATCTTCTGGTTCTGTTCATTTCACTCAGCATCAGTTGATGTAAGTCTCTCCAAGCCTCTCTGTATTCCTCCTGCTGGTCATTTCTTACAGAGCAATAATATTCCATAAGTTTCATATACCATAATTTACCCAACCATTCTCCAATTGATGGACATCCATTCATCTTCCAATTTCTAGCTATAACAAAAAGAGCTGCCACAAACATTTTGGCACATACTTTCCGCTCTTTAGTATTTCTTTGGGATATAATACCAATAACAGCAATGCTGGGTCAAAGGGTATGCACAGTTTGATAACTTTTGGGGCATAGTTCCAAATTGCTCTGCAGAATGGCTGGATTCTTTCACAACTCCACCAACAATGTATCAGTGTCCCAGTTTTCCCACATCCCCTCCAACATTCATCATTATTTGTTCCTATCATCTTAGCCAATCTGACAGGTGTGTAGTGGTATCTCAGAGTTGTCTTAATTTGCATTTCTCTGATCAGTAGTGATTTGGAACACTCTTTCATATGAGTGGAAATAGTTTCAATTTCATCATCTGAGAATTGTCTATTCATATCCTTTGACCATTTATCAATTGGAGAATGGTTTGATTTCTTATAAATTAGGGTCAGTTCTCTATATATTTTGGAAATGAGACCTTTGTCAGAACCTTTAACTGTAAACATATTTTCCCAACTTGTTACTTCCCTTTTAATCTTGTTTGCATTAGTTTTGTTTGTACAGAAGCTTTTTAGTTTGATGTAATAAAAATATTCTATTTTGTGATCAATAATGATCTCTAGTTCTCCTCTGGTCATAAAATCCTTCCTCCACAGGTCTGAGAGGTAGACTATTTTCTGTTTCTCTAATCTATTTATTATCTCATTCTTTATGCCTAAATCATGGACCCATTTTGATCTTATCTTGGTATATGGTGTTAAGTGTGGATCCATATCTAATTTCTGCCATACTAATTTCCAGTTTTCCCAACAGTTTTTTCCAAATAATGAATTTTTATCCCTAATGTTGGTATCTTTGGGTTTGTCAAAGATTAGATTGCTATAGATGTACCCTTTTTTGTCCTTTGTATCTAATCTGTTCCACTGATCTACTGGTCTATTTCTTAGCCAATACCAAATGGTTTTGGTGACTGCTGCTTTATAATATAGCTTTAGATCAGGTACAGCTAGACCACCTTCACTTAATTTTTTTTTTCATTAGTTCCCTAGAAATTCTCCACCTTTTGTTGTTCCATATGAATTTTTTGTTATTTTTTCTAGGTCATTAAAATAATTTCTTGGGAGTCTGATTGGTATAGCACTAAAAATATAGATTAGTTTGGGGAGTATTGTCATCTTTATTATATTCGCTCGGCCTATCCAAGAGCACTGAATGTCTTTCCAATTATTTAAATCTGACTTTATTTTTGTGGCAAGTGTTTTGTAATTTTTCTCATATAATTCCTGACTATTCTTTGGTAGATGGATTCCCAAATACTTTATACTCTCATCATATGTTTGGAATGGAATTTCTCTTTGTATCTCTTGCTGTTTCATTTTGTTGGTGATATATAAAAATGCTGACGATTTATATGAATTTATTTTGTATCCTGCCACTTTGCTAAAATTCTGAATTATTTCTAATAGCTTTTTATCAGAGTCTTTGGGGTTCTCTAAGTATACCATCATGTCATCTGCAAAGAGTGATAGTTTGATTTCCTCATTTCCTATTCTAATTCCTTGAATCTCTTTCTTGGCTCTTATTGCCAAGGCTAGTGTTTCTAATACTATATTGAATAGTAATGGTGATAGTGGGCAACCTTGTTTCACTCCTGATCTTACTTGGAAAGTTTGCAGTTTATTTCTGTTGCATATTATGCTTACTGACTGTCGTAAATATATGCTCCTGATTATTCTAAGGAATAGTCCATTTATTCCTATACTCTCAAGAGTTTTTAGTAGCAATGGATGTTGGATTTTGTCAAATGAACCTTATTTTCTTTACTAAAGCTTTTTTTTTTTCAAAACATATGCATACATAATTTTCAACATTCACTTTTGCAAAACCTTGTGTTCCAGATTTTTTTTTCCCTTCACTTCCACCATCATCTCCACTAGAAGGAAAATAATCCAATATGTTAAACATGCGAAATTATTTTATACCATTTTCCACAATAATAATTTGCAAAAGAAAAATTAGATCAAAAAAAAAAGAAAAGGAAAAATTCAAGCAAACAACAACAATGAAAAAGATGAAATATTATGTTATGATCCACACTAAGTGCACACAGTTCTGTCTGTGAGTGAAGATGACTCTTCATCACAAGACCATTGAAACTCTTCATGAATCACCTCACTGTTGAAAAACACCTCACTGTTGCTTTATACAATGTTCTCTTGGTTCTATTCATTTCACTGTACATCAATTTATGTAAGTCTCTCCAGACCTTTCTGTAATCATCCTTCTGATCACTTCTTATAGAAAAATAATATTCCATAACATTCATAAACTACAACTTTTTCAGCCATTCTTCATCTGATGATCATCTACTCAGTGTCCACTTGCCACTACAAAAAGGGCTGCTCCACACATTTTTGCATATATGTATATATATATATATTTATATATATTTCTTTTCCCTTTCTTTATGATCTCTTGAGATACATAACCAGTAAGGAAACTGAAGGATAAAAGGTATGCAAATTTGATAGCCTTTTGGACACAATTCCAAATTGCTCTCCAGAATAGTTGGATGAGCAGAATCTGAAGGGAAAAAATATTGCAAGTTTTCAGGCAAAAATAATTAAAATTTCAAGGAACATCTTTCAGTGTTAGCCAGAATCTGACAGCTTCTAATATGGAAGGTGTGGGAGCCTCTGGTATACCATAGTCCAGAAGGCAAAGGACTTGGGATTATAACAAAATATCAACTACCCAGTGAGACTGAGAAACATCTTTCAGGAAAGGAAATTTATTTTCAATGAAGTAAAAGATTTTCAATTATTTCTGTTGAAAAAAAAAATCAGAACTAAACAAAAAATTTAACCTACAAACACAGGACGAAGCATATAAAGGTAAACAAGGGAAAATATATACCATTTAAAGATTAAACTGTTTATATCCCTAAAAGGAAAAATGATATCTGTAACATTAGAGATCTGTATCTGTCACTGGGGTAAACAGAGAGGGGGCATTACATCGATTGAGGATATAGTTGTGAATTGACTCATGTGATAATATTTTAAAAAGACATTAAGGGGTAGAAAAGGAATATAATAAGAGAACAAGAAAGGGGGGATATAATGGGAAAAATTAGATCACATGACCTATTACAATTAAGGGAAAGAAGTAAGGGTGTTGAGAATTGTTTGAAGCTTGATTTCGTCATTATGGGCAGGAAGAGTGAATAATTAAATCATTAAGTTTTATAAAGAAATTTATCTAACCCTATAAAGAATTAGGAGGAGAAAAAAGAAAAGGGAGGGTCTTGATAAAAGGCAGGGCAGAAACCATATGTAAAAACAGATAAGAGAAAAAGAAAGGAGTGTTAGAAAGTAAGATAGTGGGTGAGGTGGATCAAAAAAAAAATTCTGAACTCTACAAAGAACAGGATGGAAACAGAAAATAAAAGCATATATGGGAAGAAAATGGGATGAAATGGGATGGAGGGAAATACAGAGCTTGTAATCATAATTGTGAGTATGTGGAAATAAATAGCAGAGTTATTAAAAAAAAAGAATCCTATAATGTGTTATTTATAAGAAACACATTTGACATCGAGAGAAACAAACAGAGTGAAAGTAAAAGGTTGGAAAAGAATATATTATGCTTCAGTTGAAGTTTAGAAAAAAAAAAAGCAGGGGTAGTAATTCTGATATCAGATAAAGAAAAAGTAAAAAAAAAAATCTAATTAAAAAAAAGGAAAGAAAGTACATCTTGATAAAGAGCACCTTAAACAATGAAATAGTAATGATACATACACACACACACACACACACACACACACACACACACACACAAAGTATCAGAGCATAAAAATTCCTGGAGAAGATATTAAGAAATAGATAGCAAAGCTATATTAGTGGAAGACCTCAACATTCCCCTCTCAGAAACAGACAAATATTACCAAAAAACAAACAAGAAATAAATTAAATAAGTTAATAGGCTTTTAACAACCCAAAATGTGATAGGACAGATCTCTGGAGAAAACTGAATAAAGAAAGGAATACACATTTTTCTCAACAGGACATGACACCTCCACAAAAACTGACCATATATTAGTGCATTAAAAACCTCACAATTAAATGCAGAAAGGCAGGAATAACAAATTCTTCCTGTTCAGACCACAATGTAATAAAAGGTATATTCAATAAAGGAGTAGGGAAAGATAGACTAAAAATAAATTGGAAATTAAATTATCTGATTTTGAAGAATAAATGGGTCAAACAGCAAGTCACAGAAACAAACATAATTTCATCCAAGAGAATGACAACAATGTGACAACATACCAAAACCTATGGGATGTACCAAAAGCAGTTCTTAGGAAAAAGTGTATATCTCTAAATAGCTACATGAATAAAATAGAGAAAGAAGAGATCAATGAATTGAGCATGCAACTAAAAAAGTTAGAAATAAACAAGTTAAAATCTCCCAATTAAAGACTAAATTAAAAAAAAAAGTCAAACCTTTGATTAATTAGAAAAAGAAAAGAAAAATAAACAAGCAAACAAACAAAACAAAACAAAACAAAAAAAAAAAAAAAAAAACAAATCACTAACATCAAAAATGAAAAGGATGAATTCAATTTACCACCACTGAAAAAAGAATTTGAAACAATAATTAGGACCTATTTTGCCAAACTATATGAAAATCAATCCTACAAATTAACTGAAATAGATGAGTACTTTCAAAAACAGTCCCATTTTTAGAAAATTAAATTCACCAAGCAATTAATGAGCTACCTAAGTAAAAATTTCTATGGCTAGATGGATTAGAACAATTAATTCCAACATTATGTAAATTATTTGGAAAAAAAATAGGATAGACACAGTCCTGCTTAATTCTTTCTATGACACAAAAATGATAGTAATACCTAAATCAAGAAGAGTCAAAACAGAGAAAATACATTTCCATACCAATTTCCCTACACAACAATATCCCTAATGAATATCGATGCAAAATTTTTAAATAAAATATTAACCAAGAGATTACAGCAACTTATATGCAGAATAATACACTATGATCAAGTAGGATTTGTACAAGGAATGTAGGGCTGGTTCATTATAAGGAAAATTATTATCAGAGTTAACCCCATTTCAATAACAAAACCAACAGAAATCATATGATAATCTCAATAGATGCAAATAAAGCTTTTGACAAAATTAAGCACCCATTCCTATTAAAAAGCACTAGGGAGCATAGGTATAAAAGGAGTTTTCCTTTATTATTATTATTTTTATTTATTATTTATTATTAACTGTATCGTACATATAGAGTGAAAGTAAAAAGCTGGAGCCAAATCTATTATACTTCAACTGAAATTTAAAAAAAAAAAAAAAAAAAAAAAAAAAAAAAAAGAAGGGATAGCAATCTAGATCTCAGATCAAGCAAAAGCAAAAATAGATCCAATTAAAAGTGATCAGGAAGGAAAATATATTTTGCTAAAGGGTATAAAAGGTACAAGTAATATCAATACTAAATATATAATCACCAATTTGTATAGGATCCAAATTCCTAGAGGAAAAGTTAAGAGAGCTACAAGAAAAATTAGACAGCAAAATTTTATTATTGGAGTATCTCAATCTTATTCTTTCAGAACTAGATAAATTGAACCACAAAATAGATAAGGAAGAAGATAAAGAAGTAAATAGAATTTTAGAAAAGTTAGGAATAAGAGTTTTGGAAAAAATTAAATGGAGATAAAAAGGAATATACATTTTTTTTTCACTGCTACATAGAATATACACAAAATTTAATCAATTTTTAAAGCAGAAAACCTTAAAATCAAATGCAGAAAAGCAGAAATGCATCTTTTTTTCAAAATGTGATGCAATAAAAATATATATGTAATAAAAAGCCAGTGAAAAATGAGCCAAAAATTAATTAGAAGCTAAATAATGTAATACTAAAGAATGAGTGAGTGAAATAACAAATAGAGACAACCAATAATCTCATGTAAGAGAATGACAAAATGAGCCAACACACCAAAATTTATGGGATGTAATTAAATCAGTGCCGAGGGAAAACTTATTTCCTTAAAATAGATGCATAAAATAGAAATGCTTATTTGCATAAAATAGAGAATTAGAAGATCAATCAATTCAACATGCAGCTAAAAAGGTAGAATAAGAACATGAACAAATTGAAACCCTCCAATTAAAAACCAAATTTGAAATTATTAAAATAAAAGGAGAGATTAAAAAAATTGAAAGAAAACTGTTGAACAAATAAACAAAAGATTAGCTTTTTATGAAAAAAAACAATTTAATTAGAAAAAGGAAAGAATAAAATCAAATTATTAATATAAAAATGAAAAGGCTGAACTTTCCACCAATGGAAAGGAAATTAGAGTAATAGTTAGGAGCTCTTTTGCCAACTTCATGTCAATAAATCTAATGATCTATGTGAAATGTATGAATACTTACAAAAATATAAATTGTCTAGATTAATAGAGGAGGAAATAAATTACTTAAGTAGTCCTATTTTAGAAGAATAAATTGAACAAGTGATTAATCAACTGCCTAAGAAAAAATCTCTAGGGCCAGATGAATTTACATAATTTACATAGATTTGCCAAACATTTAAAGAACAATTAATTCCAATACTATTTAAATTATTGGAAAACATAAAAAAAAGAAGTCATACTACATTCTTTTTATGATACAAATGTGCTGAAATCTATATTAGGGAGTGGCAAAATAGAGAAATAAAATTATACACCAATACAATAAGGAAAATTGATGCAAAAATCTTAAATAAATTATTAATAAAGAGATCACAAGTTATTACCAGTATAATACACCATGACTAAGTAAAATTTATACCAAGAATGCAGGGATGAATAATTATTAGGAAAACTATTAGCATATTTACTATTTCATTAACCAAACTAACAGAAATAATATGATTATTTCATTAGATGCAGAAAAAGCATTTGATAAAATGCAACACTTATTCCTATTAAAACAAAAACACTAAACATTATAGGAATAGATGGAGTTTTCCTTAAAATAATTAATAGCATCTATTTAAAACCATCAGCAAGTATCATATGAAATGAGAATAAAGTAAAACTATTCCCAATAAGATCAGCTGTGAAATAAGATTGATCACTATCATCATTATTCAATATTGTATTAGAGATGTTAGCTTTAGTAATAAGAGAAAAAAAAAATAAAGGAATTTGAATAGGTAATGAGGAAACCAAATTATCTTTCTTTGCCAATGATATGGTGGTATACTTAAATAATTCTAGAGAATGAACTAACAAAATAACTACTAGAAACTGTAGTGTTCTTTGTGAGGTTTTCTTGGGGTTTCTGGGAGCAGTCTTCTTTTCAGCTCAGTAATCACAACAAGAGTAGCCAAGGGTTAAAGAACATATATTTTATTATCTCCTTTCCTGGGGCCTAGTTAGCTTTCTTATAGTCCAGATTTTTTATTATTTCCTTCCTGGGGCTGGGCAGCTTTCTGGAGAGTCTTTCAGACTGGCCTTGATCTCAGTGGAGAAATGCAGGAAGAAAGATTGGCCTCACTGAAGATTGAATGAATCTCTGTCCTTGGTTCCTGCCTTTCACACACATATAAAGAAATGGACAATACATTGGTTTTGGACTATTTCTAGGACTTATGGACATGTATAATTCCTCATGTTGATTCATGTTATTTGTTACATAACTACTAGCCTGTGTTATATTACTATGTGCTTATGAAATTTATGTAATTATCTATAATACCTCCCATGTTGATATTATGTATACCTGTTTCAAGTGAGACCCTTCAGTAATCCACTAATCTGATCAGATTCTGGCTAAAACATAGAGTAGTCGATGAGTGGAATATGATAGATTTACAAGACATAAAAGTCAATGACTATAGTCATCTAGTGTTTGATATACCCACAGATTCCAACTACTATGATAAGAATTCTCTATTTGACAAAAATTGCTGGGGAAATTGGAAATTAGTAAGTCAGAAACTATGCATTGACCCACCGTTAACATCTTATACCAAGATAAGGTCTAAATGGATTCATGGTTTAAACATAAAGAATAATAAAATAATAAAAGATAGTCTAAATCTCTAATCTTTAGAAAAGGAAATAAATTTTGGCCAAAGAAATATTTGATCACATTGTGGGATATAAAATGTATAATTTTGATTTGACAAAATTAAAGAAATTTGCACAAATAAAACCAATGCAGTCAAGATTAGAATGAAAGCAATTAATTGGGGGGGGGGGATTATATCTAACATGTATTGGTCTACCTGCCATTTCTGGGAGGGGTGGGGAGAAAGAGGGGAAAAGTTGGAACAGAAGATTTTGCAAGGGTCAATGCTGAAAAATTACTCATGTATATATCTTGTAAATAAAAAGCTAAAATAAAAAAATGAAAAAAAAAAACAAGATTATCAGCTGTGAACAATTTAGATATTCTAAATGATATAATGATCTTAACAATTCTGAAAAATCTAATCAATAGATACTTAGAGCATTTTCATGAATATAAATGCCTTTAATTTAATCATCTGAAAAGTGGCTGTTTATAATCTTTGACCATTTATTGAGTGTATTCTTTCAAATTTTACTCAATTCCATATTTATTTTAGAAATGAGGCTTTTATCAGTAATACTGGCTATAAAAATTGTTTCCCAACTTTCTGCTTCTCTTTTAATTCTGGCTACACTGGATTTGTTTGTACAAAACTTTTTTTTTTTTTAATTTAATGTAATCATTTTATTTTACATTTCATAACATTCTCTGTTTTTTTGGTTGTTGTTGTTTGTTTTATTTTGTTTTCCTCTTTTCTTCAAAGATCTGATAGGTAAACTATAACTTACTCTCTTAGTTTGCTTATAATATCACCATTTATGTATAAAACAATTTCAAACTTATCATGATAAAAAGTGTATGATTTTGGTCTACGTCTCATTTCTTGCATAATATTTTGCAGCATTCCCAGAAATTTTTGTTAAATAATGAATTCTTAAACTGGAGGCTTTTTAAAAATCAAATTGTAGATTATTATAGTAATTGACTATTATGTCTTGTGTGCTTAGCCTATTCCACTCATTCCCCACTCTTTTTCTTATCCAGTACTAACTGATTTTGATGACTACTCTGTTATAATATAATTTTAGATCTTGTACAAATGGGCCATCTAACTTTGCATTTTTTAATATTAATTCCCTTGACATTCTTCATTATTTCCTTATCTGGATCAATTTTATTATTATTTTTCTAGTTCTATAAAATAGTTATTGGCAGTGTGATTGGTATAGCACTGTATAAATTTATAAATGCCTTTCTGAATTTTAATGTACAATTGTTATGTTTCACTATGTGGTCAATTTTTGTATAAGTGTCATGTATCACTGAAAAAAAGGTATATTCATTTTATATTTCCATTCAATTTTCTCCAGAGATTTATCATATCTAAGTTTTCTAAGATTTAATTTACCTCAACAACTTCTTCTTCTTCTTCTTCTTCTTCTTCTTCTTCTTCTTCTTCTTCTTCTTCTTCTTCTTCTTCTTCTTCTTCTTCTTCTTCTTCTTTTTGTTCTTCTTCTTTTTCTTCTTCTTCTTCTTCTTTTTCTTCTTCTTCTTCTTTTTTTTTTTTTATGGTTAGCTCTATCTAATTCTGAGATAGGGAGGTTAAGGTCCCCCACTAATAAATTTTTCCTTTCTATTCTGGTAACCAATTTAAATTCTACTTTAAGAATATATATGCTGTACCACTTGGTGCTCATATATTTAGTATTAATATCAATTCATTATATATGGCACCTTTTTAGCAAAATGTAGCTTCCTTCTTTGTCTCTTTTAATTAGATATGTTTTTGCTTTGACTTTGTCTGAGATCAAAGTTGCTACCTGTTTTATTTTTGCTTCAAGTGAAGAATAATATATTCTGCTCCAGCCTTTTACCTTTATATGTATCACTCTGCATCAAATGTGCTTTTTGTAAACAACTTAATGTGGCATTCTGTTTTTAATCCATTTTGCTAACCACTTCCCTTTTATGAGAGAGTTGATAACCTTCACATTTGTGGTTATAATTACCAGCTATGAATTTTGCTTCAGTCTATTTTCTCATCTGCATATATTATTTTCTTCTCTTTTTACCCTGTCCATTCTCACCAGTATTGAGCTAAATGTTTTAAACCAGGTATTTCTCTTTAAATTTGTATTGTAAAAATACCTAAGCACAATTTAATTTGATGTCTTTTTTTTTTTTTTTGGAATGAAACCATTATTTTAAAAAGCATTTATCATTGTATTGTTTATATGAAGTGATTAATAATAACTTGGAGCATCTTTTCATATGACTAGAAATAGTTTCAATTTCTTCATCTGAGAATTGTCTGCTCATATCCTTTGACCATTTGTTGATTGGAGAATGGCTTGATTTCTTATACATTAGAGTCAATTCTCTATCTATTTTAGAAATGAGGCCTTTATCTGAACCTTTGACTGTAAAAATGTTTTCCCAGTTTATTGTTTCCTTTCTAATCTTATCTGCATTAGTTTTGTTTATACAAAAACTTTTCAATTTGATATAATCAAAGTATTCTACTTTGTGATCAATAATGATCTCTAGTTCTTCTTTGAACATAAATTCTTTACTTCTCTACAGGTCTGAGAGGTAAACTATCCTATATTCCTCTAATTTATTTATAATCTCATTCTTTATTCCTAAGTCATGAACCCATTTTGACCTGAACTTGCTGTACTGTGTTAAGTGTGGGTCAATGCCATATTAATTTCCAATTTTCCCAGCAATTTTGGTCAAACCTTGAGTTCTTAACGCAAAAGCTGGGGTCCTTGGGTTTGTCAAAAACTAGATTATTAGAGTTAGTGATTATTTTGTCCTTTGGATCTAGCCTATTCCACTGATCAACTAGTCTATTTCTTAGCCAATACCAAATGCTTTTGGTAACCACTGCTTTATAATATAATTTATATCTGGTACATCTAGGCCACCTTCATTTGATTTTTATTTTTCATTAATTCCCTTGAAATTCTTGATCTTTTGTTTTTCCATATGAACTTTGTTGTTATTTTTTTCTAGGTCATTAAATAGTGTTTTGGGAGTCTGATTGGTATAGCACTAAATAAATAGATTAGTTTAGGTAGTATTGTCATCTTTATTATATTTGCTCACCCTATCCCATTTCCAATTAGTTAAATCAGACTTAATTTGTATGGAAAGTGTTTTTTAGTTTTGCTAATATAGTTTCTGATTTTCCCTTGGTAGATAGTTTCCTAAATATTTTAAACTATTGGTAGTTACTTAAAATGGAATTTCTGTTTGTAACTTTAACTGATGCATTTTGTTAGTGACATATAAGACTGCTGATGATTTATGTGGGTTGATTTTATATCCTGCAAATTTGCTAAAGATGTGGATTATTTCTAATAGCTTTTTAGTAGAATCTTTGGGGTTCCCTAAGTATATCATCATGTCAGCACCAAAGAGTGATAATTTGGTTTCCCTCATTACCTACTCTACTTCCTTTTAATCCTCTTTCCTTCCACTCTTATACCAAAACTAGCATTTTCTGAGAATAGTAAAGGTGATAGTAGACAACCTCATTTCCACCCCTAATCTTAATGAGAATGGTTGCAGTCTTTCCCCATTACAAATGATGCTTATTGAAGGTTTTAAATAGATGCCACTGATTATTTTAATAAAAAGTCCATTTATTCTTATACTCTCAAATGTTTTTAAATAGAAATGGATGTTAGATTTTATCAAATGCTTTTTCTGCATCTATTGAGATGATCATATGATTTTTGTTAATTTGTTTATTAATATGGCCAATTATACTGATAGTTTTCCTAATATTGAACCAGCCCTGCTTTCCTAGTACAAATCCTACTTGATCATGATATATTACCCTGGGGATGATTTCTGTAGTCTTTTTGCTAATATCTTATTTAAGATTTTAGCATCAATATTCATTAAGGAGATTGATCTATAGTTTTCTTTCTTCATTTTCAACCTACCTGGTTTGGGTAGCAGTACCTGTCTGTGTCATAAAAGGAATTTGGTAGGACTCCTACATTCCCTATTTTTTCAAATAGTTTATATAAACATTGGAGCTAATTGTTCTTTGGTATGTTTGGTAGAATTCACATATAAATCCATCTGTTCCTGGTGATTTCTTCTTAGGGAGTTGATTAATAGCTTATTCTACTTCTTTTTCTGAAATGGGTCTATTTAAGCAATTTACTTCCTCCTCTGTTAATCTGGAAAGCCTATATTTTTGAAGGTAGTCATCCATTTCACTTAGGTTATCAAATTTATTGGCATAAAGTTGGGTAAAGTAACTCATTATTTCACTAATTACTTCCTCATTGGTGGAAAGCTCCCCCTTTTCATTTTTAAGACTAACAATTTGATTTTCCTTTCTCTTTTTTCTAAGCAAATTTACCAAAGGTTTATTTTTTTTTTTTTCATAAAACCAACTTTTAGGTTTATTTATTAGTTCAATAGTATTTTTACCTTATTGGTTTTTCCTTTTAATTTTAGAATTTCAAGTTTAATATTTGATTGTTTGTTTGTTTGTTTGTTTGTTTTTAATTTGGTCTTTTTCTAGCTTTTTAAGTTGTAAGCCCAATCCATTAATTTTCTGTTTCTCTATTTTCAAGTAAGCCTCCAAAGATAAAAAAAAAAATTCCCTTTATTACTGCTTTAGCTGCATCCCACAAATTTTGGTATAATATCTCATCGTTGTCATTATCTTGAGTGAAATTATTAATTGTGTCCATAATTCGCTGTGTCACCCAATCATTTTTTCAGATGAGATTATTTAGTTTCCAATTACTTTTTTCATCTATTTACCCCTAACTTCTTGTTGAATGTAGTTTTTATTGCATCATGATATGAAAAGAAATGCTTTACTATTTCTATTGCTTCCTGCATTTAATTTTGAGATCTTTATGTCGTAATATATGGTCAATTTTTGTGTAGGTTCCATAAATTGCTGAGAAGAAAGTGTACTCCTTTCTGTCACCATTCAGTTTTTTTTGTTTTTTTTTTTTTCTAAAGATCTGTCGTACAAAATTTTCCTAATATTCTATTTAACTCTTTAATTTCTTTTTAATTTGTTTTGTGGTTTGATTTATCTAATTCTGAGATTGAAAGGTTGAGGTCTCCCACTATTACATTTTTGCTGTCTATTTCTTTTTGCAACTCCCTTAACTTCTCTTTTAGTAAGTTAGATGCTATACCACTTGGTGCATATATATTTAGTAGTGAAATTGCTACATTGTCTATGCTACCCTTTAGCAAGATATAGTTTCCTTCTTTATCTCTTTTGATTAGATCAAATTTTGCTTTTGCTTGATCTGAGATAAGGATGGCTACCCCTGCTTTTTTGACTTCATTTGAAGCATAATAGAGTCTGCTCCAGCCTTTTACCTTTACTCTGTATGTATCTCCTTGCTTTAAATGTGTTTTCTGTAAACAACATATTGTAGGGTTCTGACTTTTGATCCAGTCTGCTATCTGTGTCCACTTAATGGGAGAGTTCATCCCATTCACATTTTTTTTTTTTTTTGAGGCTGGGGTTAAGTGACTTGCTCAGGGTCACAAAGCTAGGAAGTGTCAAGTGTCTGAGAACAGATTTGAACTCGGGTCCTTCTGAATTCCAGGCTGGTGCTCTATCCACTGTGCCACCTAGCTGTCTGTCCCATTCACATTTACAGTTAAAATTACTAATTCTGTATTTCCTGCCATCATATTATCCACAGATTATGCTTTTTTCCCTTACCCCCCCTGAACCCCTTCCCCATTATTAAACTTATGAGTCCCACTTATGTCACACAGCCCTACCTCTTTAGAATCCATCTCTGCTCCCTTTAAATTCCTTTTCCTTTCTTGTTAACTTTCCTTATTACTCTTTTCCTTTTCCCTTTTCTTCTCCTCCTTTTTAATGAGATGAGAAAGAATTTTCTGTAAAGCAATATGTCAATTATTTTCTCTTTAAGCCAATTCTTTTTTTTTCTCTTTGATTTTTTTATTTATATTTTTAACAGTATATATGCATGAGTAATTTTTTTTTAACATTATCCCTTCTATTCATTTTTCCAGATAATCCCCTCCCTCCCTCTACTCCCTCCCCTTGATGACAGGCAATCCCATACATTTTACATGTGTTACAATATAACCTAGATACAATATATGTGTGTAAATACCATTTTCTTGTTGCACATTAAGTATTAGATTCCGAAGGTATAAGTATCCTGGTTAGATAGACAGTAGTGCTAACAATTTACATTCACTTCCCAGTGTTCCTTCTCTGGGTGTAGCTGTTTCTGTCTATCATTGATCAACTGGAAGTGAGTTGGATCTTCTTTATGTTGAAGATAATCACTTCCATCAGAATACATCTTCATACAACAATGAAGTATACAGCGATTTTCTGGTTCTATTCATTTCACTTAGCATCAGTTGATGTAAGTCTCTCCAAAACTCTCTGTATTCCTCCTGCTGGTCATTTCTTACAGAGCAAGAATATTCCATAAGCTTTATATACCATAATTTACCCAACCATTCTCCAATTGATGGACATCCATTCATCTTCCAGTTTCTAGCCACTATGAAAAGAGCTGCCACAAACATTTTGGCAGATACAGGTCCATTTCTGCTCTTTAGTATTTCTTTGGGATATAAGCCCAATAGCAGCAATGCTGGATCAAAAGGTATATACAGTTTGATAACTTTTTGGGCATAGTTCCAAATTGTTCTCCAGAATGGCTGTATTCTTTCACAACTCCACCAACAATGTATCAGTGTCCCAGTTTTCCCACATCCCCTCCAACATTCATCATTATTTGTTCCTGTCATCTTAGCCAATCTGACAGGTGTGTAGTGGTATCTCAGAGTTGTCTTAATTTGCATTTCTCTGATCAGTAGTGATTTGGAACACTCTTTCATATGAGTGGATATAATTTCAATTTCATCATCTGAGAATTGTCTGTTCATATCCTTTGACCATTTATCAATTGGAGAATGATTTGATTTCTTATAAATTAGGGTCAGTTCTCTATATATTTTGGAAATGAGACCTTTATCAGAACCTTTAACTTTAAAAATATTTTCTCTTTGAGCCAATTCTGATGAGAGTAAGGTTCACACAATGTTTCTTCCCCTCTATAACTTCCCTCAGATATGATAGGTTTTCTTTGCCTCTTTGTGGGATGTAGTTTCCCTCTTTTTTTAATCTCCTCTTTGCCCTTTTTCTGACACTATCCACTTTCCATTTCTATTTCCCCTTTTTTATATCAATAAAATCAAATTATACATGTTGTCTTAGTGTATATCCATAAGAGAAATACAGTTCTCAATAGTTCCTTTTATCTTTTTCTGCTTCTCTTGAGTCCTACGATTGGAGATCAACTTTTTTATTTAGATCTGGTTTTTTCCTTAGAAACATATTGAATTCATCTGTTTCATTAAATGTCTATCTTCTTCCATGGAAGAAAATGCTAAACGTAGCTGAGTAATTTATTCTTGGCTGCATTCCAAGTCCTTTTGCCTTTCAGAATATCAGATTCCAGGCCCTTCAATCCTTTAATGTGCAGGTAGTCAGATCTTCAGTGATCCTTATTGTGACACCTTGGTATTTGATTTGTTTTTTTCCTGGCTACTTGTAATATTTTTTCCTTAGTCTGATAGTTCTGAAATTTGGCCACAATGTTCTGTGGAGTTTTTTGTTTGTTTTTTTAGGGTCTTTTTCAGAATGTGTTCAATAAATTCTTTCAATGCCTATTTTATCTTCTGGTTCTATTACCTTTGGGAAGTTCTCTTTGATGATTTCCTGTGAAATAGTATCTAGGCTCTTTTTTTTCATCATAATTTTTGTTAAGTCCAATATTCCTCAGATTGTCTCCCCTAGATCTATTTTCCAGGTCTGGCATTTTGACAAGTAGATATTTGACATTTTTCTCAAGATTTTCATTTTTTTGGTTTTGCTTGACTGATTCTTGGTGTCTCAATGAATCATTCATTTCTATTTGTTCAATTATGATTTTTAATGACTTATTTTCTTCATTAGTTTTTTTTTTTTTTTTTTTTTTACTTCTTTTGGTATATGTCCAATTGAGTTTTTAAATGAGTTGTTTTGCTCTATGGAATGTTTTTCCATCTCACTAAATTTGTTTTTTAGTGAGTTATTTTCTTTTTCCAATTCAAAAATCCTACTTTCTTGGGAATTCTTTATCTTTTGCAATTCACAGATCCTACTTTCCTGTGATTTCTTTACCCTTTCCAATTCCCTAATTCTGTTTCCCTGCACTTCCTGTGAATTCTTTACTTTTTCCAATTCTCATTTCAGGAGGTTGTTACTCTCTTGCCTAGCTTCTCTTTCCTTTCCCCATTTTTCTTCTAACTCTCTTTTGAGATTTTTAATAGTCTCTTCTAGGAGAGCATTATTTGGGGTATTGTCTGGAGGCTGTCTCCTGTTAGTCTCCTCAGGAGTTGGAAACCTGATCTCTTTCTGTATAGAGGCTATCAATTGTTTTCTTCATTTTTTTACTCTTTTTTTTTTTTTTTTTTTTTTTTTTTAAGCCGTCAGGGTCTGCCTTCAGTGCAAGGAGGTTACCAGCTTCCTCTACTGAGCAAGGATGGGTATATGGACAGTAATTGTCCTCTCAATAAGCTGCAAGGAGCGGCCAAGCTGCAGGAGGGCTCTGGGAAGAGCTCCACAGGGAAGTGAGTAGGCATGGGTAACAAGGGCTGGTCTGTGTAAATGCTCTGCCAGGAGCCACGCTGTGAGGATTTGTGACTTCCTTGTGGCTAGAATTTAAGCAGAAAAAGTATCACTGCCCACCCACAAATGTCCACTTTGAGTATTAGCAGTCATCCTATGCCTCACAACACTGGAAGTGTCTCTGCCTGGGCAGCATAGTTGAGCTGGGGAAATTCCACTGCTCCATGCTATGCCCCTCACTGTGCAGATGAGTGGCTGCCCCAGGCTGTGCCCCTGTTGTGTGTGACTGCCCCCCATCAAGAGCCCCTAGCTGCAGAATGCCGTGAAGAGCTGTGTTATGGTCTGTGCTGAGTCACTTCCATTCCTGGATGGGTGCAGCCAGATCCTCTCAGGGTTTGGCATCCCTCAATGTATCCACTATTCTAGGCTCCAACTTCTCTGCTGGTCCACTACTCTGCAACCAAAGCAAAGCAGCCAGGCTATGTCAGAGAGCTCTATGTAAACTTCCCAACTGCAGAGGCTGCCCTTCTGCCAATTCTATCCCTGCCCTGTGCTGGTCTCTTCCCACCACCTCATGACCAACCTTTTCTGGTGATATTCCAGATTTTCTTCGGCTTGTAAGTTTTTGTACTTCTAATCTTTGTGGGTTTTACATCAAGCGCTATTAGTGAGGCCAAATTAAATATTTGGTAGTGAGGGAATTAGAGAGCTTAAAAAATTCCATCTGGGCTCCAGAGAAGTCCAACTATTGAGGACCACTCAGCATGTGAAACTCAGAAAGCATGTAAAAGGGTAAAAAGAGAATAGCACAGGAAGAAAGATCTGATCTCATAGCTCTGAAGCTATGCATTACAGAGTTAAGAAGTTGCAAATCAGTCTCTCCTGTTATCTTACTTTTAAATTGAGCTAGCAGACTGAATGGAACCAATATGACCCTGACAATCTGAGACTATAAATGTCTGAGAACCGTTACTAGAAGCAGGTGTTGCTTGCAAAGGAATGTATGTTTTTCTTTAACCAATAGTAACTTTGCTGTGCCTTGAAAACATATTTTTTTGCATAGAGCATGGGAATAAATCAGAGATATTCACTGACTTACAAATTGCCTCTCATCTCTTTATAGCATTCACATTCTCTCACAAGATATGATTTATTCTGTTGGTCAAATTAGATCCCAGCATCCACTAATAGTGGTTCCTAACATCCAACAGATTAATAATGAATTGCAGCAGAGAATAAAAGTGGCTTGACATAGATGAAATCAAAGTTTTTCTTAACTACTCCTGAAAGAGTTGTCTAAGTTTAAAGTGACTTTGGATATGAAGCATATTTCAACTGAAGTTTTGCCAGTCACATGAGAAAAGTGACAGGAAGTACGAGAAATAATATACTTTAAACTAGGAGTTTTTGATCTTAAACTTCTTGGTAGTTATGTGACTATTTCAATTACTTTCTCTTCTCAAAAGCAATATTCTCTATCCCTCTGGTTTTATATGCCTTGTATACACTTTTACACCTCACCTTCACCTTCAAACATTGTTACTTATTTATATAGCATATTTGTTTAAAGGATTATCACTTAGAAAGAGATTATCATAAAATATAAGACTATTGCTTTCAGAACTCAAATGATACTTCCACTCATGGTGTTGTTCTATTATTTTTTATGAGAACTTCCTGATACCCTAGCAATTCCTAGTTTAATTTTTGTCTTTTCATGATAGGAAAATCTGATAGATTTTTATATTAATGGCTGGATTTTGGTATCTAATAAAATTTTTAATGAGCTATTAGTTAATCAGTTTATTCTTTGAAATATTTTCTTAAAATTCAATTTATTTTTTCCCTCCTATCAATTTCTAGTCTTAGTCATAACCTGTACCTTTACCCCTTCTACCTATGTTTTACATTGTTACTTCCTATTTGAGAATCTTTAGTTACTCAGTCAGAACATTTTCACTATTGTTTTTGATTTTCAATATTGGTCCTCATGTCTTTAATTACATATAAGCACTGCTTTACTTGCATCCCATAGATTTTTTGTATTTAGAATCAGTATTAGATATCATTTATATATTGTTAACATTTTTAACATTAATTATTGAGTGGATCATTTCTAAATTTTTATCTTGTTTTCCTCACAGTATCATTAATTTCCAATTTCTTATATAATGATTTAAAAGTTCAGCACATAAAAATGTTTGTGCCAGCCCTTTTTGTAGTGGTGAAATACTGGAAAATGAGTGAATGCCCATCAGTTGGAGAATGATTGAATAAATTATGGCATATAATTTACACATGTTTAACATATATTAGATTATTTGCCATCTAGGAAAGGGGTATAAAAACATGTTTTATTTTTGTCATTTTGTCAGTTAGAAAATGTAGAGAGCAGGGACTCTGAGGAGGTGTGTTTGGGTCAAGGACAGCAGAGTGTTTATAGTTACCCAAGCATAAGGACAGCAGAGTGCTTATAATTAAGCACCTACTCAGTGTGAAATTAGAGCTGCATATACTTCTAAACACTTTGCAATAGTAGAGAGGAAAAACAGAGACATCAAGACACTCCTCCAGAAACAAAAGAAAGCAGAAGACATAAGGGGCCTGGGCTCTGAGGAGTGTGCTTTGGGTCAAAAACAGTGGGGTGTTTATAGTTAAGCAGCTACTCAGTGTGATATAATGGTTGTCTAAACATATACTTAATGTGATGATGAAATAATGGGCAGTAGCATGATCAATTGTTTTAGTGATATAATCATACTGAGGTATTTAAAAGAGAGTCTCTCAGACACAGACACAGAGAACTCACCAAGCCACAAATACAGAAGACTCTCTCAGCCACAGAAACAGACACAAAGAAAACTCAGGACTTCATCTTTGACCATTCATCCTCATGAGTCTCCTGCCTCCTTCACTCTTCCAATAAGACCAAGGACTCAGGCTGATCATGAGGTCCTCCAGAGAGCTAATCCAGATGTTACAAAAAAACTAGAAAATATGCTTCATGAAAACAATGCATTAGAATAGTATCTTGCAATTAAGATAATCATTGGTAATGCTAAGAAAAATAAAGGAATTTTACAAATATCAATCAAAATAATGAATAATAATTACAACTATGTTAAAAGAAAAATGAATTAAAATTAATAAAAATAAAGAAGCTGATAGAGATTTAGACACAGTAGCAATTTTTAAAAGTTTTTTTGACATTTCATGTAAACATTTACTCAATTAAAAATAATGAATTTTGACATTTCGGGCAGAATTAAAAGTTAGACCTTTTTTTCTTAAAAAATAGTAATGTCCTGGGATATCATCTGATATTAAATATTATGTTTCCTTTCCTCTGAAACCATTTTGCTCTATGCTTTTTTAATCTTCATATACTTTTTAATTTTATTAAAAATATATTTGGCTAGCAGTTGTCCTTCAGTGCTTAGGGGAAGGGGATGATTTCAGTTATTCAAGATTCTTCTTTTCCCTTCCACTTCCAAAATGGTATAGAAATCTTCTAGTGTCTTCCTGTAGGCAATTAGAATTCTTTACACTGTGAAGAGAAAACTGGCCTTTAAATTGGCTGCCATGTAGAAATTCCATGACTAATCCAAACACGTAATCCACATTAGAGGGCCCCACTTTATTAGTTCTTGAGTAACATGAGGAGAGGGAGCACTTTTTACCCAACCATCAACAAGCTGTGAACTCCCATTCTAGGGAGTTCTGTGTGACCATCCCAAGAGAAGAATAGAGTATGGGGGGAGAAAACAAACAGACATACAGAAAGACTGATATAGAGAGAGGTGGTATAGAGGGAGACGAGTAGGGGAAAGACTGAGAAAGGGACAGATAGAGTGACAGAGCTAGAAAAGAAAAAAAAAAGGCTTTCATATCATATTTTTAAATAATTGTCATCGGCCTGTGATTCTTCATTGTTTAACATTCCCTTTTCTCTTTGGGAATAAAATCACCTCTCTGATTCATTTTTTCACTCTGAGTGTCTTTTTATGACAACCCTTCTTTGCCTCTACTTTTTTCTTTTCTTTTTTTTTTTTTTTTTAAGAGTAGAGAGATTTTTTTAGAATAAGAGAGAAAACTATAATTGTTCTTTAAGAATATGAGGTAAAGATATAATTGAAACACTAGTTTCCTAGTCTTCATATTAATGAAATAAAGGTAAATAGTAAGGGCAGATACAAGACAAAGATTAGTGAAGGTTACAAGCACCTGTAACCTAGGCTGAGCAATGCCTGGCTAGAGAATGATACTTATTTGGCACTGGAGTATAGGACTAGAAAGTATAGGAAAATATTTGAAAAAGTACATTTCTTTTGTTTTGAAGAAACAACAGAAACCCATAACAACTTTATACTAATCAGAGCCTTTACAAAATAGAACATCTGTAATAGTCAGCCAATAATTATAATTAAGTACCTACTATGTGCCAAACACTGTGCTAAGGGCTAGAGATCCTTTTTTTTTTTTTTTTTTTTTTTTTCAGCTATGACCAACTCTTTTATCTCAATTGGGATTTTTTTGGAAAAGCTACTGGAATGGTTTGCCATTGCCTTTTCCAGTTCATTTTAAAGATAAGGAAAGTGAAGCAAACAGTGTTAAGTGACTTGCCAAAAATCTCATAATTAGTAAGTTTCTGGGGTTGGATTTTAACTCAGGTATTTCAGAGACCAGGCCATCTAATTAAAGGTCCCAAGAAAGGCAAAAGACAACCCCTTCCTTTGAAATGCTTACAAGTCAGTGGAGGAAAAGAAATCAGCCAGAGTCAGGATAATCAAAAGTCTTTATTCTTGGTCTTTTGCAGGTGCAGTCAGGGGATTAGATCTAGCAAACACCACATCTCCTTAGTCTCTCTCCACCACCAGGAGAATGCCTCAATTTTTTCCTTGTACTCCACCCACTCATGTCACTTCCCCTCCTTTTACCACACCCACCGATCCAGCCAGCACCAAATAGTTGGGGAGGGTCATCCTTCAAACATGTTAATAGAGAATTGTCCAATTGGCAATTAGTCTCATATGCTCCATTATCCAAGTGCATTTGCACAATTCTAGCCCTTTACATATAAAAGAAAATGTGAAATATCTTTTTGGGGAAAATATAGATTGATGACAGATTATTAAAGAATTATTGGACTTACTTGAGAGTCATAGTTAAAGAAATAAAAAAAAAATTCTTAAACATCATATTATAAGAAATTAAGGAAATTTTTTCTTGCATCCTAGAACCAAAGGAAAAAAATATATATATAATTAAAAAAAAAGTTACCAATTACTTTCTGAAAGAAATTACAAAGTGAAAACTCTCAAGAATATTATAGACAAATCTAAGAGAACATATTGAAAGTGGTCAGAAAGAAACCATTAAAAAAATCATGGTATCATAATCAGGGACATATAAGATGTAGTAGTCTTAATGCTATATGACTGGAAGCTTGAATTAAAATATGCCAGAAGACGAAGCTAAGATTACAAAAGAATAACCAAACAAGCAAAACTGAGTAGGATTCTGGTTTTTCATCCATTCCTTTAACCTTTTCTATTTTATGGTAGTATTTACCCCATTCACTTTCACAGTTATAATTATTAGCACTGATTTTCCTCTATCATATTTTTCCCTGTTTATACTTTTCCCTTTCCTTTCACCCTCTCCCTCCTCAGCAGTGTTTTGCTTCGACTACTATCTCCCTCAACCTACCCTCTCTTTTACCAGCCTCCTCCTTTTCTTTTTCCCCTTCCCTTCCTATTTCTGTTTCCCTCAAAGGTAAGATAGATTTCTTGATCCAACTGAATGTGGATGTTAGTACCTCTTTGAAGTACTAATTCTGATAAGATAACTATTCTGATAAGATTAAGTTTCAAATAATGCTCACCCATTTCTTTTTCCTTCAATTACAAGATTTTTTTTTATTTTTTATTTTTTAAATGGATTTTATTATCATCTTTTTTATTAAAGGGTTTTTAAAATTTTTTTTCACGAGATATGCATAGATAATTATGCAACATTAGTCCATGCAAAACTTTGTGTTCCAAATTTTCTCTCCCTTCTCTTACCCTCCCCCCCCCCACCTTAGAGGGCCAGTAAGTACAAAATATGTTAAACATGGTAGAAATTTAACATATATTAACATATATGTTAAATGCTATAAATGTATGCATATTTATTCAATTATTTTGCTGTACAAGAAAGACCAAATCAAACCATAAAAGAAAATGATGAAAGAAATAAAATTCAAGCAAATAAAAACAAAAAGAGTGAGAATGCTATATTGTGAACTGCACTCAGTTCCCACAGTTCTTTCTGTGGGCATAGATGGATGTTTTGACCACAAGACCATTGAAACTGGTCTGAAAAAATCCCATTGTTGAAAAGAATCATGTTCATCAGAATTAATCATCTTTAATTTGCTGTTGCCAGTGCTGTACTGGTTCTGCTCATTTCACTTAGGATCAGTTCATATAAGTCACTCCAAGTCTCTCTGAAACCAACCTGCTGATTATTTCATATAGAACAATAATATTCCATAGCATTCATATACCATAACTTATTCAACCAGTGGATATGGGCATCCACTCAGTTTCCAGTTCTAACCACTACAAAAAAGGCTACCACAAACATGTGGGTCCTTTCTTTAAGATCTCTTTGGATATTAACCTAGTAGAAACACTGTTAGGTCAAAAGGTATGCACAGTTTGATAATTCTTTGGGCATAGTTTCAAATTGCTCTCTAGAACGGTTGGATCCGTTTACAACTCCACCAACAATGTATTACTGTCTCAGTTTTCCCACATCCCCTACAATATTCATCATTATCTTTTCCAGTCATTTTAGCCATTCTGAGAGTTATGTAGTGGTATCTCAGAGCAGTTTTAATTTGCACTTCTCTGATCAATAATGATTTAGAGCACCTTTTCATATGACTTAGAGGTGGTTTCAAATTCTTCATCTGAAAAAAAAAAAAAAGAAAAAAAAATTATTCATCTGAAAATGGTGTCTTTATATCCTTTGACCATTTATCATTTGGAGAATGGCTTGAATTCTTATGAATTTGGGTAAATTCTCTTATATTTCAGAAATAGGGACTTTATCAAAACCCTTTAATCTAAAATTGTTTTCCCAGTTTATTGCTTCCCTTCTAATCTTGTCTGCATTAGTTTTGTTTGTACATAATTTTAAACTTAATATAATGAAAATTATCTATTTTGTGGTCAATAATGATCTCCAGTTCTTTGGTCACAACATTTTTCCTCCTCCACAGACTTGAGATGTAAACTATCCTATATTCTTTTAATTTGTTTATAATATTCTTTATGTCTAGATCATGAACCCATTTTGACCTTATCTTGGTATACAGTGTTAGTTATGGGTAAAAGTCTAATTTTTGCCATACTAGTTTCTAATTTTCCCAGCAGTTTTTGTCAAATAGTAAATTATTCTCCCAAAGGCTGGGGACTCTGCATTTGTTAAACACTAGAATACTATAGTTATTGACTATTTTGTCCTGTGAACTTAACCTATTCCACTGATCAACTACTCTCTTTCTTAGCCAGTACAAAATGTTTTTGATAACTGCTACTTTATAATATAGTTTTAGATCTGGAATGGCTTAGCCACCATCATTTACATCTTTTTCTCATTAATTCCTTTGAAATTATTGACCTTTTGTTCTTCCAGATGAATTTTGTTATTTTTTTTTTTCTAGATCTATAAAATAATTTCTTGGGAGCTTGATTGTTATAGCACTGAATAGATAGAATTATATCTGAATAAATAGATTAATGTAGGCACTATTGTCATTTTTGTTATATTCACTTAACCTATCCAAGAGCATCTGATACATTCCCAATTGTTTAAATCTGACTTTATTTGCGTGAAAACTGTTTTCAGTTGTGTTCATAGTTCCTGACTTTTCCTTGACAAATAGATTCCCAAATATTTTATACTATCAAGTTATTTTAAATGAAATTCCTCTTTGTTTTTCTTGCTATTGGACTATGTTGCTGATGTATAAAAATCTTAATGATTTATGTGGATTTATTTTTTATTTTGAAAATTTGCTAAAGTTGTGAATTGTTTATAATACTTTTTTTAGTTGATTCTCTTAGAATTCTTTATGTATACCAGCATATCATCTACAAAGAGTGATAATTTGGTTTCCTCATGACCTACTTTAATTCCTTTAATCTCTTTTTCTTCTCTTATTGCCAGAGTTAATATTTGTACCATTCCTGAAGCCGTCTTAGTGCAGTGGGCACTGTGTCAGTCTCATAACCTGCAAAAGGTTTTTAATAACATGCCTCTTCAGGTGACAGCATTTACCCCATTATGTCTCTCCCTTTTTTCTTCTCCCATTATAATCATTTTTTTTATCCTTTAAATAAATTTTTTATCATCATATCAAAATCAATTCACATTGTCAATCGAAGTATATTTTTCTAACTTCCCCAATAAAGATACAGTTCTTAAGAATTAAAAAAATACAAGCACCTTCATTTTATTGAATATTTTATATTTTTTCTTCTTTATATTTTTATGTTTCCCTTGACTCTTGCATTTATTCATCATGAATAACTGAAAGTTCCCTATTTCATTGAATAGTCATCTTTTCCCCTGAAAGATTATGCTCAATTTTGCTATAGAGTTTATTTTTCATTGCTATCTAAGATCCTTTGCCTGTCAGATTATATTCTAAATCTTCATATTCTTTAATGTAGAAACTTCTAAATCTTGTGTAATCCTGACTGTCACTCATGGGTATTTGAATTATTTATTTCTGGCTGCTTACAGAATTTTCTTCTTGATCTGATCTTTCTGGTATTTGGCTACAATATTCTTTGGAGTTTTAAATTTGGGATATCTTTTAGGAGATGATCAAGTTAGTGGCTAAACCCATTCTACATGCATATAGCAAAGGTGCCTTCCAAAATTTCTGTTGTCATAGAAGTAACATATGGTATTAGAAAATTTCAATCTATAATGGATCTTGGAGATCATCTAGTATGTGGTTTCTTAAACTTTTTCCACTTGAGACCACTTTTCCTTGACAAATTTTTATCTGATCTCAGGTAATGGGTATATGGAATAGGTATACAAATCAAGCATATAGTCATACTAAATAATAATTATATTACCCCTACATTGTCATGAGATCCCTTGATGGATTTTAAACCACATTTTAAAAGATAGACTCTAGTTCAACAAATACATTTCACAAAAGATCTATTCAAGTATGGATTTTCAGAAGCTGAAAAGGAATTCTAGGCATCAAAGACATTTGAAGATATAGGACTAAGACAATGCTCAAAGGATATAAATAGTCAGTTTTCAGAAAAAAGAAATTATTTATATGAGAAAATGTTCTAAATCACTATTGATTAGCAAAAGGCAAATTAAAACAATTTTGAGATACTACATCACACCAATCACATTGACTAATATTGCAGAAAAGGAAAATGATAAATGTAGGAGAGGATGTGGAAAAATTGAGCCTGTTAGTGAAGTTTTAAACTGATCTAGCTGTTCTTGAAAGCAATTTAGAATTATGCCTAAAGGGCTATAAAAATGCATTCTCTTTTACCTGCCATAAGACTACTAGGTTTGTATCTTAAGGAGAGAAAAGAAAAGATAAAAGGACCAATTTGTAGAAAAATATTTATAGTGGCTCTGTAATTTTCAGTAAATATGATGGGAAGCTTATCATAATTTAGCAAGAATCATCCTCAAATGTCAGGACTCCAGTATATCCCTGGTTTTGTTGTTATACCCTTTCCATTTTGTTTGGATAATCCAGAATTGGGATAATCCATTTAGGGAATCTTCACTAATCCAGGATGTAAGCTACATCTTGTTGAAACTTGTTATGAATAATGTATTAAATTTTAGAAACCTATAAAAAGTAAAGTTATAATATTCTACCTATTTATTCTGCATGAGATTTCTGTGAGGGTTGTTAGGTAATGGGAAATTTTTATTACAAAATAGAGTATTATAGTTGTTGTTTCTTCTGCTACTGTTCTTGTTTTCTTATTGTCTTAGTTTTAGACCTTCAATTTTCTCAGCCCCGGAATTGCTTCTTAGCTGATAAAATGTGTCAGTTGGATTAGAAAACTTTTAAGATTCATGATACATTGAAATCCTTTAATGATTTTAAAAGAAATCTGATATATTTATGCATAATATATTTAGCAGAAGTTTTATAATTTAACCAAATATTAGATTGAGAAGATAATCTTGGCAATAGAAGAAATATATATATATATATATATATATATATATATATATATATATATATATATATATATATAAAGATTCAAAAGATAAAATGGAATGAGATACTGTCTTCAAAAAGTGTTTCTTGAAGCACTAATTCAATACCACATATTTTCCCTTATTTTTTTTTTTCTCTTACGTATTCCTAGAATTCTCTTAAATTCACCTATTTGCACCTGTTTCTTCAGACATCTGTTTTTTTGGTTGTTTGTTTGTTTGTTTTTTGTTTTGTTTTGTTTTGTTTTTAAATAATAAGTTTTTATTTACCAGATATTTTCATGGGTAATTTTGCAACGTTGGCAATTGCCAAAACTTTTTTTTTTCCAATTTTTCTCCTCCCCCCCCAGATGGCAGGTTGACCAATACATGTTAAATATGTTAGAGTATAAATTAAATACAATATACGTATACATGACCAAACAGTTGTTTTGCTGAACAAAAAGGATCAAACTTTGAAATAGTGTACATTTAGCCTGTGAAGGAAATCCAAAATCAGGCGGACAAAATTAGAGGAATTGGAAATTCTTTGTAGTGGTTCATAGTCATCTCCCAAATTCTTTCGCTGGGTGTAGCTGGTTCAGTTCATTACTGGTCTAAGGAACTGATTTGGTTCATCTCATTGTTGGAGAGAGCTACAATCCATCAGAATTGATCATCATACAGTATTGTTGTTGAAGTATATAATGATCTCCTGGTCCTGTTCATTTCACTCAGCATCAGTTAATGTAAGTCTCTCCAGGCCTTTCTGAAATCATTCTGTTGGACGTTAATTACAGAACAATAATATTCCATACTATTCATATACCACACTTTATTCACCCAATCTCCAATTGATGGGCATCCATGTAGTTTCCAGTTTCTGGCCACCACAAAGATGATTGCCACAAACATTCTTGCACATATAGGTCCCTTTCCCTTCTTTACGATCTCTTTGGAATACAAACCTAGTAGCAACACTGCTGGATCAAAGGGTATGCAAAGTTTGATAATTTTTTGAGCATAGTTCCAAATTGTTCTCCAGAATGGCTGAATGTATTCACAGTTCCACCAACAATGTATCAGTGTCCCTGTTTTCCCACATCCCCTCCAACATTCTGCATTACCTTTCCTTGTCATTCTAGCTAATCTGACAGGTGTGTAGTGGTATCTCAAGAGTTGTCTTAATTGGCATTTCTATACTTACTTTGGAGCATATTTTCATATGACTAGAAATAGTTTCAATTTCTTTAGCCGAGAATTGTCTGTTCATATCCTTTGACCATTTATCAATTGGAGATTGGCTTGATTTCTTATATATTAGAGTCAATTCTATATATATTTTGGAAATGAGGCCTTTATCTGAACCTTTGACCATAAAAATGTTTTCCCAGTTTATTGTTTCCCTTCTAATATTATCTGCATTGATTTTGTTTGTATAAAACTTTTCAATGTGATATAATCAAAGTTTTCTACTTTGTGATCAATAATGATCTCTACTTCTTCTTTGGACATAAATTCATTCCTCTTCCAGAGGTCTGAGAGGTTAACTATCCTATAATTCCTCTAATTATAGTGTCATTCTTCATTCCTAGATCATGAACCCATTTTAACCTGATCTTGGTTTATGGTGTTAAGTGTGGATCAATGCCTAATTTCTGCCATATTAATTTCCAATTTTCCCAGCAATTTTTGTCAAACATTAAGTTGTTATCCCAAAGGCTGGGGTCCTTGGGTTTATCAAACACTAGGTTATTAGAGTTATTGATTATTTTTTTCCTTTGGACCTAACCTATTCCACTGATCAGCTAGTCTATTTCTTAGCCAATACCAAATGGTTTGGGTAGATCTGGTACAGCTAGGCCACCTTCATTTAATTTTTTTTTCATTAATTCCATTGAAATTATTGACCTTTTGTTTTTCCATATGAACTTTCTTGTTATTTTTTCTAGGTCATTAAAATAGTTTTTTTGGAGTCTGATTGGTATAGCACTAAATAAATAGATTAGTTTCAGTAGTATTGTCATCTTTATTATATTTGCTCTCCCTATCAAAGAGCATTTAATATTTTTCCATTTGGTTAGATAAGACTTGATTTGTGTGGAAAGCGCTACATAGTTTTGATCATATACTTTCTGATTTTCCCTTGGCAGATAGATTCCTAAATATTTTATACTATCGGTAGTTACTTTAACTGGAATTTTTCTCTGTAGCTCTAACTGTTGGATTTTGTTAGTAACATATAAGAATGCTGATTATTTATGTGGATTTATTTTGTATCCTGCCACTTTGCTAAAGGTATAGATTATTTCTAATAGCTTTTTAGTTGAATCTTTGGGGTTCTCTACGTATACCATCATATCATCAGCAAAGAGTGATAATTTGGTTTCCTTATTACCTACTCTAATTCCATTAATCTCTTTCTCTACTCTTATTGCCAAAGCAAGCATTTCTAATACAATATTGAATAATAATGGTGATAGTGATCAACCTTTTTTCATCCCTGATCTTAAGGGGAATGGTTGCAATCTTTCTTCATTACACATGATGTTTATTGATGGTTTTAAATAAATGCTATTGATTATTTTAAGGAAAAGTCAATTTATTCCTATACACTCCAGTGTTTTTAATAGAAATGGATACTGGATTTTATCAAATGCTTTTTGTGCATCTATTGAGATGATCATATGATTTTTGTTAATTTGATTATTAATATGGCCAATTACACTGATAGTTTTCCTAATATTGAACCAGCCCTGCATTCCTGGTATAAATCCCACTTGATCATAGGGTATTATCCTGGGGATGATTTTCTGGAGTCTTTTCACTAATATCTTATTTAAGATTTAAGCATCATTATTCATTAGGGAGATTGTTCTATAATTTTCTTTCTGTTTTCAGCCTATCTGATTTAGATATCAGTACAATGTCTGTGTCATAAAAGGAATTTGGTAGGACTCCTTCAATCCCTATTTTTTCAAATAGTTTACATAGCATTGGAGTTTGTTGTTCTTTAAATGTTTGGTAGAATTCACATGTAAATCCATCTGGTCCTGGGGATTTTTCTTAAGGAGGTGGATAATAGCTTGTTCTATTTCTTTTTCTGAAATGGGACTATTTAGACTATTTACTTCTTTCTCTGTTAATCTGGGCAAGCTATATTTTTGAAAGTATTCTTCCATTTCATTTAAATTATCAAATTTATTGGCATAAAGTTGAGAAAAGTAGCTACTAACTATTGTTCTAATTTCCTCTTCATTAGTGGTGAGTTCTCCCTTTTCATTTTTAAGTCTAACAATTTGCTTTTCCTCTTTCCTTTTTTAAATCAGATTTACTAAGGGTTTGTCTATTTTGTTGTTTTTTTTTCATAGAACCAACTCTTAGTTTTATTAATTAATTCAATATGTTTTTGTTTCTTTTTTTGTTTGTTTGTTTTACTTTTAATTTTATTAATCTCACCTTTTATTTTTAGAATTTCAAGTATCATGTTTGTCTGGGGGGGGGTTAATTTGTTCCTTTTCTAGAATTCTTAGTTGTAAGCCCAATTCGTTGACCTTCTCTTTCTCTATTTTATGCAAGTAGGCCTCTAGAGACATAAAACTTCACCTTATTACTGCTTTGGCTGTATCCCACACATTTTGGTTTGATGTCTCATTGTTGTCATTTTCTTAGGTGACGCTATTAATTATGTCTATGATTTGCTGTTTTACTCAATCATTCCTTAGTATAAGATTAGTTACTTTCCAATTATTTTTTGGTCTATTTTCCCCTGGCTTTTTATTGAATGTAATTTTCATTGCATTTTGGTCTGAAAATGATGCATTTGATTTTGAGGTTTTTATGTCCTAGTATATGATCAATTCTTGTATAGGTTCCATGAACTGCTGAGAAGAAAGTGTACTCCTCTCCATTTAGCTTTCATCAAAGATCTATCATATCAAACTTTTCGAGTATTCTATTTACCTCTTTGACTTCTTTCTTATTTATTTTGTGGTTTGATTTATCTAATTCTGAGAGTGTAAAATTGAGGTCTCCCACAAGTATAGTTTTACTATTTCTTTTTTCAACTCTCTTAATTTCTGTTTTAAGAATTTAGATGCAGCACCACTTGGTGCATATATGTTTAATTTTGATACTGCTTCATTATCAATGCTACCCTTTAGTAGGATATAATGCCCTTCCTTACCTCTTTTAATTAGATCAATTTTTGTTTTTGCTTGATCTGAGATGAGGATGACTACCTCTGCTTTTTTGGCTTCACCTGAAGCATAGTAGATTCTGCTCCATCCTTTTACTTTTATTCTGAATGTATCACCCTGTTTCAGATGTGTTTTCTGTAAACAACATATAGTAGGATTCTGGCTTTTAATCTAGTCATCTAACTGCTTCCTCTTTATGGAGGAGTTTACCCCCATTCACATTTATGGTTAGAATGAATAATTCTATATTGCTTGCCATCCTGTTAACCCCTGCTTATGCTTTTCTCCTTTCCTTTCCTCTTACCCCCCTACCTAGCATTAAACTTGTGAACACCACTTGCTTTTCACAGCCCTCCCTTTTTAGTATCCCTCCCCCACCTTAAAGTTCCTCCCTTTATTTTACCCCTTTTCCTCACAATTTTTGTATTCCCTTCCCCGTGGTTTACTCCTTCCTTCTCACTTTTCAATTAAGTGGAAGAAGTTTCACTATAAACCGAATATGTCTATTGATACATACTATGTTTATCTACCTCCTTTCTTTCTTTCAGATATAATAGGTTAGCTTTGCCCCTTCATGAGATGTAGTACCACCACTTTACTTTTTTTTATGATATAATTTCCTTTCCATCTCTAGATTCTAGAACAAATTTTACATGTGTTCTTTACATATCTTTATGGCAGAAATATAGTTCTCAAGATTTCTTTTTACTTTTTTAGAAATCTCTTCAGTTCTATATTTGAAGATCAAACATTTTTTCTAGATCTCTTTTTTTTTTCATCGAGAATAGATAGAATTCATTTATTTTGTTAAATGTCCATCTTCTTCCCTGGAAAAGGACGCTCATTTTTGCTGGGTAAGTTATTCTTGGCTGCATACCTAGTTCCTTAGCCTTTTGGAATATCATATTCCAAGCCCTTCGTTCCTTTAATGTGGATGCTGCTAGAACCTGGATTACCCTTATTGTGGCGCCTCCATATTGAATTGCTTTTTTCTAGCAGCTTCCAGTATTTTTTCCTTTGTGTGATGGTTCTTGAACTTGGCCAGTATATTTCTTGGCATTTTGATTTTAGGGTCCCTTTCAGGAGGTGATCGAGTAATTTTTTCAATGTCTATTTTACCCTCTGTTTCCAAAACGTCTGGGTAGTTCTCTTTGATAATTTCCTGGAAAATAGTGTCCAGGCTCTTTTTTTTTTTTTCATTTTTTTGTCATATTTTTCAGGGAGTGCAATTATTCTCATATTGTCTCTCCTAGATCTGTTTTCCAGTTCTGTTATCTTTCTAATAAGGTACTTGACATTCTTTTCAATTGTTTCATTGTTCTGGTTGGAGTCTTTCCTTGTTCTGGTTCTCCAGGCTCTCTTTCCAAGCTTCCCTTTCCTTTTCCCATTTCTCTTCTTCTCTCTTGTGAGAGCCTTTTTTGCTTTCCTCTATGAGAGTTTTGTGTATTGAGTTGCAGATTATATCCCCCTAGGGGATTCCTCTGGAAACAGTCTGCTTTTAGTCTCCTCAGGTTTTGAAGTCTGTTCTCTATCAATATAGAAGCTGTCAATGGTTAGAGCCCTTTTAAATTTTTGTCAGAGTGGGAATTGAAGAAAAAAAATTGAGAAGAGAAACAATTGGTCTGTTTCTGGGGGGGGGGGGTGAATGGGCCTGGATAGTGTTACTGAGCTTCCTCTACAGACTGGGAGAGAAAGCAGCAAGGCATTAAAAGGACACTGATGGCTGTGCTGTCTACTCTCTGAGGCTCTAAGAACACACTAAGTCACTCCGGGTGGGGGTGGGGTATGGAGTGGCCAGGTCCTGAGAGATGCTAGCTTTTAGAGGTTTTATTCTTTACCTCCGGTGTTTACACTTTCTCTGCTGATCCTGGCTTGCTGCAAAGACAGAATCTCTACACTGGGTTAAAGGTCGTTTCACAGAAATGGAAGAGATCTCACCCTTCCCCCACAGGTCTGCACAGTGTGAACTGCCTGCCTTGCTCTGGCTGCTTGCTTTCAGTCTGCACCCTCCCCAAGTCTGTTTGTCCCCTCCCCAAGCAAAAATAGACCTTTTCTGGGGAATTTCAAGGATGTCTTCTGTTGGTGACTATTTGTGGATATTTTTTCTAGTCAACCATTAATTCTGAGGCTTGCCATGAAGTAAATTCTGAGAGAAAATGTGGAGCTCAAGAAGTTGTCTGCTTCCATGCTGCCATCTTGGCCGGAAATCCTTCAATCTTCCCAATTATTTTTTGATCGATTTACCCCTAACTTTTTCTTGAATGTACTTTTTATTGCATCATGATCTGTAAAGAAAGCCTTTACTATTTCTGCCTTCCTGCATTTAATTTTGAGATCTTTATATCCTAATATATGGTCAGTTTTTGTATAGATTCCATGAACTGCTGAGAAGAAAGTATACTCATTTCTGTCACTATTCAGTTTTCTCCTAAGATCTATCATACCTGATTTTCCTAATATTAGATTTACCTTTTTAATTTCTTTCTTATTTGTTTTGTAGTTTGATTTATCTAATTCTGAGAGTGCAAGGTTTTAATCTCCCACTATTATAGTTTTACTGTCTATTTCTTCTGGCAGTTCTCTTAACTTCTCCTTTAGGAAGTTAGAGGTTATACCACTTGGTGCATATATGTTTAGTATTGATATGCCTTCATTGTCTATGCTACCCTTTAGCAAAATATAGTTTCCTTCCTTATTTCTTTTGATAAGATCAAATTTTGCTTTTGCTTGATCTGAGATAAGGATGGCTACCCCTATTTTTTTTTTACTTTACTTGAAGCATAATAGATTCTGCTCCAGCCTTTTACCTTTACCCTGTATGTATCTCCCTTTAAATGTGTTTCCTCTAAACAACATATTGTAGGCTTCTGACTTTTGATCCAGTCTGCTATCCATCTTTCCTAAATGGGAGGGTTCATCCCATTCATATTTACAGTTAAAATTACTAATTTTCTGCCATCAAAATATCCCCAGATTATGCTTTTTTCCCTTACCCCCCAAAACCCCTTCCTCAGTATTAAACTTATGAGCCCCACTAGCGTCACACAGACCTCTCTCTTTAATATTCCTCCCTCCTTCCTTTAAATCCTTTTCCATTTCTTATTCCCTTTCCCTTTTCCCTTCCCCTTTCCTTCTTTTTAATGAGGTGAGAAAAAATTTTCTGTAAAACTAATATCTTAATTATTTTCTCTTTGAGCCAATTTTGATGGGAGTAAAGTTCACACAATGTTCCTCCCCCTCTCTAACTTCCCTCAGATATGATAGTTTTTTTTCCTCTTTGTAGGATGTATTTTCCCTCTTTTTATCTCCCCTTTCCCCTTTTTCTGACACTATCCCCTTTTCATTTCTACTTCCCCCTTTTTTTTTGGTTATATCCTTAAAATCAAATTATACATGTAGTCTTAATGTATATCCACAATAGAAATACAGTTGTCAAGAGTTCCTTTTACCTTTTTCTGCTTCTCTTGAGTCTTATGACTGGAGATCAATTTTTTTCTTTAGATTTTTTTTTCCCTTAGAAACATATGGGATTCATCTGTTTCATTAAATATACATCTTCTTCCATCAAAGAAAATGCTCAACTTAGCTGGGTTATTTATTCTTGGCTGCATTCCAAGTTCTTTTGCTTTTCAGATTATCAGATTCCAGGCCCTTCGATCCTTTAATGTAGAGGCAGCCAGATTTTGAGTGACCCTTATTGTGGCACCTTGTTATTTGAATTATTTTTTCCTGGCTGCTTGTAGTATTTTTCTTTAGTCTGATAGTTCTGAAATTTGGCCACAATGTTTGGTGTTTTTTTTTTTTGTTTTGTTTTGTTTTGTTTTGTTTTGTTTTGTTTGTTTGTTTGTTTTGTTTTGTTTTGTTTTGTTTTGTTTTGTTTTTAGGGTCTTTTTCAGAATGTGTTCAATGAATTCTTTCAATGTCTATTTTACCTTCTAGTTCTATTATCTATTATCTCTGGGCAATTCTCTTTGATGATTTCCTGTAAAATAATATCTAGGTTCTTTTTTTTCATCATAATTTTCAGGAAGTCCCCAATAATCCTCAGATTGTCTCTCCTAGATCTATTTTCCAGGTCTGTCATTTTGGCAAGTAGATAGCTGATATTTTTCTCCAGATTTTCATTATTTTGGCTTTGCTTGACTGATTCTTGGTGTCTCCGTGAATCATTCATTTCTCCATATTTACAGACCCTTAAAATGATTATGGGAACTTCCTAAGAGCTTTCACTAGTTGTATATAATGTCTTGGATAGCTCTCTGGAGGGCCTCAGGATGAGTCAGAATTAGGATCAGTTAAAGTCCTTGGTGTTTAGGAGAAGTGAAGGAGACAGTCAAGCTGCCACATGGCTCAGCAAAAACGAATTCTGGACTCTGGAGTCTGGAGCCTTAAGTCTTCCCTCTTGATGGTGCTGTGGCAGAGAAACTCTGACCCTCTCCCTTAGCCCTCCAATCCTTGCCTACTATTACCTCACCACCACACATTCAGTAGGCAGCAATTATGAGGAGAGCCATCACATCATCATATCATGTAAGTATATGTTTAAAGAACCATTATCTCACATTTTGTAGGTACTTAGCCTTAAGTGCTCTGCTGTCTTAAATTCAAATATACCTTTTCAGAGTAACAGTCCTCCACAGATAAATAAATTTGGTCTATCCATTATTTCAATCATAGACTATCCTTCATAGACTGTAATGCCTGACAAATTGAGCAAGATAGAGATTAGAGACTAATTTAACAATTTATTTAATAGAGGAATTAACTGGGACCTAATGGATCCACGCTTGGTCCCAAGGCTGAACGAGACTATTTTCTCAAAGAATCCAACTGTGAATATCGGATACAGGATTCTTTTATAGGGTAACAAGAGCAATGACATAATGGGGGAGGTACCTGGATGGGGATGATCTAATGGGAGGAGGCAGCTAAGATGAGGATGATATAATGAAGGCAGGCATAATGGAGAGAGGTACTAGAGAGGCTCCTGATATTCTAATGATGTCTAAAATGGATAAAGACCTTTATCCCATCAAACATTAAGAGGAAATGGCTATAGTCTAAGGTCTAAGATATAAGACTTTTATCCTAACATTAAGAGGGAATAGTTATAACCTGAGACAGAGTAACTGAATAGAACAATTAGGGAAACTGTGTCAGGACATTAAAAGAGAACTGTGGAACAATATTCCACACTCTCTCTCTTCTAACTATTCAAAACATTGAATTACCTTCCTCTAGAAGGTTTTAGAACCATAATTTGACCAACTGTATCTTAAGTAAATAGACCAAATAAAAAACAAAATAAAACTAGAACAATGCAAGGACTCATGGCATGGACAAGTCTCTCCCTGCTAACCCCAGAGTTAATCAGTAATACACAAAGCTCTTCATTGGAATCATGTCAGGTCCTCTGCAGTTGGGGAGCACATGGACAGTTCACTGTGAGTTAGGTCTGTGGTCATTTGTGCATTTGACTCAGCTTCTGCTTATAGAGCAGCAGGGCTCAAAACCATTGTGCTGCCCATTCAGAAGGGCAACCCATTCCACGGGAGAAGACTGAGGCTTGGAGTAGCCCCACCTATCCCTGCCCAGAGGAACAGAAAGGATCAGATTTCTGAGCAGATTATGCAGTTAGACCAAAGCAGTCAAACCCCAAATATTTAAAGGCTTGATATCAAACTGCAATGTCCTTTTAAGTATGCTGAAGTACTAATTAAGGAAGTGGGGTAACAGGAGTGGAGAAACAGATCAGAGAGACTGTCAGTCCCAGGACGGGTGTCTGATTTCTGATTGTTTCTAAAAAATAATCCCAAAAACTGAGTCTTCCAGGACAATTCAACAGAATAAGAAGTTCCAAGGTTAAGGCATAACCAGCAAATCATAGTCCAGTAAATTTAAGCAAGGAGTAAAAAAATGAAAAGGACTGTTTAAAGGACTTCCAATTAAATCTGAATGAGTAAGACAGGGGTAGGGCAGAAGTGCCTACAAAAATATACCAGTTTCCCCAATTTTCATATGTCTTCCTCCCTTTTTTTTTCTTACAAAAAGCTATTATCAAATAACCATTCTGCATATAAATTACAAGAGTGAATCAAAATTACTATACATACACATAACAGAGTAAAAATCCCTCGAATATAACAGCAATAGTTTAACAATTTATAGCCCAATTTATAGTTTTAACAATTCAACCACTTTCCCAATCCCCCATATCAGTCCAAATTACATATGCAGCAGGATTTTCCTGTTGAAAATGGGTGGGAGATTCTCAGTCCAGGGAGGAGGATGGGTGTAATGTGGCATGATGACAATCAAAGCTCAATCTAGGTCCCAGAAGCAAGTCAGTATCTGTAATTTGACCAAATCTAAAAACAAAACGAAATCTAACAAAGAAAAGTTAGAACAGTCTGAGATAGAAAGACTGGTCCATAAGTACTGCTACAAGATGTGGACTCTCCTTAGTTACAAACCTTCAAAAAAAATTCAAATATCCAGACAAAATATCTAGTAACTGATAGATGAACAGACTAAATATTTTTTTCTCAAGTACTTAGGGTATAATAATTACAGATAACCACGTATAGCATATAACTAGATTGGAAACAACAAGATATAACATAATTGAATTGCATTAACAATTTCTTATTGACCATTGCTCTGACTATAGAAATCAGTTACAGGAGGAAAAAATGCAGTGACATATTAACTACAAACCCAAGAAATTTAACTACCATTAACAAATCCTATTAACCAATGTTTTGGATAAATCCTAAACTGCTATTTACCATAACCTTATATTTATATGAATCAGTTTGCTCCTTTTATACAAGAACCAGGTGGGCTATAACTTGATAAAAAATGGCTGGAACACAGTTCAGACGGAGGGGGAAAGGAAAGAATTCCATGTGGCTGCCCTTCCCCCCTCCCACTCCATCTCCTAAGAGGCAGGAGGGAGGGGGAGGTGAACTAGCCTGCACTCCAGACTAACTAGATACTCCATAGAAGTAGCAGAGAGCAGTGGGGGGTGAGTTTAATCTTCACCTTTGAAGACAAAACATCCCTACTCCACCAAATCTTTAAAGTAGCTGAAAGTAGTGGGGTGGAAGGGGAGGAGGAAGATTCCATAAAACCCACATGTCCTAAAGAGCTGGATTTAAAGCATAACTTACAATGTAATAATATAGGTAACAAACTCTTAACCAAAATACAGCTTTAAATTCCCAATTATATAAAACTGCTTTTCCTATCATATTTCAAATAATGAATTTCACTAAACAGCATAGTTTTTCCTTCTCTCCCTCTGGCCCCATGTGGCTATTATTCCCAATGGACTTTTCCTAAGTTCCAACTTGGCCAGAGTTGGAGCCTTCAGAATCCTTTTTTGCTACATACTTTACCTGATTAGAAGCACATGACCCCTTTCAGGCAACTTAACAGAACTTCTTTAACATGCTATTGTTCTTTTAAAATCTTATACTTAAATGTAACTAAATCTAGACTGCATAGGCAACAGCAACATTATTTCCCACAATTTACAAACTGCCCAAAATACTCAAAACAAATCTGGCATGCAAAGGCAATAATAAAATTATTTCCCAAATTTAGAATCATCCTAAAATTCCTAATCAAATGTTTTCTCCAGCTGGAGTTCACAATTATAGTAAGTACAGTTGCAACATTGATCATTCTTCTTATACTTAATAGAGCTCTTAAATTAACAAAACAGACAAACAAATCACATAGAACACAGAACACACATAGACTCTGCAGTCAAAACATTTAACACAGACTATCTAGAAAAAATAGCCCTGAAGGAAGTTGTGGGCTCCAGTCTTCGCTCCCATAATCCAAACAAAGCCTTTTTTTTTTTTTCCAGATGGTGTCTCACATCATACATAAAATACAGTGACTGTCCATAATGAATAAATATTATATTAGCAAAGAGATGATAGCAATTTATCAGCAGAATAATACTCTATGACAACTAGTAATTATATGAGGAATGCAGAGCTGGTTCAATATCTGGAAAACTATTATCATAACAAAATCAACAGAAATCATATGGCAATCCCAATAGATGTGTAAAAAATTTTTGACAAAATACAGCACCCATTCCTATCAAAAACACTGGTCAGAATAGGGATAAAGAGAGTTTTCCTTAAAATAAGAATAGTATCTATCTAAGACCTACAGCAAGCATTATTTGTAATGCAAAGAAGCTGGACACATTCCTAATGTAATAATACATTAGATTGGGGATTGGGGGGGGTGACGAAGGATGCCCGATATCACCACTATTATTATTTTTTTTTAATTTTTTTTATTCATTTTTCCAAATTATCACCTCCCTCCCTCCACTCCCTCCCCCCAATGGCAGGTAATCCCATACATTTTACATGTGTTACAATATAACCTAGATACAATATATGTGTGTAAATACCATTTTCTTGTTGCACATTAAGTATTAGCTTCCAAAGGTATAAGTAACCTGGGTACATAGACAGTAGTGCTAACAATTTACATTCGCTTCCCAGTGTTCCTTCTCTGGGTATAGTTATTTCTGTCCATCATTGATCAACTGGAAGTGAGTTGGATCTTCTTTATGTTGACGATTTCCACTTTCATCAGAATACATCCTCATACAGTATTGTTGTTGAAGTGTATAGTGATCTTCTGGTTCTGCTCATTTCACTCAGCAACAGTTGATTTAAGTCTCTCCAAGCCTCTCTGTATTCCTCCTGCTGGTCATTTCTTACAGAGCAATAATATTCCATAACCTTCATATACCACAATTTACCCAACCATTCTCCAATTGATGGACATCCATTCAACTTCCAGTTTCTAGCTACAACAAAAAGAGCTGCCACAAACTTTTTGGCACATACAGGTCCCTTTCCACTCTTTAGTATTTCTTTGGCATATAATCCCAATAACAGCAATGCTGGGTCAAAGGGTATGCACAGTTTGACAACTTTTTGGGCATAGTTCCAAATTGCTCTCCAGAATGGCTGGATTCTTTCACAACTCCACCAACAATGTATAAGTGTCCCAGTTTTCCCACATCCCCTCCAACATTCATCATTATTTGTTCCTGTCATCTTAGCCAATCTGACAGGTATCACCACTATTATTAAACATTGTACTAGAAATGTTGGCATTAGCAATAAGAAAAGAAATTGAATGAGAATAGGCAAAAAAAGAAATAAAATTATCACTCTTTGCAGAGTGATATGATAAACTTAGAGAATATTAGAAACTCATCCAAAAACCTACTGGAAATAATTTACAACTTTTGTAAAGTTGCAGGATATAAAAAATAAATACACACAAGTCATCAGCATTTCTATATATTACTGACAAAGCACATTTGCAAGAGACAGAAAGAGAAATTCTATAACTATAGATAGCTGTAAATAACTGAAGATAATATAAACTATTTGATTCTACAATCCAAGGAAAAGTCAAGGACTATAGGATGACAATTTCAAAAAACTTTCCAAAAAATAAAGTCAAATCTGATCAGCCACCCTTTCCCTTTCCACATTTTCTCATCACTTTTCTATAGGGTGAGAGAAGTTTCTTGATGAAACCTAATGTATCCAATTATCTTCCTTTGAGCCAAATCTGATGAGATAAGATTCACACAATATTCATCACCCTTCCTCCTTTCTCTCAATTATAATAGATTTTCTTTGGATCTTCCTAAGATGTAATTTCCCACATTTTACCTCCACTTTCCCCCCCTTTTTTGTTACAATCCCCTCTTCTCCTCTACTTTATTTTTTATATTATAACAATAAAATCAGATTATACATGAAGTATATGTATACCCATAAGAAAATATCAAGGTTTTTTTTTTCTTTTTTAACTTTTTATGCTTCTCATAAATTCTATATTTGTAAGTTTTGTTTGTTTGTTTGTTTGTTTTGTTTGTTTGTTTGTTTTTTAGCTCTGGCCTTTTCATCTAAATTAAGAAAAATAGAATTCATCAGTTTCATTGAATGTCCTATCACTTTCCTTAAGAAATGCTACCACTTTTCTTATGCAGTAAGATAATTGTATAAATATATTGAATTTAACATATATTTAACATATTTAACATGTATTGGACTACCTGCTATCTGGGGGAGGGGGTGGGAGGAATGAGGGGAAAATTTAGAATAGAAAGTTTGGCAAAGGCCAGTGTTGAAAAATTACCCATGCACATATTTTGTAAATAAAAAGCTGTAATAAAATAAAATATGTTGACCCTGTTTACCTTGCATAATTGCATATAGCAAGAGAGTAACAAATATTTGTTAAATTAATAATAACTTATGGGAGGAAGCTTGGTACAAAAAACACGGAATATAAGAAAAGTAAGAGGATCTGGTAAATCTTCTGCTAACTAGTTAAGAATATTTGAGCAAGTCACTTATCTCCAAGTTAGAGTTTCCTTATCTGAAAAATGAAGGGATTGAAACATCTGAGTTATGAAGTCTTTTTCATTTCAAGCATCCTATGAGTGTACAAAATTAGATTTTGTGTAGTGATAAAATTGAAATATGCTCTGAATCATTGCAGTTTCATACTACTTTTTAATTAAAATTCAAAAGTTTTGTCATTGAAAGCCAACGATAATGTTCAACTTGTCTTCACAAACTGTGATACTGTAAATGAATACAGTCTTTATATGCTTAATTGTACAGTATTTACTCATCTATCCAAATTTCGTGATACTTTACATCACTCTTTGTTTTCAACTCTAGGGCAACAGTAATCCTCTGTTCCAGGTACTTCATGATGATTTTTCTCTTACTCCGTCATCCCAACTTCCATTTGTATGTTGTTTTCCTTAATTAGATTGTAAGACCCTTGAGGACAGAAACTATCTTTTTATTTATTTATTTATTTATTTATTTATTTATTTATTTATTTATTTATTTATTTTATTTTATAATTATAAATTTTTTTGACGGTATATATGTATGAGTATTTTTTAAATAACATAACCCTTGTATTCATTTTTCCAAATTATCCCCTCCCTCCCTCCCTCAAATCCCTCCCGTAGATGATAGGCAATCCCATACATTTTACATGTATTAACCTAGATACAATATATGTGTGTAAATCCAATTTTCTTGATGCACATTAAGTATTAGATTCTGATGGAATAAGTAACATGGGTAGATACACAGTAGTGCTAATATTTTACATTCACTTCCCAGTGTTCCTTCTCTGGGTGTAGTTGTTTCTGTCCATCATTGATCAACTGGAAGTGAGTTGGATATTCTTTATGTTGAAGATATATGCTTTCATCAGAATACATTTTCATACAGCATTGAAGTATACAGCGATCTTCGGGATCTATTCATTTAACTCAGCATCAGTTGATGTAAATATTTCCAAACCTCTCTGTATTCATCCTGCTGGCCATTTCTTACAGAGCAATAATATTCCATAACCTTCATGTACCATAATTTACCCAACCATTCTCCAATTGATGGACATCCATTCATCTTCCAGTTTCTAGCCACTACGAAAAGAGCTGCCACAAACATTTTGGAACATGCAAGTCCCTTTCCCCTCCTCAGTATTTCTTTGGGATATAAGCCCAATAGCAGCAATACTGGATCAAAGGGTATGCACAGTTTGATAACTTTTGGAGCACAGTTACAAATTACTCTCCAGAATGGCTGGATACTTTCACAACTCCATCAACAATGTATTAGTGTCCCAGTTTTCCCACATCCCCTCCAACATTCATCATTATTTGTTCTTGTCATCTTAGCCAATCTGACAGGGGTAGTGGTATCTCAGAGTTACCTTAATTTGCATTTCTCTGATCAGTAGTGATTTGGAACACTCTTTCATATGAGTGGATATAATTTGAATTTCATCATCTGAGAATTGTCTGTTCATATCCTTTGACTATAAATTGAAGAATGGTTTGATTTCTTATAAATTAGGGTCAGTTCTCCATATATTTTGGAAATGAGACCTTTGTCAGAACCTTTAAGTGTAAAAATATTTTCCCAATTTGTTACTTCCCTTCTAATCTTGTTTGCATTAGTATTGTTGGTACAGAAACTTTTTTAGTTTGATGTAATCAAAATCTATTTTGTGATCAATAATGATCTCTAGTTCTCCTCTGGTCATAAATTCCTTCCTCCTCCACAGGTCTGAGAGGTAGACTATTCTCTGTTCCTCTAATCTATTTATGATCTCATTCTTTATGCCTAAATCATGGACCTATTTTGATCTTATCTTTGTATATGTTGTTAAGTGTGGATCCATATCTAATTTCTGCCATACTAATTTCCAGCTTTCCCAACAGTTTTTTTCCAAATAATGAATTTTTATTCCTAATGTTGGTATCTTTGCGTTTGCCAAAGATTAGATTGCTATAGATGTACTTTTTTTTGTCCTTTGTATCTAATCTGTTCAACTGATCGACCGGTCTATTTCTTAGCCAATACCAAATGGTTTTGGTGACTGCTGCTATATAATATAGCTTTAGCTCAGGTACACTTAGACCACCTTCCTCTGACTTTTTTTTTCATTAGTTCCCTTGCAATTCTCGACCTTTTATTCTTTCATATGAATTTTGTTGTTATTTTTTATAGGTCATTAAAATAGTTTCTTGGGAGTCTGATTGGTATAGCACTACATAAATAGATTAGTTTGGGGAGTATTGGCATCTTTATTATATTCACTCAGCCTATCCAAGAGCACTGAATGTCTTTCCAATTATTTAAATCTGACTTTATTTTTGTGGCAAGTGTTTTGTAATTTTGATCATATAATTCCTGACTTTTTTTTTTGTTGATGGATTCCCAAAAATTTTATACTCTCAACATTTTTTTGGAATGGAATTTCTCTTTGTATCTCTTGGTGTTGGATTTTGTTGGTGATATTCAAAAATGCTGAGGATTCATGTGGATTTATTTTGTGTCCTGCAACTTTGCTAAAATTCTGAATTATTTCTAATAGCTTTTTAGAAGTTTTTTGGGGTTCTCTAAGTATACCATCATGTCATCTGCAAAGAGTGATAGTTTGATTTCCTCATTTCCTACTCTAATTTATTGAATCTATTTCTTGCCTCTTATTGCCAAGGCTAGTGTTTCTAGTACTATATTGAATAGTTATGGTGATAGTGGGCAACCTTGTTTCACTCCTGATCTTACTGGGAAAGGTTCCAGTTTATCTCCATTGCATGTTATGCTTACTGATGGTCGTAACTATATGCTCCTTATTATTCTAAGGAATAATCCATTTATTCCTATACTCTAAAATGTTTTTAGTAGGAATGGATGTTGCATTTTATGAAATGCTTTTCATATGGTTTTTATTAATTTTTTTATTAATTATATTAATAGTTTTAATTAATAGTATCAATTATATTAATAGTTTTTTTTTTTTTTAATATTAACCCAGCCCTGCATTCCTGGTATAAATTTTACTTGATCATAGTCTATTATCCTGTGTATGATTTTCTGAAGTCCTTTTGCTAATATCTTATTTAAGATTTTAGCATCAATGTTCATTAAGCAAATTGGTCTATAGTTTTTGTTCTCAGTTTTCAATCTACCTGGTGTAGGTTTCAGTACCATGTCTGTGTCATAAAAGGAGTTTGGTAGGACTCTTTCAACTCCTATTTTTTCAAATAGTTTATATAACATTGGGACTAATTTTTCTTTAAATGTTTGGTAGAATTCACATGTAAATCCATCTGGTCCTGGGGAGATTTTTTCCCGGGGAGTTGATTAATAGTTTGTTCTATTTCTTTTTCTGAAATGGGACTATTTAAGCAATTTATCTCCTCCTCTATTAATCTAGGAACCCTATATTTTTGGAGGAAGTCATCCATTTCACTTAAGTTATCAAATTTATTGGCATAAAGTTGGGCAACGTAACTCCTTATTATTTCTCTAATTTTCTCTTCATTGGTGGAAAGATTCCCCCTTTTCATTTGTAAGACTAACAATTTGATTTTCCTCTTTCCTTTTTCTGATCAGTTTTACCAAAGGTTTATCAATTTTATTGGCTTTTTCATAAAACCAACTCTTGGTTTTATTTATTAATTCAGTAGTTTTTTTTTTACTTTCAATATTATTGATTTCTCCTTTTAATTTTAGTATTTCAAGTTTGGTTTCTGGTTGGGGATTTTTAATTTGGTCTTTTTCTAGCTTTTTAAGTTGCAGGCCCAATTCATTAATCTTCTCTTTCTCTATTTTGTTCAAATAAGCCTGTAAAGATATAAAATTTCCCCTTATTACTGGTTTAGCTGCATCCCACAGATTTTGGTATGATGTATCATCATTGTCATTATATTGGGTGAAATTATTAATTTTTTCTATAATTTGCTGTTTCACCCAGTCATTCTTTAAGATGAGATTATTCAGTTTCCAATTACTTTTTTGGTCTATTTACCCCTAACTTCTTATTGAATGTAGTTTTTATTGCATTGTGATCTGAGAAGAAGGCATTTATTATTTCTGCCTTCCTGCATTTCATTTTGAGATCTTTACGTCCTAATATATGGTCAATTTTTGTATTGGATCCATGAATTGCTGAGAAGAAAGTATATTCCTTTCTATCACCATTCAGTTTTCTCTAAAGGTCTATCATACCTAGTTTTTCTAATGTGCTATTTACTTTTTTAATGTCTTTCTTATTTGTTTTGTGGTTTGATTTGTCTAAATCTGAGAGTGCAAGGTTGAGACATTCCACTATTATAGTTTTACTGTCTATTTACTTTCTATAGTTAGATGCTATACCACTTGGTACATATATGTTTAGTATTGATATGGCTTCATTGTTACACTACCTTTTAGCAGGATATAGTTTCCTTCCTTATCTCTTTTAATTAGATCAATTTCTGCTCTTGCTTGATCTGAGATAAGGATGGCAACCCCTGCTTTTTTGTCTTTACCTAAAGCATAATAGATTCTGCTCCAACCTTTTACCTTTGTGCTTTATGTATCTCCCTGCTTTAAGAGTATTTACTGAAAACAATATATTGTAGGGTTCTGACTTTTGATTCAGCCTGCTATCCGTCTCTGTTTCATGGGAGAGTTCATCCCATTCACATTTACAGTTAAAATTACTAATTCTGCATTTCTTGCCATCTTATTATCCCCATATTATGCTTTTTTTCCTTGACCCCCCTGAAATCCTTCTCCAATATTTAATTTATAGACCCCACTTTTGATGTGCAGCCCTCCTTTTTTAGTATCCCTCCCCCTCCTTCCAAATCCCTTCCATTTTATTGTACCCTTTTCTTATTCTCCTTTTCCTTTTTCCTTTTCCTCTTTCCCCTTTTAATGAGGTGAGAGAGAATTCTATGAAAAACAAATATGTCAATTATTTTTTCTTTGAGCCTACTTTGATGATAGTAAGATTCACACAATGTTTTACCCCCTCTCTAAATTCCCTCAGATGTGGTATATTTTTCTATGCCTCTTCCTGTGATGTAGTTTCTCTCTTTTGATCACTCCTTCCCCTTTTTCTGATACTACCCTCTTCCCTTTGCTACTCCCCCTTTTTTATATCAGTAAAATCAAATGATCCATGTGGACTTTCTATATATCCACAGCAGAGATACATTTCTCAATAGTTCTTTTTACCTTTTTCTATTTCTCTTCAGTCTTGTGGATGTAGATCAAATTTTTTGTTTAAGTGTAGTTTTTTTTTTTTCTTAGAAACAAATTGAATTCCTCTGTTTCATTAAATGTCCATCTTCTTCCATGGAAGAAAATGCTAAATTTAGCTGGATAGTTTATTCTTAGTTCCAATCCTTGAACTTTTGCCTTTTGGAATATCAGGTTCCAGGTCTTTTGATCTTTTAATGTGGAGGCAGCCAGATCTTCAGTGACCCTTATTGTGGCACCTTGATATTTGAATTGCTTTTTTCTAGCTTCTTGGAATATTTTTTCCTTTGTTTGGTAGTTCTGCAACTTAGCCACAATATTTCATGGAGTTCTTTTTATAGGGTCTTTTTTCAGAAGGTGTTCGATGAATTCTTTCAATGCCTATTTTCCTTTCTGTTTCTATTATCTCTGGACAGTTCTCTTGGATGATATCCTGTAAAATAGAATCTAGTCTCTTCTTTTGATCATAGTTTTCGGGAAGTCCAATGATCCTTACATTATCTCTCTTAGATCTGTTTTCCAGGTCTATTGATTTTCCCAGTAAGTATTTTACGTTATTCTACAACTTTTTTTTTTTTTTTTGTTTGACTGATTTTTGCCTTCTCAATGAATCATTCATTTCTATTTGTTCCATCCTGATTTTTAATTAGTTATTTTCTTAATTCAGATTTTTTAGTTCTTTTTGTATATGCCCAATTGAGTTTTTAAATGAATTATTTTGCTCTATTGAATTTTTTTCCATTTCCCTAATTTTTTTAGAGAGTTATTTTCTTTTTCCAATTCAGAAATCCTACTTTCTTGAGACTTTTTTTATCTTTTCCAATTCAGAAATCCTACTTTCCTGTGATTTTTTTAACCTTTTCTAATTCACAAATTTTGTTTCCCTGCATCACCTGTGAATTCTTTATTTTTTCCAACTCAAATTTCAGAACCTTGTCATTCTCTAGCATAGATTCTCTTTCCTTTCCCCATTTTTCTTCAAACTCTCTTAAAATTTTAATAGTCTCTTCTAGGAGAGAGTTATGTGATGGGGTGCAGACATTGTTCCCCTGTAGGCTCTTATCTGCTGACTCTCTGCAATTAAATTCCTTGGGTTTGGATAACTGCTCTTTCTCTGTTTAGAATGAATCAATGGTTCTCTTCAGCTTTTTACACATGGTTAAAAATCTTTTGGGGTCTGCCCTTGGGATAAGAAGTTTATTTATTTATTTCTTTACCAGCTTCCTCCCAGACTGGATGGATGCAGTGGCTTTTGTGTCTGAGCTATGAGATAGCTCTGGGAGAGAGTTCCCCTCCCCCTCTCTGGAACTGCTTCAGAGGTGTTTAGTACGACTGTGCTGTGAGGGTTGCCCAGTGAAGGACCCCGCTGCGTGTCCTAGAGACTTCCCTGAGGTTTAAGTCTGAACAGTAAAGGCAACACCAAGCCCAGCCAATGCATCCCATGGGACGTGGATATCAGCAGCTGACGTGAAAAGCCCCTGTGCTCAAACTGGAAGTGTCTGCCCGGAAACCACAGTCCCTATTTCAATGGTTCTCCTTTTCTAGGACTTTGGAGGATGAGTTCCCCAGCCCCGGCCAAGCCTGGCACTATGTGGATTAGAGGCCTCCTCAGGCTGTGTCCCCACTGTTCAGGCTCTTAACTACCCCAAGGAGAAGGCTCAGGCAGTAGAAGGTGTCTGCACAGCCATGGCAAGATCTATTAGGTCACTTCCAGATTGGGGTGGTTCTAGGATCTGGCTTTATGTTTTAAAGTGCTTTGATTTCTCTTCTGAACTGCTGTTTTATAAGCAGAGAAGAGCTAACATCCTGTGCCAGATTCCTCTATTTCAGTGGCTTCTCTGATCCCAGAGCCTGATCGGCACAGTGTGCTAGCACCATCTGTGCTGGCCTTTTATCTTCCTCCCCTTGGAACTGACCTTTTCTGTTGAAACTCTAGATTCTCTTCAGCTTTCATTACCATTAAAATGATTATTTTTAAAGTCAGATAACATTTATTCAAAATTTCAAAAGAACAATGATGTTACCATTGTCTCCTATCAATTCCCATCATACTCTTTTCTTGTCTTGGGAAACCATTTCATTAATTGTTGTGACTAAAACAATAAGCATGTTCATTGACACCCTTTTGGAAATGACATTTTTAGAATGTTGTTAGGATAATTCTTACCTGTAATGTTTATCATTCAATCTGTACTTGAAATCTTTCTTTTGGAATTTTTCTTCCACTCTCATGGAATACAAGAATGTAGAATAAACTCCAGACCCTTTGTTTGGGTGAAACATCTGAGTGAAACATTAGTGAAGTTAAGTATTAATATTCTTAACCCACACTCCTACCCCAACAGATATCACTGAACTCATTTATCATTTTCTCTCAGCATATACTCTTTCCCAGCCAAGCAAATTCCACAATCCAATTCCCTCACACCATTTATTGAGATAATGTTCATGAAATCACTTTGGAAAATAAGGTGATGATTTTAGAACATTATTATTATTTTCCCCCCCGACATCCCTATACTTTTATGCTTGTCATCCTATCTCCCACTTCCATTATCCTAAATCAAAAATATTTTTTTTTTATCTTTAACAACTCATAACCTTCTGTTTATTTTAGGGCATATCATCTAAATTGAAATTTAAGGATAGCAAGGATATGAGGAAGTCTTAATGAGAAGGGATACCATACCATTCCAACTATAAGAGAACAGATTGTAATAGAGCATACTAGTAGGAGGTAAAATATTGAATTTAGAGAACCTCAACTACGCTAACATCCTTCCTATTAAGGAGATTATTTTGACATATTTTGGGGGGATGATTTTTGTAAGGGAGAGACTAGAATTTAAGTTAAATAAAATATTGCATATATCAGGTGAGAGGTAATGAAGATCTTAGCTATGGCAGTGGCCATTGAGAGAATGGAATAGATTTGGGCAAGTATAGCACATTTATCAGAGCTTGGCAAATGATAGCATGTGTTAAGTTCAGTGACTATAGTCAATCATTTAATACACATTTATTAAAAACTTATTTTGTGCCAGTCACTTGGCTAAAGCACTGGGAATACAAAGAAAGACTAACAATGGAATAATGGTTTTATTTGTAAAGATCTAACATTCTAATGAGGGAGGGAAACAAGCAGAAATATTTGTACAAACTATATATGCAATAAATATACAATTAATAGAGGAATGAGAATAAAGAGATATTGAGAAAGATTTCCTATAAAAGGTGGAGGAAATGCAGAATTGAAATCTCTAACATTTATTTGAAAAATAGTGACTACAGATATGCTGGTTTATTCATTAGAAATGGAGAAATTGAAGGGAGGTATAAGTTTAGGAGGAAAAGAGATGATTTCTGTTTTAGACTTGGATGAGTTTGAAATATCTATTTAGCATCTAAGTACAGATATCCATTAAGTGGTGAGTGATAGACTGGAGTTCACTTCTGAAAAGACTATATACCTACATTTTTTCCTGCATAGTAATTAAAGAGAGATCCATAGGAACAGAAAGATCAGAGAATCAAAAATTTAAAAATTAAAGGAACTTAAGAGGCAATTACATCAAAGCATTTCATTTTATAGATAAGAAAACAGAGAACTAAGTGACTCGTCTAAAGGTTCAAAGATTAGATGAGGGATTTTAACCTCTGATTATAGAACCAATGTTCTTCAGATGGGAATACACTTATTCAGAAAAAAAGGAAATGAAATAAATATTTTAAAATTTATAACCAATTTTTACCAAAATATGTGAATAAATGTGGGAAATGTTCAAGAGTAATGATTTAATTAATTCACCAAAGTATTTTCTTTGAAAAATATCAATCTGATTAGAAATCTTCCTAACCATTGATTTTTTTTTCTTTAAATTCTTTAATTCTTTTTAAACACTTATTTTGACTAATATTTGTATTATGTTGAACACAAGAGAAAAATTAATAAGCACTTCCTGATATACAGATAGCAGTGTATCTCTCTCTTTTTCTTTGATATATATATATATATATATATATATATATATATATATATATTTTTTTTTTTTCTTTTAATGATTTTCCATGAAAGGATTTTAAGATGTTTGTGTTTACTTCTATTTTTTTTTTTTTAACTTTGCATCATTTTAAGAATAAAATGACTTTAAATTGACACATACCTTTCGTTAGTGACTTAAAGCATGCCTGGTTGACAATAGATGGAAATAATAAAGCTGCATTTGGAAGAAGTTGAATTGTTGAATAACCAAAAAAAATGTTGATTAAGAGATAAATGTCCCAATAAATTAACATAATTTTACCCTAAATATCACAATGGCTTAGTGTTGACTCTGGTTTCTTTAAGGCTACATGACAGAAGAATGTATTTTCTGGTGGGTGAAAAGAATCTATCTTAAAAAAATATGGCCATACCAAAAAAATGCCATAACTAGTTTCAAAACATGTGAAGTAACAGTAGGTTGGGTATTTGACAACACACATATCAAAATAAAATATGAAATGGCTCTATATTCCCTATGGGCCTCTATTGTATTAAAAAAAAAACAGCAAAATGATATAAACCTGAAAAAAAGAATCATGCTAAAATTTACAGTTGTTAAACTATAGATGCAATTAATTTGTTGATATTGCATGAATCCTTATTTCAGCAACCTATCATTATACAGTGAGCAGCAATAGACTTGCTAGGAAAAAAAAAACTGGATCACTATCTTGACAGTCTCATTATAATTGAAATAAAAGGACAAAAAGAAGCTGATGTTAAGTGGTTGGACAGCTCATAACTCAACTTTGGAGAAGCAAATGAGGTTTTCTGAGATTTTTTTTTTATTGATGTATTCAAAAATATAATTTCCTTTGGAATAATTAATTTCAAATTTCAATACTCATGAATACATGTTGTTTTTGTTCCTGTTGAATTGTGCTTCCTCTTCTTCAGTGAAGAAGAATTGGAGAAAGGACAACTTTATGAATTTAAGTATGGGATATTTAGACAAGTTTGTAAACAGCCCTGGTAAGAAGCCTTATTGACCCATTCCAGGTATTAATTTATTTTGTACTCTAAAGGTGACATTCAGTGAGGAAAATAGTGATTCCTATTGTAAATACTTAACTCTGTGCACTCACTTCATTTATGAACATCCTTATACCACTCTGCATTAACTATTGCCAATCTCTACTAATTCCCAGGCCCTCAGAGGAATCTCTGATCACTGTCTTTTGCAGCGCTTAAAGCAATTTTACCAAGCTTATCTTTGTCTGAGATCTTCAGAGATCTCTGGCCATTATTTCATAGGTTTAAATACCCAGTAGCAAGCTAGAGAACAACTATGTGCAAGTTCCAGGTCTTTTATTTACATACTCACATCCTGCCCTTGACCTCCTGCTGACTCCCAAGTGAACACCAAGTCAAAGAGAGTGACTTACTCCTCCCCATAGCTTAAATAGGATCCATGAGGTCACAAGTACAGCCAATCAGAGAAGGAGACGCCACCCATTAATGAAGCAATCTAAATATGACTAGAGTTCTCGCTCATGAAGCAATCCTTGTTTTGCTCACAACCAATCATTTCTGGGGGTCTCAAGCATTACTGCTTGTTCCTTCCTGGTACACTGAACGAGACCTAATCTTATACCTATTGGCAATGTTCCCTTTGAAAGTGAACTTATTGAGTGAAAAACTTTGTAACAACTTCTCTAAATATGATATGAATGTCACTTGGGATTAAGGAAGAAAAGGACAAATACATTCATTATTTGAGAGTGCATACTCAGATTTTGGCTTTTATTAGAATTGATATTCTTGAAAAATTATTAAACTATTATTTAGTAAATTATATTGTAAAAAATTAGTTGATTGATATTGCAATTAATCTATTTAATGTGCAATTCAAAGGATAGCATTAGAGAAAAACCTATCCTTCTTAATGTTATCCCCAATTTTTAAAATTTAAAAAAATTACCCTTAAAATTTTAATGGAAGTATATAGCTGAAATATAGAATCTCTAATCATTCTACTCATAACTTTATATATTTTATAACAAAGTTAAGCATAAAAAAATAAGTCTAGGGCCTGTAATCACTGGATTAACATGATGGATATATCCATATGGAAAACATGAAGAAAAACCAACAATTAAAAAACCTAGATTGGTTCTGATTCATACCCCTAGAGGGAGTTGTTTTAACAATGTAACCATAGATTAATCATTTTCTTACAAGAATATGTCACCATGAAAAGAGGACTCAAATGTAGTTATCTAGACTTCAGCCCTTACTGCTTTACTTTTTCAATGGTTTTTATAAAATATTTAGATGAAGTTATATACATGTTAATGAAATGATAGTATTACTAAATTGTGTCCTAAAAATATCTGCATTTTATAGATTGATGAGGTAATAAATAAGTTTTAATGAGAATACATATGAGGTTATATTAGATTTTGCATTAAAATGTAAATGTTCAAATGGATTAAAGGATGTCAGAAAAAAGGATGTCAATATGGATAAAATATTATAGAATCCATATTAAATGAATTTAATGAAAGAACAATAGGCAGAATGAGGAAAATTAACATCACCTTGTATGTTCTCTTTTTTAGACCAAATCAAAAGGAATATATTAGTTTCCCATGGCACATCTTAATTATGAAATCCTGCCTTTTGTCCCAGAAAAGTGGCATAGAAATTATGAAAAGTATATGAGTATTTGACAATATGATTCAGTTGAATAGACTCACTCTATGACAAAAGGCTCAATTTCCATAAGTTTCTGTGCTTCTCTCACAATCATGTAAAACTAGGGATTTTGGAAAAGAGACATAAATGAATGACTTATTACTTTCATTTTAAACACTTCTAAATAGAATAGTGAACAAATATTCACTCTGCTAGATTTTAGAAGACAATAGTATAATAATGTAAAAATGACCAGAAGTGGCAAAGATAAATATGAATTTCAAATAAGGAAAATCTTTTTAATTAAAAAAATTTGGTTATTTAGAAAATAAAGTGGAATGACATTGAGAATAAAGATTTCTGGAGCAGGGAAAATGGACGAGCCAAGATGGCAGAGAATAGACCAGTCTTTGTCTGAGCACTTCCTGGCTTTCCTCAGATAAACACTAGATCAGGCCTTTGAACTAGTTTTGGAGAGACAGAACTCATAAATATTTGGAGTGTAATAAATATCCAGAAGAAGGTATTTTGGAAGAACTTCAGAAAAAGTCTGCTTCAAGTGGGCATGGAGGGGAAGTAATGCATTCCATCACAGATGTAGCACATAGACCCAGGATGGTCTGGTGTTCCTAAATTAGAGGAATTTACCAGGAGATTCTTAGCCAAAATAGAATAGTGCTGTCTGAGTTGTTCTGGTTCAGAAGACAGTGGATCAATAGACTAGCTGTGAGGACATCCAAAACAACTACAAGAGACAAATACTGTGCCCCAGAACCCCCAAATAATGTGTTACTTGGCCATTCTCACCCAGTAGATAATGAAAGTCTGTAGCACTAATTTTTTGGTTTATTTTTTGAGTGAGTAGCACATCAAGTAATATTAATCTTCAATGTTAAAAGTTTCACAAAATACTAAAATTTCTTACTACTTAACCAGGTTTACATTGTACAATTTTCTTTCTTTTTTTTTTAAATTAAAGCTTTTTTATTTACAAAACATATGCATGGCAATTTTTCAACATTGACTGTTGCAAAGTCTTCTGTTCCAAATTGTCCGCTCCTTTCCTACAGCCCCTCCCCTAGAGGGCAGGTTGTCCAATACATGTTAAATATGTTAAAATATGTGTTAAATTTATATATTATTATATACATTATATATTATGTTATACACACACACATACATACGCATATTGGTATAATATGTTGCTGTACAATAAAAATAGGATCAAGAAGGAAGAAAAAAAACTGGAAAAGAAAACAAAATTCAAGCAAACAACAGCAGAGAGATTGCTATCTTATAGTCCACATTCATTTTCCACATTCCTCACCCTGAGTATAGATGGCTCTCTTCATCACTAAGCAATTGGAATTAATTTGAATCTTCTCATTCTATAAAAGAGCCATGTCCATCAGAATTGATCATCATATTGTCTTGTTGCCATATATAATGACCTCCTGTTTCTGCTAATTTCACTTAACATCATTTTATGTAAATCTCTCCAGGCCTCTCTTAAACCATCCAATTGGTCATTTCTTCCAGAACAATAATATTCCACAACATTTATATACCATAATTTATTCAGCCATTCTCCAATTGATAGACATCCATTCAGTTTCCAGTTACTTGCCACTATAAAAAGGGCTGCCACAAATATTTTTGCACATGTGGGTCCCTTTCCCTTCTTTAAGATCTCTTTGGGGAGAAACGGAGCCAAGATGGTGGGGAAGACATACATGACATTCTAAGTTCCTCTCATACCCTCACTAATTAATTACCAAATTCAGCCTCAAAAATAATGCTTGACTGGTAAAATTAACAAAGATTACATATATCTTGCAAATAAATAAGCTATAATAAAAAAAATCCCCCCAAAAAAGATCTCTTTGGGATATAAGCCTAGTAGAAACACTGCAGGGTCAAAAGATATGCATAGTTTGATAACTTTTTGAGCACAGTGCCAAAAAAATTGTGCAAACAAAACCAATGTACCCAAGATAGAAGCAGAAAGCTGGGATTTTTAAAAAAATATAACCGGTGTTTTTGATAAAAACTTCATTTCTATAATATATGGAGAATTGACTCAAATTTATAAGAATATAACCATTCTTCAATTGATAAGTGGTCAAAGGATATGAACAGACAATTTTCAGATGAATGAATTAAAGCCATTTCTAGTCATATAAAAATGCTCTAGCTCAGTATTGATTAGGGACATAATATTAAGACAACTCTGAAATGCAACTGCACACCTCTCAGACTGGCTAAGGTGACAGGAAAAGATAATGATAAATATTGCATCTGTATGGGAAAACTAGGTGACTAATGCATTGTTGGTGGAGTTGTGGATTGATCAAACTATTCTGGAGAGCAATTTGTAATAAACTCAAAAGGCTATTAGATTGTGCATACCCTTTTACCTTGCGGTATGTCTACTGGGTCTATATCTTGAAGAGATCACACACACACACACACACACACACAAGAGAAATGGACTCATATGTGCAAAATTGTTTATAACAGCCTTTTTTGTAGTGTTAAGGAACTGGAAACTGAGTGGATGCCCATCAGTTGGAGAATGGCTAAATGAGTTTTGGTATATGAATGTTATGGAATATTATTGCTCTATAAGAAACAATGAGCAAGATGGTTTCAGAAAAGAGTGGAAAGATTTTCATGAACTGATGTTAAGTGAAGTGAGCGGAACCAGGAGATCACTGTATGCAACAACAATAAGATTGTGTATTAATCAATTGCAATGTAATTAACTTAAACTGTCTTTAAACTAAAACTCTTTGAAGAGTTGCACAAATATTTTAATTGACTTGCCCAGTTTCACATTGTTAGTACATAATAGAGGCCAGACTTGAAATCAGGTTTTGTGTTTTGTGTTTTGTTTTTTGTTTTTTTGTTTGTTTTTGTTTGTTTGTTTGTTTCACTTCCAAGGCCAGTTCTCTATCCATTTGGCATGGTATTAGTACAAAATAAGACCAATGGTTAAAGTATATTGTAAAAAAAAAATACCTGGAGCTGGCGGAAAATCTTTACAGCTTTAACTTGAAGAGTGAAAGAGTGATTTTCTTAAAGGCATATACAACTAACAATGAAGAAGAAAGGGGAAGTGTGGATAGAGACAAACACAGATTTCCATATACTAAATTTAGAACCTTCCTTTGAATATGCAAAAAAGGATGAATAAGAAATTACATGATTGTGTCAAAAGATATGACAATAAAATAAAAGTGATTTAACAGAATCTTAAAAGAAGAAAATTACTAGGTGCAGAATTTTGATTTTCCTTTTTATATTGATGAATAATTGCTCATATTAATGATAATTCTCCTTTTCTCTACATTTTCATCCCACTGAGTCAAAGTCACTTAGTACTTAGTTTCTTTTATCATATTCCTGGTGGAAGAAAACTTATCTTTTCATCGTGAGCAGTTGTATCGAGACATAAGGAATTATTTATTACATTAAAATGTAATATATTCATTTTTTGGACTCCAAATTAAATTTTATGATATGAAGAACTTAAGGTACTATCTATTAATTTAAGCATCCATGGAATTTTCCTCAATTATTCCCTATCCTAACTCTAAAATATTCCTTTATCTAATGTATTCTTTTTTATTACCTAGGTAAATATGTCTGTGCTACAAAATGTAACCCTAATGACTTGCTCATTAATGTTTACAGAGTTCTTTGAAGATGAAAAGTGCTACACCATAATTTAGTCTTACTGATCATTGTTTATAATGAGAGCTCAGCAACATGAATTAAATTTCACTTTTCAAATGACATTTCTCATTGGACTCAATGTGTTTTTAGCTCATTTCTCTAAACAGTAGATATTTGTCTACAAAAGTCAGAGAAGCAATGCCTTTGAATTTCCACTGTAACATCAAAGGTAAAAATAAATGGTACATCTTGTTTAAGTGCCATTCCATTAGAAGTAAAGAGCATTCTAATTTATTGGAGAATTAAGACCAAAAGAATTAGTTTGATTTGGCAGGGTATTAAAGTTTCTAGAATGATATATGGATCTTTAAACAGAACAATTGTGTGTCTACATATGAAGGCTTTAAACCATTTTAATATGATGAAATGATGCAGGGAATGCTCAAAACTAAATGAAATCTGGATTTGACCTTCCTTTTCTTTCAACCACATAACAAAATAAGGGAGACAGTGCTTTTTAACAGTTAGATTCAGATTTAACCATTATCACTATCAAATAAATCTTTCCACAACACTCATTACTTAGAAGTTTTATGTGACCCATCACAGAGATCTAGAACAGAATGGCAAATAAATAAAAGATACACCTAGGAAAGCATGTCTATTCTCCTAGGTGGCACAATAAATCTAATGCTGAGCTAGGCATTAGGAAAACTGGAGTTCAAATCTGGTCTTATACACTTACTATCTGTATGGTTTTAGGTAAGTACTTTGAATGAAATCTGAATCAATCATTTTATTAGGAATAGTAATAGCATGCACTTTGTAGGATTATTATGAGAATCAATTAGTAAAGGATTTTATATAGTGATCATTATAGGAAGTCTTTAATAAACGCTTATTCCTTTCCTTCCTCATCTTTTTCAAAAGTGTCTTGGGGCACATCACTTAACCCATGAGTCAAAATTTTCTCACCTTTCAAATGATACTATTATAACATAGTCATTGAGAAGGTTAAAGTTGATCTTATATTTTATTATTAATCCTATTTATAATTAATTGATTTTGTTCTGTAACTGCTTAAGTTTTTATCTTTGAACTTAGTTCATAGTTCAGCAAATTTATAATAAATTTAAGATTAAGAATCCACTTTTCCTATCTCAAGGAATCTAACTGATCTGGAGAATGTGTGAAACCTTACTTAGCCAGTGAGGTCTAATATCTCTACTTCATCATCTTATTCTTTAGGAATTTCTGGTTTGCTGCATAAATATCTAGGCTCTTGCCCTTAATTCCATGATGTCATCTAAACTACTAGGTTCCTTCTTCTTTACTCTTCCAAGCCTATAAAAGGTGAAATATCTTTTTTTGTTCAAGATTTTTGGCATAAATGAAGAGCTTTCATTGACCCAGAGCTAGAAAATCATCTGGTCCAAATCTAGGTTATTTAAGCTGGGATCTATTATTAGATTCTTATACACTTTGTGAAAAAACAAAATAAAACAAAACAAAACACTTCAGTATTATGAAGTGTGTTAATTTATGCATTTAAAATAATAGTCTGAAGAAGCACTTCATTCACTGCTATAGTCTATATTCTTTATTGCACAAATAACCAAATGAATGTCAGAAAATGGAAATAGGTATCTTGTTTTATAACTTATAATGAGTTAAGTGGCAGAACAAAGATTGGTATCATGATTTTCTAATTACACTTGGATTTTTGTTTTCCTTTACGTACTTAACAATTAGCAAAGATTCCATCCTTCTAACTTCCTTCTTTTGTCCCTCTTTCTTGATTTTTTTTACTGAATTTCTTCCTTCTTTCTTTTTCCTTCCTTCTTTTTTGCCCTCTTTTTATCTTTTTTTCTTTATTTTCCCATAATTTTCTCTGTCTCTCTACCTATCCCTCTTTCTCTCTGTCTTTTTCTGTCTCTCTCCTTCCTTCTTTCCTTCCCTTCCTTCCTTGCTTTCTTTGTTCTTTCCTATCTTATCATTATAGACTAACTGGATTATTTAGTGTAAAATGTTTTGTATTGCTATTTTCATGTATACAACATTATCACCCGATTTAACATCAAAGTATAATCTCTGATATCAGATATCTTGAGGGTTTTGTTTGTTTGTTTGTTTGTTTGTTTGCTTGCTTTGTATTTTTTGAACTTCCTGGTTTTGTAGAGCACTCAAGAAAATTTTTTTTTTAATTGGAGTCAGAAGGACTGAGTTTATATCCTACTTTTGTCACTATGTTTGGAATCTGGAGGAAACAATAGCCATGGGATTTAGTTTTTTCATTTGCAAAACAAATAGCTTCAACAAGATAGCCTTTAAGATCATTTTCAGCTTTCTCTATCTTTATGATCTTAAAAACTTAGGACTCTCCTTTTTATCCCCTTGAAAACTGATGTCTTGGTTCTCTTCAACAATGAGATGATTCAAACCACTTCCAATTTTAAGTGAAGAAGAGAGCCATCGACACCCAGAGATAAAACTGTGGGAACTGAGTGTAGTTCACAACTTAGCATTTTTGTTCTTTTTGTTGTTGTTTGCTTGCATTTTATTTTGCTTTCCTCTTTTTTCTTGTGTTATATGATAAATATATAAACATGTATGCACATATTGGATTTAATATTTATTTCTACCATGTTTAACATATAGTGGACTATTTGCCATCTAGGGGAGGATATGAGAGATGAGGTGGGAAATTGGAACACAGGATTTTGCAAGTAATAATGTTGAATAATTGTCCACACATGTTTTGAAAAAAAAAAAGAAACTGATGTCTGATTTTTAATATTAACAATCAGCAGAAATTGTTCATTCCAAAGTTCTTTAATTTACTTTTTTTTTGCTTTTAAAATGCAATGCAATATTTTGTTTTTATTCTTTTATATATGTATCCTTTACTTTTTTTATAATTATCTTTAAAAGTCTGAGTTCCAAGTTCTTATTCTTTGTTCCACCCCTACCATATCCACTGAAAAAGGAAGCAAAATATCAATTCTAGACATAAAATAAAATGAAACACAATAATCATATCATAAAAAGCAAGGAAAATAGAAAACTATACTACACTTTGCAGACAAAGTTCATTAGTTCTTTGAAAGTAGAGAGTATTTTTGATCATGAATCCATTGAAATTTTCTTGATCAGGGGACCCAAATTTCTTGTAGTTAATTATCATTTCAATATTGCAGTCAGTAAATATAGTCATCTCCTTATTTCACTTTGCTTCAGCGTGTACAATTCTTTCCATATTATGCTATTTTTTCTTATTGAATACATCCTTTTTTTTCCCCACTCTATCTCTGGTAATTTTTTATATCACAATGGTACTCCATAACAATCAATATATCACAGCTCATTCAATCATTCCTCAATTAATGAACATCCCCTGAATTTCCAATTTTTTGTCAACCAAAAGGAATTGATAATCTTTATTTTTTTTACATGTAAATAATTTTTCTTTCAGATACAGATTAGGTAGTGGAATATACTGGGTCAAAAAGTATGTAGTTTTATAATCCTTGATAAAGTTCTAAATTGTACTCTAAATCATCAGTAGGCCAAGCTAATATAACATGAATGACAATTCTTCTTAAATTGGTCTATTTGTTCAGTTCTATACTTAACAAAGTACCAAAAATATTTTATAGTTAGACATCACATAATTCATATGGAAAAACAGAAGTTCAAGAATATCCAGAGAATAAATGAAAAGTGGAAAATATGTTAACTTAGCAGTACCAGACTTTAAAATCTTCTAAAACAGCAGTCATCAAAACCATTTTGTACTGCCTAAGAAATAAAGTGGTGGATCAGTGGAGTAGGTTGGGTATGTATGACACAGTATTCAAGGCATATACTATTCTAGTATTTGATAAATTAAAAAAGTCCAACATCTTATCAATAAAAATTGCTAAGAAAACTGGAAAATAATATGGCAGAAACTTGAGATTGACCTACATCTACCAAAATAAGTTAAAATGAGTAAATAGTTTGGTTACAAAATGTTATGAGCCAGCACTTTATCTAGATATTAAGTGGAATTGAGGAAACAATGGTTAAATCTAGTTTAGCATTGATTTAATCCTACAACAAATAATGGTTTCCTAGTGATATAATGATTGGTGTATACTCAGTGTGGAACATATAAGCAGGGACTGAGAGCCACAGAGGAGAAGCTCTCAGGACTAGAGAAGACAAGCACACTAAAAGCTCTAAGAGGCTGAGACAGATTCATTCCATAGTCAACTTTTGTGGTGGCTGGAGGATGAAGCACAAATCTTTGGATACAGAGAGATTCAGAGGCCAGAGAAAACAGAAGACTGAAGGCTGAAGCAAAAGCCTTTGGACTATTCATTCATTTCATTTCACATTGCCCTAGTGGCAGGCTGTCTTCCTTTGCTTCTCCACTGAAACCAAGACTCTGGAAGGCCTCCAGAAAACTAGCCGAGCCCCAAGTGAAGGAGATAGGACTTTGAAAGAGACAATAAAAGATTTGGACATTAACACCTTGCTGTCCTTGTGGTGATTACTGAACTGAAAAGAAGACAGCTCTCAAAGACCCCCAGGAAAATCAAACAGAGAACATAACAATAAAATGTGACACCATAAGCAAATTAGGAGAGCAAGAGATAATATAACTATCGGATCTTTGGTAAATGGAAGAATTTATGGCCAAAGAATAATTAAAGTGTGATAAGATTGGGAAAATGGACAATTTTGGTAGCATTAAATTAAAAGATTTTTGTTCAATCAAAATCAAAAAACAAAAACAAAATTAAAAGAGAACTACAAAGCAGGAAAAAAATAACATCCAATATTTCTGATGAAGATCTCATTTCTGAACTATATCAAGAATTCGCTCAAATTTATAAGAATACAGGACACTCCCCAATTGATGAGGTCAAAGGATACGAGTAGACAATTTTTAATGACAAAATTAAAGCCATCTATAGTCATATGAAAAAATACTTTAAATCACTATTAATTAGAGAAATGCAAATTACAACTCTGAGCTGCCATGTCATACCTCTCAGATTGGCTAAGATAACAGGAAAAGATAATGAAGAATGTTGGAGATAATGTGGGGAAACTGGTATACTAATACATTGTTGGAAGAATTGTGCACTGATTCAAACATTCTGCAGAGCAATTTGAATCTATGCCCCAAAGGCTATGAAACAGTGCATACCCTTTAATTCATCAGTGTTTATACTTGGCTTGTATCCCAAAGAGATTGTAAGGGAGAGAAAGGGATCCATATATGTAAAAAAGTATTGTGGTAGACCTTTTTGTAGTGGAAAGAAACTGGAAACTGAGTGGATGTCTATCAATTTTAGAAAAGATGAATGTATTGAATTTTATGGAATATTATTATTTCATAAGAAATCATCATCAAGATGATTTCAGAGAGAGCTGCATAGACTTGCATAGACTTACTTGAACTGATGCTAAGTAAAGTAATTAAGACCAAGAGAACATTGCACATGAAAACAATAAGATTATGTGATGATGAATTCTGATGGATATTGCTCTTTTCAACAATGAGGTGATTCAGGCCAATTACAATAGAATTGTGATGGAGAGAATAACCCACATTCCACAAAAAAAGCTCGGGGGAACTAAGTATAAATTAGAACATAGTGACCTACACTTTTTGTTGTTGCTTGCTTGTTTTTTTTTTATTTTATTTCTATTTTTTTTTCATTTTAGGTCTGATTTTTCTTTTTTTTTTATATTTTAATAGTTTTTATTTACCAGATATATGCATGGGTAATTGACAATTGCCAAACCTTTTTTTTAATAATATTTTATTATTTTTTTTATAATATTATCCCTTGTATTCATTTTTCCAAATTATCCCCCCCTTCCCTCCACTCCCTCCCCCCGATGACAGGCAATCCCATACATTTTACTTGTGTTACAATATAACCTAGATACAATACATGTGTGTAAATACCATTTTCTTGTTGCACAATAAGCATTAGATTCCGAAGGTACATGTAACCTGGGCAGACAGATATTAGTGCTAACAATTTACATTCATTTCCCAATGTTTCTTCTCTGGGTGTAGCTACCTCTGTCCATCATTGATCAACTGGAAGTCAGTTGGATCTTCTTTATGTTGAAGATTTCCACTTCCATCAGAATACATCCACATACAGTATTGTTGTTGAAGTGTACAGTGATCTTCTGGTTCTGCTCATTTCACTCAGCAACAGTTGATGTAAGTCTCTCCAAGCCTCTCTGTATCCCTCCTGCTGGTCATTTCTTACAGAGCAATAATATTCCATAACCTTCATATACCATAATTTACCCAACCATTCTCCAACTGATGGACATCCATTCATCTTCCAGTTTCTACCTACAACAAAAAGAGCTGCCACAAACATTTTGGCACATACAGGTCCCTTTCCCTTCTTTAGTATTTCTTTGAGATATAAGCCCAGTAGTAGCACTGCTGGGTCAAAGGGTATGCACAGTTTGATAACTTTTTGGGCATAGTTCCAAATTGCTCTCCAGAATGGCTGGATTCTTTCACAACTCCACCAGCAATGTATTAGTGTCCCAGTTTTCCCACATCCTCTCCAACATTTATCATTATTTGTTCCTGTCATCTTAGTCAATCTGACAGGTGTGTAGTGGTATCTCAGAGTTGTCTTAATTTGCATTTCCCTAATCAGTAGTGATTTGGAACACTCTTTCATGTGAGTGGATGTAGTTTCAATTTCTTCATCTGAGAATTGTCTGTTCATATCCTTTGACCATTTATCAATTGGAGAATGGTTCGGTTTCTTATAAATTAGGGTCAGTTCTCTATATATTTTGGAAATGAGACCTTTGTCAGAACCTTTGCTTTTAAAAATATTTTCCTAGTTTGTTACTTCCCTTCTAATCTTGTTTGCATTATTATTATGTGTACAGAAACTTTTTATTTTGATGTAATCGAAATCTTCTATTTTGTGATCAGTAATGATCTCTAGTTCCCCTCTGGTAATAAATTCCTTCCTCCTCCACAGGTCTGAGAGGTAGACTATCCTCTGTTCCTCTAATCTATTTATTATCTCCCTCTTTATGCCTAAATCATGGACCCATTTTGATCTTATCTTTGTATATGGTGTTAAGTGTGGATCCAAGTCTAATTTCTGCCATATTAATTTCCAGTTTTCCCAACAGTTTTTTCCAAATAATGAATTTTTATCCCTAATGTTGATATCTTTGGGTTTGTCAAAGATTAGATTGCTATAGATGTACCCTTTTTTGTCCTTTGTATCTAATCTGTTCCACTGATCTACCGGTCTATTTCTTAGCCAATACCAAATGGTTTTGGTGACTGCTGCTATATAATATAGCTTTAGATCAGGTACACTTAGACCACCTTCCTCTGAGTTTTTTTTTTTTTTTTCATTAGATCCCTTGCAATTCTCGACCTTTTATTCTTCCATATGAATTTTGTTGTTATTTATTCTAGGTCATTGAAATAGTTTCTTGGGAGTCTGATTGGTATAGCACTAAATAAATAGTTTGGGGAGTATTGTCACCTTTATTATATTCGCTCAGCCTATCCAAGAGCACTGTCTTTCCAATTATTTAAATCTGATTTTATTTTTGTGGCAAGTGTTTTGTAATTTTTCTCATATAATTCCTGACTTTTCTTTGGTAGATGGATTCCCAAATACTTTATACTCTCAACATTTGTTTGGAATGGAATTTCTCTTTGTATCTCTTGCTGTTGCATTTTGTTAGTGATATATAAAAATGCTGAGGATTTATGTGGATTTATTTTGTATCCTGCCACTTTGCTGAAATTCTGAATTATTTCTAATAGCTTTTTAGCAGAGTCTTTGGGGTTCTCTAAGTATACCATCATGTCATCTGCAAAAAGTGATAGTTTGATTTCCTCATTTCCTACTCTAATTCCTTGAATCTCTTTCTCGGCTCTTATTGCTGAGGCTAGCGTTTCTAGTACTATATTGAATAGTAATGGTGATAGTGGGCAACCTTGTTTCACTCCTGATCTTACTAGGAAAGGTTGTAGTTTATTTCTATTGCATATTATGCTTAATGACAATCTTAAACATATGCTCCTGATTATTCTAAGGAATAGTCCATTTGTTCCTATACTCTCAAGAGTTTTTAGTAGGAATGGATGTTGGATTTTGTCAAATTCTTTTTCTACATCTATTGAGATGATCAGATGGTTCTTATTAATTTGATTATTAGTATGGTCAATTATATTAATAGTTTTCCTAATATTAAACCAGCCCTGTATTTCTGGAATAAATCCTACTTGATCATAGTGTATTATCCTGGAGATGATTTTCTGAAGTCTTTTTGCTAATATCTTATTTAAGATTTTAGCATCAATATTCATTAAGGAAATTGGTCTATAATTTTCTCTCTTAGTTTTCGATCGACCTGGTTTAGGTATCAGTACCATGTCTGTGTCATAAAAGGAGTTTGGTAGGACTCCTTCATCCCCTATTTTTTCAAATAATTTATATAACATTGGGGCTAATTATTCTTTAAAAGTTTCGTAGAATTCACATGTGAATCCATCTGCTCCTGGGGATTTTTTCCTGGGGAGTTGATTAATAGCTTGTTCTATTTCTTTTTCTGAAATGGGACTATTTAAGCAATTTATTTCCTCCTCTGTTAATCTAGGGAGCCTATATTTTTGGAGGAAGTCATCCATTTCACTTAAGTTATGAAATTTATTGCCATAAAGTTGGGCAAAGTAACTCCTTATTATTTCTCTAATTTCCTCTTCATTGGTGGAAAGATCCCCCTTTTCATTTGTATGACTAACAATTTGATTTTTCTCTTTCTTTTTTCTGATCAGATTTACCAAAGGTTTATCTATTTTATTGGCTTTTTCATAAAACCAACTCTTGGTTTTATTTATAAATTCAATAGTTTTTTTACTTTCAATATTATTGATTTCTCCTTTTAATTTTTGTATTTCAAGTTTAATGTTTGGTTGGGGGTTTTTAATTTGGTCTTTTTCTAGCCTTTTAAGTTGCAAGCCCAATTCGTCAATCTTCTCTTTCTCTATTTTCTTCAAATAAGCCTCTAAAGATATAAAATTTCCCCTTATTACTGCTTTAACTGCATCCCACAGATTTTGCTATGATGTCTCATCATTGTCATTATCTTGGGTGCAATTATTAATTGTTTCTATAATTTGCTCTTTCACCCAGTCCTTCTTTAAGATGAGATTATTCAGTTTCCAATTACTTTTTGGTCTATTTATCCCTAACTTTTTACTGAATGTAGCTTTTATTGCATTGTGGTCTGAGAAGAAGGCATTTATTATTTCTGCCTTCCTACATTTAATTTTGAGATCTTTATGTCCTAATATATGGTCAATTTTTGTATAGGATCCTTGAACTGCTGAGAAGAAAGTATATTCCTTTCTATTGCCATTCAGTTTTCTCCAAAGGTCTATCATACCTAGTTTTTCTAATGTTCTATTTACTCTTTTAATTTCTTTCTTGTTTGTTTTGTGGTTTGATTTGTCTAAATCTGAGAGTGCAAAGTTGAGATCTCCCACTATTATAGTTTTACTGTCTATTTCTTCTTGCAACTCTCTTAACTTTTCCTTTAGAAAGTTATATGCTATACCACTTGGTGCATATATGTTTAGTATTGATATGGCTTCATTATTTATGCTACCTTTCAGCAGGATATAGTTTCCTTCCTTATCTCTTTTAATTAGATCAACTTCTGCTTTTGCTTGATCTGAGATAAGGATAGCTACCCCTGCTTTTTTGGCTTTACCTGAAGCATAATAGATTCTGCTCCAACCTTTTACCTTTACTCTGTATCTCCCTGCTTTAAGTGTGTTTCCTGCAGACAACATATTGTAGGGTTCTGATTTTTTATCCAATCTGCTATTCGTCTACGTTTGATGGGATCATTCATCCCATTCACATTTACAGTTAAAATTACTAATTCTGTATTTCCTGTCATCATATTATCCCCAAATTATGTTTTTTCCCTTGACCCCCCTGACCCCCCTCCCCAATATTTAATTTACAGACCCCCCTTGTGATGCACAACCCTCCCTTTTTTTTTAGTATCCCTCCCCCCACCCTCCAAGTCCCTTCACTTATTCTCCTTTTCCTTTTCCCTTTTTCTCTCCCCCCTTTTAATGAGGTGAGAGAAAATTCTCTGAAAAACAAATATGTTAATTATTTACTCTTTGAGCCTCTCCTGATGAGAGTAAGATTCACACAATGATTCTCCCCCTTACTAAATTCCCTCAGATATGGTGTATTTTCTATGCCTCTTCCTGGGATGTAGTTTCCCTCTTTTTATCATTCCTTCCCCTTTTTCTGAAACGACCTCCTTCCCTTTACTACACCCCCCTTTTTTTCTTTTATCTCAGTAAAATCAAATTATCCTTGAGTACTTTTTATATACCCACAACAGAGTTTCAGTTCTCAAGGGTTCTGTGTACCTTTTTCTGTTTCTCTTCAGTCTTGTGGATATAGATCAAATTTTTTGTTTAAGTCTGTTTTTTTTTTTTTTTCTCAGAAACATATAGAATTCCTCTATTTCATTGAATGACCATCTTCTTCCATGGAAAAAGATGCTAAATTTAGCTGGGTAGTTCATTCTTGGTTGCAGTCCTTGATCTTTTGCCTTATGGAATATCAGGTTCCAGGCCCTTCTATCTTTTAATGTGGAGGCAGCCAGATCTTGAGTGACCCTTACTGTGGCACCTTGGTATTTAAATTTTTTTTTTTTTTTTTCTAGCTGCTTGCAGGATTTTCTCCTTTGTGTGGTAATTCTGCAGCTTAGCCACTATATTCTGTGGTGTTCTTTTTTTAGGGTCTATTTCAGAAGGAGTTCGATGAATTCTTTCCACATCTACTTTCCCTTCTGTTTCTATTATCTCTGGACAGTTCTCTTTGATAATTTCCTGTAAAATAAAATCTAGGCTCTTTTTTTGGTCATAGTTTTCTGGAAGTCCAATGATCCGCAGATTATCTCTCCTAGATCTATTTTCAAGGTCTATAGATTTTTCCCAGTAAGTATTTGACGTTGTTCTCCAGCTTCTCATTTTTTTTTTTTTTTTTTTTGTTTTGTTTGACTGATTCTTGGGTTCTCTATGAATCATTCATTTCTTTTTGTTCCATCCTGACTTTTAAGGAGTTATTTTCTTCTTTCACAGTTTTTAGTTCTTTTTGTAAATGCCCAATTTCGTTTTTAAATGAATTATTTTGCTCTATTGAATTTTTTTCCATTTCCCTAATTTTTTTTTGAGAATTATTTTCTTTTTCCAATTCAGAAATTCTATTTCCTTGAGACTTTTTTTATCTTTTCCAATTCAGAAATCCTACTTTCCTGTGATTTTTTAACCTTTTCTAATTCACAAATTTTGTTTCCCTGCATCTCCTGTGAATTCTTTGTTTTTTCCAACTCCAATTTCAGGACATTGTTATTCTCTATCATAGCTTCCCTTTCCTTTCCCCATTTTTCTTCAAACTCCCTTAACTTTTTAATAGTCTCTTCTAGGAGAGAGTTATGTGATGGGGGGCAGGAATTGTTCCCCTTTAGGTTGTTATCTGCTGAATCTTTGCTCTTAACTTCCTTGGGGTTGGATACCCGCTCTTTCTCGGTGTAGAAGGAATCTATAGTTTTTCTGGCTTTTTTGTTCATATTTAAAAAATCTTTTGGGGTCTGTCCCTGGGGTAGGAAATTATTTACTTCTTTACCAGCTTCCTCCCAGACCTGATGGATGCAGTGGCTCTTGGGCCTGAGCTAAGATAGAGCTCTAGGAGAGAGTTCCCACCCCCTCCCTGGAAGTGCCTCAGAGGTGACTAGCAGTGCTGTGCCTTGAGGGCGTTGTGTTCTAGCGGCTTCCCTGACTTTTGAGATTGAAGTAAAGAAGGCACAAATCCCAGCCTATGCTTCCTGGTGTGGCGTGGATGTCTGCAGCAGGTGACGTGAAAAGCCCCTGCGCTCAAACTGGAAGTGTCTGCCAGAAACCGTGGCCCCTAGTTCAAAGGTTCTGCTTCTCTGGGACTTCTGGAGCTGAGTTCCACACCCTTCAGCTGAGCTAGGCAGAGTGTGTTGCCTTGGGCCGTATCTGCCCTTGTCAATCTCTTAACTAGTCTTAGGTGGGAGCTGAGGCCACACCCCCTGGTGCTGAGATCTGCTGAGTCACCCCCAGGATCCGGGAAAATCTAATCTATCTGAATTTTTAAAGTTTTTAGATTTCCCTTCGAACTGCTATATAATAAGCAGAGAAGAGCTAATAGCCTGTGCCAGATTCCTTTATCTCAGTGGCTTCTCTGATCCCAGAGCCCTTCCCAGCACAATTGGCGCAGTATGCTAGTACCCAGCCGTCTGTGCTGGCTTCTCTTCTTCTTCCCCTGGGAATTGACCTTTTCTGTTGAAACTCCAGATTCTCTTCAGCTGGTAAGTCGTGCTTCCAGTCCTTGTGGTATCTATCAGTCCAGAGCTATTTCTGAGGCTGATTTATCTAATTGGTTGTGAGGGAGTAAGGACGTTCACAGAGTTGTGTGTTTCTTCTCAGCCATCTTGGCTCCGCCCCCCAGGTCTGATTTTTCTTGTGCAGCATGATAATTATGGAAATATGTATAGAAATACACATGTTTGAAATATATTGGATTAATTCCTGTTTAGAGAAGTGGGTCGTAGAAAAGTAGGGAAAATTGGAAAACTAGGTTTTGCAAGGATGAATGTTAAAAAAATATCTATGCAATATTTTGAAAATAAAAAAAAAGATTTAATAAATACAGATAGATAAATAGATGGATAAATAAGTAAATAAAGAGAATAAAGAGTTCTCATGCAATGATATTCTTCAAACAGGAATGTTAATGGAATCTAGATCTCCAAGAGACCTTAGAAATATTCCAATGTAACCATATTAATCTTATGAACAAGGAAACAGAGTACAAGTAAAGTTTAAGTTTAAGTAATTTAAGTAAACTGAGCTAAAATCACAGTTAATAAATAGTGTAACCAGTATTCAAATCTAGGAAAGCTGCCAGTATTCTGTCCATTACATCCTTCTGTTTGACATATGAAAAAAATATTTCTAGCAGCCCTTTTTGTGATAGCAAGGAATTGGAAAATGAGCAGATTCTCCTCTATTGGGGAATGGCTGAACAATATTGTATATGAAGATAATGGAATATTATTTTTCTATAAAAATGATGAGTACACTGATTTTAGAAAGTTCAGGAAAGATTTGGATGAACTGACACCGAAGTGTTTCTATTTGGCTTTTATCCTAAAGAAATCTTAAAAGAGGGAAAGGGATGCACATGTGCAAAAATGTTTTTGGCAGCTTATTTAGTAGTGGCAAGAAACCGGAAACAGAGTGGATATCCATCAGTTGGAGAATGGCTGAATAAATTATGGTATATGAATGTTATTGAATATTATTATTCTTTATGAAATGATCAGGAGGCTGATTTCAGAGAAGTCTGGAGAGATTTACATGAACTGATGCTAAGTGAAATGAGTAGTATCTGGAGATCATTGTGTACAGCAACATCAAGATTATATGATGAACAATTCTGATGAATGTGACTCTTTCCAGCAATGAAATGATTCAGGCCAATTTAGGAGATTTTCTTTTGCATTTGTCTTTTAATCTTCTTACCTGACATTTAAAAATATATACTTTTATGGCTTTTTATGTTCAAATTGTTTTCTGTTGTTTAATTAGACCTTTTCAGCCTATTTCTTGACTTTGGTCTTAAATTTGGACTCTGCTCACCTAGACATTGGGTAGTACCTATCTTAAGCAAGCTTCAGGTGTTTTTATTCTGCTGTTTTTAGAGCTGGTTATGGCTTTCTATAAATTTTCAGTGCTTCTGACAGTATGTGATCTAGGGGATTATTGTGTCCATCACTCTTCTAACCAGTGTTCTGATATTTACCCAAAGCAAGTCTTAATTTTCTTGTAGAAGCAAGTTCTAGACTGTTTCTCTGTTTTGCTACTGTGGCCAGGATTCCTGCTCTCTTCTCTAAATTGTTAAATATCTTTTTAAAGTCCTTACTTTCTTTGAAAGTTTTCATGATTCTGGATAATTCTTCTTTAAATAATCTTATCTCCAATGGTTTTTGAAACTTTGATTTCAAATCTTTCTCTTCTCTCTCTCTTAAACTATGTATTTCATCATTCTGCTTCATTTTTTTTGGTTTGCTGCTTATGTTTGCCTTCACCCATATTTATGAATGGAACTTAGGGTTCTGCCCTGGATCAGCTTCTTCTGTGTTTCCATTGTTTTCTTCCATTTGTTTCCATAGTTTCCCATGTCTATAATGATGACTTCCAGAAATGTTCTGGAAACAGTTCTAACCAGGGCAAGCCAGATGTTAAATTTGTTTGTATAAGAATTAATACTTCATGAATTGTTGTTTTGTTGCTTGTCTAGACAAAAAAAATTGTGAAAAATATTTGAAATATAGATAAAACTTAAAAATGTATAGAGACTTTATTGCTCTAATATATGATCAATTTTTTTTTTTTCGGTAGCTTCCATGTAAAGCTGAGGGGGAAAAAGTACATTTCCTTCTGTTTCCATTCAATTTTCTCAAAAAGTCTATCATACCTAATTTTTTCTTAAATTGTTTACCTCCTTCTTTCTCATTTATTTTGAAGTTCAATTTATTTAGTTCTGGTAGAGAGTTTGAGGTTCCTTAATAGTACAGTTTTGCTGCCTATTTCTTCTTTCAATTCACTTAATTTCTCCTCTGAGAAAGTTGATGCTATACACTTGGTGCATATATGTAAGTATTGATATTACTTCATTTTCTATGGTACTCTTTAGCAATATATAGTTTCCTTCCTTATATCCATTAATTTGATGGATTTATTTCTTCTGCTTCATTTGAGATCAGAGTCACTACTCCTGCTTTTCTTTACTTCAGCTGAAGCATAATACATTTTGTTTCAGCCTTTTACTTTTACTCTGTATGTATCACTCTGCTTTAAATGTGTTTTTTGAAAACAGCTTATTGTAGGATTCTGACTTTTAATACAATCTGCTATTCATTTCTTTTTTTTTAATGAGATAGTTTTTCATTTTAATAAGATTTTTCTTGTGCAGCATGTTAAATATGGAAATATGTATAGAAGAATTGCATATATCTACCACATATTGGATTACTTGTCATTTAAAGGAGTTTTGTTTAAAGAAGAAAGAAAAATTTGAAATGAAAACTTTTGCAAGGATGAATTTTACAAACTATCTTTGTATATATTTTGAAAATTAAAAAAAATAAAATTATTCGGGATGATTTTAGAATGGCCTAGAGAAACTTACATAAACTGATATTAAATGAAGTATATAGAAGTAAGATATGGGCTAGCCTTTTGGAGGTCCTCTGGACCAGCCTTCATCTTAATGCAGGAGTGCAATAGGTGGGACACCACACAAAAAGCTGATCAAAGATAGAATGTCTATCTTTCAGCCCTTCTTAGTCTATACTTCTCCAGAGTTCTGGTTCTCTACATACAGAACCAAAAGAACACTGTACATAGGAACAACAAGATTACATAATGACCATTTCTGATGGACATGACTCTTAAATATCATGGGAATTCAAGTCAGTATCAATGATCCTACGATAGGAGAGTTATCTGCATCCTGAAAGAGAACAGTGGAATTGATTATGGCTCATAATATAATATTTTTACTTTTTTGGTTGTTGTCTACTTGGATTTTGTTTTCTTTCTCATTTTTTTTTCCTTTTTGATCTGATTTTTTCTGTGTAATATCTTAATTGTTGAATTATGAATAGAAAAACTGCACATATTTAATTACATATTGGATTACTTGCCATCTAGAGGAAGGAGTGGGAAGGGAGAAAGAAAGATTGTGCAAGGCTGAATTTTGAAAACTATCTTTGCATATGTTTTGAATATAAAAAGCTTAATAAAAAAGAAAATTAAAAAAAATCTATTATTTAAAAAGTCTCAATTGACATAGTATTTTAAGCATTAAATAGAAGCCAGATTGCAAACTTTGATCTCTTTGGTTAGATAGTCTGTCAACTGCTTGCCTTGACATGTATCTGGAATATCTCCTATTTGTCAAGGACAATGACACTTATTGTCTAGTTTCTTAAGTTTTAGAATGATTTTTTAATTATTATTTTAAATGAGAAACTTGGAGGAAATGTTCTTCACTATGCTGCAGAATGGAAAGAACAACTTTTAAGGAATATAATTTGGGTTTGATATAAAATTTAAGCATTAGAAACTGTGAATTTGAACTACTTGTTGAAATTTGGTTTTCTCATCTCTAAAATGGAGATAGTAAAGTTTACACTAATATCACATGTTGTTATATAGAAAAGAACCTTAAACTTAGACATCATTCAAATTGGCTCATTATGATAACGATCCCCTATTTACATAGTAAAATAATGTCTGACATGAGATAGGTGTTAATAAATGCTTATTGATTGGCTTATTAGTTACCAATATGTATTACTGATGGCTAGCACTAATGCCATTAAAATGAGCAGTTATTATTTCATGTATCCAAAATCTTCTCTTATAGATGACAAATACAGTAGCCTTTTCTCTATCTTTTTAAGGAATGCAATGTTTCTTCAAACATTAATGATTTGCATCATTATCTATGAATGAACATCAATGTAGAAAAAATATAAAAGTCAACATGTAAACAATTCTAATTATTCATTTATCAGAGATCACAAATGTTCTTAATGTTTATCTTGTACTGAAATGGTTCTCTAGTTTTATTGATATGAATATGTTCTACAATGATGCTGATTGAAAACTATCCCTACTTGTGTTTCTTGTTTTGAGTCCATGTTTTTTTCTTAAGTCTACAAAAAGATATCTACCAAATGTACCAGGGCTTATAGTTCCCTTTGTCTTAGTTAATACCATGGATTTTATTTTGTTTCTTTGTTTTGTTTTTAGTGTTTCTTTCAGTCATATTTTTCTTTGAAAACAGAAACCCTTTACATTATTTCTTAGTTTCTGCTTAATCTCTCGTTATTATATATTTTAGTCTGATTTGACCTCCTAAGAGATCTCCCATTGCCTTTGGATAATCTTCACTCTCATTTATGTAGAAACTGTACTGCTCTATAAACTCATAACCGTAAAATGTCACCTGAAGAATATTGATTTTTTTTTAATGGATCTTTGCAAGTAAAAACCTGTGGTCATTTGAAATAACTTTGTAATTCCCTAAAGTCAATACAGGCAGCTCTCTTTATTATAATTTTAAATTCACATTTGTAATGTGAGTTGGTACAAATAAACATTTAAGACAAAGGGGCTTTTTTTTTTTATTTTTTTGTTTTGTTTTTCTTTCCTGATACAGATTGGAGGTATAGGTAGAGGCTAAACTCTTTGTGTAGAAAAGAAAAGAGACAAATTTTATAGTAAACCCCTGTAACTATTCATTTGTGCCTTTTGTACCCTTCTTTGCCTGACTGAAAATTAATCTGATCAAAGACACTGAAAAATGTCTAAATTTTATTTGTTTGAATATACCATTATCATTGTGCACAATCGAATTTTTAACAGATTTTTTTGCAATTTTGCTGTGTTTGTTCTGAGTTCTTTTTATTTTTGCCTATCTGGGCATCAGTGAAAAAATATACTTTCTATGAAACACACTTAACTGTAGAAATCAATTAGTGACATCAGCAATGTTGATGTTTCATCCATGATGCAGCTTACTACTGGTCATGCCAGTCTAAATCTACAATTCTTATCAGTCTTTGCAGAAATAAATTAGAAGTTCCTTAAGGATAGGAAATGTTTCATTTCTGTCCTGGTATTTCCTGTGATTAACATGCTTATCATGTGATGAATATTTAAACAAATGATTGATTAACACTTTGTTAGAAGGATTTATTTTATTGTTTCCTCTTAGTATTCTAGGACTTTCACTGAATCAGTTTTAAAATCAGAAGCCAAGTAGAAATGTCACATTTATCTTGTTTAACTATATACTTTCACATACCCATGTGAAGAAAAGTAATGAAAATAAGCTCAAATTATAAAAGGGAATTAACTAAATCTATTTATGATGTATTAGGATGGGAAAGTGATTTTGAGAAATTTAATTTTATCTATGTTTTTCAAGAAACAAAAGTCCATCACAATAGGATTATTGTTACATATTTAAAATTATCATATTCTCTTTCATGGATATTCTAAGGTGATATTATTACATAAAATTAAATATGAAAAACTTGGTAAGCAATAGTAAATATAAATATTAAATATAATATATTCTTGATTGTGACATGCAAAGTGTTTCTTTTTTATTTCTTTGTTTAATAGCATTGTCATTTTTTCTTATGCATTTTTCCAGGATTATAATTTGGCTCCTTATACTGTCAAACATTAGTAAAATAGATCTTATTCAAACTGGCCAAAAGAAAAGTATTGATAAAGAAGCTGGCAAAGTTAAATAGCAGTTTCAACCATTTAGGAAACAGTTGTCTTAAACAACATAGCATTCTATATGTAGATTATGCAACTTGATGTTAGATATTAACAGAGACTACCTCAACTGAAAGAAGTAGTAGGCATATATCTTGTCCAAATTATATATCACAATTTTATCCTCTAGAATGTATATTTTGATCCAGAAGGGATAGCATTTAACACACAAAAAAATAATCTCCAATTTCTGTATGTGTAACAAAGATGGTAGAGTAAAGCCAAGAAGCTGCTAGAGCACTCCCAGTTTTCATTGAAAAACATATGAAACCAAGCCTCTGAACAAAGTCTGATAGAATGAAAGCATGGTCCATCGTAATTTTTGGGATAGCTTTCTGGAGATCCTAAGGATGGGCCTTGGTCTCAGTAGGATAGATACCACCAGAATGGTCAGGAATAGAGTGTAGAATCTTTATTCTGATCCAGTTTTGATCTTAGTGGAGGAGTGAAGTAGGCAGCAGAGCCACCAGGAGGATGTTCAAAAATAGAATATTTCTTTTCCAGTCCTTCTCAGTCCTTAAGTACCCTGTTGCAGTTACATCATTACAGCGTACTGAATATGTATGAAGTAGAGATCTATTATATCATCATACTAAGTACTAAGTATATGTATACTAGAAAACCATCATCTCATGAATTCCATTGAGTTAACACCTTGTAACTATCCTTGTTTCAAGCATACTTCTCCAGTTAAGGCCCTCTACAATCCATCTCAGTTTAGACAGGAAAAATGTCAAGAAAGGTCATTCTCACTGAGATGAACAAGGTATTGAGCATAAATTAGATAAACTATGGGAAAGCTGGTGAGAGAGTCTTAATCACAACATATCATCAACTAAGACCCTCAGTCCTGAGTCAGTGGGGCAGCCTCCAGTCCCATCTCATAAAGGAAATTCTGGGAAATTTCTTGAAAAGAACAGGCAAACCAACATCCCTGCAAACACAAGAGTCCATGATATTAAATTGAAGGCTTAGAGCTGCACAACAAGCTTGGGACAACACCACCTTCACACTAGGAGCAGAGATCAACCATAAAATGAAAAAAAAAAAGATGAAATATCAAAAAATGAATGAAAATAAGAGAGAAACAGCAAAGAACATTGACAAAAACAAAAACAAAAACAAAAACAAAAACAAAAACAAAAAAAAACTACTATGGTAACAGGGCAGACCAAAACAGAAACTCAGAGAAGGAAAATATATGCATAGAAGAAGATTCAAAGAGTGATATGAATTTATCTAAAGCATAAAGAGGTTTTTTAGAAGTGCACATAAAAATGTTAAAAGACAAATGTAAAGGGCAGATCCAAGATGGTGGAGATTAGATAGGTCTTTATTTGACCTGTCTCTGGCATCCCTCAGATCAACAACAAATCAAGCTTCGGAACTGGTTTTGAAAAGACAAATTCAAAAAAAAAAAAAAAAAAAGGATTATAACAAATTTCCAGCAGATAGAACTTGATAACTTTTTATTTACAAGATATATGCATGGGTAATTTTTCAGCACTGAAAATTGCAAAACCTTTTGTTCTAATTTTTCCCCTCCTTCCCCCCACCCTTTCCCGCAGATGGCAAGTTGACCAAGACAAATTAAATATGTTAAATTATATGTATATATATATATTTATATAAATATAAATATATATATATATATATGTATATATACATGTCCATACATTTATTTTGCTGTACAGAAAGAATTAGACTTTGAAATAGTTTACATTTAGCTTGTGAAGGGAATCAAAAATGCAGGCAGACAAAAATAGAGGGATTGAGAATTCTATTTAATGGTTCATACTCATTTCCCAGAGTTCTTTTTCCTGGGTGGAGATGGTTCAATACATTACTGCTCTATTGGAACTGATTTAGTTCATCTCATTGTTGAAGATGGCCACATCCATCAGAATTGATCATCATTTAGTATAGTTGTTGAAGTTTATAATGATCTCCTGGTCCTGCTCATTTCACTCAGCATCAGTTCATGTAAGACTCTCCAGGCCTTTTTGAAATCATCCTGCTGGTTATTTCTTACAAAACAATAATATTCTATAACATTCATACACCACAATTTATTCAGCCATTCTCCAGTTGATGGGCATACATTCAGTTTCCAGTTTCTGGCCACTACAAAGAGGGCTGCCACAAACAGTCTTATGCATACAAGTCCCTTTCCCTTCTTTAAGATCTCTTTGGGATACAAGCCCAATAGTAATACTGCTGGATCAAAGGTTATACACAGTTTGATAAATTTTTTGAGAATACTTCCAAATCACTCTCCAGAATGGATGGATATATTCACAATTCCATCAACAAGATATCAGTGTCCCAGTTTTACCACATGCCCTCCAACTTTCTGCATTATCTTTGCCTGTCATTCTAGCCAATTTGATAGGTGTGTAGCAGTATCTCAGAGTTGTCTTAATTTGCATTTCTCTAATTAATAATGACTTAGAGCATCTTTTCATATGGCTAGAAAGTTTTAATTTCTTCATCTGAGAATTGTCTAAGAATAATTTATCAACTGGAGAATGGCTTGATTTCTTATAAATTAGAGCCTATTCTCTATATATGATGGAGATGGGGCCTATATTAGAACTTTTGACTGCAAAAATGTTTTCCCAGTTTATCACTTCTATTCTTGTCTACATTAGTTTTGTTTGTATAAAAACTTTTCAATTTTATATAATCAAAATTTTCTATTTTGTAATCAATAATGATCTCTAATTCTTCTTTAGTCATAGATTCCTTTCTTTTCTACAGGGCTTCGAGATAAATTTTCCTATGTTTTAATTTATTTATAATCTCAATCTTTATGCCTAGGTCTTGAACCGATTTTGACCTTATCTTGGTGTACAATGTTGGTCAATGCCTAGTTTCTTTCATACTAATTTCTAATTTACCCAGCAGTTTTTTTTTTCAAACAGTGAATTCTTATCCCAAAAGCTGGGGTAATTGGCTTTGTCAAACACTAGATTATTAAAGTTATTGATTATTTTGTGTTTTAAACCTAATCTAACCTCTTCCACTGATCAACTAGTCTATTTCTTAGTCAGTACCAACTGGTTTTGATGATTGCTAGTTTATAATATAGTTTTTGATCTGGTAGAGCTAGGCCACCTTCATTTGATTTTGTTTTTTCATTAATTCCCTTGAAATTCTTGACCTTTTGTTTTTCCATATGAACTTTGTTGTTATTTTTTCTACATCATTAAAATAGTTTTTGGGAGTCTTAATGGTATAGCTCTAAATAAACATATTAGTTTATGTAATATTATCATATTTATTATATTTCCTTACCCTATCCAAGAGCATTTAATATTTTTTTCCAATTGGTTAGATCTTACTTTATTTATATGGGAAGTATTTTGTAGTTTTCCTCATAGAGTTGCTGATTTCTCCTTGGCAGATAGATTCCAAAATATTTTGTACTATTGGTAGTTAATTTAAATAAATTTCTCTTTGTAACTCTAATTGTTGGATTTTGTTAGTGATATACAAGAATGCTGATGACTTACATGAGTATATTTTGTATCCTGCAACTTTGCTAACTATGTGGATTATGTCTAATAACTTTTTTAATAGAATCTCTGGGATCCTCTAAGTATACCATCATATCATCAGCAATGAGTGATAATTTGGTTTCCTCATTACTTACTCTAATTCCTTTAATCTCTCTCTCAATTCTTATTGCCAAAGCTAGCATTTCTACTACATTATTGAATAGTAATGGTGATAGTGGGCAAACTTATTTCATTCCAGATCTTATCTTATTGGGAATGGTTCCAGTTTATCCAATTACATATGCTGCTTACTGATGGTTTTAAAGAGATATGACTGATTATTTTAAGGAAAAGTCCATTTATTCCTATACTCTCAGGTGTTTATAGTAGGAATTGATGTTGGATTTTATCAAATGTTTTTTCTGCATCCATTGAGATAATCATATGATTTTTGGTAATTTGGTTATTAATATAGCCAATTATACTGATAGTTTTCCTATTATTGAACCAGCCCTGCATTCCTACTATAAATCCTATTTGATCATGATGTATTATCCTGGGGATAATTTTCTGAAGTATTTTTGCTAATATCTTATTTAAGATTTTAGCATCAATATTCATTAAGGAGATTAGTCTATAGTTTTCCTTCTCTTTTTTCAATCTACCTGGTTTGGGTACCAGTACTATGTCTGTGTCATAAAAGGAATTCCCTATTTTTTCAAGTATTTTATATAGCACTGGGGTTAATTCTTCTTTAAATGTTTGGTAGAATTCACATGTAAATCCATCTGGTCCGGGGGATTTTTTCTTAGGGAGTTGACTAATAGTTTGTTCTATTTCCTTTTCTAAAATGGGACTATTTAAGAAATTTGCTTCCTCCTCTGTTAATCTGGGATGCCTATAGTTTTGGAGGTAGTCATCCATTTCACTTTGGTTATCAAATCTATTGGCATAAAGTTGGGCAAGGTAACTCATTATTGCTCTAATTTCTTCTTCATTGGTGGAAAGTTCTCCCTTTTCACTTTTAAGTCTAACAATTTGATTTTTTTCTTTATTTTTTTTTCTAATCAGATTTACCAAAAATATCTATTTTATTGTTTTTTCAAAAAAAAAAACAACTCTTACTTTTATTTATTAATTCAATAGTTTTTTTTTTACTTTCAATATTATTAATTTCTATTTTTAATTTTAGAATTTTAAGTTTAGTATTTGATTGGGGGGTTTTAATTTGGTCCTTTTCTAGCTTTTTAAGTTGCAGGCCCAATTCATTGACCTTTTCTTTCTCTATTTTATTCAAATAAGCCTCTAAAGATATATAAAATATCCCCTTATTACCACTTTTGCTGCATCCCACAAATTTTGGTATGATGTTGCATCGTTGTCATTATCTTGAGTGAAATTATTGTGTCTAATTTGATGTTTCACCCAATCATTCTTTTAGATGAACTTATTTAATTTCTAATTACTTTTTTGTCTATTTGTCCTTAACTTTTTTTGTTGAATGTAGCTTTTATTGCAATGTGATCTGCAAAAAATTAATTTGTTATCTGCCTTCCTACATTTAGTAGTTTTGAGGTCTTTATGTCCTAATTTATGGTCAATTTTTGTATAGTTTTCATGAACTGCTGAGAAGAAAGAATACTCCATTCTGTCTTCATTCAGTTTTCTCCAAAGATCTATCATACCTAATTTTCCTAATATTCTATTTACCTCTTTAATTTCTTTCTCATTTGTTTTGTGGTTTGATTTATCTAATTCTGAGAGTAGAGAGTTGATATTTCCAACTATTATAGTTTTGCTGTCTATTTCTTCTTGCAACTCTCTTTCCTTCTCCTTTGGGAAGTCAGATGTTATACCATTTAGTGCATATATGTTTAGTATTGATATTCCTCCATTGTCTATACTACCCTTTAGCAAGATATAGTTTCCTTCCTTATCTCTTTTAATTAGATAATTGTTTGCTTTTGTTTGATCTAAGGATGAGTATCCCTGCTTTTTTAAAATTTATTTTATTGTTTTTTACTTCACCTGACACATAGTAGGTTCTGCTCCATCCTGTTATCTTTACTCTGTATGTATGTCTCTGCTTTAAATGTGTTTCCTGTAAACAATATATTGTATGGTTCTGATTTTTGATCCAATCTGTTATCTGCCACTGCTTTATGGGAGAGTTAATTTCATTCACATTTATGGTTAAAATTAATAAGTCTGTATTTCCTGCCATCTTATTATCCCCAGATTATGCTTTTCTTTTTCCTGCCCCTCTTTCCCTTTTTCCCAGTATTAAACTTGTGGGCACCACTTGCATCTTACAACTCTACCTCTTTAAAATCCTCCCTACCCTCTTTGAATCCTTTCCCCTTTCCTGTATTTTCCCTTATTAGTCTTTTCCTTTTCCCTTTTCCTCTCTCACTTTTTAATGAAGTAAGAGAAGTTTCTCCATAAAACAAATATGTCAATTATTTTCTCTTTGAGCCAACTCTGATGAGAGTTAGATTCACACAATGTTCCTGGCCCTCTTTAAATTCCTTCAGATATGATAGTTTTCCTTTCCCTCTCCTTGGGATGTAATTTCCCTCTTTTTATCTCCCTTTTCCCTTTTTTTTGATACTACCCCCTTTCCATTTCTCCTTCCCCTTTTTATGTTTTATCAGTGAAATCAAATTATACATGTTGCCTTTATGTATATCCACAACAGAAATACAGTTCTCAAGAGTTCCTTTTACCTTTTTCTGCTTCTCATGAGTCCTATGGTTGGAGATCAAATTTTTGGTTTAGATATGTTTTTTCCCTGAGAAACAAATGAAATTCATCTATTTCATTAAATGGCCATCTTCTTCCCTAGAAGAAAATGCTCAGCTTAGCTGGGTAGTTTATTCTTGGCTGCATTCCAAATTCTTTTGCCTTTTGGAATATCAGATTCCAGGCCCTTTGATCTTTTAATATGGAAGCAGCTATATCCTGTGTGATCTTTATTGTGGGTCCTTGGTATTTGAATTGTTTTTGTTTGTTGTTGTTGTTGTTGTTGTTGTTGTTGTTGTTGTTGTTGTTTTGTTTGCTTTTTGTCTGTTTGTAATCTTTTTCCTTAGTCTGATAGTTCTGAAATTTAGCCACAATAATCCTTTCTATTTTCCAAGTCTGATGTTTTTCAAAGTAGACATTTAATATTTTTTTTCTAATTTTTCAATATTTTTTTGTTTTTCTTGACTGATTCTTGATGTCTCAATGAATCATTAATTTCTATTTTTTTCAGTTCTGATTTTAATGAGTTTTTCATTAGTTTTTTTTTTTTTTAACTTCTTTTTGTATATGTCCAATTGAATTTTTAAATGAGTTGTTTGCCCTATGGGATTTTTTTTTTTTTCATTTCATTTTTATTACTATTATTTTTACTGAGTTATTTTCTTTTTCCAGTTCAAAAATCATACTTTCCAGGGAGTTATTTATATTTTTCAATTTACAAATTCTGCTTTCCTGGGAGTTCTTTACCTTTTCCAATTCATCTTTCAGGAAGTTGTTTTTTTTTTTTTTTGTTTGTTTGTTTTTTGTTTTCCACTTTATGAAATTTTTCTTTAAGTGAGTTATGCCTTGTCTGTACTCTGTTGCAAAGCTTTTCTTTCCTCTCCCCATTTTTCTTTTAGCTCTCTTTTAAGATTTTTTATAGTTTCTTCCAGGAGACCCTTGTGTGATGGGCACCAGGTTACACCCCTCTTTGGGGTTTTGTCTGGAGACTGTCTGATATTAGTCTCCCTGGGGGTGAAAACCTGCTCTTTTTCTGTATAGAAGTTATCAATGATCCATTTGACTTTTTTAATCATTTTTTAAAAGCCCTTAGGGTCTACCTTCAGGGTAAGGAGTTTACCAGCTTCCTCTGCACAGCAGGGATAGGTTTATCGATAGTAGTTATCCTGCCAACAGGCTGCAAAGAGCAGGCAAGCTGAAAGTTCTCTGAGCAAAGCTCCCTAACATAAGTGTCTCTGCCATGGGTAGCATGGGCTGAGCTGGGAAAGTGCCCTGCTAATTAGCAACTGATATGAGGCTAGAGGCTAAAGATTAAAATTATCAGTTCCCCAGGCAGAATCCTGCTGGTATTAGCATTCAGCAGAACATATTTTTAAGTATTTCAGAAAAAAATATGTTTCTATCAATAAGGAGGGTGGCAGCTGAGAGTAGGAGCAGCATAGAGATGCAGGGCATTGTGGCATCCAGGCTCCACATAATCTACTAGAAGGCTTTTAGCCAAAATATGGCAAAATGCATAAGAAGATAAAAAAGCTAACTGAAGAAAATAACTCTCTTAAAATTAGAATTGAACAAATGGAAGGAAATAACTAAAAAAAATATTTCAAGCATGTCAAACAAAACCAAAAATAAAAAAGAAGAAAATATAAATAAAATACAACATTGGAAAACAATAGATATGGAAAATAGATCTAGGAAGCATAATTTAAGAATTATTAGACTGGAGAAAATCCACATTAACATTATGAACTCTTTTTCTCATTAAACCTTTTTATTTTTCGAAACATATGTGTAAATAATCCTTCAACATTAGCCTTTGCAAAGCCTTTTGCTTCAATTTTCCTTCTCTTTCCCCATGCCCTCCCTCAGAGGGGAGGTATATGTTAAACATGGTAGAAATATATGTTAAATCCAATGTATGCATAAATATTTATACAATTACTGTATGGCACAAGAAAAATCAAATCAAAATAGTAACAAGCAAAATAAAAATCACTTAAGCAACAAAAAAATAAGTGAAAATGCTATATTGTGAACCACATTCAGTTCCTACAGTCCTGTTGTTGGGTATAGATGGATCTCTTAATCACTGAACAATTAGAACTGGTTTGAAACATCTCATTGCTGAAGACAACCATATCTATCAGAATTGATCATTGTATAATTTTGTTAGTGCCATGTATAATGATGTCCTGGTTCTGATCACTTCACTTAGCATCAGTTTATGTAGGTCTCTCCAGAGCTCTATGAAATCATCTTGCTGGTCTTTTCTTACAGAACACTAATATTCCATAAAATTCATATAAATCATTCAGCTATTCTCCAACTGATGAGTATACATTTAGTTTCCAGTGTCTTGTAACTACAAAAGGGGCTGCTACAAACAATTTTGCACATGTGGGTCCCTTTCCCTCCTTTAATATTTCTTTGAGAGTAGAAACCCTGCTGCATCAAAGGTCATACACAGTTTGGTAACTTGTTGAGCATAGTTCCAAATTGCTCTCCTGAATGTTTGAATCCATTCACAGTTCCATCAACAATGTATCAGAGTCCCATTTTCCCCATATGTCCATCAATATTTGTCATTATTTTCCTATTACGTTAGCAAATTTGAGAAGTATATAATAGTATCTCAGAGTTGTCTTAATTTGCATGTCTCTAAGCAATAATGATTTAGAGCATCCTTTATTATGACTACAATTTTAATTTCTTCATGTGAAAATTGTCTGTACATTTCTTTTGGGCATTTATCAATTGAGGAACAGCTTGAATTTTTATAAATTTGAATAAATTTTCTATATATTTTAGAAATGAGGCCTTTATTTGAAACTTTGAATTGAAAAAAAAAAACAAAGTTTTCCCAGTTTATTGATTCCCTTAAAATCTTGCCTGCATTAGTTTTTTTTGTACAAAAACTTTTTTTTTAACATAATATAACCAAAATTTTCAATTTTGTGATCAATAATGAGCTCTAGTTCTACTTTGGTCACAAATTCCTTCCTCCTCCACAGGTATGAGACTTAAACTATCCCATCTTCTTCTAATTTGCTTATATTATCCTTCTTTAGATATAAATGATGAACCCATTTTGAATTTATCTTGGTACATGATGTTACATGTGGCTCAATGCCTAGTTTCTGCCATACTAGATTCACATTTTTCAAGAAGTTTTTTTCAAATAGTGAATTCTTATCCCAAAATCTGGGATCTGTGGGTTTCTCAAACAATAGAATGCTATATACATTTATTCTTTTGTCCTGTGAACCTAACCTATTTTACTTATCAACTATACTATTTCTATGCCAGTAGCAAATAGTATTGATCAACTCTGCTTTATAACATAATTTTTTTCATTAATTCCCTTAAATGCTTGATATTTTGTTCTTACAGATGAATTTTGTTGTTACTTTTTCTTTTTTTCCAAAGTTCCCCATCATTTAAAAAAATAATTAATTTTATAATTATAATGTTTTTGACAGCACATATGCACGATTAATTTTTTTTTCCTGAGGCTGGGGTTAAGTGACTTGCCCAGCATCACACAGCTAGGAAGTGTTAAGTGTCTGAGACCAGATTTGAACTCAGGTCCTCTTGAATTCAAGGCTGGTGCTCTATCCACTGTGCCACCTAGCTGCCCCCTACATGGGTAATTTTTTACAACATTATTACTTCTGTTCCAAATTTTCCCTTCCTTCTCTCCACCTCTCCCCTATATGGTAGGCAGTTCCACACATGTTAAATGTGTTATAATATAACCTAGATACAATATATATGTGTAGAACCGAATGTGTATAGACACTCATTTCCCAGTGTTTCTTCCCTAGGTATAGCTGATTTTGCCCATCATTGGTCAACTGGAGTTGAATTAGGTCTTCTTTGTTGAAGATATCCATTTCTATCAGAATACACTGATAGAAATATCAATCCCCACTACAATATCATTGCTGAAGTGTATAATGATCTCCTGGTTCTGCTCATTTCACTCAGCATCAGTTCATGTAAGTCTCTCCAATCCTCTCTGTATTCATCCTGCTGGTCATTTCTTCCAGAACAATAATATTCCATAACATTCATATACCATAATTTATCAAACCATTCTCCAATTGATGAGCATGCATTCATTTTCTAATATCTAGCCACTAAAAAGATGGCCACCACAAATATTTTGGCACATACAGGTCCCTTTCCTTTCTTTAGTAATTCTTTGGGATATAAACCCAGTAGTAGAACTACTGGATCAAAGGGTATGCAAAGTTTTGGGACATAATTCCATATTTTTCTCCAGAATGGTTGTATTCTTTCACAACTCCACCAACAATGTATCAGTGTCCCAGTTTTCCCACATCCCCTCCGACATTCATTATTATTTGTTCCTGTCATCTTAACCAATCTGACAGTGGTGTAGTGGTATCTCAGAGTTGTCTTAATTTACATTTCTCTGATCAATAGTAATTTGGAACATTTTCATAGGAGTGGAAATAGTTTCAATTTCATTTTCTGAAAATTGTCTGTTCATATCCTTTGACCATTTATCAATTGTAGAATGGCTTGATTTCTTATAGAGTCAGATATTTATATATTTTGGAAACGAGGCCTTTATCAGAACCTTTAACTGTAAAAATGTTTTCCCAATTTGTTACTTCCCTTCTAATCTTGTTTGCATTAGTTTTGTTTTGTACAAAAGCCTTTTAATTGATGTAATTAATTTTTTTTTTTTTTTGTAATCAATAATAATCTCTAGTGCTCCTTTGGTAACAAAAAAATACTTCCTCCTCCACAAATCTGAGAAGTAAACTATCCTATGTTCCTCTAATTGCTTTATGCTCTCACTCTTTATGCCTAAATCAGGGACCCATTTTGATCTTATCTTGGTATATGGTGTTAAGTGTGGGTCCATATCTAATTTCTGCCATACAAATTTCAAGTTTTCCCAGTAGTTTTTGTCAAATAACATATTCTTGTGGCAAAGATAGGATTTTTGGGTTTGTCAAACACTAGATTGCTATAGTCGTTCACTATTTTGTCCTGTGAATGTAACCTATTCCACTGATCAACTATTGTAATTCTTAGCCAATATCAAATGGTTTTGGTGACTGCTTCTTTATAATATAGTTTTAGATCAGGTACAGGTAGTCCACCTTCATTTGATTTTTTTATTTTTTTTTCATTAATTCCATTGACATTCTCAACCTTTTGTACTCCCATATGAATTTTGTTGTTATTTTTTCTAGGTCATTAAAATAGTTTCTTGTTATATCACTAAATAAATATATTAGTTTAGGGAGTATTGTCATTTTTATTATATTCACGCTGCCTATCCAATAGCACTTAATGTCTTATTTAAATCTGACTTTATGTTTGTGGAAAGTGTTTTGTAATTTTGCTCATATAATTCCGGACTTTCTTTTGGTAGATAGATTCTCATATATTTTATACTCTCAATTGTTATTTTGAATGGAATTTCTCTTTGTATCACTTGCTGTTGCATTTTATTGGTGAAATATAAAAATGCTAAGGATTTATGTGGATTTGTTTTGTATCCTGCAAGTTTGCTAGATGTATGGATTATTTCTAATAACTTTTTATTAAAATCTCTCAATTTCTCTAAGTGTACCATCATACCATCTGCAAAGAGTAATAGTTTGGTTTCATAATTACCTACTCTAATTCATTTGATCTCTTTCTCAACTCTTATTGCTGAGACTAGCATTTCTAATACAATATTGAATACGAATGGTGATAGTGGGCAACCTTGTTTCACTCCTGATTTTACTGGGAAAGGTTCCAGTTTATCTCCATTACATATTATGCTTACTGATGGTCGTAAATATATGCTCCTGATTATTCTAAGGAATAGTCCATTTATTTCTATACTCTCAAGCATTTTTAGTAGGAATCGATGTTGAATTTTAACAAATGTTTTTTCTGCATCTATTGAGATGATTGTATTGTTTTTTTTTAATTTGATTATTAATATGGTCAATTATACTAATAGTTTTCATAATATTAAACCACCCCTGCATTCCTGGTATAAATCCTACTTGATCATAGGAGATGATTTTCTGAAATCTTTTTGCTAATATCTTATTTAAGATTTTAGCATCAATATTCATTAAGATGTTTGGTCTATAGATTTCTTTCTCAGTTTTTGATCTACCAGGTTTAGTTCTACCAGGTTTAGTTATTCATTCGCAGTCTGTGTCATAAAAGGAGTTTGGTAGGATTCCTTCATCTCCTATTTTTTCAAATAGTTTGTATAACATTGGGGCTAATTGTTCTTTAAATGTTTGGTGGAATTCACATGTAAATCCATCTGATCCTGGGGATTTTTTCCTGGGAAGTTGATTAATAGCTTGTTCTATTTCTTTTTCTAAAATGGGACTATTTAAGCAATTTATCTCCTCTTCTGTTAAACTAGGAAGCCTATATTTTTGGAGGTAGTCATCCATTTCACTTAAGTATCAAATTTATTGGCATAAAGTTGGGCAAAGTAACTCCTTATTATTTCTCTAATTTCCTCTTCATTGGTGGAAAGATACCCCTTTTCATTTGTAAGAATAACAATTTGATTTTCCTCTTTCCTTTTTCTGATCAGATTTACTAAAGGTTTATCTATTTTATTGGGTTTTTTATAAAACCAACTCTTGGATTTATTTATTAATTCAATAATTTTTTTTAAACTTTCAATATTATTGATTTCTCCTTTTAATTTTAGTATTTCAAGTTTGTTTTTTGGTTGGGGGTTTTTAATTTGGTCTTTTCTTTAGCTTTTTTAAAGTTCAGGCCCAATTCATTAATCTTCTCTTTCTCTATTTTGTTCAAATAAACCTCTAAAGATATAAAATTTCCCCTTATTCCCGCTTTAACTGCTTCCCACAAAATTTGGTATGATGTCTCATCGTTGTCATTATCTTAGATAAAATTAACGTTTCTCTAATTTGTTTGTTTCACACAGTCATTCTCTAAGATGATATTATTCAGTTTCCAATTACTTTTTGGTCTATTTACCCCTAACTTCTTATTGAATGTAGTTTTTATTGCATTGTGATCTCAGAAGAAGGCATTTATTATTTCTGCCTTACTACATTTAATTTTGAGATCTTTATGTCCTAATATATGGTCAATTTCTGTATAGGTTCCATGAACTGCTGAGAAGAAAGCCTACTCCTTTCTAATACCATTCAATTTTCTCCAAAGTTCTATCATATCTAGTTTTTCTAATGTTCTATTTACCTTTTTAATTTATTTCTTATTTGTTTTGTGGTTTGATTTGTCAAATTCTGAGAGTGCAAGGTTGAGATCTCCCAGTATAATAGTTTTGCAATCTATTTCTTCTTGCAACTCTCTTACCTTTTCCTTTAGAAAGTTAGATGCTATACCACTTGGTGAATATATGTTTAGTATTTATATGGCTTCATTGTTTATGCTACCGTTTAGCAGGATATAGTTTCCTTCCATATCTCTTTTAATTAGATCAATTTCTGCTTTTACTTGATCTGAGATAAGGATGGCAACCCCTGCTTTTTTGGCTTTACCTGAAGCATAATAGCTTCTGCTCCAACCTTTTACCTTTACTCTGTATGTATCTCCCTGCTTTAAGTGTTTTTCCTGTAAACAACATATTGTAGGGTTCTGACTTTTGATCTAGTCTGCTATCTACCTCCGTTTAATGGGAGAGGTCATCCCATTCCCATTTACAGTTAAAATTACTAATTCTGTATTTCCTGCCATCATATTATCCACAGGTTGTGATTTTTTTAATCCCTTGACCCCCCAAACCCCTTCCTTAATATTTAATTTATAGACCCCACTTGTGAAGTGCAGCTCTCCCTTTTTAGCATCCCTCCCCCTCCTTTTATGTCCCTTCCCCTTTCTTGTGCCCTTCCCTTATTCCCCTTTTCCTTTTCCTTTTTCCTCACCCCCCTTTTAATGAGAGAGAGAATTCTCTGAAAAACAAATATGCCAATTATTTACTCTTTGAGCCTACTCTGATGAGAGTAAGATTCACACAATGTTTCCCCCCCTCTCTAAATTCCCTCAGATGTGATAGATTTTCTATGCCTCTTCCTGGGATGTAGTTTCCCTCTTTTTATTAATCTTTCCCCTTTTTCTGATACTATCTTCTTCCTTTTACTACTTCCCTTTTTTTACATTATATTAGTAAAATCAAATTATCCATGTGGACTTTTTGTATATCCACAACAGAGATACAGTTCTCAAGAGTTCTTTTTACCTTTTTCTGCTTCTCTTCAGTCTTGTGGATGTAGATCAATTTTTTTGTTTCAGTCTATTTTTTTTTTCTTAGAAACAAATGGAATTCCTCTGATTCATTAAATGACCATCTTCTTCCATGGAAGAAAATGCTAAACTTAGCTAGGTAGTTTATTCTTGGTTGCAATCCTTGTTATTTTGGCTTTTGGAATATCAGGTTCCAGGTCCTTCGATCCTTTAATGTGGAGGCAACCAGATCTTGAGTGACACTTATTGTGGCACCTTGATATTTGAATTGTTTTTTCCTCGCTGCTTGCAATATTTTTTCCTTAATTTGGTAGCTATGCAGCTTAGCCACACTTTTCTTTTTTGGGGGTCTTTTTCAGAAGGTGTTCGATGAATTCTTTAAATGCCTATTTTCCCTTCTGTTTCTATTATCTTTGGACAGTTCTCTTTGATTATTTCCTGTAAAATAGAATCTAGGCTCTTTTTTTTTTTTTTAATCATAGTTTTCGGGAAGTCCAATGATCCTTACATTATCTCTCCTAGATCTATTTTCCAGTTCTATACATTTTCCCAGTAAATATTTGACATTATTCTCCAGCTTTTCTTTTTTCTTTCTTTCTTTTTTTTTTTTTTTGTTTTGTTTGACTGATTCTTGGTTTCTCAATGAATCATTCATTTCTATTTCTTCCGTCCTGATTTTTAAGGAGTTATTTTCTTCATTCACATTTTTCGTTCTTTTTGTATATGCCCAATTGAGTTTTTAAATGAATTATTTTGCTCTGTTGAATTTTTTTCCATTTCATTATTTTTTTAGTTAGTTATTTTCTTTTTCTAATTCAGAAATCCTACTTTCTTGAGAATTTTTTATCTTTTCCAATTCAGAAATCCTACTATCTTGAGAATTTTTTATCTTTTCCCAATTCAGAAATCATACTTTCCTGTGATTTTTTAACCTTTTATAATTCACAAATTTTGTGTCCCTGCACCTCCTGTGAATTCCTTATTTTTTCCAACTCAAATTTCAGGATGTTGTTATTCTCTACAATTGCTTCTCTTTCCTTTACCCATTTTTCTTCAAACTCTCTTAAGTTTTTAATAGTCTTTTCTAGGAGAGAGTTATGTGATGGGGGTAGGTATCATTCCCCTTTAGGATGTTATCTGGAGATTGTCTGGTGTTAGCTTCCTTGGGGTTGGATACCCTCTCTTTCTCTGTGTAGTAGGTGTCAATCATTCTCTTCAGCTTCTTACTCATTGTTAAAAATCTGTTGGTGTTTGCCCTTGGGGTAAGAACTTTATTTATTTATTTACCAGCTTCCTCCCAGACTGGAGGTATAATGCAATAACCCTGTGACTGGGCTAAGAGAGAGCTCTGGCAGAGAGTTCCCCTGCCCCCTCTCCAGAAATGCCTCAGAGGTGATTAGTACAGCTGTGCTGTGAGAAGTGCCCAGTGAAGGACCCCAATGTGTGGTCTAGTGACTGCCCTTAGGTTTAAGGGTGGGAGTCACAAACCCCAGTCCATGCCTTTCATGGGGCTGGGGATATCAGCAGCTGATGTGAAAAGCCCCTGTGCTCAAACCTGTAAGTGTCTGCCCAGAAACCGCGGTCCCTTCTTTAATGGTTCCACTTCTCTGGGAGTTCTGCTTCTCTGGGAATTCTGCAGCTGCTAGAATTCCACTGCCTCAGCCTGAGCCCCACACTATGTAGATTAGAGGCTGCCTCAGGCTGTGTCCCCACTATTCAGGCTCTTAACTACTCCAAGAAGAAGCCCCAGGCAGCAGAATGTGGTTGCACAGCCATGCTGAGATCTATTAGGTCACTTGCGGATTGGGATGGATCTAGGATCTGGCTTTATATTTTAAAGTGGCTTGATTTCTCTTCTGATCTGCTGTTTTATAAGCAGAGAACAGCTAACAGCCTGTTTCAGATTCCTCTATCTCAATGGCTTCTCTGATCCCTGGGTACTCCCCAGCCTGATCGGCATAGTGTGTTAGCACCTAACCTTATCTGGGAACCCACCTTTTCTGTTGAAATTCCAGATTCTCTTCAGCTGTTAAGTTGTGCTTCTAATTCTTGTGGTTTTTATCATTCCAGCGTTATTTTTGAGACTTATTTAACTAATTGTTAATGAGGGAAAAAGGGGCTTACAAATTTGCGTGTATCTTCTCCGTCATCTTGGGTCTGCCCCCCTTTTGACTGATTTTCAATGCTGGTTGATCTCAGACAGCTGTTGAGTTCTTTTGGGGCACCAGGGCTTACAATTTGCCTTTTGTATTTGCTTTTGTGTGTTTTACAGCAAATCTGCTAATATTTACTTGGAACCAGGACAAAGTAGTCTAAGAGCCTCACAGAAGATTTCCATGTGCGAGGAAGTTACAAAGCTCTGACTGCCCACTACTTCTCCTTAAACTGTCTCTCTGTGTTATTGTTTGGACTCAGCTGGCTGTCCCCCTGGCTATATTCAACAGACCTTTTTTGAATTTCTTCCAAGATATCCTCTTCTGGGAATGTATTCTACTCCAGATATTTGTGAATTCTATCACTCCAAAACCAGTTTAAATGCTTATTTTACCTCTGATTTGAAAGAAGGTGAGAGAGGGTCAAAGAAAGTCTTGTCTGCTCTCTGCCATCTTGGCTCCACCTCTAACACTGCCATATATCTGCTTCAATTAAAACAACAAAAAAGTGGGAGATGTAGCAAATCATAAATAATGAGAAACCTTGGGCAAGTTATAAGACCATGTAGTGCAGTAAAAGGAGCCCTGCTGATGTGTCTTGTTTGGCTCTCTTTCTTACGTAGAGGCATCTCAGCTTTTCTGAGAAGTCAAGGGGCATGACCTGTGTTTTAATTAAAATAATTATAAAAAATGTCAAGGAAATATTAGCAAAAAATTGCAAATTTTGTATGGACCCACATGCATAATATTTGATATTTAGAACATGTGCAGTGTGCTATAGTTATATAAGTGTATTAGGGTATATAAGGATAAGAAAATTTTGAATAATTGGACTCCTATTTGACCATCTTCATGTGTTCCACCCCTTTAGTCCTCATCCATGATCAGGATTTAGGAAGGTCCCAAAATCAATCCTTGGTGGACAAGTCAGAATACTGTATGGTATCAAACCATAAATCAAACCAAAATGGATTAATATTTACAAAAATATCTGAAATAGACCCTAAAAAAAGAACACCACACAATATTGTGGCTAAGCTGCAGAACTACCACACAAAGGAGAATATCTTGCAAGCAGCTAGAAAAAAAACAATTTAAATACCAAGGTGCCACAATAAGAGTCACACAAGATCTGGCTGCCTCCACATTAAAAGATAGAAGGGCCTGGAACCTGATATTCTGAAAGGCAAAAGATCAAGGATTGCAACCAAGAATAAACTACCCAGCTAAGTTTAGCATCTTTTTCCATGGAAGAAGATGGTCATTCAATGAAATAGAGGAATTCCATATGTTTCTAAGAAAAAAACCAGTCTTAAACAAAAAATTTGATCTACATCCACAAAACTGAAGAGAAACAGAAAAAGGTACTCAGAACCCTTGAGAACTGTAGCTCTGTTGTGGGTGTATAGAAAGTATTCATGGATAATTTGATCTTCCTGATATAAAAGAAAAAAAGGGGGTGGTAGTAAAGGGAAGGGGGTAGTATCAGAAAAAGGGGAGGGAGTGATAAAAAGAGGGAAACTACATCCCAGGAAGAGGCATAGAAAATACACCATATCTGAGGGAATTTAGAGAGGGGGAGAAACATTGTGTGAATCCTACTCTCATCAGAGGAGGCTCAAAGAGTAAATAATCGTCATATTTGTTTTTCAGAGAATTCTCTCTCACCTCATTAAAAGAGGGGAGAGGAAAAGGGAAAAGGAAAAGGAGAATAAGGGAAGGGACATGGAGGGGGGGGAGGGATATTAAAAAAAAAAGGGAGGGCTGCGCATCACAAGGGGGGTTTATAAATTAAATATCGGGGAAGGGGTTCAGGGGGGTCAAGGGAAAAAGCATAATCTGGGGATAATATGATGGCAGGAAATACAGAATTAGTAATTTTAACTGTAAATGTGAATGGGATGACCTCTCCCATTAAACGGAGGCAGATAGCAGACTGGATAAAAAATCAAAACCCTACAATATGTTGTTTACAGGAAACACACTTAAAGCAGGGAGATACATACAGAGTAAAGGTAAAAGGTTAGAGCAGAATTTACTATGCTTCAGGTAAAGCCAAAAAAGCAGGGGTAGCTATCCTTATCTCAGATCAAGGAAAAACAGAAGATGATCTAGTTAAAAGAGATAAGGAAGGAAACTATATCCTGCTGCAAGGTAGCATAAATAATGAAGCCATATCAATACTAAACATATATGCACCAAGTGGTATAGCATCTAACTTTTTAAAGGAAAAATTAAGAGAATTGCAAGAAGAAATAGACAGTAAAACTATAATAGTGGGAGATCTCAACCTTGCACTCTCAGATTTAGACAAATCAAACCACAAAACAAATAAGAAAGAAATAAAAAAAGTAAATAGAACATTAGAAAAACTAGGTATGATAGACCTGTGGAGAAAACTGGACGGTGATAGAAAGGAATATACTTTCTTCTCAGCAGTTCATGGATCCTATACAAAAATTGACCATATATTAGGACATAAAGATCTCAAAATTAAATGTAGGAAGGCAGAAATAATAAATGCCTTCTTCTCAGATCACAATGCAATAAAAGCTACATTCAGTAAGAAGTTAGTGGCAAATAGACCAAAAAGTAATTGGAAACTGAATAATCTCATCTTAAAGAATGACTGGGTGAAAGAGCAAATTATAGACACAATTAATAATTTCACCCAAGATAATGACAATGATGAGACATCATACCAAAATCTGTGGGATACAGCTAAAGCGGGAATAAGGGGAAATTTATATCTTTAGAGAATTGGGCCTGCAACTTAAAAAAAGCTAGAAAAAACACCAAATTAAAAACGCCCAACCAAAAACCAAACTTGAAATACTAAAATTAATAGGAGAAATCAATAATATTGAAAGTAAAAAAAAAAAAAAAACTATTGAATTAATAAATAAAACCAAGAGTTGGTTTTATGAAAAAGCTAATAAAATATATAAACCTTTGGTAAATATGATCAGAAAAAAGAAAGAGGAAATCATATTGTTAATCTTACAAATGAAAAGGGGATCTGTCCACCAATGGAGAGGCAATTAGAGAAATAATAAGGAGTTAATTTGCACAACTTTATGCCAATAAATTTAATAACTTAAGTGAAATGGATGACTTCCTCCAAAAATATAGGCTTCCTAGATTAACAGAGGTGGAGATAAATTGCTTAAATAGTCCCATTTCAGAAAAAGAAATAGAACAAGCTATTAATCAACTCCCCAGGAAAAAAATCCCCAGACCAGATGGATTTACATAAGAATTCTACCAAACATTTAAAGAACAATTAGCCCCAATGCTATATAAACTATTTGAAAAAAATAGGGGATGAAGGAGTCCTACCAAACTCCTTTTATGACACAGAAATGATACTGATACCTAAGCCAGGTCGATCGAAAACTGAGAAAGAAAATTATAGAACAATTTCCTTAATGAATATTGATGTTAAAATCTTAAATAAGATATTAGCAAAAAGACTTCAGAAAATCATCCCCAGGATAATACACTATGATCACAGTAGGATTTATACCAGGAATGCAGGGCTGGTTTAATATTAGGAAAACTATTAGTATAATTGACCATATTAATAATCAAATTAATAAAAACCATATGATCATCTCAATAGATGCAGAAAAAACATTTGATAAAATGCAACATCCATTCTTACTAAAAACATTTGAGAGTATAGGAATAAATGGATTATTCCTTAGAATAATCAGGAGCATATATTTAAGACCGTCAATAAACATAATATGCAATAGAAATAAACTGTAACCTAAATGGTCAAAGGATATGAACAGACAATTCTCAGATGATGAAATTGAAACTATATCCACTCATATGAAAGAGTGTTCTAATTCACTACTGATCAGAGAAATGCAAATTAAGACAACTCTGAGATACCACTATACACCTGTCAGATTGGCTAAGATGACAGGAACAAATAATGATGAATGTTGGAGGGGATATGGGAAAACTGGGACACTGATGCATTGTTGGTGGAGTTGTGAAAGAATCCAGCCATTCTGGAGAGCAATTTGGAACTATGTCCAAAAAGTTATCAAACTGTGCATACCCTTTCACCCAGCCGTACTACTACTGGGCTTATATCCCAAAGAAATACTAAAGAGTGGAAAGGGATCTGTATGTGCCAAAATGTTTGTGACAGATCTTTTTGTTGAAGGTAGAAATGGAAGTTGAATGGATGCCCATTCATTAGAGAATAGTTGGGTAAATTATGGTATATGAAGGTTATGGAATACTATTGTTCTGTAAGAAATGACCAGCAGGAGGAATACAGAGAAGCTTGGAGAGACTTACATCAACTGATGCTGAGTCAAATGAATAGAACCAGAAGATCGCTGTACACTTCAATGCTGTATGAAGATTGTATTCTGATGGAAGCAGACATCTTCAACATAAAGAAGATCCAACTGACTTCCAGTTGATCAATGATGGACAGAAATAACTACACCCAGAGATGGACCAGTGGGATGTGAATGTAAATTGTTAGCACTACTGTTTATCTACCCAGGTTACTTATACCTTCGGAATCTAATACTTAATGTGCAACAAGAAAATGGTATTTACACACATATATTGTATCTAGGTTATATTGTAACACATGTAAAATGTATGGGATTGCCTGTCATCGGGGGTAGGGAGTAGAGGGAGGGGACATAATTTCGAAAAATGAATACAAGAGATAATATTATTAAAAAATTACTCATGCATATATACTGTGAAAAATTCTAACTAAATTAAAAAAAGAAAAAAGCTCAATGACCACATGATGGGGATGTTGTGAAGGGATTCTTTTTCAAGTATTTTTTGAACTATATTGCCTTTGAGGATCCTTCCAACACTGAGAATCTTTGATTCTGAAAATATAATTTTGAAAAATAAATAAAATCTTTTTAAGGGAAAAAATATAAACAGTATCTATTTAAACAAATAAAAATTACTATTTGTAATGGCAATAAGCTGGATGTATTCCCAATAAGATCATGAATGCAACAAGGAAGTTCATTTTCATCCCCTTTATTCAACATTTTACAAGAAAATTTGGTTTTAGTAATAAGAAAAGGAAAAGAAAGTAAAGGCATTAGAATTGGCAATGAGTAAGTAAAACTGTCACTCTTTGTAGATGATATGATGATATACTTAGAAAATCCTAGAAAATCATCCAAAAATCTAATGGAAACAATTCACAACTTAAGCAAAGTTGAAATTAGCAACATTTCTATGTATTACTAACAAAGATCATCAGCAAAGAGACAGAAAGAGAAATTCCATTTTAAATTACTGTAGACACAATAATATAATTTGGAGTGTCCTTGCCATAACAAACTGAAAATTATCTGAACATAATTACAAAACACTTATCATACAAATAAAATTAGAACTAAGCAATTGGAAAAATATCAATTTCTCATGGGAATGCTAAGCTAATATAATAAAAATGACAATTGGTCTACTTATTCAATGCCATACCAAACAAACTGCGAAAAATTATTTTTTAGAGCTAGAAAAAAATAACAAAATTCATCTGGGTGAACAAATAATCCAGAATATCAGGATAATAAATGAAAAAAATTCTATCAATCTTTTTTTCCTTCCTTATTTTGTCCTGATAGTAAAGATATCATTTCTACTTTTGTTGTCTTAATACTTCCCTATCCAGAATGATCCTGCCAACCTCAATTAAACTGATTATGATTCATCATAGAATTCTTTCATTTGTGCAATCTAGAGCTGAAGAAATACAAATTCTAAGCACCTGGGTTGACCAAAAACTGTAAAAATGAAATAAAACCCTCTGCTTTTTACAGGAAGCATGCTAATCAAAGATAGAAGTAGTTACAAATCATTGTAGGTGGCAGACAGCAAAGAAGTCTTGCAAAAGTAATTTTTAAAAGTTGAGAGAAAAGAGGGCATTTTGCCACATTTAATTAACATTCTCTTATACCTAAAAGTAGTTCACCAGAGTTCAAAGTAAATTCATAGTAGGAGGCTAAATTTATAGTGATTTAAAGGGAGACTGACAAGCAACTGTGCTTTTAGCTGAGAACCAGCAGGCATATGGAGAACTTTGGGGCAGGGAGCCAGCTTATACACTGCTTGATTCAAAGCCAAAAGACACTTTATGCTTGACTAAGAGTCATAGAATTTTAGAGAAAAAAAGGCTGTTTGGAATCACCTACTCCAACCCCATTTATTTTGCAGTTGAGAAAAGTAATATGCCAAGGTGAAATATGTGCCTAAGAATAGTTTGGGTCAGAACCCAGGTCACTTGGCTTCTGGAACAATTGTTTTATCTGTTATGCCCAGAATTTATTTTCAGAGCATGAAACAGAATTTCTAACAATATTAGTACATTTGCTCCTTGCAGCTTTCCTCAAATAAAAAAAGTTACATAAGAAATTACTGAAGAAACATATAGTGGACATAGGAAAAGTGATAATTTATGTCATAAATGACTTGTTTTAACTTTATAAAGTATTCTTCTTTCAGATTCAGTTTTGACAAAACCTTCAATTGGCTTTTACAACTTAGCTGAATTCCAAGAAACATTATCAAATAGAAGAAAGCAAAAATAATAAGATTTTGTAGGCTTGTTTATATAGAATTTGAAAAGAATTAAGAAGCTATCCTGTGCAACCCCTCTTTCTAAAGATAAGGAAATTGTGGAAATATTTGTGCAAAGTTTCAAAAGGAACAAGCATCAGAAGTAGCATTTGAACCAGCAGTATGTTGATAAATGTTTAAAAACCCACTCTCCAAAAGCACATGACAAACTTTTAACTATAAAACATTGTTTTTTACTCTAAACCACCAACCAAGTAACAAATCCTGCCATGATTTATAGCACTTGCAAATTTCTGAGATATAATATTCACACTGATGAATTAACTTTAATATCTTCCAAGTCACTTTGAGCAGAAAATTGATTTGACACCAGGACATGTAACTTCATTCAACGCTTTTTTTCTACAACATGATGCAGTTATGTAAGTTTCAAAATAAACAAAGACATTCTTGTAATCACTGGCAAGTCTTTCTTCTTCTCCTGAAATCCTTCTATTTGAAAGCAAGCTCTTGTTGTTCTATTTTGCCATTGTTTCTCCAATCTTTACCATTGATTTTTTTTCATTTTTATGTATTTATATTTCTTCATAGTTTGAGACTCTTCAGCCTCAACCTAATAGAATTGAACATTCCACTATTATTCAGAGCATATATTAAATGTAATATTTCCAAAACAAAATTATCCCTCAAATCTCCCTATCTCCTATCTTCCCTATTGTTTTAGAAGACAACGACATCTTCCTAGTCATTTAGTATTGCAAAGCATTTCTCATCAATTACCTTCATATACAAACTGTTTTGAAGGTCATCAAATTTCATCTTTGCAATATATGAAGAATATGCCTCATTGGTATCCTCTAGTCATGGTCTAATATAGGACCTCATCATCTTACATCTTAATTCTTGCAGTAGCTTGCTCATGGTTATAGCTGGCTCGAGTCTCTTTCTACTCTTGTCCATTCTACATTCAGCCACTTAGATATTTTTCTAAAAGACATATCTGGATCATGTCACAACATACCTTCAACATACACACACATGCACATGCACACACACACATACACACAGACCCAGAGAGAGACAGAGATGAAGAGATAGAGAGAGAGAAAGAGACAAAGAGAAGGAAGAGAGAGGGAAAGGAAGAGAGCAAGACCAAGCATATTTCCTCTCCCTCTATTGTAGCAATAGAGTGTAAACTTCATGATGGCAAGACTGCCTTTTGTCCTTTTTGTGTCCCAAGCATTTTAAATAGCTTCTGACACACACTTAGCACTTAATAAATGTTGTTTTATGGAATTGAATCAATTGATAAACATTTTATTGTAAATTTTCTAGTATCAGAATTATCACTACCCCTAGCCATTTCCACACATTAGGCCTGTCTATGACATCCTGCTGGGTCTGTTCCCTCTCTTTAAATCCCTTTCCCACATTCAACTTTTCTCTCTCAAAAAAAGCAAATCAAATTCACCATTCTTGTTAAAGATCAATTGTGCTATTAATATGTCTTATATTATTCCAATCAGCAATCTCTCTGACCTGAACTCTGAATGCAAACACTCTTTCTAGGACATTATTTCTTTGTATTATATATATTTACACAAAAATAAATGAATATCTACACATACATGTATATACATCTACAATGTAATATTCTGGAATAGCCAGTTGTAAATGACTTTGAAGTATAATCTTCACCGCTACTCTGAAGGACTTATGATGAAGAATCCTATCTATAGCCAGACAAGGAACTGATTATGTTTGAAAGATTGATTCATTCTATATTTCTCTCTTTCTTTTTAACTTATTTTTTTTTTTCTTGAGGGCTGTTATTTTCATTAGGGTGGGAGATCTATGTTTTCATTCACAGCTCAACTTGTATGAAATGTTTTGCATAATTTCACATGTGGTTTCTTAATTGTGGCTAGGGATAAGGGAGGGAACCTAGAACTTAAAAATCTTAAAAACAAATGTAAAAAAAATGTTTTCAGTTTAAGTGAGGGGAAATAGTAAATAAATAAATATTAAAAAAAAAAAAAAAACACACTCTTGATTTCTATATCTGCTTAACAACTTTCTCTGATATTTTCCTGTAGAGGTCACAAACTCTGAAAAAGTGTACTTAGATGTAGGACAGCAGGGTATTTATAGTAAAGTACCCATTCAATGTGAGATAATGTAATGTAAGGATATAATCAATCTAGTTGGCATATACTTAGAGTAATATGGTGATATGTTCTGAAGTTGTTCATGCTCAGTGTGGTTGCACATGTTCAGTGTGAGGTAGTGACATAATCTTATTGGAGAATTTAAACAGTCTCATACTTATAATGCTGTCTTATCCACAGTTTTCATCCACAGACATAAGAGAAGACATATTCCAGACTCCATCTTTGACCAACCATATGGCCCTCCTACCTCTTTCACTCCTCCACTAAGACCAAGGACTCAGCTTAACCTCGAGGTCCTCCAGAGAGCTAGTCTGAACTTTACATTTTCTAATGGATATTTTTCTGCTAATTTATATTAAAATCTATTTTTAGGTAAAAACTTTGCGAAGTTTTCATCTTAATTCTGTAAGTTATTTTTATCTCTTTTTATCAGCTAAGTCCTATGGCTGTATATTTGTAGGAAATAACCTTCAACCTACATGTGTGAGTGTGTGTGAGAGAGAGAGAGAGAGAGAGAGAGAGAGAGAGAGAGAGTGTGTGTGTGTGTGTGTGTGTGTGTGTGTGTGTGTGTGTGTGTGGTGTAGTAGAGTGGAAGGAACACTGAATTTGAAACTGGACAACGGAGTTTCCAATAGCTCAGTTCTCATTAAATATCTACATGACCTTGGGAAAACTGCTTAAATCTATGCGACTTTATGGTCCTGATTTCTAAAATGAAGAAGTGGTAAGGGAAAGGTGAGACTAAGCATTAATATATGACCTACTTTATACCAGGAATTCTGCAAATTAATTTTACATTTTAAAAATAGATTTTATATCAGCTGATCCTCAACAACCCTGTGAGGAAGATTTCCATTTCAAAACATATCTTGATGATTCATGTTGAAGGCATTCTTTATGCTACAACACAGGTACAGATTTATTTTATAATAACTTTTTATTATTCACAATCCTATTAATTTCACATTTGTATATATGTTCTTTAATTTTACATAAATGACTGGATTATCATTTTGATGAAGAAAGTATGAGAGATGAAAGGAGTTTTGAATTGGATCTCACAAAATCTCATTCTAAAAATGAGAAAACAAAGGTTTAATTTGTTGTTGTTGTTGTTGTAGCAAAATATGCAATACATTTGTTTAGTGAGTCCAATTTTTCTTTTGATTTGCCTTGGATTCCTAAAGTTAAAAGGCTTATTATAAGCATTTTCCTAAATTTTTTAATTTTTAAATTATACTTATTTTCTTTAACAATGATTGATAGAGGTTCTATTTCATGCAAAAGATTTCAGCTGTGAACCATATCTTAGAAAATGTTTGCTCAGATACCGTTCTTTGGTAAAATAATAGGAAATGATTGAATATTCATTATTTCTATGTACATAAAAATGACAAATTTGCTTTTTAATATTTTCGTCTATTCTTTGTTAATTATACAAATACATCCTCATCAAAACATTGAAGCCAGAACTTAAATTATAGATAACCCTGACAAAATTCATAGAGAAGTGACTAGTGACAGATAACATATAAAACCAGTTAAACCTATACAAAAAATGAAGAATTTTAATCCAGCCTTTTTCATGTGCTTTTTTCACTAATAAATAGTGGTAATTTTGAATTAGGAAAAGGCTAAATTTAAAATGAAGTTTGATGAATATAGACTGTTATCTACCATATATTTTGAGGCCCTGCTTCTCAGGAGAAAATCTAGAAAGAATTTGGACCTCAAATACTCTTTTTTCTATTTAACTTTAAACTTATGTCACAGTAAATACATGAAAATATTTGACAGAAGGATGGAAGTGTGAGATATAGGTTTTGACATCCAAAAATATTATCATCTTATTAAAACTTCTAATGAAATTTCTGGAAGCTTATTACAAAGGTCCTTTTCTTTTTTGCAGTTATAACAACTTTTAAAGGTGGTTTATTCTGTCACAGAGGAGTTGCCAATCTGTTTCATTAAAAATAAAACTTACATGACTAAAATTATAGTCTTGCATTCAATTACATTTGAATATAGAAATTGTGAATGACTATTGACTAACAAAATGAATAAGATTGTTTATGATGAGAAAATATCTCATAGATGATGTGAATTGTGATATGGATACTTAATATATGAAATGAAAATTCAAGAGCAAAGAGTAAATCTGGGGGCAGGGCACAAAAATAGATTAAGTTCCTGATAATGGAATAAACATATTCAGACATTTAAAAATAAAGTTGGAAAGATGGATTTAAGAAAAAAATGTAACAGCTGGCTATAGAGACTGCATGGTACAATGGAAAAATATGGGGTAAAACCTCCAAAGATGGGGTTAAAATTCTGGTTCTTTCACTTATTTTCTGAGTCACTGAATTAATTTTCTCTGGCCCAAGATTTTCTCATTTGCTTTTTAAAAAGTTTTTATTTTCTCAGGTAGAAGTAAAACAATTTCTTTGCATTTGTTTTTAAAACTTTAAGCTTTACATTCTCTATTTTCTTCTTTACCTCAACCACCTTTAGGAAGGCACATATGAAGTTATAGAAAACATTTTAATATGTAATGGTGTGAAAGAAAATATATTTATTGTTCTCCCTAAAAAAATCCTCCAGAAAAATAATAATTTAAAAAGACTATGCTTCAATCTGTATTTAGACAGAACCATTTTTTTCTTTGAGTTTGGGTAACATTTTGCACCATAAATCCTTCAGAGTAATCTGGACCATTGAATTGCTGAGAATAGCAAAGTCATTCTAAGGTGATCCTCCCACAACAGTGCTATCATTTTGTACACAGTGCATTTTATTTTGCTTAAGTCCAGGGACAGTTGTCTAGATTTTTCTGAGAGAATCCTACTGATGATTCCCATAGAACAATAATATTACATTGTAATGCAATACCATAGTTTATTCATCTATTCTCCAATTGATGTACATCCCTTCTGTTCCCAATCCTTTATGCTGATGAAAGAGCTGCTACAAATATTTTTGTACATATAGGGTCTGTTCTTTTCTTTAAAAAATTCTTTTGGCATCCATGCCTAGTAGTGTACTATTAGATCAAAGGATATGCATAATTTTATATTATTTTTTCATAGTTCATATCTTTTAATCATTTATCAATTAGGGAATAGATATTTTTATAATATATTTGACTAAATTATATATATATATATGTATATATATATATATATATATATATATATATATATATATTAAGCCTTAATTAGAGAAACTTGCTTCAAAATCATTTCCCCAATTTATTTTCCTAACTCCATCTTATCCCTGTTTATTCTATTTTCTTTCCTTTCACCCTGACCCTTCTCAGAAGTGTTTGATTACTGACCACTCTTCCAATGTGCTTTATTTTCTATCACCCTCTCCCCTTCCTATATCCTCTTCCCTCATATTTTCCTGCAGGGTAAGATAGATTTCTATAGGATATTATTTCCTCTTTGAGCCAATACTGATAAAATAATGTTCACTCACTTCCCCTTGCCTCCTCTCCTTCCTGCCCTCCATGAACTGTAAAAACTTTTTCTTGCCTCTTTTTCAGCAGATAATTAATCTCATTCTACCTGACCCCTTTTCCGTTCTTTTAAAATATTCCTCTCATAACCTTTAAATTTATTTTTAAGATATTATCTTTTCATATTCAACTCACATCTGTGCCCTCTGTGTATATATACTCTTTCTCATTGCCATAATAATGTGACAGTTTTAATGAATTACAAGTATCATCCTCCCTTGTAGGAATGTAAACAAATAAACATTGTTATGTTTCTTATGATAGCTCTTTCTTTCTTTTTTTTTTTGTAGTGTTTATTTTTATTACACATTGCTTTATGAATTATGTAGGGAGAAAAAAAATCAGAGCAAAAGGGAAAAATCATGGGAAAGATAAAAAACAAACAAACAAACATAAAAGATATATTAACCTAGCATGTCTTGATTTACATTCAATCTCTAGTTCTCTTTCTGGATATAGATGGCATTTTTTTGTCCAAAGTCTATTGAGATTCCTTTGGGTTACTGAAATACTGAGAAGAACCAAGCCTTTCATAATTCAACATCACACATACTTGCTGTTACTGTGTACAATGTATTCCTGCTTCTGTTCATTTCTCTCAGCATCAATTCATATAAATCTTTGCAGGCCTTTCTATAATCAGCTCGTTTGTCATTTTTCTAGAACAATAATATTCATGTACCACAGCTTATTCAACCATTCCCCAATTGATAGCCATCCATCCCCCCCCCCAATTCTTTATTACCACAAAAGAGCTGCTACAAACACTTGCACATGTGGGTTTTTTCGCCTCATTTATGCTTTCCTTGGGTGCAGAGGGCCATTATTGAATAAGTCCATGTACAAGTAGAGTCTGGTTCAGATATTACTTGAGATCTATTATCTGTAAGATGAACACTTCAAAGCATTGGCTCACCACCTTCCTTAACAAGGAAAAAAAGGCCTACTCGAGATAAATTTAGGATAATCTTCATGGAGAATGCATGTGACAGGAACAAGCCAGTACAACCATGCTATTTAAGACTCTGTTCTGACAAATACTTTATTATTAATTGTTGATGTTATTTATGATCCTGTTGTGATAGATACTTTGTTATTGCTAGTTAAGGTGGAATTGAAATTTCAAAGTATAGTTTATACATTAACCCTGGAATAAAAATTATATAAACTTGCTCTCAGATTAATAAATGAAAAAAATGCAAAGTATAGTTTTCCATCTGGCTCATGCAATATTCAATTCATATTCACACTCTCGGTATTCACTAGAGCTGAACTCCCAATACTTGGAATACAGACCCAGTAAAGGCACAGCTGAGTCAAAGTATATACCTTCATGTGTGTATAGGAATATATAGACCTTACTAAATTTTATACTACTTCTGAGTCCTATATTTGAAAATAAAAATTTCTATTCAGCTCTGTTCTTTTCATCACAAATGGTTGAAAGTTCTCTCTTTCATTGAATATTTATCTTTTCCCCTGAAGGATTACACTCAGTTTTGTTGGATAGGTGATTCTTGCTTGTAGTCCTATCTTTGTTGGCTCTCCAGAATGCTCTATTGTCAATTCTCCATTCCTTTATTGTAGAAGCTGCTAAATTTTGTATTATTCTGACTATGACTCTCTGGTACTTGTATTGTTGTTTGTTTTCTGCTGCTTGTAATATATTTTCCATCTCTTAGGAGGTCTGGAATTTGGCAATAATATTTCTAAAAGTTTGCATTTTGTAATCTATTTCAGGAGGCAATCCTGAAATTTTTTTCAGGATTATTTTTTCAATTTATATTTTACCCTCTGATTGTGCAGTATCAGGACAATTTTCCTTGATAATTTTTTGCAAGATGATATCTAGGCTCTTTTTTAATCATAATTTTCAAATAGATTAATTTTATTTTTTATTTTTTTACATTTGTGCCTTTTATTAATTATGCTACTTTATGGCTTTTTATTTACTAGATATATGCATGGGTAATTTTACAGCATTGACAAATGCCAAACCTTTTGTTACAATTTTTCCCCTCCTTCCCCCCACCCCCTCCCTCAGATGGCAGGTTGACCAATACATGTTAAATATGTCAAAGTATAAAGTAAATACTATATATATATATATATATATATATATATATATATATATATATATATATGTATATATATATATATATATATATATATATATATATATATATGTATATGTATATACACATGTCCAAACAGTTATTTTGCTGTACAAAAAGAATCAGACTTTGAAATAGTGTACAATTAGCCTGTGAAGGAAAACAAAAATGCAGGTGGACAAAAATAGAGGGATTGGGAATTCTATGTAGTAGTTTATAGTTGTCTCCCAGAGTTCTTTCGCTGGGTATAGATGGTTCAATTCATTACTGCTCTGTTGGAACTGATTTGGTTCATTTAATTGTTGAAGATGTACACATCCATCAGAATTGATCCTCATACAGTATTGTTGTTGAAGTATATAATGATGTCTTGGTCCTGCTTATTTTGCTCAATGTCACTTCACATAAGTCTCTCCAGCACTTTCTGAAATCATCCTGTTGGTCATATTTTACAGAACAATAATATTCCATAATATTCGTATGCCATAATTTATTCAGCCATTCTCAAATTGATTGGAATACATTCAGTTTCCAGTTTCTGGCCACTACAAAGAGGGCTGACACAAACATTCTTGTACATTCTTCCTTAAATTTTTTTTGGGATATAAGCCCAGTAGTAAAACTGCTGGATCAAAGGGTATGCACATTGCTAACTTTTTGAGCATAGTTCCAAATTGCTCTCCAGAATGATTGGATGTATTTACAATTCCACCAACAATGTATCAGTGTCCTTGTTTTCCCACATCCCCTCCAACATTGCACATTATCTTTCCCTGTCATTCTAGCCAAAAATAGATGAATTTTAAATTATTTCTCCTGTATTCATTTTCCAGCTCAATTATTTTTACAGTGAAATGTTTCTTCTTGTTTTGTGTTTTTGCATTCTTTTAGTTTTGTTTATAACTTACTGATTTCTCATAAAGTCATTATCCTTCATTTGCTCAAGACATTTAAGGCTTTATTTTCACCAGTGAGATTTTGTACATTCTTTCTCATTTGGCCAATTTTGATTTTTAAGGCATTCTTCTTCTCATTAATTTTTGGCATTTCCTTTTGTACCATTCTCAATTCTCTTCTCAATTTCCCTTCTATCTTGCTTACTTGATTTTCAAAATCCATTATGAGCTCTTCCATGGCTTGAGACCAATTCTTATTTTTCTTGGCTGCTTTAGATGTAGGAATTTTTACTTTGTTATCTTCTTCTGTATTTTGATCTTCCTTGTCATAATATTAACTGTCTATGGTTTTTCTCTTCTGCTAATTTTCCCAACCTATTACTTAACTTTTAACTCTTCATTAAAATAGGGTTCCATTTCCAGGGTGAAAGTTGTTCTTTCACATACTTCATGGATTTTATGCAGCTGTTTTCAGAGATTCTTCTAATGACTTCACTACAAGCACTCTTTTATGGTTTGGAACTGTAAGAAGTGTCCCTACTCCACTGCGGGTATAAATTCTAGGGTAACATAATCCTTCATCATTTCTGGCAATGGTTACTGCCACCTTTGGCAATTTCTGTTTGGTTTTTTTTTGTTTTTTTTTTTTTTGTTTGTTTTGTTTTGTTTTGTTTTGTTTTTCCCAAGGCTCTCTCACCTTACTGACAAATCTTTCCTGCTGACTTTCCAGAGAGTTTTTGGTATCTCCTGCCTGAGAAGTCTAGAAACCACCATTACTGCTGTTAAAAGAGAGTCCCCGTGCCTATTCCTCCTTCGCCAGCACTTGGACAAGCCTTGGTGTGGTACCATACTGGAATAACCTATGCTGCAGTGATATGCTGGATTTCCAACATAGTGCCAAAGACATTTCCTTCTGATCTTCTAAGTTGTCTTTCACTATCGTTAACTAGAAAATCATTCTACTCCATCTTTTGATGTGTCTTTATGCTCTTCGAGGGGTTTAGACAGGATCTCAGAGAAATTATCTCCATCTTGACTCCAACTCAGACTTTCATACTTGTAAAAAATATTAAAATAAAAGATCAATTTGGCTTCTATCTATTAATGTGTAATTATCTGATTAATTATGGGCATCTTGAATATGAAGTATAATAATGATGTGAATTCAGATTACATAACTTCATTTGTTTCTTTGAGCTAAAAAATAAATGTTTAATTGGAATTCTATAGGAAAGGAAGAAGAACATAATACAGATTTGTATAAAACCCATTTAGTGTCAAACACTATAAGCACTTTTAAAAGCATTATATTAACACCCCCATTTTAAGATTGATGAAACTGATGCAGAGGTTAAGTGATTAATTCAGGGTCACTGTTACTAAATATCTGAGACAATATTTGCAATCAGGCTTCCTAAATATTAGTCTATCTGATATGGAATTCATATCTTTCTTTTGAACAGTCTTTCTCTATTATTTCATTCTGGATTTTGTTATTGATATAAAGTAATGCTAACTTTTATGTATATATATATGTATATATATGCATTATATATACATTATTGTATATATACCTACATTATTGAGTTTCTCCTCCATTTATTGTAGGGATCACCTACATTATTGATTTCTTCAAATTCTTTGCTAATTTTAAAATCTTTCATAAGGAAATTTAAAAGATATTTTTCTCATTTGTTGTTTTATTACCAATTTAAAATATTTCATTGAGAGTTTTCAATTTTTTTCTTTAAATTATATAAATTTTTATGATAACTTTGTATTTTTCAAAGCACATGGAAACACAGTTTTCGGCATCTATCCTTGAAAAATCTTGTGTTAATATTTTTCTCCCTCTCTTTCCACATCCTCTTTCCCCTAGAAAGCAAGTAATCAAGTATAAGTTAAACATGTTCAATTCTTCTAAATGTATTTCCACATTTATCATGAAATATAAGAAAAATCAGATCAAAAAGGAAAAAAATAATACCATTTATTTGCACATTTTTCCTGGTCCAGCTTTCACCCCATCCAGAACGTTTGTAGTTTATTTGTCAATTCTTTTTTTTTTTTAATTTCTTTTTTTTTTCCCCTATTCTTGTGTTATTTAAGATTATTCTTTCAAAGTCTATTGATTCAAATGAATTATCTATTTAGAGGTAATCATTATTCCTTTTAAATTCTCAGTTTTTTAGGGAACAGTTTCACAGAGTAAATGCTTAATATTTTTCCTGCTTTAATTCAGTTATTCATACCTTCAAATATAAATATATTGATATAGAAATGGATGTAAATTTAGATAATTCACCTCTTTCACAAAAACTGCTTTTTAAAGTATTATTTTCTTCAGTATTGTTGTGCCTCCTTTGACAAAATGTTAACTCTTTTTTCATCATTTTCTTGAATTATTCTTATTTTTCCCCAGAAAGTTTGCTATATTGTTTTATCATCATTACTTCTTTTAACATAGCTGTTATTTCTGATTTATTCTTTGACCACCTCATTAGTCAAGATGCTCTTATTAGTCTACCATTTTTAGGTGCTCTGTAGAAAAGATACACCATGAGCTAATAAATACAAAATTGTTTCTGGAGTCAGGAGACCCATATTCACTCCACACCTCGGACAAATAACAGTTTTATGACCATGGTGGAATCATCTAACTCAAGTTTCTTATACTTGACATTTAGTATATCAATTCTGGCCCATTCATTCAAGTTACAAATGACTTTTAGATCTTCACAAATAGATATATTTTTTATATAATAGAAAAAAAATAATAGTAAAACAACACTGTAGAAATCAGAGCCAATGATTCTTAGATCATTTGATATGTAACCATGTCCACAGTTTCCTTTTCAGACATGTATAGTATAAATAATGGGGAAAACTTTCAAATACAGAATATGGTTATTTTGCAATTATAAAGAGTGGTAGCGATATTACCACTGCCAGCAAAGATATAACAGAAGGGAAGTACTGTCTGCTTGAAAAATCATGGAATAAGTATTACTTTTAAAAGGTACCCTTTTAGATAGTTTTATTAGATTTTTATAACATGAGAATTCTTGAACAATTTCCAACAACTACAAGTAAAATGGATGTTTATTAGCTTTAATGACATTCAAAATTCTATCAATTTTAAAATAAATCACTTCATAAAATTATCATTAACATCACTTTCAAAGAATTTTTTTCAATCACTTCTCTACAATTCGTAATTTTCTTGATTATTTCGATAGCCACATTTGTGGAGAGATTTTCAATAGTTCAATTCAAGTATTAAACACATATTAATTAATTATATTTGGTCTACTATTAAAAATCATTTTGTTAAATCATGATATTAAAAAAAAAGCAAGACGAAATTATTGCCCTTAAGCTTATGATAAAAATAATGTTAGAAAATGATACAGTAGAAATTCTGTGTCCTCCAAATACATTTAGATTAAGAATTATTAACAATGAATTGTTAATAACTTCTTGGGCAACTTCTATGTCAAGTCTTTTTTACCAGATGATTAAAGTAGAGACTATGCCAGTGATGCTCAAGAATGTTTATAACATGTATACCTTTTGCATTTTGGTGAAGAAAATGGGTTTCTTATCAGAATAATATTTTCAGTGCCTAAAATAAAATACTAGAATGAAGAATCCTCTTCATTGATGGAAAATCCACTCATTTCATTTTTGATCCTGAAACTTTGAGTTTCTTCTTTTCTTTTTCTATTCCAATTAAGTGAAGGCTTAGCTATTGTCTTGTTTTCTCACATAAAACTTACACTTTGTTTTGTTGTTAGTTCAATAGTTATTTATTGTCAATTTGATTAATTTCCCTTTTAATTTTCAGAATTTCATTTTGGCATTGAATTTTTGTTTTGATTTGTTCTTTTTCTAGTTGTAAGCCCAATTCATTGATCTTCTTTTTCTCTATTTTATGCAAGTAAACATTTAGAGAAATAAAACTTCCCCAAACAACTGCTTTGGCTGCATCCCATAAATTTGGCTATGCTGTCCCATTATTGTCATTCTCTTGGATGAAATTATCAGTTGTTTCCATGATTTGTTGTTTCACCCGCTCATTTTTTAGGATTAGATTATTTAGTGTCCAATTAATAGTTGGTCTATTTTTTCCTATCTCCTTAATTTCTTTCTCATTTATTTTGTAGTCTGATATATCTTGTTCTGATAGAGGAAGATTGAGGTCCCCTACTAGTATAATCTATTTCTTCTTTCAATTAATTTAATTTCTCCTCTAGGAATATTGATGCTCTATACCACTTGAAGCATATGTTTAGTATGGATATTACTTCATTATGTTTTGGACCCCTTAGAAAGATATGTTTTTGATTATTGAGGGGACTTCTGGCCAAGGTGGTGGAGATGATATACACACCTACTTAATCTCTGTCTTTGCTCTCAGAATTTATTTCATGACAAGCCTTGAAATTAGTACTTGATTAGAAAAAAAACTAACAAAGAAACAAACAAAAAACAAATAATTACCAACAGAACATGTCCTTGGAATTCACAGACAAGGTCTGTTTTTGCTAGGGGGCAGGACAGCCAGATCAGGTGCAGACTAAGGGCAGGCAGCTAAAGCATGGCAGGCAGCTCACACTGAGCAGACCTGAGTGGGGAGGGGTGTGGTCTCTGTGGTTTCTGTGGAAAGAACTTTACCACAGTGTGAATATTCTGTCTTGGCAGCAGCCAGGGTCAGCAGAGAAGCTGTAAACACAGGAGGGAAAGACTATAATCCCAAAAAGCTAGGGACTCTAAGGACCTGGCCACCCCCACCCAGAGTGTCTCAGCACACTCTCAGAGCCTCAGAGTCTCAGAGTGCAGATGCAGCTCAGACTTTGCTGTCCTACTAGTGTCTCGCTGCTGTCCCCCACAGTCTGTAGAGGAACCCTAACCATCCAGTCTCCCCCCAAAAAAGAAGACTGCATTTGTTTTTCTTTTTAGTTTGTTTTCTTTGATACTTCTCTGACAAAATGAGAAAAAATTAAAAATTACTCTAATCATTGATCGCTTCTATATGGATAGAGAGCAGACTTTAAACCCTGAGGAGACTAAAAACAGATGATCTTCAGATGAATCCACAAAGGGGGATATGATCTGGTCCTCAATACACAAAACTCTCATACAAGAAATTAAAAAAACTCTCATAAGAGAGCTAGAAGAAAAATGGGAAAAGGAAGGGGAAGCTGGGCAAGAGAGTCTGGATAAGTCATCCCACTAATTTAAAGACAGAGTGGATAAAGAAATCAAATACTTGAAAATAAGAATTAGTGATTTGGAAAAAGAAAATAGCACTCTAAAAATAAAATTGGTGAAATGGAAAAAAAAAAAAAAAAAAAAAAAACTTCCATAGAACAAAACAACTCACTTAAAAACTCAAGTTGACAATTAGAAAAATACATTAAAAAGTGAGTGAAAAAAATAATTCATTGAAAATCAGAATTGAACAAATGGAATTGAATGACTCCAGGAGAAACCAAGAATTAGACAAGTAAAACCAAAAAAAAAAAAAAAAATGAAACATGGAAAAAAATGTCAAATACCTTCTTGGGAAAACAACAGACATGGAAAATAGATTTAGGAGATACAATCTCAGAATTATTGGACTCTCTGAAAAAGATGATGAAAAAAAGAACCTGGACACTATTTTCCAGGAAATTATCAAAGAGAAACTGCCCAGAAGTTATAGAAACAGAAGGTAAAATAGATATTAAGATAATGTATTGATCATCTACTGAAAGGAACCCTAAAATCAAAACTCCAAGAAATATAGTAGCCAAATTCCAGAACCATCAAACCAAAGAAAAAATCTTACAAGCTGCTAGAAAAAATCAATTCAAATATAAAGGAGCCACAAAAAAGATTACCCAGGATTTACCAGCTTCTTTATTTCCCACCATCCTATATATTTTTCTCATACCCTCCTTTCCTTACTCACCAATGCAATGAAAATTGCATCCCTGAATTTATCCTCTCCTTTTATAGCATCTCCCCCTTTCTTATGCCTTTTACTGTCTACTTCTGTTTTCCCTTCTATCCAGCCCCACTTTTCTTTCTTCTTTCTCATCCTATTTCTCTATAAGTTGGGACAAATTCCTATATTAAACAAAATATATCTGAAATTCTCTCTGAATACCACATCTGATGAGTTTAATGTTTACACAAGGATCTTCCCCTCCCTTCTTTCCTTCAAGTAGAGTTGGTCTTTTTTGCCTCTTTATATGATATAATTTACTCTATTTTACCTCCCCTCTCTTCTTCCAGCACAATCTCTTTTCATCCTGTAGGTTTTTTATATCATCACAGTAAAGTCAAATTATAACTATACCATCTAACCATATTCCAAACAAATATATAGTTCTCAAGTGTTAAACATGTTATCTTCCCTTATAGGCATGGAAACAGTATAACCTTTAAAAACATATTATTTCTTCTCTTTTAACCTCTTTATACTTTTATTGAGTTCTGTGTTTGAAGATAAAATTTTTTTTCAACTCTTTTCATCAAAAATAAATGCAAATTCCCCATTTTATTGAATAACCATTTTTTCCCCTGAAAGGTAATGCTTAATTTTTCTGGATACTTGATTCTTGACTGTAGTCCAAGTTCCTTTGCTCTTCAGAACATCATATTCCAGGCCTTTGATTCTTTAATTTGAAAACTTCTAGGTCATGGGTAATTCTGATTGTAGCTCCTCAATGTTTGAATTGTTTATTTCTGGCTGTTTGCAGCATTTTATCATTGATCTGATAATTCTGGAGTTTACTTATGATATTCCTTGGAATTTTTATTTTGGGATCCCTTTCAGGAGGTGATTGGTGCATTTGTTCAAAGGCTAATTTGGTTTTTGGATCTAGAACATCAGGGCTATTTTTCTCCATGATTTTTTGAAATAGATTGTCTAGGCTCTCTTTTTCATTGTGGCTTTCAGGAAATCCAATAAATATTAGAGTGTCTCTCTTGGATCTTTTTTACAGGTCAGTTGTTGTTACTATGATGTATTTTGCATTTTCTTCTATTTTTTTAATGATTTTATGTGTCATTAAGTCATGAGTCATGTGTGTTTTGATTTGTTCTAATTTATAGTGAATGATTTTCTTCAATTATTTTTGTTTAATATCCTTTTGTATTTTGCCAATTGATCTTTTCAATTAGTTGTTTTGTTCATTGTTTTTTTTTCTTCAATTTATGAAATCCTGTTTTTCAAAGAGTTGATTTTTTTTTTCATTTCATCAAACTTATTCTTTAGGAAGTGATTTTCTTCAGATAATTTCTATGTTCCTTTTTCTAGAGCTCTCATTTCCTTCTCCCATTTTCTTTTTATCTCTGTTTTAAGATGCTTTTTAAATTCTTCTAGGAGAACTTTGTGAGATAGAGACCAGTTTTTAACACTCTTGGAGGCTTCATTTGGAGATGTTTTGCATTTAGTTTCCTATTTTTTAAAGTTTGAGCTCTGCTCATAGGGGAAAAATGCAATTGTCCCTAGATTCCCCTACAAGTGGTAGAGACTTCATGATCCCATAGGGTTATTGCTGCTGATATCCTTCTGTTTTGCATGCACGTGGCCAAATCCCATGTTACACTGGTGTTCAGGGGCTCTCTATTTACTTTCTGTAGTTATGTTGGAGTTCTCACAGCTAATGTGGCTATCCACTGGCTTTTGGATCAGTGTAGAGTAGCAAAGACTGCTGTATTTTGACTACAAGGTACCCATTACATAACCCTAATGCAGTCTAGCCTCTCTGCTCTGGGTCTTCCTGCACTGCACTTTGGTATTCTATACCTGTACTGGCCTGATTGAGACAAACTTTTCCTGACATTCTTCCAAAATATCTTCTTCAAATATTTTTTTACACTCCAAATATTTGTGGGTTCAGTCTGTCCAAAACCCATTCAGAGGCTTGATATAGTGAAGTTCTGAGGGAAGTCAGTAAAAGCTCAAAGACTTATCTATTCTATGTCATCTTGGCTCCTCCCTCCCCCTGATATATAGTTTTCAAGAATCTATTAATGAATTCCCCTTCAATCTCAAAGACTACATTTTCTATCTACTCTTCCAAACTATATTTCTAAAGGTTCCCATTCCCATAAGAAAATTTATATAAACAATTTAATTGTTTTGGGTACCAAACTTGATATAATGATACCAATATTTAATGAAAAACCTGTTCTAAGATTCAATCTTTAAGTATTCATATTTGTTTAAATGACCTTAATAATCTCTCTCTCTCTCTCTCTCTCTCTCTCTCTCTCTCTCTCTCTCTCTCTCTCTCTCTCTCTCTCTCTCTCTCTCTCTCTCTTTCTCTCTCTCTCTCTTTCTCTTTCTCTTTATTTCTCTTGCACACATACAAACACACACATCTTTCTTTTAGTCTCTCTCAAAATGACCTTGGATTACTGCCTTGAGTACAAATCACATAATACCAATAGATGTCATATAAAATTTTCTAAATTAGCTATTAAAATATCTCGGTTATAACATGTAAGTTTTTAAGATCAGTCTGGTGAATTTCTATAGTTCATTATCTAAGAAATGCTCCATTATCCATTAGGTCTTTTGAAGGGATGCTACTGATATTAGTTATGATTTAATATTCTTTTGGAGTCAATTACTCTCATTTGTTTATATAAGATAACTGTATTAGAATATAACCATCCTGTAACTACTCATTTGGAGTCAGATATAATAAATTCATCCATGCTTAGGTTATCATGGACTTTAGGGATTGTTAGACTAAATGATGCAATTATTCTATCAGGTCATCAAATATGTTGAAGAAACTTCATAAGGGGCAAAATTATCCTAATTTTGAGGGGCGGAGCCAAGATGGTGGAGAAGATACACGCAACTGTGTAAGCTCCTTTCTTCCCTCACAACCAACTAGATTTAATCAGCCTCAGAAATAGCATTGGACTGATAGAATCCACAAGGACTGGAAGCACGACTTACCAGCTGAAGAGAATCTGGAGTTTCAACAGGAAAGGTCAACTCCCAGGGGAGGAAGAAGAAAGGCCAGCACAGGCAGTGGGGTAGTGGCACACTTCACCAGTCATACTGGGGAGGGCTCTGGGATCAGAGAATCCACTGAGATAAAAGAATCTGGCACAGGCTGTTAGCTCTTCTCTGCTTATTATATAGCAGTTCAGAAGAGAAATCTAAGCAACTTTAAAATTTAAAACCAGATTGGATCTTCCCAAATCCCAGGGGTGACTCAGCAGATCTTGGCACTGGGGGTGTGGCCGACATAGGCAATCCACGCTTTCACCTGGGGTAGTTAAGAGATTGAAGAGTGGGCGGGGCGGTAACTCATAGTGCCTGGCTCAGCTGGAGGCTGTGGAACGGAAGTCCCAGAGAAGCTGATACTTTGACCTAGGGACCGCGGTTTCTGGCAGACACTTCCAGTTTGAGCACAAGGGCTTTTCACATCACCTGCTACAGACATCCATGCCCCACTGGGACACCTAGGCTAGGCTTTGAGTCGCCTTTACTGTTCAGTCTCAAGCTCAGGGAAGCCGCTAAAACACAGCGCTCTCAAAGCAGAGCAGTGCTAGTCACCTTTGAGGCAATTCCAGGGAGGGGGTGGGGAACTCTCTCCCAGAGCTCTCTTTTAGCTCAGGCACGGGGCCGCTGCACCCATCCTGCCATGAAGGAATCTGGTAAAGAAATAAATAAATAATTTCCTACACCAGGGACAGACCCAGAAAGATTTTTTAAGTATGAGCAAGAAGCCCAAAAAAACCATAGATTCCTTCTACACAGAGAAAGAGCGGGTATCCAACCCCAAGGAAGTTAACAGCAGAGTGTCAGCAGATAACAACCTAAAGGGGAATGATTCCTGCCCCCATCACATAACTCTCTCCTTGAAGAGACTATTAAAAAGTTAAGAGAGTTTGAAGAAAAATGGGGAAAGGAAAAAGAACCTATGATAGAGAATAACAACATCCTGAAATTGAAGTTGGAAAAAATAAAGAATTCACAGGAGATGCAAGGAAACAAATTTAGTGAATTAGAAAAGGTAAAAAAACACAGGAAAGTAGGATTTCTGAATTGGAGAAGATAAAAAAGTCTCAAGAAAATAGGATTTCTGAATTGGAGAAGATAAAGTCTCAAGAAAATAGGATTTCTGAATTGGAAAAAGAAAATAATTCTCAAAAAAAATTAGGGAAATGGAAAAAAATTCAATAGAGCAAAATAACTCATTTAAAAATGAAATTGGGCATTTACAAAAAAAAAAAAAAAAAAAAAAAAAAAAAAAAAAAAAAAAAAAACTAAAAACTGTGAATGAAGAAAATAACTCCTTAAAAGTCAGGATGGAACAAATAGAAATGAATGATTCATTGAGAACCCAAGAATCAGTCAAACAAAAGAAAAAAAAATGAAAAGCTGGAGAATAACATCAAATACTTACTGGGAAAATCTATAGACCTGGAAAATAGATCTAGGAGAGATAATCTGCGTATCATTGGACTTCCCAAAAACTATGACCAAAAAAAGAGCCTAGATTCTATTTTACAGGAAGTTATCAAAGAGAACTGTCCAGAGATAATAGAAACAGAGGGGAAAGTAGATGTTAAAAGAATTCATCGAACTCCTTCTGAAATAGACCCTAAAAAAAGAACACCACGGAATATTGTGGCTAAGCTGCAGAATTACCACACAAAGGAGAAAATCCTGCAAGCAGCTACAAAAAAAATACAATTTAAATACCAAGGTGCCACAATAAGGGTCACTCAACATCTGGCTGCCTCCACATTAAAAGATAGAAGGGCCTGGCACCTGATATTCCGAAAGGCAAAAGATCAAGGATTGCAACCAAGAATAAACTATCCAGCTAAGTTTAGCATCATTTTCCATGGAAGAAGATGGTCATTCAATGAAATAGAGGAATTCCATATGTTTATAAGAAAAAAACCAGACATAAACAAAAAATTTGATTTACATCCACAAGACTGGAGAGAAACAGAAAAAGGTACACAGAACCCTTTAGAACTATCTCTGTTGTGGGTATATAGAAAGTACACATGGATAATTTGATTTTGCTGATATAAAAGAAAAAAAAAGGAGGGGGTATAGTAAAGGGAAGGGGGTAGTATCAGAAAAAGGGGAGGGAGTGATAAAAAGAGGGAAACTACATCCCAGGAAGAGGCATAGAAAATACACCATATCTGAGGGAATCTAGAGAAGGGGAGAATCATTGTGTAAATCTTACTCTCATCAGAAGAGGCTCAAAGAGTAAATAATTGTCATATTTGTTTTTTTAGATAATTCTCTCTCACCTCATTAAAAGGGGGGAGAGGAAAAGGGAAAAGGAAAAGGAGAATAAGGGAAGGGATGTGGAGGGAGGGGGGAGGGACACTAAAAAAAAAGGGAGGGGCTGCGCATCACAGGGGGGGTCTATAGATTGAATATTGGGGAAGGGGTTCAGGGGCGTCAAGGGAAAAAGCATAATCTGGGGATAATATGATGGCAGGAAATATAGAATTAGTAATTTTAACTGTAAATGTGAATGAGATGAACGCTCCCATCAAACAGAGACGGATAGCAGACTGGATCAAAAATCAGAACCCTACAATATGTTGTCTGCAGGAAACACACTTAAAGCAGGGAGATACATATAGAGTAAAGGTAAAAGGTTGGAGCAGAATCTATTATGCTTCAGGTAAAGCCAAAAAAGCAGGGGTAGCTATCCTTATCTCAGATCAAGCAAAAACAGAAGATGATCTAGTTAAAAGAGATAAGGAAGGAAACTATATCCTGCTGCAAGGTAGCATAAATAATGAAGCCATATTGATACTAAACATATATGCACCAAGTGGTATAACATCTAACTTTGTAAAGGAAAAATTAAGAGAATTGCAAGAAGAAATAGACAGTAAAACTCTAATAGTGGGAGATCTCAACCTTGCACTCTCAGATTTAGACAAATCAAACCACAAAACAAACAAGAAAGAAATTAAAAAAATAAATAGAACATTAGAAAAACTAGGTATGATAGACCTTTGGAGAAAACTGAATGGCAATAGAAAGGAATATACTTTCTTCTCAGCAGTTCATGGATCCTATACAAAATTGACCATATATTAGGACATAAATATCTCAAAATTAAATGTAGGAAGGCAGAAATAATAAATGCCTTCTTCTCAGACCACAATGCAATAAAAGCTACATTCAGTAAAAAGTTAGGGATAAATAGACCAAAAAGTAATTGGAAACTGAATAATCTCATCTTAAAGAATGACTGGGTGAAAGAGCAAATTATAGAAACAATTAATAATTTCACCCAAGATAATGACAATGATGAGACATCATACCAAAATCTGTGGGATGCAGCTAAAGCAGTAATAAGGGGAAATTTTATATCTTTAGAGGCTTATTTGAGAGAAAGAGAAGATTAACGAATTGGGCTTGCAAATTAAAAGGCTAGAAAAAGACCAAATTAAAAACCCCCAACCAAAAATTAAACTTGAAATACAAAAATTAAAAGGAGAAATCAATAATAATGAAAATAAAAAAAACCTATTGAATTAATAAATAAAACCAAGAATTGGTTTTATGAAAAAGCTAATAAAATAGATAAATCTTTGGTAAATCTGATCAGAAAAAAGAAAGAGGAAAATCATATTGTTAGTCTTACAAATGAAAAGGGGATCTTTCCACCAATGGAGAGGAAATTAGAGAAATAATAATGAGTTACTTTGCACAACTTTATGCCAATAAATTTGATAACTTAAGTGAAATGGATGACTTCCTCCAAAAATAAGCTTCCTAGATTAACAGAGGAGGAGATAAATTGCTTAAATAGTCCCATTTCAGAAAAAAGAAATAGAACAAGCTATTAATCAACTCCCCAGGAAAAAATCCCCAGACCAGATGGATTTACATGTGAATTCTACCAAACATTTAAAGAACAATTAGCCCCAATGCTATATAAACTATTTGAAAAAATAGGGGATGAAGGAGTCCTACCAAATTCCTTTTATGAAACAGACATGGTACTGCTACCTATGCCAGGTCGATAGAAAACTGAGAAAGAAAATTATAGACCAATTTCCTTAATGAATATTGATGCTAAAATCTTAAATAAGATATTAGCAAAAAGACTTCAGAAAATCATCCCCAGGATAATACACTATTATCAAGTAGGATTTATACCAGGAATGCAGGGCTGGTTTAATATTAGGAAAACTATTAGTATAATTGACCATATTAATAATCACATTAATAAAAAACATATGATTATCTCAATAGATGCAGAAAAAACATTTGATAAAATGCAACATCCATTCCTACTAAAAACATTTGAGAGTATAGGAATAAATGAACTATTCCTTAAAATAATCAGGAGCATATATTTAAGACCATCAGTAAACATAATATGCAATAGAAATAAACTGTAACCTTTCCCAGTAAGATCAGGAGTGAAACAAGGCTGTCCACTATCACCATTACTATTTAATATAGTACTAGAAACGCTAGCCTCGGCAATAAGAGCCGAGAAAGAGATTCAAGGAATTAGAGTAGGAAATGAGGAAATCAGACTATCACTTTTTGCAGATGACATGATGGTATACTTAGAGAACCCCAAAGACTTTGCTAAAAAGCTATTAGAAATAATTCAGAATTTCAGCAAAATGGCAGGATACAAAATAAATCCACATAAATCCTCTGCATTCTTATATATCACCAACAAAATGCAACAGCAAGAGATACAAAGAGAAATTCCATTCCAAACAAATGTTGAGAGTATAAAGTATTTGGGAATCCATCTACCAAGGAATAGTCAGGAATTATATGGGAAAAATTACAAAACACTTGCCACAAAAATAGTCAGATTTAAATAATTGGAAAGACATTCAGTGCTCTTGGATAGGCCGAGCGAATATAATAAAGGTGACAATACTCCCCAAACTAATCTATTTATTTAGTGCTATACCAATCAGACTCCCAAGAAACTATTTTAATGACCTAGAAAAAATAACAACAAAATTCATATGCAAGAATAAAAGGTCGAGAATTGCAAGGGAACTAATGAAAAAAAACTCAGAGGAAGGTGGTCTAAGTGTACCTGCTCTAAAGCTATATTATATAGCAGCAGTCACCAAAACCATTTGGTACTGGTTAAGAAATAGAACGGTAGATCAGTGGAACAGATTAGATACAAAGGACAAAAAAGGGTACATCTATAGCAATCTAATCTTTGACAAACCGAAAGATACCAACATCAGGGAAAAAAATTCATTATTCGGAAGAAACTGTTGGGAAAACTGGAAATTAGTATGGCAGAAATTAGATATGGATCCACACTTAACACCATATACTAAGAGAAGATCAAAATGGGTCCATGATTTAGGCATAAAGAGTGAGATAATAAATAGATTAGAGGAAGAGAGAATAGTCTACCTCTCAGACCTGTGGAGGAGGAAGGAATTTATGACCAGAGGAGAAGTAGAGATCATTATTGATCACAAAACAGAAGATTTTGATTACATCAAACTAAAAAGTTTCTGTACAAACAATACTAATGCAAACAAGATTAGAAGGGAAGTAACAAATTGGGAAAATATTTTTAAAAGTAAAGGTTCTGACAAAGGTCTCATCTCCAAAATATATAGAGAACTGACCCTGATTTATAGGAAACCAAACCATTCTCCAATTGATAAATGGTCAAGCGATATGAACAGACAATTCTCAGATGATGAAATTGAAACTATTTCCACTCATATGAAAGAGTGTTCCAAATCACTACTGATCAGAGAAATGCAAATTAAGACCACTCTGAGATACCACTACACACCTGTCAGATTGGCTAAGATGACAGGAACAAATGATGATGAATGTTGGAGGGGATGTGGGAAAACTGGGACACTGATACATTGTTGGTGGAGTTGTGAAAGAATCCAGCCATTCTGGAGAGCAATTTGGAACTATGCCCAAAAAGTTGTCAAACTGTGCATACCCTTTGACCCAGCATTGCTGTTATTGGGATTATATCCCAAAGAAATACTAAAGAGTGGAAAGGGACCTGTATGTGCCAAATTTTTTGTGACAGCTCTTTTCATAGTGGCTAGAAACTGGAAGTTGAATGGATGTCCATCAATTGGAGAATGGTTGGGTAAATTGTGGTATATGAAGGTTATGGAATATTATTGCTCTGTAAGAAATGACCAGCAGGAGGAATACAGAGAGGCTTGGAGGGACTTACATCAACTGTTGCTGAGTGAAATGAACAGAACCAGTAGATCACTATACACTTCAACCACAATACTGTATGAGGATGTATTCTGATGGAAGTGGAAATCTTCAACATAAAGAAGATCCAACTCACTTCCAGTTGATCAATGATGGACAGAAATAACTACAACCAGAGAAGGAACACTGGGAAGTGAATGTAAATTGTTAGCACTACTGTCTATCTACCCAGGTTACTTATACCTTCGGAAGCTAATAATTAATGTGCAACAAGAAAATGGTATTTACACACATATATTGTATCTAGGTTATATTGTAACACATTTAAAATGTATGGGATTACCTGCCATCGGGGGGAGGGAGTGGAGGGAGGAAGGGGATAATTTGGAAAAATGAATAAAAAAAATTATCCTAATTTTATTTTTAAAAATTGGATAAGATAAGAAAACAAGTATTTATTAGCTACTACTTGCTAGGTGCTGTGAATTTAAAGAGAAAAAAACAATACAATATATAAGCATGACATTTATTTATTTAGATTTTTTTCTTGTTTTACATGTATATTAATTTTAAATGCACATTTATTTAAAAATTATGATGAAGGATAAAAAAACACAGGAGTGGAAAAATTACAGAAAAAAAGAAGTGACTATAACATATGTTATTTACATTAAATGTTCATAGTTTCTTTTTTCTAGATACAGATGACATTTTCTATCCAAAGTTTATTGGGATTGCCTTGGATCATTGAATAACTGAGAATATCTCAGTCTTTCACAGTGGATCATTGCACAATCTTGCTTTTACTAAATACAATGTATTCCTGGTTCTTCTTGTTTTGCTCACATTAGTTCATATAAATCATTCCAGGCTTATCTAAAATCAGTTTGTTGATTTTTTTTTCTGGAACTGTAATATTCCATTATCTTCATATACTACAACTTTTTCAACCATTCCCCAATTCATGGGCATCTCCTCATTTTTTTAAAAGTAATCACTAGGAGAAAGTCAAGAGTTTCCTTTTCTAAAAATATATTTGACTACAGCTTTTTTAGATTTCATTAATTTGTAGACTGTGCCCAAAGTTTATTTGACAGCCATTTAAGATAGAAAGTCATTTGGAGTCAAAACTAATCTACCTGTGGTGATTCTGTCCAGAAATTTTTATCTAAAGTGGAAATATAATTTTTTTTATATTTATCAGAAACTGCTATAATAAAAATTATATTCTGTTGAGGCTAGAGTTGAAGCAAACTCCAATATTCTATCTAGGCCATTGACTAATAGGAGATCTGCAAAGTTTTGATTGATTCTTAACTTTTTCTCTGGAGATCTATTCACCACTTGCAATAGCAATATTATGTCTGATATTTTCAACCCTTGACCTAGATCAAATAAGGGTTCAGAATATGGAAATTAGTATTTTAAAAGATATTTCATCCTATACTTTTTTTTTTTTTAGTTTTTAGAGTGAATTGAACTTAACCAAAACTATCTTGCCCAGAATTCAAACTTAACTGAACTTAGAAATATATTGCTTTCCATTTGAGTGTAATTCACAATTGAATATTTCTATGATCAGAGATATTTGAAAAAAATCCATTTCTCCATCAGTCTCTTAGATGTTTGTTCTTCCACTACAGTTCTTTATAAATTAATAGCATCTCAGGTCAAGAAGCATGTACTGTGATAACTTGTCCTGTGCTATGCATTAGCCCTTGTTCATAACAGTGAGCACATCCAATAAATACTATAAGATGACAGTGAACTAAGGGAATTGTTGTTATGTTCTGGGGAAATGAGAATATTGAAACTTAGAATTAGGTCTTGTTCAGGGCAATAACATCTAATAATCCAAAGGGAGGATTCAGAAAATCTATCCACAATACTTTCTTTCATGTACTTCATTTCCTTGAGTTTATATTACCTTGGAGCTTGTACATGTATACAGTCTTCTTTATTAAATTTTATAATTTCTAATATCAAGCATTTATTCTCTCTCATCCACTGAATTCTATTAAAAATAACAAAAATGAAACAAATATATATATATATATATATATATATATATATATATAGTCAAGAGAAAAAAATCCTCAGTTGGTCAGGTCCAAAAATTTATATCTCAATTTTCATTTTGAATCCCTCAATTAAATTGAATCCCTACATTAGGCAGTGGAGGAAGCTATCATCATCAATTCTATGGCATCTTGGTTGGTATTGTATTGATCTAAGCTGATGGGACAATGAATAGAAGATATGACCTTAAGTCAGGAAGATCTGAATTTAATTTTGGCCTCAGATACTTATTTAACATCTGTATTCTCCAGTTGTTGTTGTTGTTGTTGTTGTTGTTGTTGTTGTTGTTGTTTAGTAATTTTATAATTATAAAATTTTTGCCAGTATATATGCATGAGTATTTTTTAAAATAACATTATCCCTTGTATTCATTTTTCCAAATTTTCCCCTCTTTCCTTCTATTCCCTTCCCTAGATGACCGGCAATCTCATACATTTTACATGTGTTACAGTATAACCTAGATATAATATATGTGTGCAAATCCAATTTTCTTGTTGCACATTAAGTATTAGATTCCGAAGGTATAAATAACCTGGGTAGATAGACAATAGTGCTAATATTTTACATTCAATTCCCAGTGTTCCTTCTCTGGGTGTAGTTGTTTCTGTCCATCATTGATCAACTGGAAGTGAGTTGGATTTTCTTTATGTTGAAGATAACCACTTCCATCAGAATATATCTTCATACAGTATTGTTGTTGAAGTGTATAGTGATCTTCTGGTTCTGCTCATTTCACTCAGTATCAGTTCATGTAAGTTTCTCCAAACCTTTCTGAATTCATCCTGCTGGTTATTTCTTACAGAGCAATAATATTCCATAACATTCATATATCATAATTTACCCAACCATTCTCCTATTGATGGACATCCATTCATCTTCCAGTTTCTAGCCACTATGAAAAGAGCTGTCACAAACATTTTGGTACATACAGGTCCCTTTCCCCTCTGTAGTATTTCTTTGGGATATAAGTCCAGTAATAGCCCTGCTAGATCAAAGGGTATGCACAGTTTGATCACTTTTGGGGCATAGTTCCAAAGTGCTCTCCAGGATGGCCGGATTCTTTCACAACTCCATCAGTAGTTGTTTTTAATCTCTAAAATAAAGATAATAATAGCACCTATCTCCTAGGTTTGTTATAAGGATAAAAAGTGAAAATATTTCTAAAATGCCTTGCTAACTTTAAAGCACTATGTAAATTTGATTATTCTTTTGTTTTTTGTTTACATTGCAAAAATATTTGATGAAGCAAAGAAGGGATAAATTTGAAGCAATAATATTACTTTAAAATTATAGACAGAGATATTTTGTTTTGAATATTCCCTCAATAAGAAAAATGTGATAAAATATTTCTACTCGTTACACATATTGCCCTGTATAAATGCCATGTTTATTGTATCTTTGTCACTATATGTTCTATATTTCTTAATGTCAAAGAGGAAATCAGAGGATTATTTTCAAATAATCTGAAACTTTAAAAATATTTTTGTCAAATATCTTCTTTCAAATTTGATATTAAACAATTTTCTTGTCAAGATATTTCAACAAAAATTACTAGCAAAAACACATACCTTTCTGTCTGAAATAAGTTGTTAGAATCTAAGAAATATAGAGGAAATTATTTCATGATGTAAATTTTTAGACTATTCATGCTTTCAAAGCAAAAAGATGATGTCTTACTTTTTTAGTTCCAAAGTGAGGGTTAGACACTGTATGTTCTGATTTAGAAAACTTGTGCAAAATGTGGAAGGGACCATTAGAAATTCAAAGACAAAGATTTCTAGGGTTCAGCATATGCAGTTGAAGCTATTTTGAAGTAATTTTGTAAATATAATCAAATTAATTTAAAGGAAAATATTAAAGAAAGTAAAGTCATAGGGTAACATCACTATTTTCTGTATCATATGTGTCTTCGACTAAAATTAACATAATTACACATAGAATTGAGTCCAAGTTCCTTAGAAGAAGAATCTTTCACAAACCACTTTCAAACTTGTTTCTCAGTTTTTTTTTTTTTTTTTTTTTTTTTTTTTTTTTTTTTTTTTTTTTTTTTTTTTTTTTTTTTTTTTTTTAGTTTTAATTTTATCCCCTCTATTATTAATTCTGTCTATGGAACTAGCTGATGCTTAGAAAAATACAAATATGTTTAGGTCTTCAAAAATGTTACATAATACTGGATTCAATGAGAAATGAGCATAAAGAACCACTATTCAAAATAATAATATACTAAAAATTACTATGAGATTATAGAGCCACATCCCACTTTCCATGATGTCTTCTTATACAACAGTGAATAGTCCATGTAAGTTGAAATATGTGAGTAATTAGATTTGTTTTCCTCTATTGGCTATTGCAGCTATATCACTCAAATAAATATTAACCAAATGCACTTTTTATATTATTTCCATTGTGATTTTCTTTCACTAGTCTCTTGTTTAAAATAATTTAACCTTTTCAATACTTACACTTTTGTTCTACTTTTCCTCATTCTCTCTGAATTTGTTCTTACAACTCTTTCTTAACTTCTCTTAATTCTCTTTAGCATAACAATATTTAATAGCAGTAATAAATCAGGGTTTTAGCAGAGTTCTAGATTAAAATTCAATAATAGAAATGATTTTATGTGGAGAGACTCTTTCCTTCAATTTTTGACTTCTTTGGCATATATCTGATAATAGTATTGCTGAATCAAATGTTTTGTTTAATGATTTCAAATTTTTAATTTTATATTATTTCCAGAATGATTGTAATAATGTTGATTTCCCTAAATGTATAAAATCTATCATCCTCAAGTACTTATAACAAATGTCATGCTTACCTTTGCCATTCTGAAATGACTGCAAAAATGGCTGGTAAAATCTCAGAATTAACTTTGATTTCTCTTGCTAGTCCTTTGTGTCATTCTTTCATATGTATGCAATAACTTGCAGTTCTTTATTTGAAAATAAAATCACACATATCTATTTACCACTTAATTATTGGAAAATGTAGTTTATTATATGTTTCAATCAATTCTTTATATATGTTTGATAGTAAATCATTATTAGATATATCAATTAAAAATTATTTTCAATGAACAATTTATTTTCTAATTCTAATTTCATGATTATATTATACAAATAATTCAATTTCATGTAATTAATATTCTTCATTTTGTATTATTGGGTGATCTCTACTCATTTAATTAGAAATTCCCCCTTTTTTATTTTCACATTGTCTCCTCACATTCTGCTTAAAATTTAAAATTATTTTTAATATATATTTAGGTCAATATACATTGTAGCTTTTTGTACTTTGTAATATAAATCTAAGATAAATTTCTTCTAGGTGCTTTCCAGTTTTCTTAGACATTTTTTTTCCAAATAAGAACCCATTCCTGACTATTTGTTGCCCTTGGACTCATCAAACACTGTATCATATTCATTTGCTTTTAAGTTTTGTTAAGCTACTTTGATCCATTGATCAGTTTTTCTATTTTTTAACCAGAAATAAATAATTTTGATGATTATAACTTCAAAGGAAAGTATGAGGCCTAGCCCATCATGTCTTCCTACTATTTTTTTTCATTACTTCAATTGAAATTGTAGACCATTTATTTGTCTCAATTAATGTCATTTATTTTTTTCTCTCTACAAAATAACTCCATAATAGTTTGATTTGTCTCACATTTGTATCACATTTGTTATGCACCAGTTTTATTGGCACAACCTAAAAATAAACAACATACCTACTACTGCTTAAGGTTTACATTATTTATGTATAGAATATTTTGTAGGTTTATTTATGAAAGTCCTGAGTATACGAGGGTAAAATTAACTTCCAAATATAAGGATAATTTTGTAGTGAATTTGATTTTTTTTTACCCATTTCTTCTTGCAAGATTCTGTTAGTAATACATAGAAAAGATGATGGTATTTCAAGTTCTAATTGTTTTCCTCCTTTAGTTAAATTACTAATTATTTCAATAATTGAAATGGAAATTCTAGGAAGTAAATTAACAATTTAACAAGTACTCATCAGGTGATTACTGTGTTTCAAACACTGTACCAACAATTATTTCTTCTTAATCATGTTCAACTCAGGTTTCAACTTTGAAACCTTAATTAACCACCAGAGCTGGAAGTGATTTTTCTCCACTTTCAATCTCTCAGCAACTCAGTTTGATCATTGCTCTGCATGTAATCATGTTCAAATTTACCTTTTGATTATTTGTTCTTATGTCTCTTTCTACTAGAGTTTAAGTTCCTTGAAGTCCAGGACAAAATATTTTTCATCCTTTGTGTCATCCTTTGTGAACAATGCCTTTCACAAAGCTAGTACTCAATTGAATTCAATAATCATTTATTAAGTGACTACTTCATGCCCAACATCATTTCACATACTGCTACAGTAAAATAAAAAGCAAATAAAACTGAAAAACATCCTTGAAAGAGTATGATGCTCAGGAGAGTTGCCATATATTTGGAATTTAGATTATCAATTGTAATTATGATCATGTGAGAATGGGGAAATTACAAGAAGGCAGATTTCACATCAAATATGGAATACTTCCTAATAATCAAAGTCATCTCAAAATGGAAGGGTTAGTTAGAAAATAGTAATTTTCCGATTGTTGTAGTCCTTGTAATAGAAATTAGATGTTTTAGATGTATTAGATATAGAAATTAGGACCTTTTAAAAGGTTTTGCCTGGTATTTTTTTTCAAGACTTAGAAGAGGGACTGTATTTAGTTAACTTTGCAAACCATGAAGTCCTTTATGTGCCTACTGTTGTTGCTGTTGTTGTTGCTGTTGTTTCAATTATTAGCTTATGGTCAACAACCTTCTGGACTACAGGTGATTTTATTTGCTAAGCATTCTGTTGCACCCCTGCTGAGCTAAAAAACATAAGAGTATTCTAAATGTTTAACAACCATAATATATAGGGGGTATTTTCTGATGTTTAAATAATCAAGAAAATAATAAATTAAACTTTTATTTATAGAGGTTAATTGCTCACATTGAAAATTTAACACTTACTGATTAGAGTAGTTTCTAGAACACATCTGGGTGATTTTTTTTCAATTGCTGTTTTATGAGTGTGTAAGATTCTATGACTGCAAAATTTCCATTAAATTTTTCAATTCTATGAATTTATATTTTATAAAATTGAATTATACACCATAGCATTTTTAAAACAATTATGCAAACTATTTATATTTTATTAATTTACTATTAATAGGTACAATAAACTATATTGATAATATCATGGAAGCCTGCATATGAGTAATACTAGATTTGATATCATTAACATGTTTTTTTATTTTGTAGGATAAGGGTAATTATACTCATTTTACAAATGAGGAAGTAATTTGGATCTAAACATAAAACTAGAAAATGGTAGAATTTAGGACTTTTGCATTCAAATGTAAAATACTCTTTCCATTACATAATACTGCATCTCCTATCACTTGGATTTATTATATCTGTGACTTTGGCAAGTCACTTATACTCACTATGCCTCATTCACTATTTTTGTCTGTTAAAAAAGAAGCTGATACTAGATGAATGTTAGATTCTTACTAAGTGCTAATGAGAGAATGAGATATTAGATTCTTACTAAGTGCTAAGTCGGTACTTAAAAATTCTCTAGTTCCAGCCTTTAGGGGAGTTTTACTCCTGTGAACTCCTGGGGAGGAGATTGCATGCTTAGGAGGAGCAAGTTCATTGGTTGAAGTGATTTTTCCCAGAAGCCCTTGTATTATCCCACGCCCGTTCTCTGGGAGGATAAAAGAGGGCGGCACTCTAGGGATTGAGAGTCTTGTCTGGGCCAGACCTGGGGGCGGCTCTCTGGAGGAAGAAGGGTCTCTACTCTAGGTTAGAGTTGTCAGCCGAAAGATTGAGTTGAGACAGAAGATCTCTCAGAGAGCAATCAGCAGTTTCTGGAGACAACAGCACATTACATATTGGTGTCCACAATGTGGGTCAAGGACTTTTGCTTATCCTGACAAGGACTTATTCTTAGCCCTTCAGAGGAGCTAGACCAGACCATTGCAATTTGGTGCCCAAACAGGGACAGGCACAATCCTGATTCCAATGGAAAAACCTCCAATTCAGATTCCAGTGGAAAAGACTTTCTGACACAGAAATAATCGTGAGTAGCAAGGAAATGTTCTTAAAGATTAAGTGAGTGTTCTAATAGACAAATAAGTAACTTACCTTGTTAAGGGCTAAACAGCAATCTCTTATAGCTGAAATGGGGCAGATATTAGCTAAAGACATTCCCTTGACCTCAGCCGACTCAGCCCCAGCCCCAGCGGCAGCCTCAGCTCCACCCCCAATCAAGAGTAGTACTATAGAGAGTATAATTAAGATAATTGAAGAGTAGAGTTTACTTGTTACCTGGGTACAGATTGCTAAACTCTTGGATGCATTAAGACACATGTCTCCTTGATTCTTAGAGGAAGAAAAGATAGATGTAGATAACTGGAAGCTAGTGGGATTTGAAATGAAAGAATTTCATGCAAAAAATGGGCCTCATTCAATTTCTGCAGAGGTATTCTATATCTACAACATATTTTAATTAGCTTTAAATTATCAAGCAAGTTGTAGGAGAATGAAAAGTTTTAAAAATGAACAGAGGAGGAAGTGTAAGGAAAAAAGGAAAGATCAAGATCTTGCCCAAGAGCACGAGGATTTAAATGAGGAATTAGGATGTGATGACTCTGATTCTCTTGAAGAAGCTTCAACCCCACCTAGAGAGCAGATTATTGACAGGCCCACATCAACTCCACCTTCAGGAGTGGAGGAAGAAGGAGGAGGGGAAGAGGCAGAAATACAAACAGAATCGCCTGTAATGCAGCCTATGACAAGATTAGAAAAAGCATTGGTTAAAGCTAAGAGAGAAGGACAGAATATAAGTGATTTTATACATGCATATCCTGTGATTGAAGATATTGACTCAAAGGAGAAAATGTGCACCTTTAGATTTGAATAAAATTAAAGATTTGAAAAAAGGTTGTACTCTTTATGGGGCTATATCAGCTTATGTTAAAATGTTACTAGATGGTTTGTCTTATGAAGTCCTAACCCCGAATGATTGGAAATCCATAGCAAGGACATGTCTAGAATCTGGACAAAACTTGTTGTGGCTTGCAGAGTTTCATGAATCATGTAAAATCCAAGTCAGATGCAATTTGGAAATAGGAGTTAACACACAATTCACTTTTGAGCAATTAGCTAGAAAAGATCACTATGGAGAGAATTCAGAACAGGTTAAATATCCCATGACAGTGTATGAGCAAATTGCTAAGGCTGCAATAAAGGCTTGGGGTGTCCTCCCCGGACAGAAAGATCGAGGGTGGGGGGGCTTTCACTAAAATAGAGCAAGGTCCCAATAAACCTTTTGAAGATTTTGTGGGACATTTACAAACTGCTGTCAAAAGAACTATTGGAGAAAATGCAGCTACAGGAATAATGACCAGACATCTGGCTAAGGAAAATGCCAATGAGATTTGCAAAAGAATTACATGGGGATTAGACAAAGATTCTCCTTTAGAGGAGATCATAAGATGATATTCCACAGTGGGAACAAATGCTTTTTACACCCAGATTATTATGAACATGGAAAGACAGGGTCCTTCCTAGCAAGGTACTTCTAGAGAAACTCGGCAATGTTTTCAACGTGGAAAAATTGGACATCTAAAAGCTCAGTGTAAATATGGAGATAGAGTGAGAAGACAGGGTGAAAGAAGACGTAAAAACCCCATGTCCAAAATGCAACAGAGTACTCCATTGGGCATCAGAGTGTAGAATAATTCAGGGAAACAGGATGAGGGCCCCAGGTCCAGGGCCCCAGGCAAAAAAGACTTGGGGCATGATGGCAGCTGATGTTATACCCAAAGAGCCTTTAGAAGGTCAGGACACTGATTTGATCAACCAGCAGAAAAGCAATCACATAGCAGAAAGGGATTACCTGATAAGTCAGCCAAAAGGCAATCAGATTGCAAAAATGGATTACACTTGGTGAGAATACAGGCCTTTTAAACCAACAGGGCTGTGTCCAGTGCAAACAACTCCAATGTAATTGCCAGATGATGAGAAGAGATTTAGAAAGTGGTAAATAGAACGAAATCAGAAAGGTTAACTGCCTGGGAGAGAGGGTTTGCTTGTATTTTAACAGACAGAAGGAAACAGATGAAGAAGGAAACAGATAGGTGGCAACAAGCACCTGGAGAGAGACAGAAAAAGAGAAAGACCTCAAAACAAAGGAGAAAATCTAAGAAACATCTGACACTGAAATAGCATGGCTAATAAGAAGACTGTTAAAGAACTTTAAAACCAGCAGGAATCATTGGATTTCTTAACACAAGGTGAGACAAATGAACAATGGACTTATGGACATATATAAATTCTCAATTTATGATTATTTGACCATGTTATTTCTTACATACTTCTAGCATGTATTATGTTACTATGTTACTATGTGTTTATGTAATCTATGTAATTATATGTAATGCCTCCCATATTGATGGATTTATGTTTCAAGGTCATGATCACCCTATGTTCTAAATCAAAAGAATGGGGGAGATGTTAGGTTCTTACTAAGTGCTAAATTGATACTTAACAATTTTCTAGTTCCGGCCTTTAGGGGAGTTTTACTTCTGTGAACTCCTGGAGAGGAGATTGCATGGTTAGGAGGAGCAAGTTCATTGGTTGAAGTGATTTTTCCCAGAAGCCCTTGCATTATCCCACACCCATTCTCTGGGAGGATAAAAGAGGGCGGCACTTGGGAGATTGAGAGTCTTGTGGGCCAGACCTGGGGCGGCTCTCTGGAGGGAGAGAAAGAGTCTCTATAGGAGGTCAGAATTGGCAGCAGTTAATGACAGCAGATCTCCTCCCAGAGAGTGATTGGCAGTTTCTGGAGACAACAGCAAATTGCATATTGGCATCCACAATGTGGGGCAAGGACTTTTGCTTATCCTAACAAGGACTTATTCTGAGCCCTTCAGAGGAGCTAGACTGGACCATTGCAGATGAATTCTATGATCTCTTGCCATACAAAGTTTATACAACCATGGTTCTGTACTTGGATATGCCAAACATATAAATACAAATTAATGCACAGGGCGGGTACAGTATAATGAACTTATGGCTTAATTATATTACTATTACTTGAAATTTGACCTCAGCCACAGATTCTCAAGGTGCAAAATCCCCAAAATGCTTTGCGAATAGCAAATATATTGCTTTTTTAGTGCGAGGCTTCATGGCCTATTTCAAAAAAAGAAAAGAAAAAAAAAAGTAAATCTGCTCACTTCAATTATTTATACATTATTCTTTAATTGCATTACATTTCATACCACCAGTTATGAAAAATAAGCAGATTTTGTACAAAGCCTATATCATACGTAAATTACTTATTATCTTTAAAGCTTATTTCTTAATGATTAAGAAGGCATATATGATGAAATCTAAAAAAATTGCTCAAATGCTCAAATACATAAGAAAGCCACTGTTATTATTTTCTAATGACTTAAAAAAAACTCAAAAATTGCTAGAAATGGAAAAATAAGACTACAATTTTGGAAGCACATAATTTTCCATTTATTATTTGTGAGCAAGAAGACCCAGAATAATTGCTCACAACTCCAATCAGGTAATCATTATTTTTATTACAAAGTCAAGGGGAAGATAGTGATAGAAAAATCTTTATTAAAAAAAAAAAAGAAAGAAAGAAAGAAAGAAAGAAACTCTGCTAAAAAGGCTCTTGAGTTCATTTCAAATAACGTCCCAAAAAGCTAAATTTCTCATAGTTTGTAAATGTACTTTGAATGTCACATAGTCTAAATGTAAATGATTTTAAGCAGAGATAGATATTCATTTTGCATTTGAATGCTTTTTTTTCTTAAAGTGGTATTTTTTTTAAAACCCTGAAATATCACCAGCAAATTATCCACTGAAAATAATTAAGCCACAGTCTTAATATAACAGTGACATCCAGTGGCCATTTAAACTAATGACAGAGATATGTAACCTATGTAATGGAATAATCTTTTAGAATATTCAATAGAACGATTTGTCATGATTCCGCATTGAGTTAACATATATAAAAAATGGGTTTCATATTGATCTAAACCTATCCACCAACACTTCAATATCCAAATATAACCCTTAATTATAATAATTTAATTTTCCACTTAACTTCTAGACTTTCTATAAAGATAAATTTATGGAATTTTACAAAGGTTTTACAGCTTCCAGCCTTTACTTTAAAATACTATACCCCAGAGAAAATAATTTTAATCAAAAATGAATAATTCATATTGAACATTTTTGATGTATCAGTGGACCTTTAATCATAATGAAGTGGGTATTCTTTCCATTGTTATAGATTGAAACTCTTCCATTTCCTCTCCTCTTTTATAAATCTTGTCCCTCTCCTCTGAGAAATCCTCTACAGGATTTACAAAAAATACGAAAATGAAACATTTGTAGTATCTTTGTGTTTTTAAATTTACCTGTTATTGTTTGTGTAAATTGATTATCTCCCAGTCTTACTACATTATTAAACTACTTTTTCTGATTACACAAACAATTGAGTTTTAATTTTATACAATATTTAATACCCTATGTACAAAAATGATTAAACAGTATAGATAGTAAGCAGATTTAGTAGAAGTAGTCAATGACCAAATTTCTTGATAATGTATCTGTTCAGTGATATTCTAACTGCTATGGAATCACAAAATATATAAAATGTGGGTTGTTACATGAGACATGATTCATCTAGATAGGGAATAGGAATAATACAAATAAGGTAAGTAGAGAATGAAAGCTAGTTTTCAATGACATGCTACTTAGCACTGTATTACTTCAATATGGATTAATGTAGATAGGTACAATCCTAGAAGACTTTTTGGAGGAAGTAGAAAAAAAAAAGTCCCAAAATCCAAAAACAAGAAGGGGCGGCAAACATCCATAAAGATCAAAGTTATTACGTAATATAAAATCTTTAATGAAATCAAGTCATTCACTTAATATGATTTTATATATGTCATGAAAAGAGAATTCCATATTTTGAAAGAAACACACTTAATAGTTTATTAAGTAAAAATACTCTTTTGCAGTATGATTTTATTTTTTCAGTATGGAGAACTAGGACTTAGTATGTTTTCCTTCACCTAGGCATTGCTTTGGGAGAGAAAAAAGACAAGGAAAAAGGCACAAAAGGAAGAAAAGATGCAGAAAAGAAAGACATATAATTGTTCAGGAGCAATTATTGGAATAGACTCATACATTTTCAGAAGCAAAAGGAAAAAAAAAAAAAAAAAGATGAGATCCATTAAAGCACTACAGCCCTGATCATCCCGTTCATTCTTCCTTCTTGCCTAGCTTTCATTATTGATAGAGAAATATGGCTCAATTAAGAAGACATATTCCTGGGTCATAAGCTTGATTGATAATTATGATGATAGTACTTCTCTTCCCAAAATACTTCAAGGCTTTAGATTAGTTAAACTTTTATATATTTTAAAGGAAGTTTATTTCAGCATTATTTTTCTGAAGTTTTCACAAAACCACTCTCTATCATTTCCTGATTGATGTCTCATACGATACTTCTCATCTCCTGAAGTGAATGAGTTCCAACTCAAGCTATATCACTCTTAGCATTTTTAAGAATGTGGGGAAATATCACTTATCTTAAATATGATCTCCAATTAGCCACCAATTAAAATTCTTATAATTATCATATTGTGAAAAAATTTCAAATCTCTTGAATTTCCAGGTTTTTTTTCCCTAAATTTGACACTCAAATTTTTACCAAATCAAACAATATATGGACAATATCTGCTTAAATAGAGAAACATCCAGGCAAATAAGTATTATAAGTATTATTTTTTCTCTTGTTCCAGTTCCAAAACATACACAAAAACACACAGATACACACAGAGACACTGATATTATATCACTGGCAAAGGATTTAATTTATGTTACTCTTTTTTTTTTTTTTTTAGAAATAATGAAAATATTCCCTAAGAAAAATCTCCAGGGCCAAAGGGTTTCACATTTAAATCCAATCAAACATTTAAAGAACAATTAATCCCAATGCTATACATACTATTTGAAAATTAAGGAAAGAAAGAATTCCACCAAATTCCCTTTATGAAAAAGATATGATGCTGATAACTAAACCAGAATAAAAACTGAGGAAAAAAAAAGAAAATTATAGATCAATCTCCCTAATGAATATTGATGGAAAAATCTTAAATACGGTATTAGCAAAGAAATTACAGAGAGTCATCTCCACGATAATACACTATGACCAAGTATGATTTACATCAGAAATGTAGGGCTGGGTCAATATTAGGAACAATATTAGCATAATTGACTACATTAATAAACAAACTAACAAAAAAACATGATTATCTCAATAGATGAAGTAAAAGCATTTAATAGAATCCAATATGCATTTCTATTATAAACACTAGAAAGAAAAGGAATAAATGAAGTTTTCCTCACAATGACAAGTAGCATCTATTTAAAACCATCAGCAAGCATCATATATAATGGGGACAAACTAGAACCATTCCCAGGAAGATAAGAGTGAAAGAATGTTGTTCTATCACTATTACTGTTCAATATTGTATTATAAATGATAGCTTTGGCAACAAGAGAAGAAAACAATTTTAAAGGAATCAGAATAAATATAGAGGCAAATTAACACTCTTTGTAGATGATATAATGGTATACTTTGAGAACTCTAAAGAATCAACTAAAAAACTACTAGAAACAGTTCACAACTTTAGCAAATTTACAGAATATAAAACACATCTACATAAATCATCAGCATTTTTATATATTACTAACAAAATTGAACAGTAAGAGATACAAAAAGAAATTAAATTTGAAATAGCTGAAAATAATATAAAATATTTGGGAATCTACCTGCTAAGCCAAAGTCAATAACTATATGAACATAACTACTAAACAATTTCCCACAAACAAAAACAAATATAACCAATGGAAAAATATCAAGTGCTGATGGGTGCTGAGCTAATATAATAAAAATTACAGTACTACCTGAATGAATCTACTTATTCACTGACATACCAATCAAACTCCCAAGAAAAATATTAACAAATTTCACCTGGAAGAACAAAAGGTCAAGAATTTCAAGGGAATTAAGGAAAAAATGCAAATGGAGATGGATTAGCTGTGCCAGATCTAAAGCTATATTATAAAACAGTGGTCATCAAACCATTAAAACTGGCTAAGAAAGAGTGCTCTCAATAAGTGGAATAGGTTAGGTTCACAAGACAAAAAAAGTCAATGACTATAGTAATCTAGTGTTTGACAAATGCCCAAACCTCAACATTTGGAATAAAACAACTATTTGACAAAAATTGCTGGGAAAATTGGAAAATGTTGTGGCAGAGTCTAGGCATTGAGCCACACTTAACATCTAATAGCATGATAAGGTTAAAATGGGCTCATAAGTTAGACATAAAGATTGATATTATAAACAAATCAGAGCAACAAGACATAGTTTACCTCTAAGATGTGTGCACGGGGAATGGATTTATGTTCAAAGAAGAACTGGAAATCATTATTAAACAAAAAAATAAATAATTTTGATTATATTAAATTTTTAAAAAGTTTTTATATAAATGAAATTAATCCAAGATTAGAAGGGAAACAATAAATTGAGAAAACATTTTTACATTCAAAGGTTCTGATAAAGGCGTCATTTCTAAAATATAAAGAGGATTGACCCATTTACAATAATTCAACTACTCTCCAATTGATAAATGGTCAATGGATATGGACAGACACTTTTTAAATGAAGAAATTGAAACCATTTCTACTTATATAAAAAAGTGTTCTAAATCACTACTGATTAGAGAAATACAAATTAAGGCAACTCGGTTGATCTATATACCTCTCAGATTGGCTAAGATTACAGGAAAGGACAATGATGAATCTTAAAGATGGGGGAAATCCTAGGACATGAATATATCAATTGTGAAGTTGGGAACTGATCCAACCATTCTTTTATTCATTCATTTATTTATTTATTTACTTATTTATTTATTTATCCATCTATCTATCTATTTATTTATTTTATTTATTTATTTATCTATTTATTTATTTATTTATTTATTTTGTTTTCTTTCAAACTCTTTTTGTTTTTTAATTAAAGGGTTTTTTTTTTGTTGTTTGTTTGTTTAAATTTACAGACCATATGCATGGGTAATTTTTCCAACATTAATCCTTGCATAACTTTCGGTTGCAAATTTTCCCTTCTTCCCCCCAACCCCTCCCTATCTGGCAGGTAGTCCAATATATGTTAAATGTGTTGAAATACATTTTAGATCCAATCTGTGTATACATATTTATACACTTATCTGGTTGCACAAGAAAAAATCAGGTCAAGAAAAAAAAAGGAAAAGAAAAACAGGAAAAAAATTCAAGCAAATAACAATAGAGAGTGAGAATGCCATATTGTATTCCACCTTCTGTTGCCATGGTTCTCCTTCTGGGTATAGATGCTTCTCTTCATCACTGCACAAGTGGAACTGGTTTGAATTATCTCAATGTTGAAGAGAGCCATGTCCATCAGAATTGATCATTGTATAGTCTTGTTGTTGCCATGTATAATGATCTCCTGGTTCTGCTCATTTCATTTGCATCAGTTCATATAGGTCTCTCCAAGCCTCTCTGAAATCATCCTACTGATCATTTTTTTTACAAAACAATAGTATTCCAAAATATTCATATACCACAATTTATTAATCCATTCTCCAATTGATGGGCATCCATTCAGTTTCCAATTGTTGCCATTACAAAGAGGGGTGCTACAAACATTTTTACATATGGGTCTCTTCCCTCTTTTAAGATTTATTTGGAATATAATAATCCCAGTAGAAACATTGCTGGTTCAAAGGGTATGTACAGTTTGATAACTTTTTGTTCCAAACTGCTCTCCAAAATGGTTGGATCCATTCACAGATCACCCAACAATGCATCAGTGTTCCAGTTTTCCCACATCCCCTCCAAAATTAGCCATTATCTTTTCCTGTCATCTTAACCCATCTGACAGGTGTGTAGTGATATCTTAGAGTTGTCTCAATTTGCATTTCTCTTGATCCAACCATTATGGAAAGAAATATGGAACTATGCCCAAAGGGCTATCAAAATGTGCATACCTTTTTATCCAGCAGTGTTTCTATTGAACTTATATTCCAAAGATATCTTAAAGGAGGGAAAGGGACCCACATGTGAAAAAATGTTTGTGATAACCTTTCTTGTAGTGGCAAGAAACTGGAAACTGAGTGGATGACCATCAATTGGAGAATGGCTGAATAAATTATGATTTATGAATGCTATGGAATATTATTTTATAAGAAAAGATAAGCAGGATGATTTTAGAGAGGCCTGGCGTGACTTGCATGAACTGATGCAAAGTGAATTGAACAGAAAAGGAATGTTATTGTTCATGGCAATAGATGATCTGATGGCCATTGTTGAGAAAACAGCAGTGAGATGGTTCAGAACAGTTCCAAAGACCTTGTGATGAAGAGAACCATCTACACCTAGAGAGATGACTGTGGGAACTGAGTGTGGATCACAGTATAGCATTCTCACTCTTTTTGTTGTTTACTTTCATTTTATTTTATTTCTCATTGTTTGCCTTTTTTATTTGATTTTTCTTGTGCAGCAACATAATTGTATAAATATATATGCTTATATTATGTTAGATATGACATATATATGTTACACATGTTAAAATATATGTTAAATCAATTTTACCATGTTTAACATATATTGGATTACTTGATATTTAGGAGAAGGGGTACAGAGAAGGGAGGAAATTGCAACACAGAGTTTTGAAATGGTTAATGGTGAAAATTATCCATGAATATTTTTTGAAAATTAAAAATATTTAATAAAAACATAAATAATGGAAATAATGTTTTTTTTATTTCATATAAAGTTACAGATTAACTGTAAAAAGTAATATTAATGATAAATACAGGAGAAGAGAACATGTGTTTCTGAAAATTGCAAAAATTCACTATTTCCTGATCTATAATCCCACACTTAAAGGAACCAAATAAGAATAAATAAATGAATAAATAAATATAGAACACAGTTCCATTTTCTTTCTTTTTTATATACTTACAGTATTTATTTATATCCACTTCAATAAGAATATATCTTCATACAATATTGTTGTTGAAATGTATAATGATCTCCTGGTTCTGCTCATTTAACTCAGCATCAGTTCATGAAAGTCTCTCCACGCCTCTCTGTATTCATCCTGCTGGTCATTTCTTACAGGGCAATAATATTCCATAACATTGATATGCCGTAATTTACCCAACCATTTTCCAAATGATGGGCATCCATTCATTTCTCAGTTTCTGGCCACTACGAAAAGAGCTGCCACAAACACTTTGGCACATACATGTTCCTTTCCCTTCTTTAGCATGTCTTTGGGATATAAGCCCAGTAGTAGCACTGCTGGATCAAAGGGTATGCACAATTTGATAACTTTTGGGGAATGGTTCCAAATTGCTCTCCAGGATGGCTACATTTTTTTCACAACTCCACCAACAATGAATTAGTATCCCAGTTTTCCCACATCCCCTCCAACATTCATGATTATTTTTTCCTGTCATCTTAGCCAATCTGACAGGAGTGTACTGGTATCTCAGAATTTTCTTAATTTGCATTTCTCTGATCGATAGTGATTTGGAACACTATTTCATAGGAGTGAATATAGTTTCTATGTCATCATCTGAAATTTGTCTGTTCATATCCTTTGACCATTTATCAATTGGAGAATGGTTTGATTTCTTATAAATTAGAGTTAGTTCTCTATATATTTTGGAAATGAGGCATTTATCAGAACCTTTAACTGTAAAAATATTTTCCCAATGTGTAACTTCCCTTCTAATCTCGTTTGCATTAGTTTTGTTTGTACAAAAGCTTTTTAATTTGATGGAATCAAAATATTCTATTTTGTGATCAGTAATGATTTCTAGTTCTTTTTTGGTCATAAATTTCTTCCTCCTACACAAGTTTAAGAGGCAAACTATTCTATGTTCCTCTAATTTCTTTATGATCCCATTCTTTATGCCTAAATCAAGGACCCATCTTGAACTTATCTTGGGATATGGTATTAACGTGTGGGTCCATATCTAATTTCTGCCACACTAATTTCCGGTTTTCCCAACAGTTTTTTTCAAATAATGAATTCTTATCCCAAAAGTTGATATCTTTGGTTTTGTCAACTGTAGTTGTATCATATTTTTTTCCTGTGTACCTATCCTGTTCCACTGATCAACTAGTCTATTTCTTAGCCAATACCAATTGGTTTTGGTGACTGCTGCTTTATAATATAGCTTTAGATCAGGTACAGCTAGACCACCTTCATCTGATTTTTTTTCCATTAATTCCCTTGAAATTCTCAACCTTTTGTTCTTCCATAATAATTTTGTTGTTATTTTTTCTAGATCATTAAATAGTTTCTAGGGAGTCTGATTGGTAAAGCACTAAATAAATAGATTTGTTTAGGGAGTATTGTCATCTTTATTATATTCGCTCAGTCTATCCAAGAGCACTTAATGTTTTCCCAATTATTTAAATCTGACTTTATTTTTGTGGCAAGTGTTTTGTAATTTTGCTCATATAATTCCTGACCTTTCTTTGGTAGATGGGTTCCCAAATATTTTATACTCTTGGCAGTTGTTTTGAGTGGAATTTCTCTTTGTATCTCTTGCTGTTGGATTGTGTTGGTGATGTATAAAAATGCTCAGGATTTCTGTGGATTTATTTTGTCTCCAGCAACTTTGCTAAAGTTATGAATTATTTCTAATAACTTTTTATTAGAATCTCTGTGGTTCTCTAAGTATAACATCATATCATCTTCAAAGAGTGATAGTTTAATTTCCTCATTACCTACTCTTATTCCTTTAATCCCTTTCTCAACTCTTATTGCCGAGGCCAACATTTCTAATACAATATTGATTACTAATGGTGATAGTGGGCAACCTTGTTTCACTCCTGATCTTACTGAAGAAGGTTCCAGTTTAATCCCATTATATATGATGCTTAATGATGATTTTAAATATATGCTCCTGACTATTTTAAATAATAGTCCATATATTCCTATATTCTCAAGTGTTTTTAGTAGGAAGGGATATTGTATTTTATCAAATGCTTTTTCTGCATCTATTGAGATGATCATATGATTTTTATTAATATGATTATTAATTTGGTCAATTATACTAATAGTTTTCCTAATATTAAACCAGCCCTGCATTCCTGGTATAAATCCTACTTGATCATAGTGTATTATCCTGAGGATGATTTTCTGAAATCTTTTTGATAATATCTTATTTATGATTTTAGCATCAATATTCATTAAGGATGTTGGTCAATAGTTTTCCTTCTCCATTTTCAACCTACCTGGTTTAGGTATCAGTACCATGTCTGTGTCTTAAAAGGAGTTTGGAAGGACTCCTTCATTCCCTATTTTTTCAAATAGTTTATGTAACAATTGGGCTAATTGTTCTTTAAATGTTTGGTAGAATTCACATGTAAATCCATCTGGTCCTGGGGATTTTTTCTTGGGGAGTTGATTAATAGCATGTTCTATTTCTTTTTTTCTGAAATGAGACTATTTAAGTGATGTACTTCCTCCTCTGTTAATCTTGGATGCCTATATTTTTTAAGGTAGTCATCCATTTCACTTAAGTTATCAAATTTATTGGCATAAAGTTGGGCAAAGTAACTCCTTATTATTGCTCTAATTTCCTCTTCATTGGTGAAAAGATCCCCCTTTTCATTTTTAAGACTAACACTTTGATTTTCCTCTTTACTTTTTCTGGTCAGATTTACTAAAGATTTATCTATTTTATTGGCTTTTTCATAAAACCAACTGTCAATTTTATTTATTAATTCAATAGTTTTTTTTTTTTACCTTCAATATTATTGATTTCTCCTTTTAATTTTAGAATTTCAAGTTTAGTATTTTAATTTGGTGTTTTTCTAGCTTTTTAAATTGCAGGCCCAATTCATTGATCTTCTCTTTTTCTATTTTATTCAAGTAAGCCTCTAAAGATATAAAATTTCCCCTTATTACTGCTTTAGCTGCATCCCACAAATTTTGGTATGATGTCTCATTGTTGTCATGATCTTGGGTGAAATTATTAATTGTTTCTATAATTTTCTGCTTCACCCAATCATTCTTTAAGATGATATTATTTAATTTCCAATTATTTTTGGTCTATTTACTCCTAACTTCTTGTTGAATGTGGTTTTTATTGCATTGTGACGTTAGATTTTTAAATAATCAAATGAATAAATGCATAGTTTTGTTCCCTGAATTTGGGGATTGCACTTAACTAAGATGATTTCCTTCCTCTTATTTTGTTAAAAATAAGTTTCATTTGCTAGGCTTATCTAATTGTTCCATCATTTTGTACGTCAACGTATTCATGTGTTAGGATGATAGGTTTACATCAATTTAAGAATATAAAATAATCATAATCTAAGGGAAATGAAAAGTTTACAAATATAGAGAGTAAATAATAATAACTTAAAATTGAACCTATTAAATTCCTAGTTTGTGCTTGTGATTAGATTAACATGGGAGAGGGTAAAAATGAGAAATAATCTTTTTCTACTATTAAAAACTTTAATTGTTAGGGGAGAGATTACACACACACACACACATATATATATGCATATATATATGTATATATATGGGGATGTTTGTGTATGTATGTGAATATATATATATGTATATGTATATATATATATATATATACATATATATATATGTATATATATATATATATATATACATATACATATATATATGATACTGCATGCTACCAATGTTGTTTTTCCATGATACTAAATTTTCCCTAGGGATACTTGTAGAGAACTCATCAAGAGAATGATTTTATACAAAGATTTTATTCAATAATATAGCTGTCATTTAATCTCATTACTTTACAGAAGAGTAAATTTACACTACAGATAATTAAACATCAAAAATAATAGGAGAATAAGTATGATAGGAGCTTAATTCTCAGGCAACTATGAGCTTTATCAGAAGATGAGAAGAAGATAATGATTATGATGATAATGATCATGATAGTGACTATTATGATGATGATATGTCACATTTCTAAAGTATTTTTAAATTGTGTAAAGTATTTTATAACAACAAAGTCATTTGGGTTAACCAAAGGCACAAGAATGACATGTAAAAATCTACAAAATTATCTATAAAGTGATCTATAAAATGAGAAGGATAATTAGATCACTTTTAATTTTTTTGGCTCTAAAACTATGAAAATACTATTTTTATTGTTATGAAGTTCAAAAAGCAAATATTCTTCCCTTGCTTGTCATCTCACATGTTTTTATTTTTACCTTTTTTTCTTTGCTCATCATAACATGTATTTTCTTATTATAGTTTTTTTTTTTTTTTTTTTTTTTTTTTTTTTTTTTTTTTTTTTTTTTTTACAGGGTATATGCATGGGTAATTTTTTAGCATTGACAGTTACAAAACTTTTTGTTCCAATTTTCTCCTCCTTCCCCCCATCCCCTTCCCCAGATGACAGGTAGACTAATACATGTTAAATAAGTTAAAGTATATGTTAAATACAATATATGTATTCATGTTCATACAATTATTTTCCTGCACAAGAAGAATTGTACTTTGAAATAACGTACAGTTTATCTGTGAAGGAAATAAAAAATACAAGTGGACAAATATAGAGGGATTGGGAATTTTATGTAGTTGTTCATTTTCATTTCTCAGAATTCTTTTGCTGGGTGTAGCTGGTTCTATTCATTACTGCACTATTGGAACTGATTTGGTTCATCTCATTGTTGAAGAGAGATCCATGTCCATCAGAATTGATCATCGTATAGTATTATAGTTGAAGTATAAAATAATTTCCTGGTCCTACTCATTTTACTCAGTATCAGTTCATGTAAGTCTCTCCAAGCCTTTCTGAAATTATCCTGCTGGTCATTTCTTACAGAACAATAATATTCCATAACATTGATATACCAAAATTTGTTCAGCCATTTTCCAGTTGATCGGCATCCATTCAGTTTCCAGTTTCTGGCCACTACAAAGAGGACTGCTACAAATATTCTTGCACAGGTCCCTTTCCCTTCTTTAAGATCTCTTTGGAATATAAGCCCAGGAGTAACACTTCTGGATCAAAGGTATGCACAGTTTGATAACTTTTTGAGCATAGTTCCAAATTGCTCTCCAGAATAGCTGGATGTATTCACAATTTCACCAACAATATATCAGTATCCCAGTTTTCCCACATCCCTCCAACATTCCACATTATCTTTCCCTGTCATTCTAGCCAATCTGACAGGTGTGTAGTGATATCTCAGAGTTGTATTAATTTGCATTTCTCTGATTAATAATGACTTGGATCATCCGTACATATGGCTAGAAATAGTTTCAACTTATTCATGTGAGAATTGTCTGTTCATAACCTTTGACCATTTGTCAATTGGAGAATGGCTTGATTTCTTATAAATTAGTGTCAATTCTCTCTATATGTTTTAGAAATGAGGCCTTCATCAGAACCTTTGATTGTAAAAATGTTTTCCTAATTTATTGCTTCCCTTCTAATCTTGACTGCATTAGTTTTAGTGTATTCTTATCCCAAAAGCTGGAGTCTTTGTGTTTGTCAAACACTAGATTATTAAAATTATTGACTATTTTGTCCTTTGAAAATAATCTATTCTACTGATTAACTAGTCTATTTCTTGTTTTTAATTAAAAACAAACACAACCACACAAGCGTGTATATACAGATATCTGTATATATACATATATATATGTATATATACAAACTTGTATTTTACACACATTTGTATATATGTAATTGACAGTGTCAAAAAGTTAGAGATCAATAAAACAATTCTGTGATTCTATGAAATTGTGCACATTATATAGATCAATAATGCTCTATTTTTTTCTAATTGAGATATATAGCTATTGACAACATAAATGTGTTTATCTGTAATATATGCTAGTACATATATATTATACAAATCAATACATGCAATGTATATATACATTGTATATACTGTATAAATGTATGTATATATATATATGTATTCACATAAATTATTTATCTATATCTCTCTATACATATGGCAATGAATATATCACATATATATATAAACAGTATGTGCATATATTTCTAGTATAGTTATATTTCTCAAGGAAAAAATAGTTTCTTTTGCCTATTAACTGCTTATGTATTTCACAGAATTACAAAATTTATTTCTTTTTATTTCTAAGCAACTATAATACTGTCAATTACCCCTTTCTTTTTGATATTCTTTTTCAATATATCTCTCTACTTATTCTCCTCCTATTTTTCAGACTACATTTTCTTTCTTTCCTTTGGTAATTTCTATTCAGACTCTGTTCTAGGCCAGCCTCTCTCTACATGCTATTTCAGTTGTTTTTTCTCATTAATTTACATGGATTAAATTAAAAGCTCTATACTGAGATTCACAGATATGATTATAAATTTCTATCCTTAACATTTGGTATCATATGTACAAACACATTTTGTCCATTTCAAACTGGTGGTATCATATGTACAAACACATTTTGTCCATTTCAAACTGGTTATTCTAAAGATATTCAACATATCCCAAACTGAAGATATTATCGTTTTTCCCTGGTTGCTTTTGTGGGCACAAAAATTCAATTGGTTTACAATCTAGTGTGATTCTCAAGCTCTCACTCACTTTCACACTATATCATTTTGTCTCTTCTGATCTTTCAATTTCCCCCCTGAATTCAAGTGATATTGGCCCCATACAAAACATGCCATATATGAATTTCTGGCATTTTCAATGACCAGACCTCATGCTTGGGATTCTCTTTCTATATCTCCACCTTCCTTTTCTATTTTCTAAAATTCTACTTTCCACAAAAGAATTAATTTAAGATGGCATCTAGAATAATGCTCTTATTTTGTAGGTCAGAAAACTTGAATCAAAGTAGGTGAAACAGTTTGCCCATATCTAAATAATCATCAGAATATGAAACGAAAGTAGGGTCTTATAAAATAGAAATCCAAAACTCTTTATATTCACTCTATTTTCAAAACCATACTTATGCTTGTAGTATCCCCATCATTAAATTCTTATGTAGTGAATCCTTTTCTAGAAATTTGTTTTTTTTAATAGTTTTATATTTTGTCATCCCTACAACAAGTAAACCTAAAATCTTTTTCGGTAACTATTCCACAAAGAAAGCAACATAAAAGAAACAATAACATTTTTTAAAAGATGTTTCAATCATGCTAACCATTAAAATGGCTTTCCTAAATAATTAAATTTATTTAACTTCAGAATTTCTTAAAATAAATTAAAATAAATCTGGCACAAGATTTAAAGTCACAAGGGTTCCTCATTGCCTAATCTTTCTTATCTGTAAAATGAAAAAGAAAAGGAAATGGCAAACAATTAAGATCTTTTGCCAAATCCTCTAAATAACATTAAAAAAAGTTGGACACAACTGATATAATTTAACAAATTCAACCTAAATATGAACTCAGGCATTCCTTTTCTATACTTTTTCACAAATTGTCACATTCTATTGGAAAGTCCTGTGTTGGTTAAAACTGAGTATCACTTACCAGCAATACATTAAGAATTTTGATTGTTCTAATTTTTAGGAAATATTTGTTTTATATTGATTTGATTTCTATTTCTTTGTAATTCTAATCTATTCTTTCTGTTTTTTGTTTGTTTGTTTGTTTGTTTATTTATTTATTTGTTTGTTTGTTTTTTGCTTCTGGTGTATAGATGAGCAGTTAAATATTCCAAATATTGTCTTTCCAATACTTCTTATTGCTCTCAAAGTCTTCCCTAGATTGAACATGCTTAATTCCTTTAAGAAATCTGAATAAACAGCATTTTTGTTATTTTGTTTGTTCTGATGATTCTTCAGTTTGACATTAACCTACTTAATATATGATACCTAGAATTTAATCAAATGTATATTATCACTTTCTTTACATCCTATAATATGCTTCTATTAATGCTGGATATATTAAATTAACTGTATTTTAGCTATATTATGTCTTTGATTGAAGCTTTTGTAACTTTAGATCTCTACATCTTTTTTACATTCATTGTTTTATAGCCCCTCATGCAATGAAATTTTGAACCCAAGCATAAGGTTTAAGTATAGCATTTTACATTTGTAAGTATTTCTTTTCATTTGATTGCTTTTTTGGGAATCATTGGTATATGTGGCCTATGATTTTATCTTTATCATTAAAAAGCAAAAAACAAATGCTCAATTAAACATGGCAAAAGATTTCTTTCCAAAATATATATTTTTCAAATTAGAAATTTCAACCTAATTTATATCAACTTGATGCATTTATTTATTTATTACTGTCTTTATTTTTGATGATATATTCCTACCATTTAATTTTCTTCTGATTTCATAATCATCTTTACCTACATCAAAAAACATATGTTTTTCATAATTCTGTGCTAGTTTCATTTATAAGGATTTTTGATGATGTTGTCATTCTTTGTTTTGAATGTATTGATCATTCTTTTTACTTTTACTCAACCATATGCTCCCAACAAAAGCAGCTAGTTTTAAGTATTTAAACATATTTCTGCACTTAGCATGCCTTTTCTCTTGCCTACAAAGCTTCTTGAAAGGATGTTTTCCCAAAACCCAAATAATATTTTGCATCAGATTAGCCTTATATACATTTTAGGTCTTTCCTCATCTGCTACTCTATGTTTTTGAAACATTCTCACCTCATTAGTATTTAGTATTAGGGCCTCCTTTTTCGTATCCTTTCCTTAATTCTTCATTGTGTGTGTGTGTGTGTGTGTGTGTGTAGGTGACATTATACTCTCATGTATAGCAAGACAGCTTGGTTTTACAAAGAATAAAGAATTATAATTGGAATCAGGAACCAGAATTATAATTTAGTCTCAGACATTAAATAGCCATGTAACCCTGAACAAGTTGCTTAAATTCTATCTGTCTCAGTTTTGTCAATTATAAAATGCAGTTAAAAAATTTACCTTTCAAGGTTGTTATAACTTTCAAATGTGATAATATTAGTAAGCCACTTTGTAGTCCTTAGCTCACAGCTATTTGATCAATGGTTATTTCTTGCTTCATTGACGGTTTCCCAGATATCTTTCTGATTAATTTTTGTTATTTATTTTTCCTGGCTTTATTCTTTTCCCACCCATTAAATATACATGTCACAATAGTTCTTGTCTTTGTTCAAATATTCTATATTCTCACCACTCTCTCTTAGAGATTCCTGTTATTTCCAAGGCTTCTAAAATTATCTCTGCAATTTTTAGTAGTGTCCTGTTGGTGTCTCACATGCCACATATTTAAATCTAATCCTAATATTACATCTTTACTCTATATCTACCATCCACAATAACTTCTCTTTATTGATGACTTTTACTTCATTAGATTGCTGTATAATTCAATGTTTTTTTTTTTTTTTGGGGGGGGGGGGTTTGGAGATAGTGGGAAGGAGGATTAGGTTAGATTCAAGATGTCAGCCCTCTATCCACTTTTCTACATTGACGTTCATCATCATCATCATCATCATCATCATCATCATCACCATCCATTAATATATCCATATAGTAATATCATTTTTGTTCTAGTTACTAAAGACTATTTACTATATACTAAAGTACTAACAACCCCAGTATGCAAAGATTTTCACAATCTAGCATTGACCTACCTTTTTTACTTTACCTCATTCTATGCCATTTCATACAATCTCTATTCCAGACAAGTTATTCTATATTTCTCTCTAATTATATTTATGTCTTGCCACATGCCATATTCAATGATTGGAATAAATTAACATATTTTCTTTATGTTAAATTCTGTCATTCTTCCAGGGCCTAATTCACAAGACATTTCTTCCATAAAGTCTTCTTTAACTCTGTTATACAGATGCAGTTTCATCTTTCTTTCTCAAAGGAGCTTGCCAGCATGTTTCCTTTGCACTTGTCTCACTCTCCATCCCTTTGTGAAGTTGCCCTTTGTTTTAAAAATAATTTTAAATAATGTTTTTTTTTTTCATTTCTAACTTTTATTTCCTCAGTCCTTTGTTTGTTGAACTAAATTGCATTTAGGATGCATGTCATAGAAGGGAATTCATGAATACTGAATTACTTGAATTATTTTTAAAAACCTAGAAGCTTCTTTGACACTGGTTTGCTATAATTGGTGGATCTATGACATCATCAAAGTAAATAATACTTCCAATAATGTAGAATCCATTAACCCAATCACTACTCTTTATTTATGGACCAATCCTTGATATTTTTCAAAGCTCTTTCACATACTTTACTTCATTTTAGTTTCAAATTAGACACCATTTCAGTTTCATTTTTAAAAAAAAAGGCAAGTAATAAACATGTCTTAATCATGCTAGTTTTTTTTTTTTCTGGCAAAATTATTTTAAGTGATCTTTCTACAAGTGATATGACATTCAACTGTAAGACGTTATTAAAAAACTCTAAGGAAGACAGTATGGTATTTTATAAAACAAGCTCACAAGGAAAAAAAAAAAAACAGACAGGGGTTCAGATCTATGGGTTGTCACTAGTTCAACAACCTGAATTCCTTTATAATCTTTCTGTACATCTTCATCCTTCTCATTAAAATGACAGTCCATGACATTTACAAAGTGCTGTAAGGTTTTCAAAGTGTTTGCCTAAATAGACTTTTTAAAATTTTAATCTTACATAAACCCTGTACAATAAGAAATACTGCTATTAAACCATTTTACAGATGAGAAAATTGAGTGTCAGAGAAGCTATCTGATTTACCCAGGTTACACCACTAGTTGTAAAAGCCACTTTGTTTCTTTCTTTCTTTTCTTTTCTTTTTTTTTTTTATATTTTCTTGTTTTTCTTTCTATTGTCCTCCTCCTTCTCTCTCTCTCTCTCTCTCTCTCTCTCTCTCTCTCTCTCTCTCTCTCTTATGCTTTCTTTTTCTTTCTTTTCCCCCTTTCTTTCTCCTTTCTTCATTTTTTGCAAATAGTATTTTATTTTTCCAATTACAAGTAAAGATAGTTTTTCACATTCATTTGTGTAAAATTTTTGAGATTTAATTTTTTTTCTCCCTCTCTCCCTCTCATAACCTCCTTGCCAATATGCCAAGCAATCTAATTAAATTTTTACATATGTAATCATGTCAACATTTTTCTATATTAGTCATATTGTTAAAGAAAAAAAACAAATTGGAACAAAAATAGTGAAAATGTATTCTTCAATCTGTATTTAGTCTCCATATTTTTTTTCTTTGTATGTGGACAGCATTTTCTAGCATAAGTCTTTTAGAATGTACAGGATTATTGTATTACATTATTGTATTGCTGTGAAGAAGTAAGTCAATCATAGTTGATCACCTTACAGTGTTGTTGTTACTGTATATAATATTCTCCAGATATTGCTCAGTTTACTCAGTATCAGCTAGTGTAAGTCTTTGTAAATTTCTCTAAATCTGCTTGCTCATTATTTATCATAGCACAATAGTATCCCATTACATTACATACCACAACTTGTTCTACCATTACATAATTGATGGATATTCCCTTGATTTCCAAATATTTGCTACCACCAGAAAGAACAAGTATAAATATTTTTACATGTAAGTTATTTTCTCTTTTTTATGATCTCTTTGGGATATATATCTAGTAGATTATTGTTGGATCAAAAGGTATGCACAGTTTGATTGCTGTTTTGGAATAGTTCCAAATTGTTCTCCACAATGGTTGGGTTAATTCACAACTTCACCAACAATGCATTTTCTCTAATCTTCTCCAAAGGGAATAATTTTCCATTTCTGTTCATATCAACCAAATATGAGAAGTATGGGATAGTGTTTTTATTTTAATTTATATTTCTCTAATGAATAGTGATGTGTCAGGAATTTTAATGAAGCTCTTTCCCTGACTTCTTAACCAGATCTCTTTTCACCATACATTTCTACTTACAAAGTAGAAGGTATACTGGATAGGGTGTGGGCATTTCAGTCAGGAAGGTGAGTTCAATTCCTATCCTAGTTTTATATTAGCTATTATTCTGGGCACTTGACTTTCACCCTCAGATTCTGAAATTTTAACATGAAGATGCTAATAAGATTTATCTTATATTGTGGCTGTGAGAATAAAAAGAAATATGATATGTAAAATGCTTTCCAAATGTGCTATGTGAGTGATAGCTCTTCTTATCATCTGATGTGGTACATGTGAAAAACAAATCAAATAACATTTTAAGGGAAATAATTTCTAAATTATAAATCACTACATATTGTTATCATAATTATAAAATATTAAAAATATACCACTTTAATAGCATAACAGTATTAATATATACATTAAAGTATACACATTAAATATTAAAGCTCTTATTCTTCAGAGGGGAAAAAAAGAGTTGTTGACAAATTGGGGTTTGTCCAATAACACTTGTCTAGAAATGGGCAAAACTGAAGCATCTATATAATAATTTGTAATATGTCTCAATGACTCTGGCTTTTCTTGGAAATTACACCATTTTAATTTAAATCCACTTATAAAACCCTTGACTCTAGAGGTATAAGTTCCTCTGCAGAAAGAGGGTAGCTTCATTCCACACTAAAATCAAGGTATTGCTATTATACTGGTTAAAATATGGAAACATATTTTTGCTACAGTTGCCTCAGTTCCTGTAATGGATGGAGAATTAGATTAAATTAGAATGGGAATTCATATAAAAGCTTTTTCTTGAATTTTTCCAATGAAAACATACTTTGTAGGTTGATAATGAATTTTTTGTGTTGGGGGGAATATCTTATGACTCTATTTGCTTTGTACTTCTATTTGAAGGAAAGATGATCCTGGTTTACCTAAATCAAGATGAATAAATAATTGATTCATTATAAAGGGCTGAAAATATTAAAAAAAAAAGGTATGCTGGAATCAGAAAACAGAGCACTTAAGGCTAATTACCTATTTGACAGTGACTCTATTAGCATATGTTTGGAATTGCTTTTCTCACAGGTAATGCTGTCTTAATGTTTGGGGTTAAGAGAATTGAAGGCAAGGATTCAAGGGTGGGGTAACAGAGTCCTGAGACTTCACTCTTCACTTTGACTGCAGGAAGAAGAGAAAGATTGCTTCTTGCCTGCTTCTTTCCCTTCTCCCCCTAAAGACCAAGGACATTTTCTTATCCTGCCTCTGGCTGTTCCTGAGGCTTTCAGGGAGCTAGCAGGACTTTACAGTACACAAATTTAGATCCCTCAAATTTGGTATCTGTCTTGATTGTTCTGTACTGTCACAGACAGTAGCTTTGATTTTATTACATGCTTAAGCTTATATTATTTTCAGATAGCAGATTTTGTTAAATACTTTTCAAAATATATTAGATTGAAACCTGCTTTTTCTCTGACTTTACTGGAATGCTGAGAAATTATTTCTTAAAGAAACATCATTTTCCATTTGAATTGTATGACTAAATTTGAGATAAGTTTTTGATTGTTTAAAGATAAGGATAGGATATGAATAGGGATTGTATTTATGAAGAACTAATTTTATCAATATACTTTCTCTACAATTCATAATTTTAGAGATTTGGAGCACTGAGAGGTGGTGATTTGTCCAGGTTAAGAAGACGTTAGAATTTATCAGATTTTATTTGATTTCATTTGAACTCAGATCTATCATAAATGATATGTTGTATCTCATGATGATAAAAATTAAAAAGAGACCTGAAAATAAATACTAGACAACCATAAAATACTGCATAGTTATTTTATACATGAAGCATGATTCAGACCAAATTTGAAAATTTGACTTCAGTATGCACTATGAACTACTTTAATTTTGTGTGTATATATACATGAATAGTGATGTGTCAGGAATTTTAATGAAGCTCTTTCCCTGACTTCTTAACCAGATCTCTTTTCACCATACATTTCTACTTACAAAGTAGAAGGTATACTGGATAGGGTGTGGGCATTTCAGTCAGGAAGGTGAGTTCAATTCCTATCCTAGTTTTATATTAGCTATTATTCTGGGCACTTGACTTTCACCCTCAGATTCTGAAATTTTAACATGAAGATGCTAATAAGATTTATCTTATATTGTGGCTGTGAGAATAAAAAGAAATATGATATGTAAAATGCTTTCCAAATGTGCTATGTGAGTGATAGCTCTTCTTATCATCTGATGTGGTACATGTGAAAAACAAATCAAATAACATTTTAAGGGAAATAATTTCTAAATTATAAATCATATATATATATACATATATATATGTGTGTGTGTGTGTGTGTGTGTGTGTGTGTGTGTGTATAATTCTATGTGTATCTATATATGTGCACTTACATGTGTATTTGTGTTTGCATGTGTGTGGTACAGAAATAGTGAGGGGTCACCATTTAATAAAATAAGCTGGAGAGATCTCTAGAATAAAGCAAAGTTTATTGTACATTCTCACAAGAAGGGTGTCCCACCCCTGGAGCAGACAATTGAAGGGAGGAAGCGCCTCCTGTGGGCAGGACAGCACCTTTAATCCCTAAGGCAAAACATCCCTTCCCACCACTGACCCTTATCCTCATTGGCTGAGAGTCTTACATTCTAAACATGTGATCTACCCACGAAATTGAACTTGACCAATAAGTACATAGTTGCCCATATTTGACTGAAATAGGGAGGAAATTGTGTTGTGGGAGGATAGAAGGAAGGGGACCCGATTATGTCCTTGACTCAATCCTCAAAGTCCTTCAGGCCTACTCAAACTGAAGTAGATGAAACCTTACTCGATTTTCACAACTGTCTTGAAAGATCTCACCTCATCTCATTCACATGCATATGTCTGTGTGATGATTGTTATGAAACATTAATAAAAAAAGAAGGTAGAAAAATTCCATGTAAAACCTTTAACAATCAGTTGATAAGAGATCTGGTAAAATTTAGTCCAATAGGCTTCTGAACAAGAATCCTCTTTTTCATATTGAATTAGTTTAGTCAACTTATGTCTAAAGAATTTTAGTAAGAAGCAACTTAACTTCTATAGAAAGCAGATTCTACATCAGATTAATTTTAATTTTTAGTAAGCATTTGTCTTACACAGTCTTCTGTTACCTTTTACACATTCCAATCTTTGGTCATAATTCTAAAGTTGTAAGACAAGACAAAATAAATTTTATTATTAAAAATCAGATAAACTTAGTTTTTGTTTTGTAAACAAATGAGAAAAAATAATGAATGTAAATGATGAGAATATGCTGTTTTAAAACTTACATGGACAATATAAGTTGTATTTAATTGACCTCCCCCCACCCCATGTGGGACTGTATAAAAACATCACAAAAAGCTTTCTGTCTGATACTTAGAAATCTTCAGGGAAGGAAATTTTCACTTTTTTTTCTTTCTTTCTTTCTTTTTTTTAACATTTTTTTTAATTATGGCTTTTTATATACAAAACCTATGCATGGGTAATTTTTCAGGACTGACCTTTGCAAAACTTCTCTTTCAACTTTTCCCCTCCTTCCCTCCACCCCCTCCCCTAGATGGCAGGTAGTCCAATACAAGTTAAATATGTTAAAATATATGTCAAACATAATATATGTCAAACACAAGAAAGATTGGATTTAGAAGGAAGGTAAAAATAACCTGAGAAGAAAATACAACAATGCAAGCAAACAATAACAGAAAGAGTGTAAATGCTATGTTGTAGTCTATATTCATTTCCCAGTGTTCTCTCTATGGGTATAGCTGGTTCTATTAATTACAGATCAATTGGAGCTGAATTAGATCTTCTCTTTGTTGAAGATATCCATATCCATCAGAATTGATCATCATATAGTATTATTATTGAAGTGTATAATGATCACTAGGGTCTGCTCATTTCACTTAGCATCAGTTCATGTAAGTCTCTCCAAACATTTCTGTATTCATCCTCCTAGCCATTTCTTAAGGAACAATAATACTGTATAATTTCCATATATCACAGTTTATTCAGTTATTATCCAATTGGTGGACATCCATTCAATTCCCAGTTTCTAGCCATTATGAAAAGGGCTACCACAAACATTTTTGCACATACAGTTCCCTTTCCCTTTATCTATTGGAGAATGGCTTAATTTCTTATAAATTAGAGTCAATTATCTATATATTTTGGAGATGAGGTGTTTGTCAGAACCTTTAAAGTTTTTTTTTTTATTTTTAAAACATATGCATGGATAATTTTTCAGCATTAATTCTTGCATGGCCTTGTGTTTTAGATATCCCTCTCCTTCCTTCCATCCATTCCCCTAGCTGGTAAGAACTCCAATATAAATCATACATGTTAAAGTATATGTTAAATCCAATATATATATATATACATATATATATATATATATATATATGTATATATATATATATATAAACATATTTATACAATGAAATTTTTACTTTTCTACTAGAAATTTAGAAACTTAAGTATCTTGCTTAAGATAGAGTCTTAAACCCCTAATAATACAATTTGATTTTTTTATGTTGTATTATTACAGTATCACAAAATGTTGTAAACTGAATTTCATTTTCTAAATACATTTCATATTTCTCTTTAGGTCTGTAACTAATTGGTGGATAAGCTCACCACACCTATTATATTCCCACACTTTTTAAACATGGTGATTGGAATAGCTAATCATTTCCCACTCATTTATGATGGAAAAATAAGGTTATAGACTAAATAATAGTATCATTCATTGTGAATAGGATTGCATTCCAAAGAACTTTAAATATGATCTCTTCTTATTTCTTGATAAAAACTTTTTGTTCATCTTGTTTTTATAATTTTTGATAAAATTTCTTTAGAAAAAAGCTCAGAATATGCTGATTTTTTTTGTTTGTTTGTTTTTTCACTGGCCAATCCTGTGACTGCCAGCTTATACTTTTTTTTTTTTTTTTTTTTTTGTGTGTGTGGCTGTTGTTTAAAAAAAATAGATATCTCATAAAAAGAAAGAATTAAAGAGATAGTTAAAATTTCCTATTGACAATTCTTCAATTAAAGACATTTTTTTTTCTTTTGGATTCCTTAGTTCTTCTTACCATAGCAACCAGGGCAAATTCTATGAAGTAAGAATGCTTATTTAAAGTATGAAGAAGAAAAGGCAGATTAATTTTGCAAACTAGTAACAATACTATAATATGTCTTTATGTAGCTTAGAACTAAACAAATCCAATTCCATTTATGAAATTTAATCAAAGTATGATTATGGCATCTTGTAGATGATTATTTAAAATGACAAATTATTTTAAAGGCATACAGTAAGTAGCTGTCAAAATAATAGGACTAGAAATGAACATCAAAGGTTACTTAGTCTATTTGTCTGCCTCCATGCAACATTCCACATAATCCATATGTTATGGGTGTGTATAACTACTATCATAAATATTTATTATTAAGTTTTGAACCATTTGGAAAAAAATGGCATAGAAATTAACAGATAAGTACAAAAAGGTTCCAAAAGCATGCCATGTTTAAAGGTAATTTTGTATGGTGGAGAGAAGACTGACCTCAAAAAAAAAAAAAAAAAAAAAAGAAAGAAATGCTTATGTTCAAGTCCAGTCTTTTATATGTAATGGATGCCATGGATCTAGGCAATTATAAAGGAGTTGCCTATATCCATAGAAAGGGAATGTGTCATTCTAGAAGATTCATATACAAAAATACAATAAGGCCAGAGAAAAACTAAATAAAATGTATCCAAATTTATAACTAAAATGCATGATTTCTCCATTGCAATAGAGTTCATGTAGAAAAAAATTTGTATTACAAGGCATTTTCAAAATTACTTAGTCCGATCCTCTCATAAAGATGAGGAAATGATGGCAGTGAGGTTAAATAATGTGCCCATGGTCAGGCAAATAATAAGTGTTTAAAACAGAATTAGGAGTCTGCTCTTGACTCCATGTATTACCACATATATCTTAAGTTAAAACATCTAAAGTTACTTTATTCAAACTACAAAATTAGATAATGAAGGGATATATGAGTCCATGTAGACCAACCCACTCATATTCCAGATAAAAAAAATAAGGGGGAATGAGATGAAGCCAAGATGGTAAAGAGTAGATTGATCTTTATCTGACCTTTTCCTGGCACCCTTCAGATCAACAACTAGATCAAGTCTCTGAACTGGTTTTGGAGTGACAAAATGACAAATATTTGAAATGTAACAAATTTTCAGCAAAAGATATTTGGAAAGAACTTCAAAAAAGATCTCATTTCAATGGGGCACTAGAGGAGGGTATACTGGCAAAACAGCCAAGATAAGGGATAGTGCAACGACCCAGGGCAATGTGATGTCATTGTGCTGGGGAATCTACAAGGAGGCCTTTAGCCAAAATACAGCAGCATTAGCTGTTCTGTCCTAGTTATAAACCAGTTCCTTAGCAGATTAGCTGTGTGACATTCAATACAAATATATAAAGCAAAAAGTGAGCCACTGAACCCCAGAATAACATCAGATTGTGCCACAGCCATTCAGCTCTTTAAAAAACACCCTGCTACAGCACAAGGCAAACTAAGCTCCTGTTACCTGTAGAAGAAGCGTGGGACAATCTCCCCATTGCCCTAAATACAAATCATCTCTAAATAAAGCCCCAAAGATTGATATGAGTAGGTCCCCATCTCACAAAATTCTCTTGCATCTTTAAAGAAAGGTAGAAGAAAAAAATTGGGAAAGGAAATTATTAAAGAGCATTTCAAAAAAGAAAACATAAATTATCTGAATAAAACTCCCTAAAATAGCTTTAGTCAAATTCCTTAAAATAAATTTGATGAAATGGAAAAAAGCAAATGACTCCTTACAAAATGAATTTGCAAAAGAAAACAATTCATTGAAAAACAAAATTTATGAAATGAAAAAAAAAAAATCCCACGAACATAACACCTCATTTAAAAGTTCAATTGACCAAATGTAAAATGATATTAAAAAGCTAATTGAATAAAATAATTCACTAAAAATTAGAATTGAACAAATGGAAGTGAATAATTCAATGAGCCATCAAGAATCTATCAAACAAAACCCAAAAAGTGAAAAAAAAATAGAAGAAAATGTAAACTATCTCATTGGAAAAACAACTGACCTAAAATTAGATTTAGGAGGGACCATCTAGGATTACTGGACTTCCTGAAAATCATGAGGGAAAAAAAAAAAAAAAGAGCTTAGATATCATCTTTTAAGAAATCACCAAGAAAAACTATCCTGATATCCTGAACCAGAAAGTAAAATAACCATTGAAAGAATTCACTGATTACCTCATGAAAGAGACCCCAAAATGAATATTACAAGCACCATCATGCAAAATTTGAGAATTATCAGATCAAGGAGAAAATATTGCAAGCATCCAGAAAGAATCAATTCAAAAATCAAGGAGCCACAGTCAGAATTACTAGGCCATAGCAGCTTCCACTTTAAAGGTTGGAAATGCATGGAATCTAATACTCAAAAAGTCAAAGAAAATTGGATTGCAGCCAAGAATAAAATAACCAGTAAAATTAAGTATTATCTTTCAGTGGAAAATATGATAATTCAATAAAACAGATGAATTTCATTCATTTCTGTTGAAAAGACTAGAACTAAATAGAAAATTTTATCTTCAAATATAAAAGTCAAGAAAAGCAGGTAAAAAGAAAAGAAAACATATCCTTCTTTTAAAAATTAAAAAGCATATGTTGCAATATAAGAAGATTATGTGTTTAATTCTTGAGATCCTTATCTCTGTTATGGTATACATACAGGGTAAAGGTATAATTAGATTTTATTATGATGTTATAAAAAAGAAACTAGAGGAGGAAAGAGATTCTACTGGAAGAAGAGGAATGTGGTGTTAAAATGGGTGAAATTACATCATACAGAGAGGCAAAAAAGACTTATTACAATTGATGAAAAGAAGGGAGGGGGATGAATATTGTGTGAATCTTTCCATATTTGGCTCACAGAGAGAATACTAAACATATATAGCTTCACAGAGAAAGTTGTCTCATCCTAGAGCGAAATAGGAGGATTTTATGGGCCAGAACTCTGAACTTGAAAGAAAGGATTCTTACAGGGTACTAAGTCAGTGAAATTGATAAAGAACATCACATCTTTATCTAATTTAGCATGATTCAGTATGATTGATTTAATCCTACAAGATGATGTCATAGGCCAGAACTTGAAATAAGGTACTAAGTGGAATTGAGAAGACAATGGTTAAATCTAGTTTAGCATTGATTTAATGCAACAACAAATAATGGTTTTCTAGTGATAAAATGACTAGTGTATACTCAGTGTGGGGCATATAAACAAGAAGCTCTCAAGGACAAAAGGACAAACACACCAGAAGCTCTGAGAGCCTCAGCCAGGATTCATTTGAGGAGATTGAGAAGGCAGGTAGGAGCTTTAGCTCTAGAAACCAAGGCCAGACTGAAAGGCTTTCCAGAAAGCTGCCCAGACCCAGGAAGGAGATAATAAATGATCTGGACTATAAGAAAGCTAACTGCGCCAAAGGAAAGGAGACAAGACTTGGAAACACACAATAAAGTATTTGGACTTTAATCCCTGTTTGCACTTGTGCTGATTACTGAATTGAAAGAAAGGTTCCATCTAGAGACCCCAGAAAACCCAGCAACAGAAGATTACATTTTACAGAGAATATTACAGGAAGGGAAAAAGGAAAGGAAAGGGAGAGACAAATTGGAAGGGAGAACAGAAGTAGAAAGAGAAATATATAAGAAAGGGAGAAGGCTATAAACAAGGAGGGCTGTTTGAGGGAGGTAGTAGTCAGAAGGAAAATACTGTGAAGGAGGTAAAAGGGGAAAAGGAAAAAGCAAATTTTGACTTGGGGAAAACAAAATGGGCAAAAATGCAGAGTTAGTCATTTTAACTGTGTATGTGAATGGGATGAACTCTCCTATAAAATGGAACTATGAAGCAAACTGGATTAATAGTCAGAATCTTAAAAATATGCTGTTTACAAGAAACACTAAAGCAAAGTGATACATCCACATTAAAGATAAAGGGCTGAAACAGAATGGATTATTCTTCTGGTGAAGATAAAAAAAAAGGAGGATTTGCAATCCTGATGTCAGATCAAGCAAAATAAAAAACAGATGTAATGAAAAGAGATAAGGAAGGAAAATACATCTTACTACAGGGAACTATAGATAATGAAGAAATATCAATGCTAGACGTATACACTAAGTGGTATAGCATCTAAATTTCTAGAAAAGAAATTAAGAGATTTCCAAGAAGAAATAGACAGCAAAATTATATTAGTGGGTGATCTTACACATCCTCTCTCAGAACTAGAAAATTCAAAAGACAAAATAAATAAGAATGAAATTAAGGACGTAAAAAGAACACTTAGAAAAGTTAGGTATGATGGATCTTTGGAGAAAATTGAATGGAGAAAAATAATTATGTACTATTTTCTCAGGAGTTCATAAAACTTATAAAGATCTATCATGTAATAGAGAATAAACTCCTTAAAATCAAATTGAGAAAGGAAAAAAAAAATCCAATGAATGAATCATCCACAAATTGATAATTTCATCCAAGAAAATGATATTAATGGAACAACATACCAAAATTAGTGGAATGCAGCCAAAGCAATTCTTAGGGGAAGTTTTATATCTCTCAATGCTTACTTACATCAAAGAAAAAATAGAAGATTATTGAGTTGTCTATGCAAGTATAAAAGCTAGAAATAGAACAAATTAAAAAAATTAAATACTAAATTTGAAATTCTGAAAATAAAAGGGGAGATAAATAAAATAGAAAATAAGAAAACTATTGAATTAATAAATAAAACTAAGAAGTGTATTTATGAAAATATAACAAAAAAGATAATTTTTAATTAATTTGATTAGAAAAGGGAAGAAGAAAATGGAATTGTTCGTCTCAAAGATGAATGGAGAGAATATGCCACTAATGAAAGGAAATTAGAGCAAGAATTAAGAGCTATTTTTCCCAAATCTTTGCCAATAAATCTGATAATCTAAGTGTAATGGAGGAATACTTACCAAAATAAAGATTTCCCAGATTACCATAAGAGAAAATAAATTACTTAAATGATCCTATTTTATAAAAATGAATTATAAAAGCTATTAATCAACTACCTAAGGAAAAACTCCAAGACCAGTTGGATATATATGTGAATTCTGCCAAACATTTATAATTAAACAATTAATTCAAATATTAAGTAAACAATTTAGAAAAAATAGGGAAAGAAGTAATATTATCAAGTTCTTTTTATGACACTGATATGGTGCTATTACCTAAAACATAGGATGAAAACAGTGGAAGAAAATTATGGACTGATTTTCCTATGGATATTGATGCAAAAATATTAAATAAAATATTAGCAGAATACAGCAAGTTATTCCCAGGATAATATATCATGATTAAGTAGGATTTATACCAGGAATGAAGGGCCAGTTCAATATTAGAAAACTATTAACATAATTGTCTATATCAACAACCAAATTGATGAAAATCCCAAGATTACCTCAATAGCTGCAGGAAAAAAAAAATTGAAAAAAATTCAACACCCATTCCTATTAAAACACTAGAGAATATTTGAATAAATAGATTTTTTTTCTTTAAAATGTTTAATAGCATCTATTTAAAATCATTAGCAAACATCAAATACAATGGGGATAAACTAGAGTCATTCCCAATAAGATCAGTGATGAAATACCTTTGCCCACTATCATAATCACTACTCAATATTGTATTATAGATGTTAGCTTTGGCAAGAAGACAAAAAAAAAAAAAGAGAGATATTGAAGGAATTACAGTAGGTCAGGAGGAAATCAAATTATCACTCTTTGCAGATGATATGACAGTGTGCATAGAAAACCATAGAGAATAAACTAAAAATAAACACTATAAACAATTCACAACTTTAGCAAAGTTGCTGATTACAAAATAAATCCACACAAATTATCAGCATTTTTATATATTACCAACAAAGTCCAGACGATAGAGATACAAAGAAGGTACAAAAATAAATTCTATCCAAAATAACTGTGGAGACAAGATTAGAAGGGAAGTAATAACTTGAAAAAATTTTTTTTTATATTTAAAGGTTCTAATAAAGACTTCATTTCTAAAATATATAGAAAATTGATTAAAATTTATAAGAAATCAAACCATTCTCCAATTGATAGTCAAAGGCTATATAAACAATATGAAAAGCTGCTCCAAATCACTATTGATCAAAGAATTGCAAATTAAGACTACTCTGAGATGCCACTACACATCTCTCAGATTGGGTAAGAAGACAGGAAAAGATAATGACAAATGATGGAAGGAATGTGGCAAAACTGGGACACTGATCCATTGTTGGTAGAACTGTGAATAGACCCAAACATTCTGGAGAGTAAGTTGGATTTATGCTCAAAAAGTTATTAAACTGTGCATACATCTTTGATCCAGCAGTGTTTCTATTGGGCTTATACCCCAAAATGATCATAAAAGAGTGAAAGTGCAAGAATTTTTGCAAGAAATTGGCAACTAAATAGATGTGCATGAATTGAATAATGGCTGAATAAATTATGGTACATGAATGTTATGGAATATTATTGTTCTATAAGAATTGACACACAGGAGGATTTCAGAGTGATCTGGAGAGACTTACATGAACTGATGCTAAGTGAAATCAGCAAAACTAGATATTATTATACACAGCAACAAGACTATATGATGCTCAGTTCTGATGGATATGGCTCTCTTCAACAATGAGATGATTTGAAGCAGTTCCAATTGTTCAGTGATGAAGATATCCATTTATACCCAGAGAGAGGATTTTTGGAATCCTGTGTGGACCGCAACATAGCATTTTCACTCTTTCTATTGTTTCCTTGCATTTTGTTTTCTTGCTCAGTTTTTTTTTTTCCTTCTTCATCTGAGTTCTCTTGTGCAGGATAACTGCATAAATATGTATACATATGTTAGATTTAACATATGTTGTAAAATATTTAACATATATTGGACTACCTGCCATCTAGGGTATAGGATGATGTGAAAAAGAGGAAAATTTGGAAGAAAAGGTTTTGCAAGGGTTAGTGTTGTAATATTACCCATGCATATGTTCTGTAAATAAAAAGCTATAATAAAAATAAATATATAACAAAAACAAAATAAATGTTGATAGTATAAAATATTTGGGAGTCTATCTGCCAAGGCAAGGTAAGGAATTATATGAACAAAATTACAAAACACTTTCCAACTAAATAAAGTCAGATCTAATTATTTAGAAAAATGTCAAATCATATTCTGTGCCATACTAATCAAAATCACAAGTAATTATTTTGCAGGCTAGAAATAATAACCAAGTTTACAATGTAAGAACAAATGTTAAGAATTTCAAGGGAATTAATGAAAAAATGAAAATGAAAGTGGCCTAGCTGTACCACACCTAAAATTATCTTGTAAAGAACCAATCATCAATAGAGTAGAAATAGAGTAGAGTATCAGTTGAATAGGTTATATTCATTTGACAAAATAGTCAGTGACTATAGTAATCCAGTTTTTGACAAACCCAGACTTCACTTTTTGTGATAAGAACTTACTATTCGAACAAAAACACCTGGGAAAATTATAAATTATACAGAAACTAGGCATTTACCTATACTTGATACTGTATACCAAGAAAAGGTCAAAATGGGTTCACGATTTAGACATAAAGAGTGATATTATAACCAAATTTGAAGAGTCAAAAATAGATTACCTCTCAGATGTGTGAAGAAAGAAGAAATCTGTGGTCAAAGAAAAACTAAAGAACATTATTTAACATAAAATGGATAATTTTTATTATATTAAGTTAAAAAAGTTGTTTTACAAACAAAACCAATGAGGAAAGGAAGCAATAAACTGGGGGGAAATATTTTACATTTAAGAATTGTGATAAAGGTCTCAGTTCTAAACTATATAAATAATTGACTAAAATTTATAAGAATTTAAGCAGTTCTCCAACTGACAAGTGGCCAAAGGATACAAACAAAAAATTATTAGATGAAAAAATTAAAGCCATTTCTAGTCACATGTAAAGGTGCTCTAAATCACTATTCATCAAAGAAATGGAAATGAAGATATCTCTGAAGTATTACTACACACCTCTCGGACTGGCTAAGATGACAGAAAAAGATAAAGATGAATGATGGAAGGGATTTTGAAAAAATGGGACACTAGCATATTGTTGGGGGAGTTGTGACGTAATTTAAGCATTTTGCAGAGCAATTTGAAATTTGGCCTAAAGGGCAATCAAACTGTGCATACGCTTTAATTTAATATGTTGCTACTGGGCTACACTGGGCTTGTATCCCAAAGAGACCATGCAGAAGGAAAATGGACCTACGTGGGCAAAAATGTTTTGGGCAACCCTTGGTAGTGGCAAAAAACTGGAAACTGAGTGTCTGCCCATCATTTGGGGAATAGCTGAAAAAGTTATAGTATATGAATATTATGAAATATTATTGTTCTATAAGAAATGATCAACAGGATGATTTCAGAGATGCCTAGAGAGATTTGCATAAACTGATACTAAGTGAAATGAGCAGAACCAGGAGATAATTATACATGGCAACAGCAAGATCATTTTTGATAGATGTTGCTTTCTTCCACAATGAGATGATTCAGGTCACTGTTAATTGTCTTGTGATGAAGAGAGGCATGTGCAACTAGAAAGTAGACCACGAACTGAATGTACATAACAAAAATTATATTTTTTCCATTTTTATTGTTGTTTGCTTGCATTTTGTTTTCTCTCTTTTTTCCCTTTGTAATGTGATGAAATATCTATAGAATGGTTGCTCTTCTGGATTAGGGGAAGGAATAGGGGGAAGGGAGGGAAATTTTTGGAATACAAAATGTGGCAAGTGTGAATATTGGAAATTATCCATGCATATGTTTTGAACAAAAAAAGTTCAATAAAAAGAAAAGTAAGGAACTGGGATGTAAAGTTAGTTGCTTAGGCTCATCAAGTATTAAGCATTAGAAGCAGAAGTTAATAACTTAGATTTAGGGCGGAGCCAAGATGGCGGAGAAGAAACACACGACTCTGTGAACGTCCTCCCTCCCTCACAACCAATTAGATAAATTAAGTCTCAGAATAAGCCCAGGACTGATAGATACCACAAGGACTGGAAGCACGACTTACCAGCTGAAGAGAATCTGGAGTTTCAACAGACAAGGTCAGTCCCCAGGGGAGGAAGAAGAGAGGCCAGCACAGACAGCTGGGTGCTCGCACACTGCGCCCATTGCGCTGGGAAGGGCTCTGGGATCAGAGAAGCCACTGAGGTAAAGGAATCTGGCACAGGCTGTTAGCTCTTCTCTGCTAATTATTTAGCAGTTCAGAAGAGAAAGCCAAAATATTTTAAAACTCAGATTAGATTTTCCCCGGACCCTGGAGGTGACTCAGCAGATCTCGGCACCAGGGGGTGTGGCCTCAGCTACCACCTGAGAATAGTTAAGAGATTGACAAGTGGGTGGATATGGCCGAAGGCAACACACACTGCCTAGCTTAGCTGGAGGGAGTGGAACTCAGCTCCAGGAAGTCCCAGAGAAGCAGAACCTTTGAACTAGGGACCGCAGTTTCTGGCAGACACTTCCAGTTTGAGCACAGGGGCTTTTCACATCACCTGCTGCAGACATCCACTCCCCACCCGGACACATAGGCTGGGCTTTGTGCTGTCTTTACTATTCAACGCCCTCGAAGCACAGCAGTGCTAATCACCTCTGAGGCACCTCCAGGGAGGGGGTGGGGAACTCTCTCCAAGAGCTCTATCTTAGCTCAGGCGCAGGAGCCCCTGCATCCATCCGGTCTGGGAGGAAGCTGGTAAAGAAGTAAATAAATAATTTCCTACCCCAGAGACAGACCCCAAAAGATTTTTTAAATATGAGCAAAAAAGCCAGAAAAACTACAGATTCCTTCTATACAGAGAAAGAGCGGGTATCCAACCCCGAGGAAGTTAACAGCAGAGAGACAGCAGATAACAACCTAAAGGGGAACGATTCCTGCCCCCCATCACATAACTCTCTCCTAGAAGAAACTCTTAAAAAATTAAGGGAGATTGAAGAAAAATGGGGAAAGGAAAGGGAAGCTATGATAGAGAATAACAACGTCCTGAAATTGGAGTTGGAAAAAATAAAGAATTCACAGGAGATGCAGGGAAACAAAATTTATGAATTAGAAAAGGTTAAAAAAACACAGGAAAGTAGGATTTCTGAATTGGAAAAGATAAAAAAGTCTCAAGAAAATAGAATTTCTGAATTGGAAAAAGAAAATAATTCTCAAAAACAAATTAGGTAAATGGAAAAAAATTCAATAGAGCAAAATAATTCATTTAAAAACGAAATTGGGCAATTACAAAAAGAACTAAACACTGTGAAAGAAGAAAATAACTCCTTAAAAGTCAGGATGGAACAAATAGAAATGAATGATTCACAGAGAACCCAAGAATCTGTCAAACAAAACAAAAAAAAATGAGAAGCTGGAGAACAACGTCAAATACTTACTGGGAAAATCTATAGACCTGGAAAATAGATCTAGGAGAGATAATCTGCGGATTATTGGACTTCCAGAAAACTATGACCAAAAAAAGAGCCTAGATTCTATTTTACAGGAAATTATCAAAGAGAACTGTCCAGAGATAATAGAAACAGAAGGGAAAGTAGATGTGGAAAGAATTCATCGAACTCCTTCTGAAATAGACCCTAAAAAAAGAACACCACGGAATATAGTGGCTAAGCTGCAGAATTACCACACAAAGGAGAAAATCCTGCAAGCAGCTAGAAAAAAACAATTTAAATACCAAGATGCCACAATAAAGATCACCCAAGATCTGGCTGCCTCCACATTAAAAGATAGAAGGGCCTGGAATCTGATATTCTGTAAGGCAAAAGATCAAGGACTGCAACCAAGAATGAACTACCCAGCTAAGTTTAGCATCTTTTTCCATGGAAGAAGATGGTCATTCAATGAAACAGAGGAATTCTATATGTTTCTAAGAAAAAAACCAGACTTAAACAAAAAATTTGATCTACATCCACAAGACTGAAGAGAAACAGAAAAAGGTACACAGAACCCTTGAGAACTGTAACTCTGTTGTGGGTATATAAAAAATACTCAAGGATAATTTGATTTTACTGATATAAAAGAAAAAAAGGGGGTTGTAGTAAAGGGAAGGCTAAGAAATAGACCGGTAGATCAGTGGAACAGATTAGATACAAAGGACAAAAAAGGATACATATATAGCAACCTAATCTTTGACAAACCCAAAGATTCCAACATTAGGGATAAAAATTCATTATTCGGAAAAAACTGTTGGGAAAACTGGAAATTAGTATGGCAGAAATTAGATATGGATCCACACTTAACACCATATACCAAGATAAGATCAAAATGGATCCATGATTTAGGCATAAAGAGGGAGATAATAAACAGATTAGAGGAACAGAGGATAATCTACCTCTCAGACTTGTGGAGGAGGAAGGAATTTATGACCAGAGGAGAACTAGAGATCATTATTGATCACAAAATAGAAGATTTTGATTACATCAAACTAAAAAGTTTCTGTACAAATAATACTAATGCAAACAAGATTAGAAGGGAAGTAACAAATTGGGAAAATATTTTTAAAAACAAAGGTTCTGACAAAGGTCTCATTTCCAAAATATATAGAGAACTGACCCTAATTTATAAGAACCCGAACCATTCTCCAATTGATAAATGGTCAAAGGATATGAACAGACAATTCTCAGAGGAAGAAATTGAAACTATTTCCACTCATATGAAAGAGTGTTCCAAATCACTACTGATCAGAGAAATGCAAATTAAGACCACTCTGAGATACCACTACACACCTGTCAGATTGGCTAAGATGACAGGAACAAATAATGATGAATGTTGGAGGGGATGTGGGGAAACTGGGACACTAATACATTGCTGGTGGAGTTGCGAAAGAATCCAGCCATTCTGGAGAGCAATCTGGAATTATGCCCAAAAAGTTATCAAACTGTGCATACCCTTTGACCCAGCAGCGCTACTACTGGGATTATATCCCAAAGAAATACTAAAGAGCGGAAAGAGACATATATGTGCCAAAATGTTTGTGGCAGCTCTTTTTGTTGTAGCTAGAAACTGGAAGATGAATGGATGTCCATCAGTTGGAGAATGGTTGGGTAAATTGTGGTATATGAAGGTTATGGAATATTATTGCTCTGTAAGAAATGACCAGCAGGAGGAATACAGAGAGGCCTGGAGAGATTTAAATCAACTGATGCTGAGTGAAATGAGCAGAACCAGAAGATCACTGTACACTTCAACAACAATACTGTATGAGGATGTATTCTGATGGAAGTGGAAATCTTCAACATAAAGAAGATCCAACTCACTTCCAGTTGATCAATGATGGACAGAGGTAGCTACACCCAGAGAAGAAACACTGGGAAGTGAATGTAAACTGTTAGCACTAATATCTGTCTGCCCAGGTTGCATGTACCTTCGGATTCTAATGTTTATTGTGCAACAAGAAAATGATATTCACACACATGTATTGTACCTAGAGTATATTGTAACACATGTAAAATGTATGGGATTGCCTGTCGTCGGGGGGAGGGAATAGAGGGAGGGGGGGATAATTTGGAAAAATGAATACAAGGGATAATATTATAAAAAATATATATATATATATATATAATAAAAAATTAAAAAAAATAACTTAGATTTATCTGAGGTGGATTATCTGGTTTATCATTAAACTTCTATAGCAAAATATTTGTTCAAAAAAAACAAGAAGGTAAATGATTCAAAGAGAAGAAATGAATAATTCTTTATGAAATGATCTTAGGACAAGGAACCCTGAAGACTGAGCAACTTTAAAATCATTGAAGGATTTTCAAAAATGATTTAGAGCTATTGATGTATACAAAAACAGAGAGTGCATAAATGATGCATATTCGATAGTTTTTTGATTGCAGATTGAGAATGAAAAGCATTAATAATATCCAGCAATTTGTAAGCAAATATCATGGACATGTGTGAATAAATCAGGCTCATGTCTATTTATAATTATAAAATTAAACCAAAGCAGTAACAATTTAATTGTTTAACTTTTAATCATATCAGTAAACTGAGTTATAATAGATTGTGTGACAACATTTGATTCTAAAAAGAGAGATTCCAAGAGATACATATTCAAGAAATAAGATGACTACTAGCTAAGCTGCAGGGGAATAAATCTCTATTTGGATTACTAATTAAGTTTTGTGGAAGTTTTCTTGTGTTTAACACTTCAGAAAACACATCAAAAAGAGGTTATTCAGATCTTAAAAAAGGATCGACTTCTCTTTGTACTTTGTAGTTATCAAATATCTGTTTTTAATAGTAATGCCATAACTTCCACTAAAATTTAAGCTCCTTGATCAAGGACTGATTTTTCTTTTTGTATCCCTAGTATCTAGCAAGGTAAGTTACACATGCTAACATGTTTTAAAATAGTTATTATATTGAGTTGGAGTTCTCCTTTTTATTTTTACAGCAAAAATTACACAAAGAAATTGTGTGGTTTTGTGCATCATTTTTTTCTAGTATTTTTACAATATACATTGTGAATACATCCCTCAGTACTGTCATTGAGAACAAAGGAAGAAAAAATAACTTTTAGGTGGTATAAGACACATAACTACAATATATGGAGCACTGGGACCTGTATTCAAATTTGACTTTAGTAAATGTACGACCCTGGGCAAAAAGTTTAAGCAATTTTTGCCTGTTTCCTCATCTGTGAAATGGAGGTAATTATAATGCCTATCTCAGGATTGTTGTGGGGATCAAAAGAGATCATATTTATAAAATGTTTAGCACAGTGACTAGCACACAGTAGTTTCTATATAAATGCCTTTTTTTTCTTTTTTTTTTTTTTTTTCCCATTCTAACCCACCTTCTCCAATAAGCAAATTTCTATGTTTTGGTTAGTTTTCTGGAGGTCTTTCATATGGGCCTTGGTCTCAGTGAAGATATGTAATATTCTTATCTAAAATGTAATCTTCTCTTATTTGGGGTTTCCTTGGAGTCTCTGGAGGCAGCTTTAGTTTCAGTTCAGTAATCACGTCAAATGCAGCCAGGAATTAAAGTCCAAATCCTTTATTGTTTCTTTCCAAATCTTGTCTCCTGTCCTGCGGCCGGGTTAGCTTTCTTAGAGGCCTTCTGTAGTCTTGTTTTCAAGAGCTTGAGCTCTGACTTCTGAATTTCCCTGAATGACATATGATTGAGGCTCCTAGCTTATATATGTTCTCTTAAAAGTGTGAATCTTGTGGAACTATAATAAGTACTAAGTACATGTATTGAACTAGAGAACTGTTAAGCCCTATACTAATCAACCATTGCATTGACTTAGCACCTTATTTCAAGTTCTAGTCCATACCACCTTGTGCTTTCTTTTGTTTTTAGAACATAGTTGGTCATGACCTCTCTCACTTCTCAGGAAGGGAGATGAAAACACCAAAGGAAATGGGAAATCAAATCAGATTAGCAGGTTTCTGTAGGGGCTCACTTGAAACTGGTATACATAAATCCATCAATATGGGAGGCATTACACATAATTACATAAATTACATAAGCACATAGTAACACAAGCTAGTAGTGATGTAACAAATAACATGAATCAACTTGAGGATAAGTCCTAGAAAAGGAAACTACTGTCCATTTGTTCATGTGCCAGGAATCCAATAATTCTTGCAAGTTTTGACATGCTGCAATAGTCTCATCTTGTGTTAGGGAATCCAATGATTCCTGCAGATTTTGTTCTTGGGTCTTCTCCTTTGTTTTGAGGTTTTTCTCTTTTTCTGTCTCTCTCCAGGTGCTTATTGCCACCCATCTGCTTCCTTTTCCATATGTTTCCTTCTCCATCTACAGGAATAAAAGCAAACCCTTTCTCCTGAGCAGTTAACCTATATAGTCCCTTTTATTTACCACTTTCTACATTTCTTCTCATCACCTGGCAATTACATTGGAGCTGCTTGCACTGGACACTAAACTTCTGTTGGGTTAAAAAAGCCTATATTCTCTCCAATTTTAATTGCTTTCTGCCATGTGATTGCTTTTCAGCTGATTGATCACATCAAAGTCCTTAACTTCTAAAGACTCTCTAGGTGTAAACTCAGCTGCCATCATGCCCCACCTGTTTTTTGATTGATATCTTGGAGCTGGGCCATGATTTTCATTTCCCTGGATCAATCTACATTGTGAGGCCCAGGGGAAGCCCTTGTGGCATTTTGGACATAAGGTTTTAGGTCTTCTCTCACTCTGTCCTCTCACTCTATCTCTTTGCCTACATTGGGTTCTCAGATGTCATATTTTTCCACACTGAAAACATTGGTGAGTCTCTTTAGAAGTCCCTTGCCAAGAAGGACCCTGTTTTCCCATGTTCATCATAGTCTGGGTATAATAAGCATTTGTGCCTACTGTAGCACAGTGTCTTATAATCTCCTCTAAAGAAGCATTTTTGTGTAATCCCCATTTAATTCTTCTGCAAACCTCATTAACATTTTCCTTAGCCAGTTCTCTGATCATTATTCTTGTAGCTGCATTTTCTCCAATAGTTCTTGTAACAGCTGTTTGCAGACATCCCACAAAATCTGCAAATGGTTCATTGGGAGCTTGCTCTATTTTTGTGAAGGCTTTCATTCAATCTTTCCCTGAGAAGGAACCCCAAGCTTTTTTAGCAGCAGTGGCAATTTGTTCATACACTTCTATGAGGTAGTTAATCTGTGCTGAATTCTCTGCACACTGACCTTTACCTGCTAGTTGGTCAAAGGTGATTTGTACATTAATTCCAGTTTGCTTATTGCATTGGGCTTGAATCCTACATAATTCATTATATGCCAAAAGGCACAACAAGGTTCTAAACATGTCCTTGCTATGGATTTCCAATCACAAAGGGTTAAGATTTCATAAGCTAAACTTTCCAGTAACATCTTAACAAAAAACAATATAGCCCCATAAAGAGAGCAACCCTTTTTTAAATCCTTAATTTTTTCCAGATCAAAAGGAGTGTATCTTTTCCTTTTTTGATCTAAAGAGCCAAGGCCTTCTATCATAGGGTATGCATTTATTAAATCAGATATATTCTGCCATTCATTTTTTTCCTTAACCTATGCTTTTTGTAATCTTGTCATAGGCTGCTTCATAGGTGGTGCTGATTGTGTTACTGCTTCTCCCCCTCCTCCTTCTCCTTCCAACCATGAAGAGTTAATTTAGGGAGTTGGTCAGGGGATGGGGAATGCCCCAATTTCTCCTGCTGTGAAGTAGCACACTCAAAAGTGTACTTACCTTTATTCTTCATCCTTTTCACATAGTTTATTTGAATCCTTCCCCTCCTGCTCTTGCGTCTTTTTTCCTTATTCTATAACTTGTATACTTTCCTAAAGCCACTTGTATTAAATTATATGTATTAAGTGTGTCTTTGGAAATTGAGTCAGGTTCATCTTCATTATGGAATTGACATAGTTGCTCTCCTACTAATTTGCACTCCTCTATATCCAATTATCTTTCCATAGAGGACAAGGAGATGTGTACTGTACAGTTTCCAAAAGTTCATTGATCTGCTCCCAAATTATAATGAAACCTTAGCTTTTCATAACTCTAACAATGCTCTCTACACATTTTCCTTAATTGGAAAAGAAGGCTGTTTTCTAAACATTTGTCCCATTTTAGCTGAAGGACTACTTTAGTCCTTTAACAAAGTTTTCTTGTCTATTTTTGTACTCACCCTAATTTCTGGGTCGAGGAGACTTTTCCACTGAAATCAGGATCAGAGACTTTTCCACTGAAATCAGGATCATGTCTGCCCCATGTTCAGATGCCAAAATATAATATTCTTCTTCAAAATGTAATGTTCTTTTGTTGGGGTTTCCGTGGGGTGTCTGTAGACAGCCTTAGTTTCAGGTCAGTAATCACCTCAAATGCAGCTAAGTATTAAAGTCCAAATCCTTTATTGTCTTTTTCCTAGTATGTCTCCTTTTCTGAGGCCTGGTTAGCTTTCTTAGAGGCCTTCTGTAGTCTTCCTTCAGAGAGTTTGAGCTCTGGCTTCTGAATCTCCTTGAGTGACACCTGGTTGAGGCTCCTAGGTTATATATGCTCTCTTAAAGGTGTGAATCTTGTGGAATTATAGTAAGTACTATATACATGTACTGAACTAGAGAACTGTTAAGCACTATGCTAAACAACCATTGTCTCTATAAATTCCACTGACTTAGCACCTTGTTTCAAGTTCTGGCCCAAAGGAGAGAAATGCAGAACAGCCACCATGATGGTGTGAGATGGAGTGAATCTCTCTCTTTGGCTGCAAGAACTTGAGCTCCCACCTCCAATCTTCTGTCTTATCTGGCTCTGTATCCGAGCTTTTTGCTCCCCCAGGAGAACTACAAAGAGCCTGACTAAAGATGGAATGAATCTATCTCTGAGTCCTTCTGAGTCTGAATCAGTCTTTCTCAAAGTGCAGGAAGGAGAACCACCAAGAGCCTGATCAAAGATGGAATATCTCTGTCTGAGTTTGTCCCAGCTTTATGTTTTATTTTACTTACATCATAGTAGATGTGAATCTTGTAGAATAGGTGTCATACTTGTACAACTATATTAAGTACTAAGTATTAAGTACTAAGTACATGTACTGAACTAGAGAACTATTAATCACCATGCTAAACTAGATAATGACTGTCTTATCAATTCTGCTAACTTAACATTTTGTAAGAATCCTTCTTTGGAGTACAGAGTTCTGGCCCATAGCACAAATTAAGTTATCTGGGGCCTTGTTTCTTTGTCTATGAATTGAATTACAATGCAATAAAATGTTTATAGTTCTTTTTTATACACTGGGAAAATATGAAATTTTAATAGGTCATGGCCCTATATACCTTGGTGCTTATGTGTAAGTTATGGGACCAAAAGCAAAAGAAAAATAAAGCATGGGGAACAAGTTTTGAGGTATTATAAAGCATATTTTGAAGTCTGAGAAGAAAGCTCTTATGTGTGTGGAAAATCAGTGAAGGGAGAAGATAGCATTTGAATTGGATTTTAAGGAATGAATAAGATTTTAAAAGGGAAGAGATATGAAAGGTATTTTAAAGGGAAGAATAGTGGGGGAAATACCAATATGAGAACACATTGCATAATCTGTATACTGTTAGACTAGATCATAAAACATCAGAAATTGTGGGGAATACTATGGCAAAGAAAAATAGCACAAAATGTTTAGAAAGAAATAGAAAAATGAGATGGGATAATCAGTATTTCTGATAGCAGTACAAAGATGATAAAATCCCTTTAGAGATAGTGGTAGTTGGAGATATAAGCATTATAGTTTTAGTTTTTATAGAAGACTCTTTGAACTAGGCCAAAGCAATACTTGCAACATGTACCTAATTAACAGTTCAGGAATTATATTTTTCAAAAGCAAAGTCTTCCCTATGCAGAGGTGTGCTGGAGTCAGGACAAAAGTAGCATGTAGGAATGCCTTAAATTTTCATTTAGTTTCATTAAATTTCTTTTAAGCTCCAGAAATCAGCAAACACTAAAATTCAGAGTCTGAATTTTATGTATTATTTTGTTTATTGTCCAAGGTTAGGAAAGTTATAGAAAAAATGTTACTAATTCAGATTAAATTTAGAATTATGATATACAAACACATTGTTCTCAGAGCTCCAGATATCAAACTTTGCCTCTTCAGTCCTTCAATCCATACTATATAACTAAGAGGACAAAGACAATATGATGGATATTTAATGAAATGTCACTATATATTTAATACATAGAAACATCTTTTGCTGAAATTTACATAAAATATGTTTTTTTTTTTTTGTTGTTGTTTGTTTTTGTATTTGTTTTTGTTTTCGTTTTTGTTTTTTCCTGAGGTAATTGAGGTCAAGTGAGTTGCCCAGAGAAACACAGCTAGGAAGTGGCAAGTGTCTATAGGCAGAGTTGAACTCAGGTCCTCCTGACTTCAGGGCTGGTGCCCTATGCACTACACCACCTGGCTGCCTCATGAACAAACTTTTAACAGAATTTCTTGTCTATTACAATCTGCTCCCATAAAATAAGTTTTTAGATTTCTGATCCCAAGTTGGAGCAACACAAATATGCTGATTGCCTCAGATTTTGATACTTAAGCTCCCTCTGTTGCCTTCTCCTCTGATTGGAGAGATGGGTGTTAAAACATTAAACTCCTCCTAAAGCCTTCTATTATAAAGAGCTGTCAACTTTCAAAACTTTCCATGTAACTCTCCATTCCCCTTCAGCTGCTTTGATTGGTCTCAACTCAACTGAATATGAGGCTCCTATGTCAAACACCTCTTGATGGTTTCATTTTAAACTTCCTTTACTCTGATATCTTCCTCCAATAGATTGTTAGCTTTTTGAAATCGGGGACCATCTTTTTTTGTTTGTTTGTTTGCCTAACATATTGTCTGGCATATAGTAAGTTTTGAATATATGTTTATTAAATTGAATTGAATGTTTAACAGAAGCATCTGCAAATATACTATAGTAGAAATACCAAAGAGATTAATTGTTGTTGGTTCTTACCGTCCATCCCTTCCTGCCCATTTTAGTGCATTTTTAAACGATTTTATTTTTTAAACAGAAGCACAGATAATTTTTCAGCATTCACCCTTGCATAGCTTTGTGTTTCATATTTTCCCCTCCGTCGTCTCATATCCACATCTAGAAGGCAAGCAATACAATATGTTATACATGCTAATATATATGTTAAATCCAATGTGTAAATATATTTATAAAATTATCTTACTGCACAAGAAAAATTAAATCCAAAAGGGAAAAATGCATAAGAAAACAAAATACAAGTGAAGAACAACAAAAAAGTGAAAATGTTATTTTGTGATCCACATTCAGTAACCACAGTCACTCTCTGGTTCATTGGTCTATAATAATGATGTTGCCATGTACAATGATCTCCTGGTTCTGCTCATTTCACTTAGCACCAGTTCGTGTAGACTTCTCTGAAATCATGCTTCTGATCATTTCTTATAGAACAATAATATTCCATAACATTTGTATACCATAACTTATTCAACCATTCTCCAACTGATGGGCATCCATTCAGTTTCTAGTTTCTTGCCACTACAAAAAGGGCTGCCACAAACATTTTTGCACATGTGGGCCCTTTCCCTCATTTAAAATCTCTTTGGGATATAGGTCCAATAGAAACACTGCTGGATCAAAGGATATGAAGTTTGATAACTTTTTGAGCATAGTTCTAAATTGTTCTCTAGAATGGTTGCATCTGTTCACAGTTCTACCAACAATGTATTGTAATGTGGCCTAGTTTTCCCCCATCCATCCAGCATTCATCATTATCTTTTCCTGTCATCTTAGCCAATCCGAGAGGTATGTAGAGGTATCTCAGAGTTGTCTTAATTTTCATTTCTCTGATCAATAATGATTTGGAACACCTGTTCATATGAGTATAAATAGTTTTAATTTCATCATCTAAAAATTGTCTGTTCATATCCTTTGACCATTATCAATTGGACAATGGCTTGATTTCTTATAAATTAGATTCAATTCTCTCTATATTTTGGAAATGAGGCATTTATCAGAACCTTTAACTGTAAAAATGTTTTCCCCCAATTTATTGCTTCTCTTCTGATCTTGTTTATATTTGCTATTTTTGTACAAAAACTTTTTAACTTGATTTAATCAAAATTTTCTATTTTATAATCAATAATGACTTCTAGTTCTTCTTTGGTCACAAATTCCTTTCTTCTCCACAGATCTGAGATATAAACTATTCTATGTACTTCTAATTTATTTATAATATCACTTTTTATATCCAAATCATGAACTCATTTGACCTTATCTTGGTATGTGGTTTTAGGTGTGGGTCAATGCCTAATTTCTGCCAGACTAGTTTCCAATTTTCCCAGCACTTTTTGCCAAATGGCTAATTCTCATCCCCAAATGTGGGGTATTTTAATTCATTTTAATAGAAACTTTAAAAAGACATTAAAATGCATTCAACTATTTCCTACTATAGTCAGAGGAATTTACTATGAAAAAGACTAAGTAGCAGTTAAAACAGTAAAAAATAATTTGTAAAGCCTGGTTTTGAAGTCACTGGCTAATATATCATTAGTTCTATGGAACCAGAATCCCTAAGCTTTATTTGATTCCGAGTAAAAATCCTAAAACTTTCACAAGTTGGCCAATTCATTTTTTCAAGGAGTATTTTAATCAAGTTGAATGGAACAAATTCAGTACTTCAAATGACAAGCCTTCAAATACTTGAAGACAGCTGTTATATCCTCTCTGACTCTTCTTGTCTTTTAACTAAATACTTCCAGTTCCTTCAACTGATCTTCATGTAGCATAGATTTACATCTCATCCCTAACCCAGTTGTAGTGCTCTTGACACACTCCATCTCATCAATATTTTCTTAAACTCTGGTATCCAGATCTGAACACAATATTGCAGAAGAACTGTGACATCGTGAAATTACCCTGGGAATATCACTTCCTAAACTTTCATACTGAGTCTCCAATAAAGCAGGATAATATAAAATGAGTTTTTTTTTTCTTTTTTGGAGGGGGTTAATATATTTTAAGTTTTTACTCCATTAAATCATTTATTTCTTAAAAACCTGGGCTGTCTTTAACATCTTTTTAATCTTTAAATCTCTAGTCCTTTACACCACACCTAGACCATTGTAGGTATTTAATATTTATTGAATGACTGATTAAAAGACCCATAGATTTTAATTTCTTCTTTTTGAAGAGAATCACTGTTGTCTAAACATAATTCCTTCATCTTATGTACATGAAGTCAATTTATATTTATTAAGTGGAAGTTTTCATATTGAATCCTGTTGAATTTAATTTTATCAGATTAAGTCCAGTGCTTTAGTCTATCAAGATCTTTGATTCAGATTCCCTCAATCACTGTGTTAGTTTTCTTTCCTAGTTTTATCTTATCTGCAAAATTGAAGAGCATATTATTTATGTCTTTATTCAAGTTATTGATCAAAATGTCAAGTAGTGGCAAGCTCATGGCAAACTGATGGTAAAAAAAATAAAAAGCTACTTTTTGAGGCCTATTACTCAACTAGTTCTCAACCTATTAGCTTGTTTTGACATATATTCTAGTCTAGTCTCCATCCTTATAAGAATAATATTAGGTACTTTATCAAAAGCATTATTAAATATCTAGGTAAATTATATACATTAATTTTTATTATGTTATATTAGTCTTATACAAATAAATAAGGTTATCTTCCATGGCTATTTTTGATGAAGTGTAAGGGCCCTTTAAATGGGCTGCGCCACAGTGCATCATTGAGTCCCAGAAGTAATTTCTGTGGATATTAGGACTGCCTTGTAGGTGGGATCCTACCCATTTTGAGATAGCTTCATAATGGGTGACTCTCTCACTGATTGGCTGTGTGTGTGACCTCACAGGCCCTATGTAAGCCCACTGCAGGCAGCAATCGTTCTCTTTAACCTGGCGCTCTTCACCCTGGCTCCCTAGCCTGGGTGGCCAAGCCAAGATGGATAGCCAAAAGAGGTAAGGGTTTTGGTAGTGAACACGTGGGTCTTCAGACCAGGTGTTCACTAGGGAACCAACAAATCAGGGCATCAGTTAGGGCATTATGTGAGTATGTATAATAAAGGCTTTTAAGATTACACATGGCTGTTCTTGAGTGCGCTACCGGTTATTAAGCTATAGATTCAAGAGATTGTGGCCAGAGACCTTTGAAGGCCTCAGAGGAGGCAAACCAGGTAGAGTTCACACTGCAAAGGACAGTGGTCAAAGGTACTCTGGTGGGTCTAGGACAGACTAGTAATTGTAACTGCCAGGAGAGCACGTTACAATGAAGTCCTGCCATCTTGTTGTTATCACTAATTTCCCTTTCTAGATGTTCACTAATCATTTTTCTGATAATCATTTTTAGAATTTACCTAGGATTCAAAGTAAATTTCACTGGCCTGTAGCTTACAATTTCTAAACTATTTTTTTTAATTGGGGCATATTTCTTCTTTAATTTTTGGTTCATATTCTATTTCACATGATTTTTCACAATGTCAATCATTATTATCCTATCTCCTAAATTCTACCCACTCTATACACTCAGGCTTGAGAATATAGTTCATTTAATCAGAGCCAAGTTATTTGAATTCATCATGGACAGCTAGATGTTTTCTTAACATCTCCTTACTCATATTGTTACCAAGTCCTAGTTAGTTTTTTGTTTTATTTTATTTTATTTTTTTTTAAATTTTGTTCATTCTAGTAGAATGGTTATTGTATTATACAGAGAATAATATTGATTAGCATTTTCCTCTGTTGTCAATTACTATCATTCTAAGCATTTCCTCCAAAATGTCCTATCTTGTTTCTCTCTCTTTAATCATTATTTAATTTAAAGAAAACAATGAGAATATTTTGTTACTTATTCTTTACTCCCTTTCCAAGTGACAGTTCATTCTAAGCTCTAAGCTTTGGTATTCTTCATACTTTTTTTAATTATTTTTTTTTTCACATTTCTTTTTAAAATCTTTTGAGTTTAAAGCTCTCTCATCCCTTCCCATATTTATGAGATCACATGTAAGGTTATTCAAAACATATCCATACAAGTCAATTTGTAAAAGAAAACATATATCTTCCGCTCTAATGAAAATAAAATCCTCAAGAATAATTAAATCAAAAAAGAGGTAGAAAAAGAGAGGGAGGGAGGGACATGGACATACTGCTCCTCTACATCTGTTAGAAGATGGTGATCTGATTTGGGCATTAACACACTGGCCTTCTACATATAACCACTTAGGTTTAGTTATTTTCTATAAGTAGGTAGATATATAGATAGAGTGAGTGTTTGTGTGTGTAGACATAAATATATGCAAATGTGTACTTGTATATACATATATACGTATTTATATATATGCACATGAACATATATTATGTTTACATACATGTGTGACACATATATACAATTTAAAATTTCACAGATTTTGTAATATATATGCTTCTGATCATACTGCTAGTTTTACTAAAGTCATAATTGTATTTATATCTTTCAAGATTCTGGTCTTGATGCTATGAACTATGAGTTTTAGATATTTTTTCTTAATTGAAAAATGGGGCCCTGTGTATTTACTATTTTAACACATTCAATGCCTGGCGTGGTGTTTTTATAATAATAAATCAAAAATAACTTTAGGAATAAAATTATATCTAATTAATTTCACGTTATGCGACATTAACCCCCTGGTTTACTGTTATAGTACACTTGTATACTCACTATTTTGAAAATAATCTATTGATAAACAGTCAGAAATAATAAGTTTTAAGAAATGTGAATGCTTACTTCAAGATTATATAACATAATCTATATTGGAGAATTATTTTGCCTCTCATCCCTTACTGGAGAAAAATCCTCTATTAAAAAATAATTTATGGGAGAACATTTGAAGGGAGTACTGGGACAGTTAATAGTTGACTAAATTTTGAATGGGTTGTAGTTAAATATTTCTATTTCAGAATTATTACCTTAACACGAATTAATTTTTTGCTTAAGTTTTATTTTACTTTTAAAAGTTTCCCCTTGTATTGTTTTGATGCCTCTATTTTTTTTTTTAATTTAATATAACTCGGAGGCAATCCTCTATTTTCTTTCATTTTTAATTAGCAAGACTTTCAGATCAAACTTGACTTGTTTACAAGAAAATATTCTTTCGATTCTCTATTGAATATCCATAAAATACCAAAAACTTCTATAAAAAATAAAGGTCATGCTCTAATATGGATAATGTTTTTGAAAGACAGCCATCATTTGTCTGAGTGATGTGTTTGTTCATAGATTTCTGCTTTTAATATTCATTTTCCAAATATAAAGATAATTATATTTTGATCATTTTCTTACTCAAGCCGAGATGAAATGCATGCACTTAATTTCTGTTTATTATCACACTACTGTAACTGACATAATTGCATTTTTAATGGTGATATATAAAGTTCAAAATAAGAAGGAAGTATAAGCTAGAGACTGGTTTGCTGCATCTTTAGGATTATTTACCATTTGGCTTACTTTGGAGGTTAAGGGGTACAATCACTTATTAACTCATCAGCAGAACGTTATTAGGAATCAATAAGGATCTCTTTTAAATGAGGTCATTCAGTTTGGGATTTATAAGGACAGTGGTTTATCTATGGCAACAGTCTATAAAATCAAGAATTTTGCCTACGGTTTTTAGATTGCTATAGGAACAATTAATTAAGAATGCAATTTTTAAGCTATGTGCCATGCTTGATTTACAGTTTAAATATATTACAAGCAATTATTTTATAATTTATTGGGCAATGCAAAAATGGACAATTAAAAAATCTATAGAACAATTTATCTTAAATGTCTTCTAAATGTTTACAGCATTTCTTTGTGTAGTCACTTATTGCTTTTCATCCTCATATAACAAGTGAGAAATGTATTGCTTTAAATGGAATATAAAGAAAATAGATTGACAAAATTGCATTGATATATATTTTTCCTAACTTCAACAACTGATAAATATGCAATACATTAAATCTCCTATACTAGGGAATCAATTAAAAGATATTGATTAAACACATAATATCTAAAAGGTTTCTGCTAGTTTCTTGTGAGAAAAAGGTTGTCTCCCTGGAGTGATTGAAGTAATTTTTTTAATATTAATTTTTATCTCAATTGGAACTTAGAAGTATTCCTTTAAAAAAACAGCTCTATATTGAAATATGCAGGCACCATAATACACTGGGAGTAAGGTAAAAAATATGAATTCAAACCCCATATTTCTCTTTTATTACCTATGTGAACTTGGTCATTTAATGTAACCTCCCCAACATCAGTTTCCTCATTTGTGAAAGTAGTACATTGAACTAGCAGGATTCAGCACTTCCTTCTAAATCTATGATCTTATTGCAAACATATTTTAAAATTTGGGACGGTTATTTTAAAATTCCTTACATAAAGTATCACTGGTTATAGTACAGTCAGTGTTACTGTAAGCAAAAGGTTCAATGAGGTTTTATAGCAATTTGTCATTGTCTGCAAGGCTCTTCAATAAATTTATTATTAATGATCCATAAAACTAATGTTTATTACTAGGTGGAATTGAAAATAAAATACTGGAGCTGAAGTCAGGAAGACCAGTGTTTAAGTCTGGCCTCAGACATAGACTAATTATGTGACTGTGAGCAAGTTACTTAATCAATTTGCTTTAGTTGCTTCATCTGTTAATTATAAATAATAAAAATATCTGCTGCCCAGGACTGCTGTGAGGATCAAATGAGGTAGTTATGAAAAAACTAAGCACAATAGCTGGCACATACTGAGGTTTATATAAATGTTAGCTATTTATTGTACCTATTGTTAAGTATATTGTTGTTGAGACAATAAAGTGTTTTTTTTTCTCACAATTGCAGATGGATAATATATTATATTATTTCAATATTCTAGATAGGCAACAACAATTCAGTGATGATACATAGCTTGACCATTTGCACAATGATACATGAGTATCAAAGATGTTACTTGAATTAAGGATTTCTGAATTAACACCAGATTCTAACTCATTCTGCTTTTGATATTCATAAGCCACCTAATGTGTGACTGATACTTCCCAGAACAAGCTGTTTCAAATTTCTAACACTGCAATATGTTATACTTCCTTGTTAGCCATCTTCAAATAGCAAATATATATGTCATCCTTACATCTAACTGGGGCTATTCCTAAAGCAAAATTAACCTTCTAAGCATACAGGAACAAATTTTTCTTAACCACACAACTGTTCTTATCTGAATAGATTTATATATATATACATATATATATATATATATATATATATATATTATCATATACATATTGGATGACATTGTCATTATTAATGAACACTTAATAGACTATGACATATTATAAAAATATACAATTTAAGCATTATCACTATTGATGATACTACTTTTAACTATCTATAATATTACTTGAATCAGCAAACTAATATCCCTCAAGAAAATCTGATATGCACTTACTTAGAAAGGTATTACAGAGTTCAAATCCTTCCCTGAGACACCTGAACCAGAACTGTTATTTAATATCCTAGTATGCCACCCAACTCTGACACATGATAAATTACAGAAGATCTATGCACTTACATTGGTGAGTTGAATTTCCACATGAGAAGTTATATATATATATATATATATATATATATATATATATATATATATATATATAAAAGAAATAGCAGGTTCAGACGTTGTCATTATTCATTTATTCAACAGGTTTTATTAAGCTCCTACTACATGGTCTCCTTTTAGTATGACATCTATCAAAGCGAAAATAGCCTATCTTTAATTTGACAAGTAGAATATGTCACCCTGGTTAAATGTCAAAATATAAAGCCTTATTCTGTGAGCCATGAGACCTATATAGAGGGAGAGGTGATCTTCAAAACCTGAGGTCATTTAAATTATTATTACTATAATAAGAAACTGACAGAACAGCAAAGGTGAGGAGAAATTTCTTATTAATTGAATCCTTGGGTATGTGTGTACATACATGTATACATGTTTATATGTGTATTTGTTTATGTTTAAGCTTTGCCAAAACATCCTTGATAGTTGATATGTCAAAATTTTTAGGTAAAAATGTGACATTTTCCCAGAGAGAATATAGAATAGCAGAAATCTTATGTACATAAAATAGAAAGTCTTTATGATTTCCTCTTGCTTTATATGTATATGCTATAATAACTAACCCCATATATTTGGTAGATTATTAGTGAATAAAATAAGGTAGAATATTTTATTCCTAGAAAGCCCAAAAAGAATACCTTAAAAGGAATGTGTTTGGAATTACGTTTACCATCACCACCAGTGACCTCTCTTTCCCTGCCTTTTCCTGCTTCATTTATAGTCAAATACATTTGAACAGTCTGTAGAAAACTCAATATCCCGTTAATGCCTGAATTCATCTCTCTTTCTCTCTCCCTCTGGTTGGGAGAAGGGTAACTCAGGGCAAAAATTCCATCACCAGCATAAATTACTAGTTATCTTGATTAAAAGACATATGCTAGGGAATTGCTTAACGACCATAGAAAGTAAATTATTTGGGAAAAAAAAACAAACAAAAAACAAAAAAACAACCTTTAGACCAAAAAGTTACATATTAGTATCTTTAATTCTATATAACAGAGACTTTGAATGATAATTTTAATTCACTTCAATTTTTCTCCAGAAAAAAAAAAAGAAAGTAGATATTTCTTCAGAACATAAACACTAGAGAAATGAGTGTTACAAGAAAGGACCCAAATAAAAAGAAGACTAATAACACTGAGGCAGACCCAGAATATTTCTCAGGGAAATCCCTGATTGATGTTAGTGCTTGTTGACTAGACCAAGTAGACTAAAAAAAAAAAAAAAGATCCCAAATTTGCAATAAAAGTATTTGATTATAAATCAGGGCATTACTAGGTTGGTCAGGTACCATTTGGTTTAGGTGTTTTCAGAGATCTCTTTAAATTCTGAGATTCTGGGTTTCTCTAAATTCTACTCTAAACTTGTGTGTGTGTGTGTGGGTATGTGTGTATGTATATGAAAATAAATTATTTGTAAGAATATTAAAATAGTGTTGGATATAAGGTGAAATGGCCAAGATAATGAATGAATGAATGATTGAATCTTTTATTATAAGATACCCCTTGAATTCAGTGTAACAGAGAAAGTTTCTTTTATATTTATTTACTTGCAGGCTTCAAGTTTGATGGTTGTATGACCAATCATTTGCATAAAAATGAAGAAAAGAAATGAAATCTTTTCAGGAGAGTTTGGAAAAGGAATCAAATAAATTGACTGAAGAAACCAAATATTTAAAACTGAATTTTTGAAATACAAATACACACACACATACACAAACACCCACAGAAGAACACATACACATACATATACATATAGACAGGCCAGGGAACTTTGGTGAGTTGAATATGAATAGATAATATCTTTAAAAAATAGAGTAAAAGGGAAATGTATTGGATGAAAAGGAAAGGGAGAGCTAGAATGGGGTAAATCATGGGAAAAAGCACAAAAAACTTTTACACTGGAAGGCAAGAGGAAGGAATGCAAGAGGAGTGAGTGACCTTATTTTCAAAAGAACTGATTCAAAGAATAACATACAAACTGAATTGGGTATAGAAATCTATCTTGCCCTGTGGGAAAGTAGTAGGGGAAAGGGATAAGAGAAGCTAGCTTGATAGAAGAAAAAACAGATTGAGGGAGTAGCTAGTCAAAAATTGAACACTTTTAAGGAAGGTCAGGGTAAAAGAAGAGAAAGAATAGAATATATGGAGAAGAGAGGAGATGAAATTAGCAATAGCAATTATAGAGGGTGGAGAAGAAGCAGTTTTATCTGATAAAGGCCAATCCCCAAGTTATAATTGATCAAAAGAGAAGAATCATCTTCAGAAGAAGTAATAAAAAGCTCTTGATAGTCATATTAAAATGATCTATCTAACTCTTGATTGGAGAAATGCAAATTAAAATTTAAAATAATTCTGAGGTACCAACTCATACTTATTTGGTCAGCTAAGAGGCCTGAGAAGGAAAAAAAATAATTAAACTGAAAGAGATGTAAGAAATATGACTTCTTCATACACTGTTAATGAAATTGTGAACAGATGCAGCCATTGTGTAGAATGATTTAAAACTATTCCCCAAAGGTTATAAAGTCATATATACCATTTGACTTAGTTTTGATGCTAGATATAAATCCAAAAGAAATTGAAGAAAGAATGAAAGAAATGGCCATATATACAAAATTATTTATTTTATTAAATATTCATTTAGCAATAGCAAAGAATTGGAAGTTCAGAGCATCCCTACCAATTGGGGTATGACTGAACAAATAGTGGTATGTGATTACGATGGAATACTATTGTTCTATTAAGAAATGATGAGCAAGATGTTTTCAGGAAAACCTGGAAAGTTGAAATGTGCAAAGTGAAATTTATGGTGTACAAAGCACCAACCATATTTCAAGATGATAAGCTATGAGTTAGCTATTTTCAACAATAAAATAATCCAAGACAACTTTGGATTTATAATTAAAATTATATCTATAATTACAGAAAGAACCAATGGGACTTATGGTCAAGATGGTGGCATGGAGGCAGACAGTTGTTTGAGCTCTGTGTTTACTCTCAGGACTTACTTCATGACAAGCCTTGGAGTTAATGCTTGACCGGAAAAGAAACCCACAAATAATCACCAACAGAAGACATCCTTGAAATTCGCTAGAGAAGGTCTGTGTTTGCTAGGGGGAGGGGCAAACAGACTGGGCACTGATTGAGGGTAGGCAAGACAGAGTGAGGCAGACAACTCACACAGCTCAGACTGGAGGGGGGAGGGGTACGATCTCTGCCCTTTATGTTAAAAGACTTTTACCCCAGTGTGGATATTCCGTCTTGGCAGCAAGACAGGAGCAGCAGAGAGGGTATCAACACCAGAGGTGAAGAATAAAACCCCAGAACAGCCACCTGCAACCCCCACCTGGAGTGACTTGGCACTCTCTTAGAGCCACAGAGCACAGAAGCAGCCCAGCCATCGCTGTGTTATTAGTGCCTCACTGCTGCCCTCCCCCCCAAGTCTGTAGAGGAAACCCAGTAACACAATACAGCCCCATCCCCCCAAAAACAGACCTATTGTTTCTCTTGTCAATTTGTTTTCTTCAATTCCCACTCTGACAAAATGAACAAAAAAATCATATGGACTCTAACCATTGACCGCTTCTGTATGGAGAGAGAGCAGACTTCAAATACTGAGGAGAATAAAAACAGACTGTCCCCAGAGGAGTCCCCTAAGAGGGATATGATCTGCTCCTCAATACAAAAGAATCTCATAGAGAAAATCAAAAAGGTTCTCACAAAAGAGCTAGAAGAGAAATGGGAATAGGAAAGGGAAGCTTGGCAAGAGAGCCTGGAGAAGTCATTCCACGCATTTAAAGACAGAGTGGATTAAGAAAACAAATCATTAAGAAATAAAACTAGTGAGTTAGAAAAAGAAAACAGCTCTCAAAATATAAAATGGATAAAATGGAAAAAAAATTCCATAGAAGAAAAAAATTACTTAAAAACACAATTGGACAATTACAAAAAGATATAAAAAAGTGAGTGAAGAAAATACATCATTGAACACTAGACTTGAACCAGTAGAAATAAATGACTCAAGGAGAAACCAAGAAGTAGTCAAGCAAAACCAGAGAAATGAAACAATTGAAAAGAATGTCAAGCACCTTATTAGAAATACAACAGACCTGGAAAACAGATCCAGGAGAGATAATTTGAGAATAATCGGAAAATGTGAGGAAAAAAAGAGCTTGGACACTATTTTTGAGGAAATGATCAATGAGAACTGCCCAGACATTTTGGAAACAGAGGGTAAAATAGACATTGAAAAAACTCATTGATTACCTACTGAAAGGGACCCTAAAATTAAAACACCAAAAAATATACTGGCCAAGTTCAAGAATCATCAGACAAAGGAAGAAATACTGGAAGCTGCTAGAAAAAAGCAATGCAGATATGAAGGAGCCACAATAAGGATAACCCAGGATCTAGCAGCATCCTCATTAAAAGAAGGAAGGGCCTGAAACATGATATTCCCGAAAGGATAAGGAACTTGATATGCAGCCAAGAATAACTTACACTGGAAAAATGAGCATCGTTTTCCAGGGAAGAAGATGGACATTTAACAAAATAAATGAATTCCATCTATTCTTGATGAAAAAACCAGACCTACATAAAATGTTTGAACTTCAAATACAGAACTTAAGAGATTTCTAAAATGGTAAAAATAAATCTTGAGAACTATACTTCCGCCAAAAAAAAATTATGTAAAGAACATATGTAATTTGTCCTAGAAACTAGAGGTAGAAAGGAAATTATATCATAAAAAAGTGTAAAGTGGTGGTACTATATCTCATGAAGAGGCAAAGGTAACGTATTTTAACTGACAGAAAGGAGGGAGATGAACATAGTGTTCATCAACAGACATATTCGATTTATGGTGAAAGTTCTCACACTTCACTGAAAAGTGAGAGGGAAGGAGTAAGCTAAGGGGAAGGGAATACAGCAATTGTGAGGAAAAGGGGTAAAATAAAGGGAGGAACTTTAAGGTGGGGGAGGGATCCTAAAAAGGGAAGGATGTGAAAAGCAAGTGGTGTTCACAAGTTTAATACTGGGTAGGGGGGTAAGAGCTGGGAAGGAAAGTAGAAAAACATAAGCAGGGGTTAACAGGATGGCAAGCAATATAGAATTAGTCATTCTAACCATAAATGTGAATGGGGTAAACAATCTCATAAAGAGGAAGCAGTAAGCAGACTGGATTAAAAGTCATAATCCTACTATACGTTGTTTACAGAAAGCACACCTGAAGCAGGGTGTTACATTCAAACTAAAAATAAAAGGGTGGAACAGAATCTATTATGCTTCAGGCAAAACCAAAAAAGCAGGGGTAGCCATCCTCATTTCAGATCAAGCAAAAACAAAAATTAATCTAATTAAAAGAGATAAGGAAGGGCATTATATCCTGCTAAAGGGTAGGATCAATAATGAAGTAGTATCAATATTAAATATATATGCAACAAGTGGTGCAGCATCTAAATTCTTAAAAGAGAAATTAAGAGAGCTGCAAGAGGAAATAGATAGCAAAACTATAATAGTGGGAGATCTCAACCTAGCACTCTCAGAATTAGATAAATCAAACCACAAAAAAAATAAGAAAGAAGTCAAAGAGGTAAATAGAATACTAGAAAAGTTTGATATGACAGATTATTGGCAAAAGCTAAATGGAGACAGAAAGGAGTATACTTTTATCTCAACACTTCATGGAACCTATACAAAAATTGATCATATACTAGGGCATAAAAATCTCAAAATCAAATGCAGTAAGGCAGAAGTAGTAAATGCATCCTTTTCAGACCAGAATGCAATTAAAATAACATTTAATAAAAAGCCAGGGGAAATTAGACCAAAAAATAATTGGAAACTAAACAATCTTATACTAAAGAATGATTGGGTAAAACAGCAAATCATAGACATAATTAATAACTTCACCCAAGAAAATGACAATAATGAGACATCATACCAAAATGTGTAAGATACAGCCAAAGCAGTAATAAGGGGAAGTTTTATATTTCTACAGACCTACTTGGATAAAATAGAGAAAGAGAGGGCCAAAGAATTGGGCTTACAACTAAAATTGCTAGAAAAGGAACAAATTAAAAACCCACAGATGAACACAAAACTTGAAATTAGAAAAATAAAAGGTGAGATTAACAAAATTGAAAGTAAAAAAACTATTGAATTAATTAATAAAACTAAGAATTGGTTCTATGAAAAAACCAACAAAATAGAAAATCCCTTAGTAAATCTGATTAAAGGAAATAGAAAAAGCAAATTGTTAGTCTTGAAAATGAAAAGGGAGAATTCATGACTAATGAAGAGGAAATTAGAACAATAGTTAGGAGTTACTTTGCTCAACTTTATGCCAATCAATTCAATAACTTAAATGAAATGGAAGAATACCTTCAAAAATATAGCTTGCCCAGACTAACAGAGGAAGAAGTAAGTAGTCTAAATAGTCCTGTCTCAGAAAAAGAAATAGAACAAGCTATTAACCAACGCCCTAAGAAAAAATCCCCAGGACCAGATGGATTTATATGTGAATTCTACCAAACATTTAAAGAACAACTAACTCCAATGCTATATAAACTATTTGAAAAAATAGGGATTGAAGGAGTCCTACCAAATTCCTTTTATGACACAGACATGGTACTGATACCTAAACCAGGTGGATCGAAAACTGAGAAAGAAAACTATAGACCAATCTCCTTAATGAATATTGATGCTAAAATGTTAAATAAGATATTAGCAAAAACACATCAGAAAATCATCCCCAGGATAATACACTATGACCAAGTAGGATTTATACCAGGAATGCAGGACTGGTTTAATATTAGAAAAACTATTAGCATAATTGACCATATTAATAATCAAATTAATAAAAACCATATGATCATCTCAATAGATGCAGAAAAAGCATTTGACAAAATCCAACATCCATTCCTACTAAAAACGCTTGAGAGTATAGGAATAAATGAACTATTCCTTAAAAATTTAACGAACATATATTTAAAACCTCAGTAAACATGATATGTAATGATGATAAACTAGAATCTTTCCATGTAAGATCAGGAGTGGAACAAGCTTGCCCAGTATCACCATTAGTATTCAATATAGTACAAAAATTCTAGCCTCGGCAATAAGAGCCGAGAAAGAGATTCAAGGAATTAGAGTAGGAAATGAGGAAATCAAACTATCACTCTTTGCAGATGACATGATGGTATACTTAGAGAACCCCAAAGACTCTGCTAAAAAGCTATTAGAAATAATTCAGAATTTTACCAACACAATCCAACAGCAAGAGATACAAAGAGAAATTCCATTCAAAATAACGGTTGATAGTATAAAATATTTGGGAATATATCTACCAAAGGAGAGTCAGGAATTATATGAGCAAAATTACAAAACACTTGCCATAAAAATAAAGTCAGATTTAAATAATTGGAAAGACATTCAGTGCTCTTGGATAGGCCAAAAAAATATAATTAAGATGACAATACTTCCTAAATGAATCTATTTATTTAGTGCTATACCAATCAGACTCCCAAGAAACTATTTTAATTACCTAGAAAAAATAACATCAGAATTCATATGGAACAACAAAAGGTCGAGAATTTCAAGGGAAGTAATGAAAAAAAAATTAAATGAAGGTGGTCTAGCTGTACCTGATCTATAACTATATTATAAAGCAACAGTCACCAAAACCATTTGGTATTGGCTAAGAAATAGACTAGTTAATTAGTGGAATCGGTTAGGTTCACAGGGTAAGATAGTGAATAAAAATAGCAATCTAGTTCTTGACAAACCCAAAGATCCCAACTTTTGGGATAAGAATTCATTATTTGACAAAAACTGCTGGGAAAACTGGAAATTAGTATGGCAGAAACTAGGCATGGATCCACATTTAACACCACATACTAAGACAAGATCAAAATGGGTCCAAGATTTAGGCATAAAGAACGAAATCAAAAATAAATTGGAGGAACATGGGATGGTTTACCTGTCAGATTTGTGGAAGAGGAAGGAGTTTGTGTCCAAGGGAGAACTAGAGACCATTATTGATCACAAAATAGAAAATTTTGATTACACCAAATTAAAAAGTTTCTGCACAAACAAAACTAATGCAAACAAGATTAGAAGGAAAGTAACAAATTGGGAAAACATTTTTACAGTTAAAGGTTCTGATAAAGGCCTCATCTCCAAAATATACAGAGAACTGACTTTTATTTATAAGAAATCAAGCCATTCTCCAATTGATAAATGGTCAAAGGATATGAACAGACAATTTTCAGATGATGAAATTAAAACTATTTCCACTCATATGAAAGTGTTCCAAATACTATTGATCAGAGAAATGCAAATTAAGACAACTCTGGGATATCATTACACACCTGTCAGATTGACTAAGATGACAGGAAAAGATAATGATGAATGTTGGAAGGGATTTGGAAAAACTGGGACACTGATGCATTGTTGGTAGAGTTGTGAAAGAATCCAACCATTCTGGAGAGCAATCTGGAATTATGCCCAAAAATTTATCAAAATGTGCATACCCTTTGACCCAGCCATACTATTACTGGGCTTATATCCCAATGAAATTCTGAAAAAGGAAAAGGGACCTCAATGTGCCAAAATATTTGTGACAGCTCTTTTCGTAGTGGCTAGAAACTGTAAGATGAATGGATGTCCATCAATTGGAGAATGGTTGGGTAAATTATGGTATATGAATGTTATGGAATATTATTATTCTGTAAGAATTGACCAACAGGAGGAATACAGAGAGGCTTGGAGAGACTTACATCAACTAATGCTGAGTGAAATGAGCAGAATTAGGGGATTATTATACACTTCAACAATGATACTGTATGAGGATGTATTCTGATGGAAGTGGATATCTTCAACATAAAAAGAGCTAATCCAATTCCAATTGATCAATGATGGACAGAATCAGCTATATCCAGAAAAGGAATACTGGGAATTGAGTGTAAACTGTGAGCATTGTTTTTTTTTTTTTTTGTTTGTTTGTTTGTTTTTTGTTTTTTTTTGTTTTGTTTTGTTTTGTTTTGTTTTGTTTTGTTTTGTTTTGTTTTTCTTCCAAGATTATTTTTAACTTCCAAATACAATTCTTCCTTTGCTACAACAACAACAACAACAACAAAATTCAGTTCTGCACGTATATATTGTACTTAGGATATACTATAAAATATTTAATATGTATGGGAATGCCTGCCATCTAGGGGAGGGGGTGGAGAAAAGAAGGGGAAAAATTCGGAACAGAAGGGAGTACAAGGGATAATGTTGTGTAAAAAAATACCTATGCATATGTATTGTCCAAGAAAATATTATAATTATAAAATTAATTTTAAAAAAGAAAGAACTGATGGTATCTGAATACATACTGAAACACACTTTTTATTCCTTGAGATTTTTTTTTCCTTTTTGTTGTTTTCTTTTACAACATGACTATTATGGAAATGTTTTGCCTGACCACATATATATGATCCATGTCAGATTGCTTGTCTTTTTAATGTAGGAGTAAGGCTGTGTAAGTAGGAAGGAAATAAATTAGAACTGATTTTTTTTTTAATGAATGTAAAAACAATTTTTACTAAAAATGAGGATAAATTAAATACTACATAGAAAATCTATCACATAAAATAACAAATCACTTTTTGATTATTAATGTTTATCAGTACACAAGTACAAAAAGTTTAATTTCCCTAGTTGTTCACCAGTATAATGAGGCATATAATGTGTATGGTACGAATGAAAAAGAATTTTTTTTGTTATGGATTTTTATTGACAAAACATATGCATAGGTAATTTTTCAACACTGACCCTTGATAAAACTTCTGTTCCAAATTTTCTCCTCCTTACCTCCTCCCTCTGCCTTGGATGGCAGGTACTCCCATACATATTAAATGTTTTAAAGTATATGTTAAATACAATATATGTATACATTGTTATAAAGTTATCTTGCTGCACAAGAAAATATGAATTTAGATAGAAAATTAACATAACCTGAGGAGAGAAACAAAAATGCAACCAAACAATATCAGAAAGAATGAAAATGATATGTTGTGGTCCACATTTATTTCTCAATGTTCTTTCACTGGATGTAGCTGGTTCTGTTTATTACTGATCAATTGGAACGGATTTGGTAACTCTCATTGTTCAAGATAGCCACTTCCATCAGAATTGATCCTCATATAGTATTGTTGTTGAAGTGTATAATGATCTCCTGGTTCTCCACATTTCCCTTAGCATCAGCTCATGCAAGTCTGTCTAAACCTTTCTATTTTCATCCTGCTGGTTATTTCTTACAGAACAATACTATTCCATAACATTCATATACCACAATTTACTCAGGCTTTCTCCAATTGATGGGCATCCATTCAATTTCCAGTTTCTAACACTACAAAAAGGGCTGCCACAAATATTTTGGCACATACAGATCCCTTGCCCTTCTTTAATATCTTTTTTTGGATTCTGTAGTAACACTACTGGATCAAAGGGTATGCAGCTTGATAACTTTTTGAACATAGTTCCAAATTGCTCTCCAGAATGGCTAGATCCATTTACAACCCCCCCAATAATGTATCAGTATCCCAGTTTTCCCACATCCCCTCCAACTTTCTTTATTATCTTTTCCTGTAATCTTAGCCAATCGGACAGGTGTGTAGTGGTATCTCAGAGTTGTCTTAATTTGCATTTCTCTGATAAATAATGATTTGGAACATTGTAATGTCTCCAGAAACTGCTGATTGCTCTCTGGGAGGAGATCTGCTGTCATTAACTGCCACCAATTCTGACCTTGTGTAGAGACTCTTTCTCTCCCTCTAGAGAGCTGCCTCAGGTCTGACCTAGAGCAGAGACCCTCTTTCTGTCAAGTGCCACCCTCTTTTATCCTCCCAGAGAATGGGCGTGGGATAATGCAAGGGCTTCTGGGAAAAATTATTTCAACCAGTGAACTTGCTCCTCCTAAGCATGCAAGCTCCTCCCCAGGAGTTCACAGATGTAAAACTCCCAGTAAAAGCCGGAACTGGAGAATTTTAAGTACTGACTTAGCACTTAGTAAGAACCTAACAGAACTCTTTTTTAATAATTTTTTGTAAGTTAAGTTAAGGCCTGACTTTAGGGTGGAAGAGGTTTTCCAAGTGACAACAGCTGTGCTGAGTCAGTGCTGACTTACTCCTGGTGCTGGGTGGGCGTTGCCAGGTCCTCTGAGATTCTAGTGTTTTGTGGTTCACTATTGAACTTTTGTGTTTGTGTTGGATGTTTTATAACTTCTCTGCTGATTTGCTGGTTTTCAAACTGGGAAGAATTGCCAATAGTGCTGTAAATTCCTGTAGATTCCACTTTGCAGATTTTCTTCCATGTGGAATCTGCACCACCCTGTAGACTCAGCAATGCCCTGGCATTTGTGGTCAGTTGTTTGTGTTAGGCTGCCTCCAACCCATTTCAGATTGAAACAGAACTTTTCTGGTCTGTTTCCTCCCTTAAATTCTCTGCCACACAAAGACTGAATGGCTTTGGGACTTTGAGCTGTCTGTGCCAACGTTCGTACTCAGCTGGTTACTCTGGCTGCCCCCCTGTTTCCAAATGAAATAGATCTTTTCTGGCAATCTTTGAAATTATCTTTTGCCAATAATTTGTTGCATTTCCAGTATTTGTGTATTCTGGCAGTTCAGAGTGAATTCAGAGGCTGAATTTTGTAATTATTGTGAGGGTCGTAAAGAAGGTCAGAGAGAAATGTGGGTTATTTTCACCATCTTGGCCCCCACCATCCTGGATCTATTTTCTAAGTCAATTTTTTTGTTTGTTTGTTTTTTCAGTTAGTTGCTTTTAATTTTATTCTTTTTTTCCAGTTTTTGTTTTGTTTTTGTTTATTTGACTGATTATTGATATATCATTGAGTCATTTGAATGCATTTGTTCAATTCTAGTTTTTAGTCAATTTCATCAGTTAACTTTTTAATCTTTTTATCTCATTTTGCATTTAGCTCATTAAACTTCTAAATAAGTTGTTTTGTTTATTGAACTTTTTTTTCCCATTTCACAAATCTTGTTTTTAAAGGAGTTGGCTTCATTCTCCATTTCAATAAACCACTTTAAGTAGTGATTTTCTTCAGATAATTTCTGTGCTTCCTTTTCCAGAGCTTTAATTTTCTTTGCCTATTTTGCTTCAAACTCTCTTTGTAAATTCTTTCAAGAGAATCTTGTGAGATGGAGACCAATTTATATAACTCTGAATAGAGTGACCAATCCCCTGTGAGCACCAACTCTGATTTGTTAGTGCTACTCTTCTTATAGGACTTATATCCAAGTGTAGTTACGACAAAAGAGTCCTGCATATAGTGGCAGCATAGAGATCCCTAAGGTATTATGGCCAGTTGTTTGACTCCTTTAATATCTGCAGGCTGGAAGTTCAAAAAACAGCTCCAGTAATTGCTTTTTTAGTTGTTTCAAAGACATCCAGATGTTTTATTGTATAGTGGATTTTATTATTTCATTTTGTGCTAGAATATGCCTTACTCATATTTCTATGCTTACAGACTTTTTCTGCCAACTTTCCAACTTGTCTTGAGCTGAAAATTGTTTTGTACCATCCTTTTGTGAATTCTCCCAATTTCAATTTTGTTCAATCTTCTAATGTTGTCTAGGGAAGAAGGTTGAGGGTTCAGGCCAGTCCCTGGCATTTTTCCTCCAATTTCAAAAAAATTTTTTTTTTTTTAACTTCATGACATAAAATTAACCTAGTCAACCCTGAAAATGCTTGCAAATATCTCTTTCTCCAAATTGCATAAATTACAAATATCATGTTGGCCTTGCATACAATTATATTTAGGATTTACTTATAACTTTCACAAATGTAAATATATTTACACAAACACATATGTAATGTATGCACACATAGGCATAGAGACATCTATATACTTATGTAGATTAATACATATATGTATTTATTTCATAGTTGCTTTTTCAATTGTTATGTTTTACTCAATACTAGAGAATGGTCAATTTACATATGGTTAAGTTCTTTGAGCACTATTGTTCACCTGTTTGGCAAACTTGTGTAAATGTGAATATATGCCATATAGCTACCTATTATACATTTAGAAGTCACATCTGCTCTGCAAGTATATTCATGACAGCTTTTTAAAATATATATAACTTTCATTTATATTTACACTAAATATAATTAAATTGAAAAAAGCATTTCCAAATTTTATGACTTCTTGAAATTATATGAAAGTATTTAAATTTCCTTCTTTTTTAATATTTCTCTTATGCCACAAAATCCGGATGTTATTTACATAAATACAATTTTCCATATCCCGTGGCATGGATTTCAAAGACAGTGAAGAAGTTGATCTTCCTATTCCATTTGTCTTTAGAAGGGAATTACTAAAAGATATTTGATGGTTCATTGCATGTGAAATTATTTTATTCTTTTTGATTGCTGCTCCTTTTGCCTTCTTATATCCCTACACCCCACTGTAATTCTAGTATGTCTTTTTTATTTTCTTATTTGAGCATAATTTATGTGTTTGTGTGTTTATCATGTGTTCATTGAATAGTTATATCATTTCATGTTAATTAGATAACACTACCACCACCCATTTTTGGATCCTGTATGGTATTATTGCCAGTTGCTTGAAATTAGGACAAGATTTCAACCCTAATTTTGGCTTTCTGGGTAGCAAGAATCATTTATTATATTAAGCTCTTTTATTTCTACTTAAGAATTCATTAAATAATCTTGAAGAAATTATTTCAATTTAGTTTCCATATATGTTTAATAAGGGAAGAGGACTACTTGTCTTCTTGGAATGTACAATGTTCAAGAAATTATTAAAATATACATAATTTTAATACTTATTCAATGTGTTGTCCTACTATTTTTCACATTATTCTGAGATACATTTAATGAATTCATTTGGTTTCCATTTTCTAGGTAGGTGCTATTGATATTTTTCCCCAAACTAATACTTAATTTTTCTATCTTATCTAAAACATATCCCTTTCATACTAGATGGCTAATATTTAAATTTATATTGCTTCTTACTTTAAAAATTATTTACTTCATTTATTTCTTCCATTTATTTAATAAATTTTCTCATAAAAGGATATGCTGATAATATTCAAAACTCTTCTATTATGTAATTATTTCTGTTCTAAACCAATATCCCTGGTGGGGGGGTTGGGGAGTAAAAACTATGCACAACACATTGTTAAGCTTTGTCTGTACTAGTGAAATTTCTTCATCATTTTAAAGTATAGTATAAAACAATATGTTATTTGTTAATTTATACATTTTCAAATAAATTTTAATAGTCAGCTCTTTTGAGTGATTTTATTTAATTATAAATTATTCCAGGATTTTTCCTCTTTCCGACCTAAATTTTAGTTTATTGAGTTTTTATTAATTATTCATTAGTCAAATCCCTCTGAGAGATGATAAGACCGTTAAGATTATGTTTTCCTCTTTGCATGAACGTTTCTTGTTCACCATGTTTATGACTCATGATTTGTGCATGCATCTATAAATCTCTGAATCCATGAATTTTATTGTTGGTTCTATTCTTAGATACGGTCTCCTCTACCTACTATTAGTTTCTGAGTTGCTACACCTGTCAGATCTACTTTATTTATATAGACTGATATAGTTGTATTCCAAAAATACAAACATTTCTTGTTTTGGTGAGATGAATTCCAAGCTGTAACCAACCATATCGATATGTATTTTATGTATTTTTTACATATTATATTACTTTATGCATCAAAGACTCATTATCAATTAGGATGGAATTGTTTTAGCCAAATTTTCATTTACCAAGTTCACTTTTCTCTTATGAATTTTATAATTTCAATTTGCAAAAAGAATCCAAATATCATTTAAGTTCCTAAGTTTTTTTTTTTATTTTGCCCAGTTCATCATAATTATTAAATATAATTACTAAGTGTCTTACCTTTAAGTCCTTTGTCATAGAATGAATCACCAAAATCACTACTAGACATTGCATTTGACAATTTTATTTTTTTCATATAATTCGCCATTGAATTTGGATGCAAACTCAATTATACCTGATTGAAATGTTTTGTGTGAGGTTAAAAGAAAAGCTAGCTTGTTTCCCCTAGACATTGAGTCAACAATTACTGGTATCTTCTGTTTATTTATGTAAATGAATAGATCTTATGCCAACTGATAGATTTACAAGTGATCACTAAGCACACACTTGTAGAATTAGATTGGAAATTATTTCATTGTTCATATTAAATCTGTAAATATCTGACATGAAATAAAGCAAAGTAAGAGAACTAAACACCAGCCAGTGTTTTTAATGAATATTGATTAAAATTTAAATAAAATTCTGTCAAATATAATGCAGAAATTTAAGCAATCATACACTATTACAAAGTTGGATTTATATTGAGAATTTATAACAAGGACTATTTGATATTAGGAAAATAATTAACATAATCCATGATAATAAAGGGAAAAAATCTGAAAAAAATTACCTTCTAAGATGCAAAAAATACAACTATCAAAGAACCATGTGAAAGAGTTTTTAAAAAATATCATAAATAGGTTTCTGCAACCTAAAACCACTATCTTTGTCTTTATAGAAACTACCCCCAATAAATTGGAAGATGTTGGATAGTTCAGTGGATAAATTGATAAATCTAAAGTAAGGAATACCTAATTTCAATTTGTTACTTGCAAATTTGCTAAAACTATTAATTGTCTTATTTGCTTTATATGATTATTCTTTAGGATTTTGTAAGTAAACCATAATCTCATTAGAAACTCTGTTTCCCATGTTTTCTACTTTTAGCCCTTTAATTTTTTACTCTTATATTCTTATTATTTTCCTAATTTCTAGAACTATATCAAATAATACCAAAAATAGTGAGTATCACCCCTGTGTGACTTAGGCCATTCACATAATTTCTATTTGTCTTAATCTACTTAAGGAGGAAATGGAAAACCACTCTAGTATCTTTGCTAAGAAAATCTCAAGAAATATATTAGATTACTATGGTTCACACGGTGATAAAGAATCAGAAATGTGAACTGAACAACAAAAAATCCTATAAATAGTGGAGTAAAGCAATGATACTCTTTTTTTATCCTTTTTCTTTTCTTGGGGAGTTGATTAATAGCTTGCTTATTCTATTTCTTTTTTCTGCAGCTTAGCCACAATATTCTGTGGAGTTTTTGTTGTTGTTGTTGTTGTTTGGTTGTTTTTTTTTGTTTGTTTGTTTTGTTTTGTTTTGTTTTTTAAGGTCTCTTTCAGAAGGTGTACGATGAATTCTTTCAGTGCCTATTTTCCCTTCTGTTTCTATTATCTCTGGACAGTTCCCTTTGATGATTTCCTGTAAAATAGAATCTAGGATCTTTTTTTTTTTTTCATCATAATGTTCAGGAAGTCCAATGATTCTCAGATTATTTCTCCTAGATCTATTTTCTAAGTCTGTCAATTTTCAATTTCAAGTCTGTCTGAATATTTGACATCATTCTCCAGGTTTTCACGTTTTTTTTTTGGTTTTTTTTTTTTAATTTTGTTTGACTTATTCTTGGTGTCCCAATGAACCATTCATTTCTATTTTTTCAGTCCTGATTTTTAATGAGTTATTTTCTTCATTCACATTTACTTCTTTTTGTATATATCCAATTGAGTTTTTAAATGAATTATTTTGCTCTGTGGAATTTTTGTCCATTTCACTATTTTTTTTAGGGAGTTATTTTCTTTTTCCAATTCACAAATCGTACTTTCTTTGGAATTCTTTATCTCTTCCAATTTAGAAATCCTACTTTGTAATGGGCCTGGAACTGATCCCCCTGTGCGGAAGGGAGCTGCCCTAAAGGAGCTGGCCCCGCCCACAAAGGGAGGAATCAGAGAGGGTCCAAGAAGATTCTGTATAAAAGTAGGGAACAGCAATGGCTCAGGGAGACATTTTGGGGAGCAAACAATAAAGAACAACTCTGCTACATGTTGGCTCTCTGTTTGCTTATTCCCCGCTCCTGTCTCCGGAGCGGGGCCGGAGAGGTCCGAAGGCTGGTGATAGCGTGAAGCGTGCAGTAAGAAACTTTTAGTTTCCAGTGAAGCTGCAGGGAAGCAGACCCACAACAAGTGGCGCCTTGAACAGGGACCTGGGCAGTGTATTCGCTGGAACAAGGAAAGGTAAGTAGAAAGACGCGCTCCTTGATTTTTAGAATCAAGAAGAAGCAAACAGCCTGACTGCTTAGACGCAGTTAGATGAGGCATGGGACAAAAAATAGTTAAAGCCCATATCGAGCCAACAGATTCAGGAGTATATGCTTCATAGCTATATAAACTCCATAAAAAGAATGGAGTGGATCTTAACTTAAAAGCATGCAGAGCCTGGATAGAAAAAATAGAGCTCTGTGTCTGTCTGTGTATGTTTGTCTGCTTTCAATTTTTTGTTCTGTGTTAAAAGTTAGCAAGCTCATAAGAGATAAGAATTCAGCCTCTGTGTTACAGGCTTAGAAAAATAACAGGCTGAATTGTGGAAATTGAAATTCATTTAGAATAGTAATTCTTTCAGAGTTGTTCAAAATGTATTGGTCTTAAAAATTGTTTGTGATTTTAAACTTTTTAACCTGTTGTACCAATTTGTAAGTAAAACAAAAGAAAAAACTTGACTATTTTAAACTGGTGGGGAAGTTTTCTATGAAAAGCAGATTTTCAAAGTCTGCTAAAGAGGAGTAACGGCAATACAATCTTATCTGCTTAATACCACCTGGGAAGCTTCTTACTAGTGGCCTTGAAGCACTCAGGCAGAAAAAAAACAAAACAAAAAAAAAAAAAAAACTATTTGGTTTGCTTCTGAAACATTGGGTAATTTGTTATCATTAAGGGTTATGAATCTTAAAGTTTAAAGTTAAAAAAAAAGGTGATTAAAGAAAAGGGACAAGAGAGATTGATTTACAAAATCAATTAATAGTTTAAATGAAGCATCTAGTCAGAAGAGTTATTGGTTTGGAAGTGTTTAAAGTATGTCAGAGAAAGTTTGAGCAAGTAGGCATTGGGAAGAGAGAAACAGAGAGATGGGACAGGAGAATAAAGGTGATTTAAGAAGGATTTATTAGTGGGAGCAAATGATTTCAAGAAGAAATCAGTGGGGAAAAGAAGGGACTTGTTGGAAAAGGTAGTCACGGGGAGGTGACTGTGAGACGGAACGTATTTTTGCAGGGGTAGAGCAGCAATAGGAAGCTGCAGCTGTTTCTGGTTGAAGAAAGCAAACTAATTTAAAGGGATTCAAAATTCTTCCTTGTATCCAATATTTGAAACCAAGGATTTGTTTTTAAGGAAATATGTTATGTCTTTACTTTAACATCTGAAAACTTTACAACTAAACAGGCTTATTGCTCAGACTCCTCCCTTAGGGTTTCAACAGTGCATGAGTTCTAGCTTGGAGACGGGGTCCTGGTTAGGACATGGAAAGAGGACAAGCTGACCCTGAGCTGGAAAGGACTGTTCCAGATCCAGATACAGCAGTGCTACATAGGAAAGAGAGTGGACTCTGAGGGTGTGGACTTCCCAACTGAATGCAGAGAACAAGCTGAGACAAACATTGAAAAGCAACTGATAAACTGTGCATGTAAAATCTTGATAGCGGTATTGAAACCTCACTATTAGATAAAATATCTATTACTGACACCTCCCCCTCCTACAAAACATCCTCCATCAATCATAAGAGTTCCTAAAACTTGTACCAATAATGTAACTTTTCCTCCTCTGATGAATTGTGTTAGAAAGAAAAGAACCTGGTATGACACTTTATTTGGTGGTGCTGGAACTGGTCTGGATATAGTTAATTCAATAGACCTTGAGACCTTGGCCAGCAGACTGCGCAGTGCTGGACAAGCTGTTTCTCAGGCTTTGACTGTAAATGCTCAATAGTTGCCCACGACGATCCTACTCCACCAAAATACATTATAATATCAAAGCCAATTTCTACAGATTTTTGACGATAGTATTATTACTAGTTTGAGTTTTATTGGAAATATTAGTAAATTATTTAAGTGGACCAAATGCTTTTTACAAAATATGTATACCTAGATACAAAAAGAAAATGCTCAGAGATTGTTGCAATGTGGGATTATATGTTTAATTTACCAGAAGCATGGAAAAACAATGACCTGAAAATGCTATGTGTACTTTTTTTTTTGGTGTACTGGAACTATTGTGTATTGTCAAGTTAAGATATGGGCTGTTATGTGTTAATTTCATGTGTTACCTTTTGTCTTACCTAATTACTTTGCTTTACTTTATATATATGGATATCCTAAACAGATCTTTAGTTATGAAGAAACTATTAGAGTCTAATCAGCACGCATTAAATGAACATCGAATACAGACTCTTATAGCTACAGGACAACTTATTGAGGCCTCTCATTTAGTGATATCAGATACTAATCACCATTGGTATGATTTCTTATTTAGATCAGGTAGCGCTACCATTTATTTTAATAGTTTAGCTATACCCATAGTATTATTATTACTCTTTCTAGTTATATTATGTATGTGTAATTGTCTTATGTATTGGAAAATGAAATTAATTTACTCTAATTTCACCCCACTAGCTCAGTCCTCTTATTATTTTCATGATCTTAAGGCCAAATGATTAAGAAATTTAAAATTTCATATTAGGATTATAAGCTCACTCAAATCTAACAGTCCTCAGCTTCCAAATTATGAGAACTTGACCGTTCCATGAACTCTGTATATTTTTGACGCTAGATGCTAGGAACTAGCCATTCCTAGAGATGGTTATGCTCCAGAGAAGAGTGGCTCCCTCCCTGGGCATAGACAATTAATAAAGAACTGTCAAGATACAGACGATATGGAACGAGTCAACTAGTGAAGCTCTTCTGTACCCCGCACCTGCACAGATGTATGTGCCAAACCCTTAAATAATTTTTTTGTAAAATTCCTTCTTTGTCTATAGACATGATAAGAAAATTAACTAGAATGAAATGAGACAGTTCTTTTGATACAGCTATATCAGTGGTTAATTTGGCTCTTAATGTGATAGAGGAAATGCAAATATATCAAATTCAACAGGAGGTAGCTTTTTTAGCTGTGAGTCTACAACAATTTATGATAAAAAACAATGCTGCTTGGAGGCACCAAGAAAGTTTGGATCGGATAATGTTAAATAGAATCTCACAGTTATCTGATGTAATGCAAATTGTTGTATATCAACAGGCATTGATGTTGAGATATATGAGAATGCAATGTCACTATAAATATTATCCTTTATGTGTAACTCCTATTCCATTTAATTCTTCTCTGTATAATGATCTTGAAATTATCCTGAAAAATGCTCCTTTTATGACAAATGCTACTTGGGAACTTGCCGCTTTGGATGAGATATTGTTAGCTATGCAAAATGCTACTATAACATTTGAAGATGATTGGGAACGAAAAGAACATGATTTTATTAATTGGCGGAAAAATGTTAATTTCAATGATATCATGCATTGGCTAATTATAGGAGCTGTTGCTTTCCTGCTGTTATTATTGATGCTCTGTATCCTCCCTTTGGTATTCCGAGTTGTATTTGCTGTAATTCAAAAAATTTTGATTCAAATGAAGGCGTCCTATGCTTTAAACAAAAAAGGGGAATTGTAACTGACTGCTGGTCAATGAGTTTATTGTCATATATTTTTGATCTTTTGATACTGTCATTCTTGGTGCTTTTTCTTCGCCTTTGTCACTCCGAGCTGTGTTAGCTGTAAGAGAAAGATCTTGAATTTTGAACCACTAACCTCGTATTAAACAAAAAGGGGGAATTCTAATGGGCCTGGAACTGATCCCCCTGTGCGGAAGGGAGCCGCCCTAAAGGAGCTGGCCCAGCCCACGAAGGGAGGAATTGGGGAGGGTCCAAGAAGATTCTGTATAAAAGTAGGGAACAGCAACGGCTCAGGGAAACATTTTGGGGAGCAGACAATAAAGAACAGCTCTGCTACATGTTGGCTCTCTGTTTGCTTATTCCCCGCTCCTATCTCCAGAGCGGGGCCAGAGACGTCCGGTGATAGCGTGAAGCGCGCAGTAAGAAACTTTCAGTTTCCAGTGAAGCTGCAGGGAAGCAGACCCACAACACTACTTTCCTGTGATTTTTTAACCTTTTCCAATTCACAAGTTTTGTTTCTCTGCATTTCCTGTGAATTCTTTATCTTTTCCAATTCCAATTTCAGGATGTTGTTTCTCTCTAGCATAGCTTCTTTTCTTCCTTTGCCCATTTATCTTCTAACTCTCTTTTCAGGTCTTTAATAGTCTCTTCTAGGAGAGAGTTATGTGATAGGGGGCAGGTAACCTTTCCCTTCAGGGTATTATCTGGAGACTGTTTGCTGTCAGCCTCCTCAGGATTAGAGATCCTCTCTTTTTCTATTAGAAATTGTCAATCATTCTCTTCAATTTCGGACTCATTTTTAAAAACCTCTGGGGTCTGCTTTCTCTGTAGGGGGTTACCAGCTTCCTCTATAGAACAGAGATATTATGGAAGGCAGTTGTCTTGTGAATGGGCTGGAAAGGTACGAGGGTACTCTGGGAGATTCCCCCCCCCCAGAAGTGATTCAGAGCTGGTGTGTGGGTGTGCCTAGTGAAGAACCCCTGCTGTATCACCTAGAGACTGCCCTAAGGCCAGAGGCTGAACAGTGAAAGTGGCATAACCCCAGGCCAAAATCCCCTGTGGGGACTTGGATTTTAGCAGCTGACAGGCAAATAGTCCTGGCACAGAAACTGGAAGTTTCTCTGTCCTGGGAAGCACAGTCACTGTTGTTGGAGTTTCACTGCTGTGGATGTTCCACTGCCATCTGGTTGACCCACCACTGTGAGATTAGAGGCTGCCCCGGGCTGTGTCCTCCCCACTGCCTTTCAGGTATTTAATTGCCCCAAAGAAAAGCCCTGGACAGCAGAAGGCGTGCCTTAATCTGTGCTGACTCACTTCCTTTTTGGGGTAGCTATAGACAGTTTCTGGAGGGTATTTGTTTGTTTGTTTGTTTGGTTGGTTGGTTTTTAAGTGGCTTGATTTCCCTGTTGATCTGCTCTTTTGCAAGCAGATTAGAGCTATCAGCCTCTGTCAGAATCCTCTGTCTTGGTAGTTTTTCTAACCCAGAGGCCTTCCCAGCCCCATCAGCAGCCTTTAATCTATCACTGTCTGTGCAGGTCTTTTTTATTTTTCCTACCCTTCATTACAGAGCTTTTCTGATGAAATTCCAGATTCTCTTCAGCTGGCAAGTTGTTTTGTTTCTAATCCTCATGATTTTTACCAGTCTAGTGTTATTTTTGAGGCTGAATTAAATATTGGTATTGAGGGGAAGAGAGACGTTAGAATTTGCATGTATCTTCTCCACCATCTTGGTTCTGCTGCTGGGATGATTTCTAAAAAGCAAAAATAAAAGGAGCATGACACATAGGCATCAAAGTGTTTTATAAAGTAACGATCACTAAATCATCAGAAATAATCATTATGGATTAAAAGATACAGAAATAGATCAATGAAATAGTATTGTTCAGGGAGAATCAGGAATTTTTTCAATCCCGCTATCTCAGGTTTCTATATACAAAGTCATCCATTCAATATTAAATACTTATGAAAGTACTTCCCTTTTTATAAGAATTGGTATGAAAACTGGAAAGTAGTTTATTTGTACATCTTATATCATATTAATTAATTAAGAAAAAGCAAAAGGTAATTTTAATATAAAAGAGCATTATATAAAAGTTAAATGAGAAAAACTTATAAAAATAAAATTTATAAAAATACTGCTATAAGTAATAGATGTATTCTTATCTAAATAAAGGCAAACTGTTAAGTTCTTACTAAGTGCTAATGAGATAATGAGATATTAGGTTCTTACTAAGTGCTAAGTCAATACTTGACAATTCTCTAGTTGCGGCCTCTACTGGGAGTTTTACTTGTGAATTCCTGGGGAAGAGCTTGCATGCTTAGGAGGAGCAAGTTTATTGGTTGAAGTAATTTTTCCCAGAAGCTCTTGCATCATCCCACACCCATTCTCTGGCAGGATAAAAGAGGGCAGCTCTGGAGAAAAGAGAGAGTTTTGTCTGGACGAGACTTGAGCTGCTTTCTACAGGAAGGGAAGTTGGCTCTCTACAGGAAGAAGAATCTGTCTGAGAGATTTGGGTTGACAGCAGATCGCCTCCCAGAGAGCGATCAGCAGATTCTGGAGACAACAGCACGTTACAGTAAACATAGAGGATAAATAATTTTGATTAAATTAAATTGAAAAGCTTTTGCACACAATTAGGATAAGCTTAACAATACTGGGAACAAATATTGCATCTACTTTTTAGGATTTTTAGCTTCAAGGTTTATAGATAACCTATAAAAATAAAAAGTTAAAAAAAAACTGAAAATGTGAGAAATGTAAAAGTCATTACAAATATAGTGATACAAAACAAATTTTCACATTATCAATGCCAAATTCAGAACAACAATCTAGAAGAAAAATAAAAAGCAAAAACACACAGATACTTTAATCTACATCCAGCAAATAAGCAAAAATAAACAAACCAAGAATAGTTCATTATGAAGAGATTATGGAAAAATAAGAAGAGAAATACAAAAGTCATTGAACTATCACTACCATGGGATGAAATGGAGATGACATTGAGAAAATGTCCTCCTCATTATGTTTTGGTCAGGGCTCCATTGGTTCTCTGTTAAACACTTGGCATAGAGCACTGACTTTCTTCCAAAACAGGAAAGATATAAAAGTAGTCACAACAAAATTTAAAAAAAACTGCTTACCATTAGCAATATTCCTGAAAATTCTGTGTAACTAATAGAACTGTGGAAAAAAAATGAAAAGGAAAGAAAGATCTATATTGCCTAGACAATAACCATATTGCTTGTCAAATTACTACTTAGCTTTATTTTTCTCTTCCTGCAGGCAATATGTTTAAATAGTAAATAAATGTTCTATGTAGATTCATTGAATTATAGAAGATAATATTATATCCTCTCTCTAAGGACTCTAGAAAAAATGCAAGTACAATGAAGAGAGAGATGATAATGTGATCAATCAATAAAACATCTACCTTTAACATAGACCAACTACATTGTGTTAATAATATGCTATAGGTGAGGCAACAGAAAATTTATAAATACCTTACATTTGACATGTATGATTAGCATGCCTTTTTTTAAGGAAAATTCTGAATTTTAACAAAATCAAATCTGAAAGATAAAACCACAAATACATAAATTATTATAAGGAAGTTCCCTAAATTTATTACAATTCATGTTATTCATTTAATTGTCATGACAAGTAAATTACTTAGTTATGTATTCCATCCAAGACTTCTAGAGTATTTATTTTCCTTTGAACTTTAATTTTAATGTCTATTTCTAGAATGCCAGTAAATTACCATGGAAACTAACTTGTATTTTATGCTCTCCATTTACATTTTCTTATTGAGTTTTTCAGAATAATGTGAAATAATTAAGTTATAAGATTATATGGAATTCTAAGTAATTATACAATATATTTTGCCATTTGAAAATCATTTCTTACTTTTCAACCATTATTCAACACATCAAAGATATTAGGATTGTTAAAATGTGAAATGATTATGGAAAAACAATCAAGTATATATAAACTACTGATTTTTTAAAAACTTTATAATTTTATTAAAATATCTAGCATATTTATTATATTTGATTGATCTCAAGAAGATGATATTTTCTGACTCTATATCTGACACTCTATTAATTGTGCCACTTTTTCATTCAAATACCTAACATGTAAAGTGCTATTTTTTCTTGGTTTAGACATGATATTAATTAACTATCATTTATAGTAATTTTGTGAAAAGCAAGTAAGTACTAAGAAAAAAATTTAAAATAAAAATGAGAAAAATCATCTCTAGTTTTAATTTTAAACAATAAATGCTAAAATAATTATCTGTTGTTTTTTTGTTTCTTTGTTTTGTTTGTTTGTTTTGTTTTGTTTTGTTTTGTTTTTACTTTTAAAGAGACAAAAACAAAGAACTGATCTTTTCCACAAATATACTGTTTATTCACTCAAGACAAATTAGGTTAGAGGCAGACACACCAGCAGGACATTTCAGTACTCCAGACATGAGGTAATGAGAGTTTATACCAGAGTGGTGGCAATGTCATAGGAGAGAATGGAATATATTAGAGAGATGTTGCAAAGGTTTGACAGACTTTGAGAACAGATTGGATATAGATTGGGGGAGGTAATGAGAGATAGTATGGAGCTATGAATGATACCTAAATTGTGACCATGAAAGCATCAGAGGAGGATGTTGTCATCAATATGTTAGAGGAGCTGATGATTGAGGGAGATGTTTTAGGCAGAAAGTTTAGTTTATGAATCTTTTTTTTTTTTTTTTTGCAATGATGATAGAGATGCTGGTGATTGAGGGAGATCCTTTAGGCAGAAAGAAAGAGAGTTTAGTTTTTTAATTTTTTTTTTTTTCTGAAGCAATTGGGGTTAAGTGACTTGCCCAGATCACCTAGCTATGAAGTACTAAGTATCTGAGACCAGATTTGACCTCAGGTCCTCCTGACTTCAGGGCTGGTACTTAAAATGTTAAGTTTAATTTATTTGGTGGACATTCAGTTTAAGCTGTCTGAAAGAGAAGTGGAAATGTGAGGTTAGAAGTCAGAACAGTGGCTGAGACAGGATGGTTAGATTTGAGAATTGTCAACATACAGATGGTTTATGTGCCTCAGAACTGATAAGATCAACAGATGAAAAATGATACAGGGGAAAAAGAAGAAGGTTCAGAACAGAACTCTGTGTGATACCAATATTTAGTTTATTTAATCAAAATTAATATGTAACAAAGTAAACAGAGAAGATGTGGTTAGATAATTAAGAAAAGGACTAATAGCCTAGAATCTCAAAAACCTGGGAATAAAACAGTATGAAGAAGTTATCAACAGTGTCAAATTGTACAGAGAAGTTGAAAAGAGTAAAGGTCATTTTTTGGGAACTAAAAGATCAATGAAAAACTATAGTTTTAGTGAAATGATGAGGTTTCAGTGTGCGATTTAAGCAAAGACTGACAGGAAAGAAATTAGAGATACCTATTTTTAGGTGGCCTTTTCAAGGAGCTTGGGAACAAATGGCAGAAGAGAAATAGCTAATCAGATAAGCAGGAATGAAAGTATAAATTGTCAGTGTGTTTTTCAAGAGAGGGAAAAACATGAATGATTTATAGGCAATAGATGATTAATCAGTAACTAGAGATATAATTTTTCTGGTTAGCTTTCTGGAGGTGTTGGGACCAGCCTTTGTTTCAACAGAATAATCATAAAGAGAATAGTCATAGATAAACTCCAAAGTCTTTATTATCTCCTTCACAATCTGTCTCCTTCTGGGGCCAGGGCTAGCTTTCTAGAGGCCTTCCAGAATTGGGTCTTGGTTTCAGTGGAAGAAATGCAGGAGGAAGGACAGCCATCCGAAGGCTGGTCCAAGACGGAATCTCTTCTCTCTCAAAGTGAAAGAGGCAGAAGAGCCACCAGGACAGTCTCTATCTTGAAGTCTGTCACTGGCTGAGTTTGTCCCCAGTTTTTATACTCTATTACAATTATACTCTATTACAGTATAATGAACATAAACAAACCATTATATCACTAGGGAATGATTATTTGTTGTAAGATTAAATCAATTATACTGAACTAGAGAACTCACATGCTAAACTAGATAACCATTATCTTATCAATTCTACTGAGTTAATACTTTTTGTAGGATTAATTCAATAATACTGAGTCTTAGTTATATTTCTCCAAAGTTTCTGCCCTTTACATAGAGAAAGTGAAAATAAGTAACATTGTAGATGATGTAGAAGGGCTAATATATTTAAAGAGACAGAATGTAAAGTTCGGGCTAGGTCCCTAGAGGCCTCAGAAACAGCTGAAGTCAGGATAAGCAAAAGTCCCTGGTCTTCAGGGGGAGAAGTGAAGAGACAGACAACATGCCACAAGCTTGCCACCAACCTCCCTTCTCCTGGTACTACTGCAAAGTGAAGTTCTCTCTCCTCTCTCAACCCACCCCTTAATCCTTACCTACAATTATCTGGATACATCAGCCATCAAGCCAGCATGGAACAGTGAGAAGGGCCATTTTCCCAAAAATATGTTAATAGAATCATTGTCCAATAGTTAATTAGCCTTAAGTGCTTGGTTTCTGATGCAAGCACACATTTATTTAAGAGTTTCAGCCCTTTTTAACAAGATAGAATGAAATTACCTTTAGATAGATGAGGAGTTAACTTTGGGGTAGAACTGTAAATGTAGGTAAAAGAGGCAATAAGGTAAGAAGATGTAATTGTGAAATGAGGAAGGGGGAAAAGAGTGAACTCCTGGTTAATGACAACTAATTTTTTTTTTTCTATAAAATGAAAGGGATAAGGGAGAAAGAGCCATGGAACAATTGAGTAAGCATGAACATGATTAGAAGAAACATTTTCAAAAGTAAGCTAGCTAATTGATAAAGTAGGAATAGAAACCGTATCTAGTATCATATCATTTTGTAATGACCCCAGTCAGAATGATTGTGTGATTTTCTCCACTGAGTACTTGAGATAAAAGAATATAGTGGTCAGCCCCTACCTTAAGCTATTTAAGGGCAAGATTCAAACTTTTGTATTTGGACCTGCAGTATCTAGCACAGTCTTAGTCAAATGGTAGATCTCTTTTGTTTTTTCATTCATTCATGATCAAGAACCCCATTGTGGGAGCTGCAGACTATTATTCCCTGAAAGTGGGATAGGATCTTTTCAGATCTAATGTAGGAAGTACTTGGAAATTGAATGGATGTCCATCAATTGGAGAATGGGTGAACAAGTTATGGTTTATGAATGTTATGGACTAATATTTTTTTTTAAGAAGTGATTAGCAGGACAATTTCAGAGAATACTAAAGAGATGTACATGAACTAATGCTAAATGAAATGAACAGAACCAGCAAATTATTTTTATGTGGCACAGCAATATTATACATTAATTTTGATGGACATGGCTCTCATCAACAATGAGACCAACAATTTAGACCAGTTCCAATGATCTTATGATGAAAATAGCCATCTTCACCCAGAGAAAGGATAGTGGGAACAGAATATGGACCACAGCATAGTATTTTCACTCTTTTTGTTGTTTACTTGCATTTTGTTCTTTCTCATTGTTTTTCATTTTGGATCTGTTTTTTTTTTTTTTTTTTTTTTATGCAGCATGATATTTCTGGAAATATGCATAGAGGAACTGCACATGTTTAACCTATATTGGACTACTTCCCAACTGGGGGATGGTGGAAATGGAGGGAAAATAAATAGATAATAAGGTTTTTTAGGGCTGAATGTCAAAAATATTCCATGTATGTATTTTGAAAGTAAAAAGCTATAATTAAAAAATATGGAGGATTTTTCTAGGACTTAATACTGATGGTGGCAGAGCAGATGAGAAAATGTCCCAGGTAGATGGCTGGATGGCAAAAGAACGAGGTTTTGTGTACCTTCAATCTTCAGTTGTTATAATAATCAAATCAAAATTTTCTATCCAGTTCAAATTTTATACCTAATTGATTTTCCTTGAGCAAGTAATTACTCAAGGAATTAAAAATCTGGATCACCACACCAATTTTGTTCTCAACTAAAATAATTATATTAGACAATTTCCTTATTAACTCTGATGCAACTTTAAACTCATTAATCTTTCAACTCTTAAACTTTCTTAAATTCTATAATCTGATTATTTTGTGTGCAGAATCATTGTGGAAATATATATAAATGAATTGCACATATTTAACATATATTGGATTACTTCTCATCTTAAAGAGGAATTGAGGGGAAACTTAAACAAAAAAAATATGAAAGGATGAACATTGAAAATTATTCATATTTTTATTAAAATATTTTATTTATAAAATGTTTTATTATCATATGTATGGATTATATTTTCAACATTGACCTTTAAAAAAAAAAAAAAACTTTTATTCCGTATTTTCTCCTTCTTCCCCCATCTCCTCACCTAACTGGAAAGTAGTCAAATTCATGTTAAATATGTTGAATTACATGTTAGATACAATATATGTATACATATTTATTCAGTTATCTGAACAAGAAAAATCAGATTAAGAAGGAAGAAAAAGAAAAAACTGAGAAAGAAAACAAAATGCAAGCAAATAACAACAGAGAGTTAGAATGTTATGTTGTGTTCCACATTCTCTTTTTATGGTTCTATCTCTGGGTGTAGATGGCTCTCTTCATTATTGCACAAGTAGAACTACTTTGAATCATCTCATTGTTGAAGAAAGCCACTTCCATCAGAATTGCTCATCATATAATCTTGTTGTTACCATGTATAATGATCTGGTTCCTCTCATTTCACTTAGCATCAGGTCATGTGGATCTCTTTAAGCCTTTATGAAATTATCCCGCTTGTCATTTCTTATAGAACAATAGTATTCGATAGAATTCATATACCATAATTTATTCAGCCATTTTCCAATTGATGGGCATCCACTCAGTTTCCAGTTACTTGCTACTACAAAGAGGGCTGCCACAAAGAATTTGGACCCACTTGTACTGATTTGGAGCATCTTTTCAAGTGGCTACAAATGGTTTCAATTTCTTCATCTGAACTTTGAACATTTATTAATTGGAGAATGACACGAACTATTATAAATTTGAGTCAATTCTTTATATATTTTAAAAATGAGGTCTTTATCAGATCCTCTGGATGTAAACGTATCTTCCCAGTTTATTGCTTCCCTTCTAATCTTGCCTGCATTAGTTTTGTTTTTACAAAAAAAAAAAAAAAAAAAAAAAAAAAAAAAAAAAAAAAAAAAACTTTTTAACTTAAAACTTAATGTAATCAAAATGATCTATTTTATGTTCAATAATGATCTCTAGTTCTTATTTGGTCACAAATTTCTTCCTCCTCCACAAATCTGAGAGGTAAATGATCTTATGTTCTTCTAATTTGTTTATTGTATCATTCTTTAAGTTTGAATCATGAACCCATTTGGACTTTATTTGGGAATATGGTGTTATGTGTTGGTCTATTCATATATTCCACCAACCTAGTTTCCAATTTGCCAGCAGTTTTTGTCAATTAGTGAATTCTTATCCCAAAAGGTGGGGCTTTTGGGTTTGTGAAACATTAGGTTGTTATAGTCGTTGGCTATTTTGTTTTGTGAGCCTAACATATTCTACATATCAACTAATCTTTTTCTTGGCCAATACCAAATGGTTTTGGTGATCACTGTTTTATAATATAGTTTTAGATCTGGTACAGCTAGGCCAACTTCATTTGATTTTTCTTTCATTAGTTCCCTTGAAATTGTGACTATTTTTTTTTTTGTTGTTGTTGTTCTTCTAGATGAATTTTTTTCTTATTTTTCTAGTTTATTTTGGGATTCTGATTGAAATATCACTAAATAAATACATTAATGTAGGTAGTATTGTCATCTTTATTATATTTTCTTGACCTATCAAAGAGAACTTAATACTTTTCCAGTTGGTTAGATTTGACATTATTTGTGTGGAAAGTTTCTAGGGGTTTTGTTCATATACTTCCTGAATTTCTCTTGGCAGATAGATTCCCAAATATTTTATACTATTGTCAGTTACTTTAAATGGAATTTCTCTTTATAACTCTAATTTTTGGAATTTTTTAGTGATATATAAAAATTCTGATGATTTATGTGGGTTTATTTTATATCCTGCAACTTTGCTAAAGCTGTGGATTATTTCTAATAGCTTTTTAGTAGAATTTCTAGGGTTCTCTAAATATACTATCATATCTGCAAAGAGTGATAATTTAGTTTCTTCATTACCTATTTCAAGAGCTTTAATCTCTTTCTCAACTTTTATTGCTGAAGCTAGCATTTCTAATACAATATTGAATAGTAATGGTGATAGTCAGCCATTGTTTTCCTCCTGATTTTATTGGGAATGGTTCCAGTTTATCCCTATTACATATGATGCTTACTGATGGTTTTAAATATATGCTCCTGACTATTTTAAGGAAAAATTCATTTATTCCTATACTCTCCAGTGTTTTTAATAGGAATTAATGTTGGTTTTTATCAAATGTTTTTTTTTTTTTTCTGCTTCTATCGAGATGAACATATGGTTTTTGTTAATTTGGTTATCGATATAGGCAATTGTAATAATATTTTTTCCTAATAGTGAACCAGCCCTCCATTCCTGGTATAAATCCTACTTGGTCATGGTGTATTATCCTGCAGATGCTTTTTTTGTAATCTTTTTGCTAATATTTTATTTGAGATTTTCACATCAATATTCATTAGGGAGATTGGTGTATAATTTTCTTTCTTTATTTTCAATGTACTTAGTTTAGGTATCAGTACATGTCTGTGTCATAAAAAGGAGTCATTCATTCCCTATTTTTTTACATATTTCATATAACATTTGAGTTAATTGTTCTTTAATGTTTGGTAAAATTCACATCTGGTCCTGGGGAATTTTTTCTTAGGTAGTTGATTAATTAATTTTTCCATTTCTTTTTCTAAAATGGTACTATTTAAGCAATTTGCTTCCTCTGAGAAGTTATCTGGGAAGCTTTTATTTTTGAAGGTAGTCATCCATTTCACTTAAGTTATCAAATTTATTGGGATAAAGTTGGTTAAAGGAACTCCTAATTATGGCTCTAATTTCTTCTTCATTGGTGAAAAATTCTCCCTTTTCATTTTTAAGACTAACACTTTTTCTAATCAGATTTACTAAAGATTTATCTATTCTATTGCTTTTCCATCATAAAACAAATTCAGTTTTATTTATTAATTCATTTTTTTACTTTCAATATCATTAATTTCTCCTTTTAATTTTATAACTTCAAGTTTAGTATTTGATTGGGGGGGGGGTTTAATTTGGTCTTTTTCTAGCTTTTTAAATTGCAAGCCCAATTCATTGATCTTCTCTTACTCTATTTTCTTCAAGTAAGTCTCTAAGAAAATACAATTTTTCCTTGTTATCCCTTTGGCTGCAGCCCAATATTTTGGTATGTTGTCTAATTGTTGTCATTCTCCTGACTGAAATTATTAATTGTGCCTATGATTTGCTGTTTCACTCAATCATTCTTTAGGAAGAGATTATTTAGTTTCCAATTACTTTTTGATGTATTTATCCCTAGCTTTTTGTTGAATGTAGTTTTTATTGCATCATGATTTGAAAATAATTCAATAATTCATTTACTATTTCTGTCTTCCTGAATTTAATTTTGAGATCTGTATGCCTTATATATGGTCAATTTTTGTATAGGTTCCATGAACTGCTGAGAAGAAAGTATACTCCTTTCTTTCTCCATTAATTTTTCCCCAAATATCTATCATACCTATTTTTCTAATATTCTATTTACCTCTTTAATTTCTTTCTTATTTATTTTGTGGTTTGATTCATCTAATTCTGAGAGTTCAAGGTTTATATCCCCCACTATTATCATTTTGTTGTTTATTTCTTCTTATAAATCTTTTAACTTCTCCTTTAGGAAGTTAGATGGCATCCCACTTGGTGCATATATGTTTGGTATCGATATTGCTTCATTGTCTAAGCTACCCTTTAGCAAGATATAGTTTCCTTCCTTATCTCTTTTAATTAGATCAATTTTTTTTTCTTTTGCTTGATCTTAGATAAGAATGTCTTCCCCTGCTTTTTTGACTTCACCTGAAGCATAATAGATTTTTCTCCACCCTTTTAGTTTTACTTTGTATATATTACCTTGCTTTAAATGTTTTTCCTGTAAACAACAATTTGTAGGGTTCTGACTTTTGACCCAGTCTGCTATCTGCCTCTACTTTATGGGAGAGTTCATCCCATTCTCATTTATGTGTAAAATTACTAATTCTGTATTTCTTGCCATCTTATTATCCCCATATTATGCTTTTATTTTTCTTTTCCCCTTGCCATCTTTCAAAGTATTGAATTTATGGCACCACTTGCCTCATGAGCTCTCCCTCTTTAGAATCACTCCCAACCACTTTGAGTCCCTTTCCCTTTTTTTACCTTTCCCTTATCACTCTTTTCCCTTTGCCTTTTCCTCTCCCTTTTTTTAATAAGGTGAGAGAAGTTTCTCTATAAACAAAATATGTCTATTATTTTCTTTTTGAGCCAAATCTGTTGAGAGTAAGATTCACAAACTTTTCCTCCTCCTCCCTAATTTCCCTCAAATATGACAGGTTTCCTTTGCCTCTTTGTGTGATAGAATTTCCCTCTTTTTGTCTCCCCTTTTCCCTTTTTCTATTACAAACCCCTTTCCACTTCTACATCACTTTCTTATGATATTCTTATATCAGTAAAATCAAATTATACATGCACACTTTATTTGTGTCCATAATAGAAATACAGTTTTCAGAGTTCTTTTTACCTTTTTTCTGCTTCTTTTGAGTCCCATGGAGATAAGCTTTTTTTGTTTAGCTCTTTTTTTTTTTTTAGAAATAAATGAAATTCCTGTCTCAGTAAATGTCCATCTTGTTCCCCGTAAGAAAATGCAGAGCTAAGCTGGGTAGTTTATTATTGGCTGCATTCCAAGTTCTTTTATCTTTAAGTATATCAGATTTCAAAATGTTCCATCCTTTAATGTGGAACCAGTGAGATCCTGCGTGATCCTTATTGTGTCTCCTATGTTTTGTTTTGTTGTTTTTTTTTTTCCCCTGGCTGCTTGTAATATATTTTCCTTAGTCTGATACTTCTGAAATTTAGTCACAATATTCCTTAAAGTTTCTATTTAGGGTCTCTTTCAGAAAATGTTTGATGAATTATTTCAATGCCTATTTTACCTTCTAATTCTATTACTTAAGTGCAGTTTTTTTTGATGATTGTTGTCTTTCATGATTTCCTGTAAAATAGTGTCTATGCTCTTTTGTTCATCATAATTTTTAGGAAATTCAATAATCCTCAGATTGTCTCTCCTAGATCTATTTTCCAGGTCTGTTCGTCCAAATAGATATTTGACATTTTTTCTTTTTTTTTTTTTTTTTTTTTGCTTGATTGATTCTTGATGTCTCAATGAATCATTTATTTCTATTTTTTCAGTTCTGATTTTTAAAAATATTATTGTCTTCATTAGCTTTATTTGTTTGTTTGTTTTACTTCTTTTTATAGCTTTTTATGTATCAGATATATGCATGGGTAATTTTTCCAGCATTAACATTTGCACAACCTTTTGTTCCAATTTTTCCACTCCTTATCCCCAGCCCCTACCTTAGATGGCATGTAAACCAATACATTTTAAGTATGTTAAAGTATATATAAAATACAATGTATGTATACCTGTCCACACAATTATTTTCCTCCACAAGTAGAATCAGACTTTGAAATAATGTAAAATTATTCTATGAAGGAAATCAAAAATGCAGCCAAATAAAAATAGAGGGATTGGGAATTCTATGTAGTTGTTTACACTTGTTCAATTATTTTGCTGGGTGTGGCTTCATTCTATTAAATATTGTACTATTGGAACTGATTTGGTTTATCTCATTGTTGAAGAGAGATGTGTGCATCAGAATTAATCATCATATAGTATTGTTGTTGCAGTATATAATAATATCTTGGTCCTGCTCATTTCACAGAAGATCAGTTCATGCAATTCTCTCCTGGCCTTTCTGAAGTCATCCTTCTGGTCATTTCTCATGGAACAATAATATTCCATAATATTTGTATGCCATAATTTATTCAGCTATTCTCCAATAATGGACATCCAATGAGTTTTCAGGTTCTGGCCAATTCAAAGAGGGCTGCCTCAAATATTCTTCCACATACAGTTCCCTTTCCCTTATTTAAGATCTCTGTAGGATGTAAGCCCAATAGTAAAACTGCTGTATCAAAAGATATACTTTTTGAGCATAGTTCGAAATCACTCTTCAGAATGACTGGATGTAATCACAATTCAACCAACAATGTATCCATGTCCCTGTTTTCCAACCTCCCCTCCAATATTCCACATTATCTTTCCTTGTAATTCTAGCCAATATAACAGGTGCAGTGGTATCTCAGAGATGCCTTAATTTGGATTTCTCTGATTAATAATGAATTGGAGCATCTTTTCATATGTCTAGAAATCTTTTCAATATCTGAGAATTGCCTGTTCATATATCCTTTGACCACTTATCAATTAGAGAATGGCTTGATTTCTTATAAATTAGAGTCAATTCTCTATATATTTTGGAAATGAGGCCTTTATCAGAAACTTTTTTTAAAATAAATTTTATTATATATTTTTATAATATTATCCCTTGTATTCATTTTTCCAAATTACCCCCCTCCCTCTACTCCCTCCCTCCAATGACAGGCAATCCCATATATTTTACTTGTGTTACAATATAACCTAGATACAATACATGTGTATAAATACCATTTTCTTGTTGCACAATAAGCATTAGATTCCGAAGGTACATGTAACCTGGGCAGACAGATATTAGTGCTAACAATTTACATTCATTTCCCAGTGTTTCTTCTTTGGGTGTAGCTACCTCTGTCCATCATTGATCAACTGGAAGTGAGTTGGCTCTTCTTTATGTTGAAGATTTCCACTTCCATCAGAATACATCCTCATACAGTATTGTTGTTGAAGTGTACAGTGATATTCTGGTTCTGCTCATTTCACTCAGCATCACTTGATGTAAGTCTCTCCAAGCCTCTCTGTATTCCTCCTGCTGGTCATTTCTTACAGAGCAATAATATTCCATAACCTTCATATACCATAATTTACCCAACCATTCTCCAACTAATGGACATCCATTCATCTTCCAGTTTCTAGCTACAACAAAAAGAGCTGCCACAAACATTTTGGCACATATATGTCTCTTTCCGCTCTTTAGTATTTCTTTGGGAGACAAGCCCAGTAGTAGCACTGCTGGGTCAAAGGGTATGCACAGTTTGATAACTTTTGGGGCATAGTTCCAAATTGCTCTCCAGAATGGCTGGATTCTTTCACAACTCCACCAGCAATGTATTAGTGTCCCAGTTTTCCCACATCCCCTCCAACATTCATCATTATTTGGTCCTGTCATCTTAGCCAATCTGACAGGTGTGTAGTGGTATCTCAGAGTTGTCTTAATTTGCATTTCTCTAATCAGTAGTGATTTGGAACACTCTTTCATGTGAGTTGATATAGTTTCAATTTCTTCATCTGAGAATTGTCTGTTCATATCCTTTGACCATTTATCTATTGGAGAATGGTTTGATTTCTTATAAATTAGGGTCAGTTCTCTATATATTTTGGAAATGAGACCTTTGTCAGAACCTTTGCTTTTAAAAATATTTTCCTAGTTTGTTACTTCCCTTCTAATCTTGTTTGCATTATTATTATTCGTACAGAAACTTTTTAGTTTGATGTAATCGAAATCTTCTATTTTGTGATCAATAATGATCTCTAGTTCTCCTCTGGTCATAAATTCCTTCCTCCTCCATAGGTCTGAGAGGTAGACTATCCTCTGTTTCTCTAATCTATTTATTATCTCCCTCTTTATGCCTAAATCATGGACCCATTTTGATCTTATCTTGGTATATGGTGTTAAGTGTGGATCCATATCTAATTTCTGCCATACTAATTTCCAGTTTTCCCAACAGTTTTTTCCAAATAATGAATTTTTATCCCTAATGTTGGTATCTTTGGGTTTGTCAAAGATTAGATTGCTATAGATGTACCTTTTTTTGTCCTTTGTATCTAATCTGTTCCACTGATCTACCAGTCTATTTCTTAGCCAATACCAAATGGTTTTGGTGACTGCTGCTATATAATATTGCTTTACATCAGGTACACTTAGACCACCTTCCTGTGTTTTTTTTTTTTTTTTTTCATTAGATCCCTTGCAATTCTCAACCTTTTATTCTTCCATATGAATTTTGTTGTTATTTTTTCTAGGTCATTGAAATAGTTTCTTGGGAGTCTGATTAGTATAGCACTAAATAAATAGAATAGTTTGGGGAGTATTGTCATCTTTATTATATTCGCTCGGCCTATCCAAGAGCACTGAATGTCTTTCCAATTATTTAAATATGACTTTATTTTTGTGGCAAGTGTTTTATAATTTTTCTCATATAATTCCTGATTTTTCTTTGGTAGATGGATTCCCAAATACTTTATACTCTCAACATTTGTTTCGAATGGAGTTTCTTTTTCTATCTCTTGCTGTTGCATTTTGTTAGTGATATATAAAAATGCTGAGGATTTATGTGGATTTATTTTGTATCCTGCCACTTTGCTGAAATTTTGAATTATTTCTAATAGCTTTTTAGCAGAGTCTTTGGGGTTCTCTAAGTATACCATCAAGTCATCTGCAAAAAGTGATAGTTTGATTTCCTCATTTCCTTGAGATTCCTTGAATCTCTTTCTCGGCTCTTATTGCCGAGGCTAGTGTTTCTAGTACTATATTGAATAGTAATGGTGATAGTGGGCAACCTTGTTTCACTCCTGATTTTACTTGGAAAGTTTGTAGTTTATTTCTATTGCATATTATGCTTACTGAAGGTCTTAAATATATGCTCCAGATTATTCTAAGGAATAGTCCATTTATTCCTATACTTTCAAGAGTTTTTAGTAGGAATGGATGTTGGATTTTGTCAAATGCTTTTTCTGCATCTATTGAGATGATCATATGGTTCTTATTAATTTGATTATTAATATGGTCAATTATATTAATAGTTTTCCTAATATTAAACCAGCCCTGCATTCCTGGAATAAATCCTACTTGATCATAGTGTATTATCCTGGAGATGATTTTCTGAAGTCTTTTTGCTAATATCTTATTTAAGATTTTAGCATCAATATTCATTAAGGAGATTGGTCTATAATTTACTTTCTCAGTTTTCGCTCTACCTGGTTTAGGTATCAGTACCATGTCTGTGTCATAAAAGGAGTTTGGTAGGACTCCTTCATCCCCTATTTTTTCAAATAATTTATATAACATTGGGGCTAATTGTTCTTTAAAAGTTTGATAGAATTCACATGTAAATCCATCTGGTCCAGGCGATTTTTTTCCTGGGGAGTTGATTAATAGCTTGTTCTATATCTTTTTCTGAAATGGGACTATTTAAGCCATTTATTTCCTCCTCTGTTAATCTAGGGAGCCTATATTTTTGGAGGAAGTCATCCATTTCACTTAAGTTATCAAATTTATTGGCATAAAGTTGGGCAAAGTAACTCCTTATTATTTCTCTAATTTCCTCCTCATTGGTGGAAAGATCCCCCTTTTCATTTGTAAGACTAACAATTTGATTTTCCTCTTTCTTGTTTCTGAACAAATTTACCAAAGGTTTATCTATTTTATTGGCTTTTTCTTAAAACCAACTCTTGGTTTTATTTATTAATTCAATAGTTTTTTTTTTTTTTTTTTACTTTCAATATTATTGATTTCTCCTTTTAATTTTTGTATTTCAAGTTTAATTTTTGGTTGGGGGTTTTTAATTTGGTCTTTTTCTAGCCTTTTAAGTTGCAAGCCCAATTCGTTAATCTTCTCTTTCTCTATTTTCTTCAAAAAGCCTCTAAAGATATAAAATTTCCCCTTATTACTGCTTTAGCTGCATCCCACAGATCATTGTCATTATCTTGGGTGAAATTATTAATTGTTTCTATAATTTGCTCTTTCACCCAGTCATTCTTTAAGATGAGATTATTCAGTTTCCAATTACTTTTTGGTCTATTTATCCCTAACTTTTTACTGAATGTAGCTTTTATTGCATTGTGGTCTGAGAAGAAGGCATTTATTATTTCTGCCTTCCTACTTTTAATTTTGAGATCTTTATGTCCTAATATATGGTCAATTTTTGTATAGGATCCATGAACTGCTGAGAAGAAAGTATATTCCTTTCTATTGCCATTCAGTTTTCTCCAAAGGTCTATCATGCCTAGTTTTTCTAATGTTCTATTTACTTTTTTAATTTCTTTCTTGTTTGTTTTGCGGTTTGATTTGTCTAAATCTGAGAGTGCAAGGTTGAGATCTGCCACTATTATGGTTTTACTGTCTATTTCTTCTTGCAACTCTCTTAACTTTTCCTTTAGAAAGTTAGATGCTATACTACTTGGTGCATATATGTTTAGTATCGATATGGCTTCATTATTAATGCTACCTTTCAGCGGTATATAATTTCTTTCCTTATCTCTTTTAATTAGATCAACTTCTGCTTTTGCTTGATCTGAGATAAGGATAGCTACCCCTGCTTTTTTGGCTTTACCTGAAGCATAATCGATTCTGCTCCAAACTTTTACCTTTACTCTGTATGTATCTCCCTGCTTTAAGTGTGTTTCCTGCAGACAACATATTGTAGGTTTCTGATTTTTGATCCAATCTGCTATCCGTCTCTGTTTGATGAGATCTTTCATCCCATTCACATTTACAGATTGAAGTAAAGAAGGCACAAAGCCAAGCCTATTCTTCCTGGTGGGCCGTGGATGTCTGCAGCAGGTGATGTGAAAAGCCCCTGTGCTCTAACTGGAAGTGTCTGCCAGAAACAGTGGCCCCTAGTTCAAAGGTTCCTCTTCTCTGGGACTTCCGGAGGTGAGTTCCACACTTGAGTTCCACCCCCTCCAGCTAAGATAGGCAGTGTGTGCTGCCTTGGCCCGTATCTGCCCACTTGTCAATCTGTTAACTAGTCTTAGGTGGGGGCTGAGGCCACACCCCCTGGTGCCGAGATCTGCTGAGTCACCCCCAGGATCCCGGGAAAATCTAATCTATCTGAATTTTTAAAGTGTTTAGATTTCCCTTCTGAACTGCTATATTATAAGCATAGAAGAACTAACAGCCTGTGCCAGATTCCTTTATCTCAGTGGCTTATCTGATCCCAGAGCCCTTCCCAGCGCAATTGGCGCAGTATGCTAGCACCCAGCAGTCTGTGCTGGCCTCTCTTCTTCCTCCCCTGGGAACTGACCTTTTCTGTTGAAACTCCGGATTCTCTTCAGCTGGTAAGTCGTGCTTCCAGTCCTTGTGGTATCTATCAGTCCAGGGCTATTTCTGAGGCTGATTTATCTAATTTATCTAATTGGTTATGAGGGAGTAAGGACGTTCACAGAGTTGTGTGTTTCTTCTCCGCCATCCTTATTAGAAACTTTGATAATAAAAATGTTTTCCCATTTTATTATTTCCCTTCTGATCTTGTCTGCATTACTTTGGTTTGCACAACCACTTTTCAATTTGATATCATCAGAGTTTTCTATTTTGTGATCAAAAAATAATCTCTAGTTCTTGTTTGATCATACATTCCTTCCTCCTCCACAGTTCTTAAAGGTAAACTATCATATGTTCTTGTAATTTATTTATAATCTCATTTTTTATGCCTAGATCATGAACCCATTTTGACCTTATCTTCATGTATGTTGCTAAGTGTGGGTCAATGCCTTGTTTCTGAGATACTAATTTCCAATTTTTCCAGTAGTTCTTGTCAAATATTGAATTCTTATCCCAAAAGCTGAGGTCTTTCTGTTTGTCACACACTAGATTATTAATGTTATTGAATATTTTGTCCTTTGAACCTAACTTATTCCAATGATCAACTAGTCTATTTCTTTGCAAAAAGCAAAAGTTTTTGGTAACTGTTGTTTTATAATATAATTTTAGATCTGGTACAGCTAGGCCACCTTCATTCATTTATTTATTTATTTATTTATTCATTCATCTATTTATTTATTTATTTATTTATTTATTTATTTATTTATTTATTTATTTATTTATTTATTTGTTTGTTTGTTTGTTTATTTATTTATTTAATCTATCTATCTATCTATTTATTTATTTATTCATTCATTTATTTATTTGTTTGTTTGTTTGTTTTTCATTAGTTCTCTTGAAATTCTTGAGCTTTTCCTTTTCCATATGAATTTTGTTGTTACTTTTTTCTAGTTCAATAAAATCATTTTTGGGAGTCTGATTGGTATAGCACTAAATAGATAATTAGTATAGGTAGTATTTCCATCTTTATTATATTTGTTCACCCTATCCATGAGCACTTGATATTTTTCCAATTGGTTAGACCTGACATTATTTGTGTGGAAAGTGCTTTGCAATTTTGCTGTTATACTTCCTGATTTTCCCTTTGGAGATAGATCCCCACATATTTCATACTATCAGTAGTTACTTTAAATAGAATTTCTAGTTATAGCTCTAACTGTTGGAATTTGTTAGTGATATATAAGAATGCTGATGACTTATGTAGTTTTATTTTGTATCCTGTAACTTTATAAAAGATATGGATTATTTCTAATAGCTTTTTTGTAGAACCTCTGTCATTCTCTAAGTATACCATCATATCATCAGCACACAGTGATAATTTGGTTTCCTAGATTATCTACTTTTAATTCCTTTCATCTGTTTCTCAACTCTTACTGCTGAGAATAGCATGTCTAATACAATATTGAATAGTAATGGTGATAGTGGGCAACCTTGTTTCACTCCTGATCTTACTGAGAATAGTTTCAGTTTGTCACCATTACATATGATGCTTACTGAATATTTTGAATAGATGCTGTTTATTTTAAGAAAAAGTCCATTTATTCCTACACTCTAAAGTGTTATTAATAGGAATTGATGTTGGGTTTCATCAAATGATTTTTCTGCATCTATATAGATGATCATTTTTTTATTTGTTTATTGATATGGGATCTTATACTAATATTTTTTCCTAATATTGAACCAGCCCTACATTCTTGGTATAATTCCTACTTGTTCATGGCATATTATCCTGGGTATGCTTTTTGGTAGTCTTTTTGCTAATATTTTATTTAAGATTTTATCATCAATATTCATTAGGGAGGTTGATCTATAATTTTCTTTCTCTGTTTTCAACTTAAGTGGTTTAGGTATCAATACCATGTCTGTGTCATAAAATGAGTTTGGTAGCCCCTGTTTCCCCTATTTTTTCAAATAGTTTGTGTAGCATTGTGGCTAATTGTTGTTTAAATGTTTGGTAGAATTCACATATAAATCTGGGCCTGGGGATTTTTTCTTTGGGAGTTGATTAATAGCTTGTTCTATTTCATTTTCTGAAATGGGAATATTTAAGCAATTTAATTCCTTTTATTAATCTAGGAAGTCTGTATTTTTTGAATATAGTGATCCATTTCACTTAGGTTATCAAACTTATTGGCATAAAGTTGGGCAAAGTAACTCCTTATTATTGCTCTAATTTCCTCTGCATTGGTGAAAAGTTCTCCTTTTTCATTTTTGAGACTAACAATTTGATTTTTCTCTGTCCTTTATCTAATCAGATTTGCCAAAGGTTTATCTATTTTATTATTTTTCCCCTCACAATCAACTCTTAGTTTTATTTATCAATTCAATAGGTTCTTTTTTAAAATTTCAATATTATTATTATTTTCTCCTTTTAGTTTTAGAATTTCAAGTTGCGTATTTGACTGGGGGGTTAATTTGTATTTTTTTCTAGCTTTTTAAATTGCAAGCCCAATTCATTGATCTTCTCTTTGTCTATTTTATTCAAGTAAGCCTCTAAATATATACAATTTCAAAATAACACTTCTTGGGGTGGAGCCAAGATGGTGGAGAAGATAACATGTGAATTTTTAAGCTCCCTTTTACCCTCAATACCAATTAGTTAAATCAGCCTCAAAAATAATGCTGGACTGATAAAAACACAAGGATTAGAAGCACAACTTACTGGGTGAAGAGAATCTGGAATTTCATCAGAAAAGGTCGGTTCCAAGGGAAGGAAAAAAAAATAAGAAGACCAGCACAGACAGGGTTGGACTTGGGGCTAGCACATTGTGCCCAACGGGCTGGGGAGAACTCTGGGATCAGAAGCTATTGAGATAGAGGAATCTGACATAGGCTGATAGCTCTACTCTGCTTATAAAACAGCAAATCAGAAGAGAAATCAAAGCCACATTAAAAAAACAAAAAGTCAGATCCTATAACTACCCCAAACTAGAAGTGACCTGTGACCTAACACAGAACTCAGCATGGCTGTGCACCTTCTACTATCCATGGCTTTTCCTTTGGGCAGTGAAGAACCTGAACAGAGGGGGGACACACCCCAGGGCAACCTCTAATCCACATAGTGTGGTGCTTGGCCTAAGGCAGTGGCACTTCCGCAGCAGGGAAACTCCAGCAGCAGCGACTGTGCTCCCAGGGCAGAGATGTCCAGTTTGAACACAGGGCCTTTTTGTTGATCAGCTCCTAATATCCATGGCCCCACAGGAGGCTTTGGCTGGGGTTTGTGAAGCTTTCACTGTTCAGCCCCTAGCTTCAGGGAAGTCACTAGGCAACACATCGGGGGTCCCTCACTGGGCACTCCTCTCAATGCAGCCTTGCTAACCACCTCTGAGTCATTTCCAGGGCGGGAGAGAGGGGAACTCTCTCCCAGAGCTCTCTCTTAGCCATTTTACAAAAGTGCTGCATTCCATCCTATCGGGGAGAAAGCTGGTAAATTTTCTACCCAAGGGGCAGACCCCACAGTGTTTTAACAATGAATAACAGTTTAACAATGAATAAGAAATTGAAGATAACGATTGGCACTTTCTATACAGACAAAGGGTGAATATCCAACCCTGAGGAGGCTAACAGCAGACAGTCTCCAGATAACTCCCTAAAGGGGAATGGTACCACATAACTCTCTCCTAGAAGATACTATTAAAAAATTGAGTGATCAGGACAAACTTTTTATGGTGATCGTCTAGATTATCTTCAGCTGGTAAATTGTTATATTTCCAATATTCATGAATTTTAGCAGTAAAGCACTATTTTTGAGGCTGAATTTGGTAAGTAGTAGTAGAGTATGAGAGGAACTTAGAATGTTGTGTGTGTCTTCTCTGCCATCTTGGCTCCTGCTTTTTTAACTTTTTTTTTTTTTTCTTTTGTATATGTCCAATGGAGTTTTTAAATAAGTTGTTTTACTCTGTGGATTTTTTTTTCCATTTCACTTTTTTTTTGTTTTTACTGAGTTATTTTGTTTTTCAAATTCAAAAATCATATTTTCCTGGTTGTTCTTTATTTTTTCCAATTCACAAATTTTGTTTCCCTGGGAGTTCTTTCCAATTCACGTTTCAGGAAATTGTTTTCTTTTACCACTTTATCAAATTTTTCTTTAAGTGAGTTATAAGCCTTTTGCTTGCTCTCTAGCATATCTTCTCTTTCTTTTCCCCATTTTTCTTCTAGCTCTCTTTTAAGATTTTTTATAATTTCTTGTAGGAGAGTTTTGTGTGATGGGGGCCAGGTTACATCCCCTTTTTTGGTTTTGTCTGGAGATTGACAGTTATTAGTCTCCTTGGGGTTGAAAATCTGTTCTCTTTCTGTATAGAAGCTATCAATAGTTAGAATTTGCTTGGCTTTTTTATTCATTTTCTTGACATACATATGGTCTGTTCTCAGGGCAAGGAGGTTACCAGCTTCACTTACAGGACAAAAATAGATTTATGGAGAGTAGTTGTCCTGCAAATGGGCTGCAAAGAGAAGCTGAGCTGTGGAATTGACCTAGGAAAAGCCCCATAGCAGAAGTATCTCTGCCCTGGGAAGCCTAGCTGCATTGTGGAAGTTCTACTGCCCTGGACACAGCCCTCCCCTCCCCCAACCCCCTCTGGTGTGCAGAAGTGTGGCTGCTCTGGACAAAAGACCCACATTGCAGAATGTAGCTGCACAGCTGTGCTGTGGTCCATGCTGAGTTACTTCTGCTGCTGGTTGGGTGTAGCCAAGTTCTGTTAAATTTTATCATTTTTGGAGTACACTCTACCTTTGGCCTTTGTGTAACTTCTCTGCTGATCTATTTTTTTTATTTTATAATTATATATTTTTGACAGTATATATGTATGAGTAATTATTTTTTATATCTGCTGATCTATTGCTTTGCAACCAAAGCAGAGCAGCCAAACTGTGGTAGAATCCTCCCTGCAAATTCTCCACCCACAGAAACCACCCCCACCCTCTGTTCACTCAGTGTGCTAATTTATGCTTTCTGCCTCCCTATGTGTGCTGGCCTGCTCTCCCCTCAATCAGGACAAACCTTTTCTGCGATTTTCCAGATTATCTTCAGTTGGTAATTTGTTGCACTCCCAATATTTGTGGATTTTACCAGTCATGCAGTATTTCTGAAGCTGAATTTGGTAATTAAGAATGAGGGTAGAAGATTTTTGACACACTTTCCTGAATAAAGGTAGGATATTAAGAAACCCTGGGCTCTTATAACTAGTATATACTAGGCTCATAAATAGTGTAATTAATGAAAAACAAAGCTAATAGAATAAATAAAGTAGATTATGGAGTAGTATACTAAAGATTTGAAATTGACAGTATGGTAGATGCTCTTTCAAATATTCCTTGGATTCACTGAGAAAATAACCTCAAGTAAATGGGTCATAGTTTGATTTAGTGTTGTATTTCTTGTAGTTCATTTTTTCTTAATGGATAAATAAACATTTACTCTTTCCAAATCCTGTTACAAAAAGTGATTGCTTATACAGTAGAATGTTACTAAGAGAATTGTGAGATGATTGGAAGATAAAGGTTTTCAGTACATTAATCAAACATACTTTTGAGTTCAAGGAAGAAGAGGAGGCCTATATTATAGCCCCCATAAAAATTATGCAATTCTAAATAACTTTAAATATGTAAAGTTTGCATGTAGCTCAGTGTTCTGTTTAGGACAACAGAAATAAAAACAGTAACATGTATTTCTATCCTAATTTCGTCTTGGCAAAATTCATTACAATTAATAGATATTCTAGTATGCATGAAAATTAAATTAGCAGTGATTTATCTTATACTAGATAATATTTGTAAGTATATCATAGCTTCTTGCAAGTGATTATATATTCCTTCAGATGAGCACTTTTTCATATATGTATTTACTATCAAATTTGTATAATGCTCACTTAAATTTAGTTCTTTTCTTCTGGAAATGCTATTCATGCACAGAAAAGTTTATGGCTTTTTTTGTGCACCAGATTCGTGACTTTTTAAAATGTAAATTACAGAATCCATTGTTTAACCTTCTCTCCTTGATAGAGATTTCAGCACTACATCTAGCCATCTGGTATATCACATAAACTTTTTTTTTTTCCTTCCTAGAATGTTAAGATTCAATTTCAATATGCCAGGTGTTAGCTGTGTTTATACTAATAGAATTACCATGTTTCTTTTCATTTATATTTTCAGCCCCTTGAAGGTTCATGCAGGGTAAGGATACAAGGAATATAAATATTCAAATATATCCAAAATTCTTGATATTTCATGATATAAGAATTTATTGATCCTATATAATGAATGATTATTAATCACAAAGATTTCTAATAGGTTTTTGTTCTTGTTGTGTGTGTTTTGTTTTTAAGAAGCATCTTACTTGATTGAGAGATGTTCCAATGAACCTTGTGATGAAGATATCCACCCAAACACAGAGAGAGGACTGTGGGAAATGAGTATGGATCACAACAAATAATTTTTACTTTTTGTTGTTGTTTACTTGCATTTTATTTTCCTTCTCATTTTATTCTTTTTGATCTGATTTTTATTGTTCAGCATGATAATTCTACAAATATGTATAAATATACTTGATTTAACACATATTTTCACATGTTTAACATATATTGGATTACTTGCCATTTCGGAAGAGGGGTGGAAGGAAGGAGGGGTACATTTGGAAGACAAAGTTTTGCAATAATCTATGTTGAAAAATTATCCATGCATATGTTTTGAAAATAAGAAGCTTTGATAAAAAAAGAAACATCTTATTTGCAAAATGATGGAATTAATTAAAGACAATAGTAAGCCAGATTATTAAAAAATTTGTTTATTATTATTATTATTATTATAACATTTTATTGATAGTACATATTCATGGTAATTTTTTACATTATCCCTTGCATTCACTTCTGTTCAAAATTTTCCTTTCCCTCCCTCTACCCCCTCTCCTAGATTTCAGGCAGTCTTATACATGTTAAATCTTATACATGTTAAATGTTATAGTATATCTTAGATACAATATATATGTGTAGAACTGAACAGTTCACTTGTTGCACAGGATTCAAATTCTCTTAATTACTCTATTAAGAATCTACTTGGTGCATATATGTTTAATATTGATATTGCTTCATTATCAATGCTACCCTTTAGCAAGATATAGTGCCCTTCCTTATCTCTTTTAATTAAATCTCTTTTGAGTTCGCTAAGATCTGAGATCAGGATGCCTACCTCTGCTTTTCTGACTTCACTTGAACCATAGTATGTTCTTCTCCAACCTTTTACGTTTACACTATATGTATTACCCTGCTTCAAATCACTTTCCTGTAAACAACATATTGTGGGTTCTGGCTTTTAATCCAGTCTTCTAGCTTCTTCCTCTTTATGGGGGAGTTTACCTCATTCACATTTGTGATTAAAATTAAGAATTCTTTATTGCTTCCATCTTATTAACCCCTGCTTATGCTTTTCTCCTTTTCTTCCCTCTTCCCTCCATTCCCAGTATTAAACTTGTGATCACCACTTGTATCCCTCACCCTATCTTAGAGTTACTTCCCCTATTTTACCCCTTTTCCTCACAATTTCTGTATTCCATTCCATTTAGCTTACTCCTTCCCTTTTCACTTTTCCCCTCCCCACTTTTCAGTGAGGTGGGAGAAGTTTCACCATAAATCAAATATGTGTAATATTTTTTTTCTTTAAGACAATTCTGATATGAGTAAGATACACACTATGTTTATCCTCCTCCTACATTCTTTCTCTCAGATACAATCAAATTCCTTTTCCTCTTCATGAGATGTAGTACCACTAATTTACCTTATTCCTGGTACAATTTCCTTTCCACCTCTAGTTTTTAGAACAAATTATACATGTGTTCTTTATGTAACTTTATAGCTGAAATAACATTCCCAAGATTGCTTTTTACCTTTTAAGGTTATTCTTGAGTTCTATATTGCAGATCAAACTTTTTGTTTAGTTCTGTTTTTTTTCATCAGAAATAGATGAAATTTCAGGGGCAGAGCCAAGATGGTGGAGAAGATACATGCAAATTTCTAAGCTCTTTCTTACCCTCAATACCAACTATTTAATTCAGCCTCAAACATAGTGTTGGACTGGTAAAAACCATGAAGATTAGAAACACAACAACTTACCAGCTGAAGAGAATCAGGAATTTCATCAGAAAAGGTCTGTAAAGAAGGGTGGAGGATAAATAGTGATAGACTAAAGGCTAGCATATTGTCCCGATTGGGCTGGGGAGGCATCTGGGGATAGAAAAGCTATTGAGACAGAGGAATCTGGCATAAGCTGATAGCTCTACTCTGCTTGCAAAACAGCAGATCAGCAGAGAAAGCAAGCCACTTAAACAAAAACAAAAACAAAACAAAACAAAAAAAAAAAAAAAAAAAAAAAAAAAACACCAGAAACTGCCTATAGCTACTGCAAACTGGAAGTGAAAGTGAATTAGCACAAATCAAGGTACATTTTCTGCTGTCTGGGACTTTTCCTTGGGCCAGTTAAGAACCTGAAAGGCAGTGGGAAACAGACCAGGCAGCCTCTAATCTCACAGCCTGAGGCAGTAGAATTTCCACAGCAATGAAACTCCAGCAGCATTGACTGTGCTTCCTGGGGAAGAGACACTTCCAGTCTGTGCACTGGGCTATTCACTGGTCAGCTGCTAATATCCATGGCTATACAAGGGGGGCGGAGGGGGAGAGGCTTTGGCCTGGGGTTGTGACACTTTCACTGTTCAGCTTCTAGTCTCAGGACAGTTGCTTGGCTACACAGTGGGGTTCTTCACTGGGAACACCCACAGCTTGGATCTGAATCACTTCTAGTGGGGGGAGGGTCTCTTTTCCACAGCACACTTGTACCTTTGCAGCCTGTTCACAAGACAGCTCCTTCCATAATATCTCTGTTCTGTAGAGGAAGCTGGTAACACCTTATCCTGAAAGCAGATCCTACAGGTTTTTAAAAATGAGTAAGAAATTAAAGAGAACAATTGACAGATTCTATACAGAAAAAGAGTGGGTTTCTAACTCCGAGGAGGCTAACAGCAGGCAGTCTCCAGATAATACCCTGAAAGGGGAATATTACCTGGTCCTCATCACATAACTCTTTCCTAGAAGAGACTATTAAAGACCTGAAAAGGATTTTAGAAGATAAATGGCAAAGGAAAAAGAAGGTATGCTAGAGAGTAACAACATCCTGAAATT